>NC_091012.1:105234845-105915203 GCF_041146395.1 Eulemur rufifrons
TTCGAGACCAGCCTGAGCAAGAGCGAGACCCCGTCTCTACTAAAATAGAAAGAAATTATATGGACAACTAAAAATCTATATAGAAAACATTAGCCGGGCATGGTGGCGCATGCCTGTAGTCCCAGCTACTCGGGAGGCTGAGGCAGTAGGATCGCTTAAGCCGAGGAGTCTGAGGTTGCTGTGAGCTAAGCTGACGCCACGGCACTCACTCTAGCCTGGGCAACAAAGTGAGACTCTGTCTCAACAAAAAAAAAAAAAAAAAAAGAATAGCGCATACTTGCTGCTTCTTCAGCGCAGAGTGGAGGGGTAAGATGTTTGACACTAGTTTGAGCATTTTTAAAGTGTCATTGTGAATTCTATTGATGTGATAATAAATTTCCATTTAGCAATATTCTTGTTTAGCTTTATTTCAAGTTTAATGTGAATGATCATGAGTAATAACACTTCAAATTATATCAATTTTCTATAAGAGACAATATGCCATTTTCATGACATTTTTGTTTTTTAAAAGAGAATCAAAAGGTGATTCATGACTACAGCTTATAACTTATGTATGGGTTGAAAATTTTTCTAAAGAATATTGTCATGATGATTTCACCCTGGGTAAGCTGAAAATGTTTCAGAGTGAGGGTTTTGAGTTATTGAATTAGAGATAAGTTTGTATGCAGGTGTCAATTGTAATTGTAAGACTCTTTTGTATTTAATGATTCCCTGAGCTAGAATCAGAGTTCTTAATCCTAGCTGCGCATGAAAAATATTTAGGAGGCAGGCTCGGTGGCTCAAGCCTATAATCCTAGCACTATGGAAGGCCAAAGTGGGAGGATTGCTTGAGGTCAGGAGTTTGAGACCAGCCTGGACAACATAGTGAGACCCCATCTCTACTAAAAATAGAAAAATTAGCTGGGCATGGTGGTGCGCCTGCAGTCCCAACCACTCAGGAGGCTGACGCAGGAGGATTGCTTGGGTCCAGCCCAGGAGTTTGAGGTTGCAGTGACCTATGATCACACCACTGAACTCTAGCCTGTGTGACAGAGGGAGACCCTGTCTCAAAAAACAAACAAAAAAACAAGAAAACAAACAAAAAAACAAAAAAGAATTGGCTCTCCTATCAATAAATTCGTGAATACTTTGAACATTCTTCAATCCCATTCAGTGTAATATATTGATAAGGAAAACCCCCATCCATTACTTGGCACAGCAGCCACTTGAGACCCCACCCCTCACGGAAGACCCGCATCAGCATAATACTAACCTATTACCTGGCCCATCAACTAACCTATTACCTGGTGCATCAACAGAATACTAACCTATTACCTTAGCCACCTGAGACCCCACCCCTCGACCACCCCAACTTAATAAAAGTGGGAAAGATTGGGTAGACGGGGCTCAGAATTTGGTGGCGAGACCCCTCTGAGCCCACTGGAGAGTAAACCTTGATTCTTCAACTCTCCGTATGCCCCTCGGTTTGTCTTCGGGACCACCCACTGTAACACTTGCTGTAACAATATGAAGTTACAACGTTTGCATCAATCACTCTTTCAACAAATATTTATCAAGCATCTACAGTGTGCCAGACACTATCCTAGGAACCAGGGCCATAGCTGTAAACAAAATAAACAAAATTCCCTGCCCTCAGAGAATGTATATTCTAGTGGGGAAAGGTGGACAATAGAAATGAATAAGATATAAAGGGTATTGGTTGAGAATAGATGTTATGGAAAAATATAAAGCAGTAAATGGAGCTGTTGGAGCTTGGAGATTGGTGGAGGGTGGGGCTTGCAGTTCAGGAAAAATCTAAATAATTACTCTGGCCTTGTGTGTGGGGAAGTTTTGTCCTTACTCTTGACTGGGCTTGGCTACTGCTACCCTAGGGGGCTAGAGAAGGTTTGGTCCCCTGGGACCCAACTGCCAGGCAGCATCTCCAGAGATGGAGTCAGCCACCCTATTTATGCCAAAGAAGTAGGTTTGGTAGTTGATGGAGCTCACATGCATTACAAAGAAGAGTGACCATTTACTGAGAATATCATAACAAAAATACCATAAGTGGACCACTAACATTCTGAATTGTTCACTTTTCTTCATGGGCCCAATTAAAAAAATCTAATATAAAATTTATTTTCATTCTATTGTAACACTTTGATTCAATTTGTGGGCAATAGCTGGAATACTTTGTACATTTTCATGAGGGAATAAATCCAGTGAAGTCCCAGGCAGCTCCTGACTGTTTCAAACATTTTCAAAAGTTTTTAGAGTCTCGCTCGGTATCAAGATCCAACAATAGACATACAGAATTACTCTGGCTTTCTATTCTTTGGAGAATTGACACTTTCCTTTTTATTTCTCCTGGCACTTCTGACTGAAGAACCACTCTATTCATCTTCAAGTGGTGCAAGTCTTCTCACAAAATTATTTGGTTCTCTTTTATGGATAGATAATATATACAAAGGGAGTGGATTTCTGATATTGCTTGTGGGTTTATATTAGAGTCTGTCCCAGGCATATATTTCAAAATGAATTCTTCACTATCAGTGGCAGCTCTAGCATTTCTATTAAGGAAGGGGATAGGGGCTGCATCTGATTGGAATTTGGACCTGGAGTCAGCACAGGGAGGAATGCTGGTTAAGGCTTGCTCAAAGTCACATTTGCACATCAAACACATTGTGTTTATCCAGCTTATGTATTTTAGAGGGATGGCAAGAGAGGGAGTGAGAGTTGGTGAAGGTTATTACACAGGGTGAAAGTCCCCTTCCTGACCCCTGCACCACCCTTTAGGACCACAAATGCTTGCTGGACTAGGAGGAATAAAGCTCTTAGATGATGTATGTTATAGTCCCATGTTACAGTCAGAATAAGCTAGGACTTATCCATTATGTAGACTTCTACACAAAGCTCTGAGGCTAAGTTTGTCTTGGGATCTCCTTTTCTTCCTCTTCATCTCTCCTCTACCCACCTGCAATGGTTTGAATGGTTGTGTCCTCCAAAATTCATGTTGAAACTTAATGCCCAAATGCAACAATATTAAAAGGTGTGGCCTTTAGGAACTAATTAGGTCATGAGGGTTCCACCCTCATGGATGGATTAATGTCTTATAAAAGGGCTGGAGGGAACTAGCTATAGGTCTTTTTGCCTTTCCACCTTCTGTCACTCAAGGACACAACAAGAAGGTCCTGTATGAGGAATAGGCCTTCACCAGACATAGAATCTGCCAGCACTTTGATCTTGGACTTCCCAGCTTCCAGAACTGTGAGAAATAAGTTTCTGTTCTTATACATTACCCAATGTCAGGTATTTTGTTATAGCAGCATGAACAGACTAAGATACTACCCTACCCAATCCTTCATCTAGTTCCTGCTAATCTCTGCTTCTCAGTTAACTTGGCAGATATTTATGGAGGGTACTCTATGAACTCAGCATTGGCAATGGGGGATATAACGATGAACTGATAAGTGTTCAAGTTGAGAACTGATGTGAGTTCAGGCTGGGCAGTCTTCTAGACTCATTTATACCCTAATTTGGGACGACTGAAGACTAAAAGCTTTCACAACTTAAAGGGAGGAAGCTATTACAACCCAACAACTGGAGGTGGAATTGAATCGGGGGGCATTTGAGTATTGGGGTGCACAATGTGTGTAGAAGTCCTCATTCTGCACTTTTTAAAGTCATACCACCTAGGTATTACATCATCTCAAAAGAAGAGAAAAATTTCCAAGAGTCTGAATGTGTTAAGATTCTGTGACTCTGTGATTCTAAATTGCAGCAGAATCCCATTTTGGAGGAGCCATTCATTAGATTAGGTAAATTCTCAAGATTCTTTCTGATTCCTGGATGATTCCATCCTGCTATTGTCCTTCATGTCCTATCATTCTTAAACACTCTATACTTGAACATTTATTCTGTCCTAGGCACAGAGAATGATGGGCTGGCATCACCAAGAGTTGGTGATGATTTCCTGTTGTATTGGTTTCTCGAGCTACAAATTACTACAAACTGGGTGGCTGAAAACAACAGAAATTTATTGTTTCACAGTTCTGGAGACTAGAAGCCCCAAATCAAGGTGTTTGGCAGGGTCATGCTCTCTCTGAATCCTCTATGGGAGGATCCTTCCTTGTCTCTTCCAACTTCTGGTAGTCCCATGCATTCCTTGGCTTGTGGCAGCATAATTCCAATCTCTGCCTCCATCTTTACATGGTCAACATCCCTCTGTGTGTGTGTCACTTCTTTTATTCCTGTAAGGATACCAGTCATTTGGGATTAAGGGCCTACTCCACTTCAGTATGACCTCATCTTAACTTATAATTCAATTACATTTGCAATGACTCTCTTTCCAAATAAGTTCACATTCACAGGCACGACGGGGCTAGGAATTCAACATATCCTTTTGGGGGACAGAATTCCAATCACAACACCTGGTGACCAACAATACATTTGTCCATGTCTAAGAACAGGGCTTTGATTGATAGCCATAAAACAGAACAAAGCAAAACGGTTTACAGGGAGAGAAAACCATTATTTTACCAACCTCATGTGCTTATCAGTTGTGCTAACCCATCATACATGAATTCACCCTATCACACTGTCGTTACTCTTTCATTTCCATTTCTCTCTCTCTCTCTCCCCTTCTTCTTTCTCTTCTTTTCTTTGTCTCCGTCCCTGTCCCTGTCCCTGTCTCTTTCTTTCTTTCTTTCTTTTTTTTTTTATACCCATGAAATAATATAGTTAAATAGTTGGTGCTGGAAATTTATGGGAAGATCTGGATCAGAAAAAGGTACTTTATGGTAAGTTAAATAGTGAGGTATTCTTCAGTTTATCACATACCTCAAAACCTTAGGAGAGAGCTTACCAAACGTTTTGTAATGCCAACAGAAAAGAATCTAACCTCTATAAAATAATTTAAAGAGGTTTACTCTGAGCCAAGTTTGAGGACCATGACCATGCCCAAGAAGCCTTGAGCAAGTGGACTTGCTGTGGTTGGGTTACGGGTTGCTTTTGTACATTTCAGGGAGACAGAAATGACACATAAAGTCATAAATCAACACGTGGAAGGCATACATTGGTTTGACCTAAAAAGGTGGAACATCTCCAACCATGGGCTTATAGGTGGGTTTAAAGATTCCATGATTTGTAATGGGGTAAAGAAATGAACCTTTATTTGAAGGCTTGCAATGTTTTTTTGATTATTTGTTTGTTTTTTGAGACAGAGTCTCACTCTGTTGCCCAGGCTAGAGTGCCATGGCATCAGCCTAGCTCACAGCAACCTCAAACTCCTGGGCTCAAGCAATCCTTCTGCCTCAGCCTCCCGAGTAGTTGGGACTACAGGCATGCACCACCATGCCCGGCTAATTTTTTCTATATATTTTTAGGTGTCCAGATAATTCCTTTCTATTTTTTTGGTAGAGATGGGGGTCTCGATCTTGCTCAGGTTGGTCTCCAACTCCTAAGCTCAAACAATCCGCCCGCCTGGGCCTCCCAGAGTGCTAGGATTACAGGCGTCAGCCACCGTGCCAGGCGGCTAGGAATGTTTTAAGTTAAGATAAGGAAGTCTGTTAATCAAAGGCAAGCCACGGGCCTTATACCCAGACTCAAGTGATCTGTTAAGTAAATTGAGGACCTGCAGGTGTGGTTTAAGCTCTGTAATGCATAGCCTTAGGCCTGTTAGTGAGTTACAAAGGATATTTTCAAGAAAGGAGGGGGGCATGACTAGGCATGTCTGACCTCCCTTCCTGGGACCAGCAACTCAGCTTTAGGATATTTCTGGGGTCCCCTTGGCCAAGAGGGGGTCCCTTCAATCAGCTGGGGGGGGGGGTTTAAGATTTTATTTTAGTTCACAGTAACTGAAGGATCTATTACAAGTATTCAGGTTTATATTTAGCTTTGAATTATACATACACACCCACATATACACACACATATTTTTAAGTAATTTAGCTTAGAGTATCAACATTTCAATCTGAGCATTATATGGGTGGTATTGTCTCTATTCTCATTGTCTTGTGAGATAACTGGTGACATATTTCCCTAACATGAGGAGACCAATTAAAGTAATTGACATTCTGAAAATTTGAATCAATGATGTTGCTCACTAATCCTAGTCAACCAAAGTAAAGAAACTTAGTTCATGCTTTTCTTAGCATAAGAAGAAGAAACTGGCAAAAGAGCTGCCCCATAATCTCCCCTTCCTCCATGAATCAATTTTCAGTAATCATAGGAAAGAAAGAAGACCATGCACTACGTTCAGGCTCACAGCTTAAAGAGTAAATTAACAAAAAAATTATTAAAATAATTATCAGGAGAAAATTTCTCAAGAGGTGAAAGCTAACACATAAAACTTTTTTGCTGGGGTGAGGATCGGATTGGGAGATGCTGATAGGATTGAATTATTAGAACAAAAATTCATGTTTTTTTGTTTGTTTATTTTATTTATTTATTTTTTTGAGACAGAGTCTCGCTCTGTTGCCAGGGCTAGAGTGCGGTGGCGTCAGCCTAGCTCACA
Source organism: Eulemur rufifrons (assembly GCF_041146395.1). Lineage (NCBI taxonomy): Eukaryota > Metazoa > Chordata > Mammalia > Primates > Lemuridae > Eulemur > Eulemur rufifrons. Next base: position 105,241,336 of record NC_091012.1, read on the forward strand.
GCAACCTCAAACTCCTGGGCTCAAGCAATCCTCCTGCCTCAGCCTCCCGAGTAGCTGGGACTACAGGCATGCACCACCATGCCCAGCTAATTTTTCTATGTATATTTTTAGTTGTCCATATAATTTCTTTCTATTTTTAGTAGAGACGGCGTCTCGCTCTTGCTCAGGCTGGTCTCGAACTCCTGAGCTCAAACGATCCACCGGCCTCGGCCTCCCAGAGTGCTAGGATTACAGGCATGTTTTGTTTTAATCCCACCGTCTTGAATGTGGACTAGTCATTAGAACTCCTTTACCAAGGGTCTACGTGGGATGTTCAGATCTGTCCTCATCACTGTCACAGACATTTCAAGAGAACTTTTGAAAGCAAATGAAGGGTGACATTCCTTGGGGATAGTGGGAGTGGCCAGTGCACTTTCTTATTTAAAGATCAGTGAAAAATTTTCAATAGCACAGGAACTAAAAGGGAAATGTGAAATGTAATGGTGTTTGGTCAGTGGAGCAAAGCATTTGTAGTGGTGAAAGAAAATATAAATTATTTGAATTGTACTTTTTACATATCTCATAGCAAAATTCAGGCTTAGAAAGGATTTCAATTTTGATTTTGTTGGCTTAGTTTTGACCTGAACAAAATGGATTTGCTGTTTTTGTTTTTTTTCTTCTTTTTATTCAGATGGCACACACCCTCCTGGTTTTGAGAAATCCGATTGTTATCTCTTAGTTAGAACCATGCCTGATGAAGTACTCTTTCCAATTTTGGACGTTTAATCAGTCTGGATTCTTACAAAAGACCTCAAAAGGGATTCAATTTGAAGGACAAAGATGATTGTCAAGTGACCTATGGATTAAGGTCTGATTCTTTGGTGAGAGTTCAATGAAAATAGTTTAGGTAAAGGTAGATTTAATGAGGCAGAGAGAAAGAAAGAACGTATGCTTCCGGGGAATAAATAGGGCAAAGCGGACACACAGGAACTCATTAAAGAAGAAGCCAATGAGCAATTCATAACCAATATCTGATATATAATTTAAGACCCAAAGGTCACTTAATATCAACTCGATTGCAACATGCACCCAAAGAATCTGCCTGGCAATTGTTTTTGAGCTTGAAAATGCTTCTCCAGAGGCACAAAAAATGTTAAGAGTAAAACCGGATTTATCGGAGGCATTTACTTGGATTAATTAGGTAATAAAAGTATTTTAAAATTGCTAATTTACTAAGCAATGTCACCAGAATGTTGAATTACTTTGCTTTTTATTACGATGAACAAGAGAGAGAAATGCAGGCCTAGCCACAAAACCAAAGCACAGAGAAGAGAGGCAGGAGTCATTCTTTGCATAATTACTGGCATTTGTCATCCTTCCCTTGAAAAGGGGATCATCAGTTTTTCTAAGACTGTTTTCTTTGCGTCTGAGTCTCTTCTTCAGAACTGTTTATCATCCATGTTATCCTCATTTACCCAGCAACATATACAGTATTAATATACTTTTCATTAGTCAATTTAATGAATTTAATTTCAGTTCAAAATGTTAATTAAGAAGTGTACATTTCATTCTTATAAGGATGAATCTTAAAAAACTCTTGGTTCTCAAGTGGTAGGTAGGTTAAATTACTACAAGCAGAATTGAGAAACAGGGTTAATCAATGTGAAATTTAGTATCATGAACCTGAGATTAATTTTGATAATGGATTATAATTAATTTTCCTATCTCTTTTAAGAAAACAAAGGCACAAAAAGCATGGCGTTTATAACTTTATTTATATTTAGGGAGGAATTTTTGAAGAAAACAAATGTAAGAAGAAACAGAAAGGAAGTTTGCCTCAAAGAGAGAAACACAAAAGAAAAAGCTACCACACCAGATATTCCATCACCAGAAAATGAATAAGAATTTTATTATTTCTTGGCTTTTAAAAAAATCTTTCCTTTGCCAGATCTAAAAATGCTGCCAACCTGGAATAAAAAGGATCTATTTTCCTAAATAACCACATTTAGTAATTTCCATGAAATTTGTATTTTAGAACTATGACAAAAAGCCAAATTAAAACTCAGGGGTTCCTAATCCCTAAATTCTGAGCCCGTTTTAAGAAATACCTAAAATACACTTTGAAAGAACCAATTAACATAATTACAGTGGGTTTAAATAACACATACACACTGGATCTGTTTCCGTAAAACACAGCTGTTGTTATTTATATTTTGCTATTTTTTAAAATTAGAAATGTGGCTTTATATATTATTTTACATATACGTAAAGTAACTTTTTAAAAACAGTGAATCTGTTGTCTTCTGCCATAATTTAATTTAAAAAAAAAACCAAACCAACAACCCTACAAGCAATTAGCTTGGAAATCTTATATTCATGCCTCTGAATATTACTGCGGTCATAACAAGAAAAGCAGCACATCCAGGTAGTTAATGTAACAGAAACAAGGCACAGGCAGCAACTTGCATCCCCTGGCAATTGACATGGTAATTTCTTCGCCTCCTCTCTCGGGCTCACTCCACCGCGCTTCACCAATCCCCCTTCCCCCAAGGCACGAGGCACTCTGGGGGCCAAGGAAGGTGCCGTGGGGGAGTGAAGAGACGCCGGAAGAGCGAGGGCAGAGCGCACGTTGCCCACACCCTTAGCCATGGGGTGAGTGCGGGCGGTTGCCGCGGGCTCCGGGAGTGGGGGGTGGGTTAGGAGCGGGGGGTCGGGGCGGATCCCAGGGCCGCCTCCCTGCCGCCTCCCAACACCCCCAGGGACCCGGGATCTGCGGCACGAGGCGTGGGGCCCACAGCCCCCGGCGGGGATGGGCGGGCAGAGGGCGGAGCGCAGCGCTGCGCGGGGCAGCAGAAAAGGGGCGGGGAGGAGCGTTTAGGCTCAGGCGGGCTGAGGGACCGCGGCAGAACCTGCGTGTTAGGTGAGCTGTTAGCCGGCCTTGGTGAAGGGAAACGAAGACCGCCGCTCCAGGGGCGCGAGAAGGCGCGTGGAGTCCAGGGTTCGGACCGCGGCTCCCTCCTTGTGCAGCGGGAGACAGCGCACTGGCGGGCGCACCGGTGGCAGCGACGACGCTGTGCGCAGGTGGGTACCTCCGAGCTTGGCGCTCTGCGCGTTCCCCGGGCGGCCGCGGGCCGGATACTTTCCCTTCCAGGCCCTGCACTCGGGGACAAGGGCTGGGCAGGTTCGGGGGCAGGAGGAAGGTGCGTGGCCCTATGGTGTGCGCGCGCGCTGTGCGAAGGTGGGGAAGAGGTGCAGAAAAGCTGCTTCTCTTAGGATTCATTCTCTCGTGTCTCAACATCCGCACCCCTATCCTACTCCTTCGAGGAGCTGAACACCCGTGGGGGCTTTGAGAACTGTGACCTCCTACTTCGCCCGTAGTCTCCGTGGTGTGTGCGGTTTGCCCCCCTCTTCACAGTCCCCGTCCAGCAACCATCAGGACGCCCACCGCTCCTGCCCGAAGACTGTAGGGACCATGGGAGGAGAGAGTGGTGGCAGGACCGGCCGGGGCGTGCGCGGGGAAGGCTGGAGTTGCTCGAGTATTGTCTGCCTGGGCCGGTGCTTGTGCCTGATGGCTCCCTTACGGTTTCAGGGCCAGGGTGGGGGTTGAGGTGGGATGGGGGGGAACGGGTTTGCTGAACTTAAGTCTGAGGGCTGACTGTGCACATGCTCTTGGCGTTTTGTGTACGTTTGGACGAGGGTTTAATGGAGGCACGTGGGAGCAGCGTTGGTCTCGGCGGGTCCCCAAAGACCCTCTAGGGATGGTGCAGCATGTATTCGGGTTTGGGAGGGAAGGGGGAGAGTGTTGTGAGTGAATGAATTTCTGTTCTAGGGAGAAAGGAGAATGTCTCAAGGAGACTCGATTTTCTTGGATTTGCTGCAATTCCATAAACCAAATCAGGCTTTCAAGGCGTTAAAGTAAATTCCGGGTAAGTGGGGCGGATCTCTGGTGGGGATAAAGAAGCCCTGAGGTTTGCGGGGTGGCGGGCTCGGCTGGCGTGCTTGCTTGGTGGCTTCTGGCCGTTGCCTCGCCTAGGTGGGAGGGGGACGGGGAGTGGCGCTTGTGTTTTTGGCTAAAGGTGCTGGAGCTGGGGCACTTGTCCTGGGTATACTGTGGGACTTGGAGATGGTGAAAAACTGCGCAGCGAGGTCTTTTATTCGCAATTAACTCCAGAATGTGTGTCTGTTGGGCAGTCTCTCCAGCGGGCGCGCGCGCGCGCGCGCAGACACACACACACACACACACACACACACACACACAGAGGCACACGCACACTCCTCTCTCTCTTGGTTGCTTGGACTCGCCGATAGTTGGTCAAGGATTTTTATTCCTGTTTGTTCCTTTCCGGACTTTTTTTTTTTTTTTTTTTTTTGAGAAAGGGTCTACCTGTATTAAAATCCGTCACCGTGGGGGTGTCGGAAAGACCTTTTAGCATTAATTCGCATTCAAATCAGGGATAGGGAGTTATGATGAAAATACCCCACCAAACTATTGTTTTAGATTGGACAAAACTCTAGTTCAGGTTGGAATTATTGTTTTTAAATAGACGTCTTGCGACCTTGTGATAAGGTAACCGCAACCTGGATCTCTGTCTCTCTCTCTCTCTCTCTCTCTCTCTCTCCCCCCCTCTCTCCCCCTCTCTCCCTTGCCGTAATCTACAGCATTCTTAATTACCTGATTACCGGAGTGATGAAGTTGTCTTCTAATTTTAAGCGACAGATCTTCAAATGGCTGTAAGTTGGGTTCTGCGACTCCATCTCTCTTTAACAAACTGATCAGAGTGGTGTATAGTTGATGACCTGAGACTTAAGTATGTTTCAATTTCTAGTCAAATAATTTATTAAATTATTGGGGGAGAGGGACACCTTAGAAACTTTTCAGAGGAGAAAAAGCACTTTTGTCTTTTAGAGCAAATATTTTGCCACTTTTTCCCCTGTTGTCTAGAAAAGATGCATTGTTCACGAATAATACATGATTTCTTTCTCTTTTATGTCTACAGGTGGCAGTGTAGAAGCCAAAACGGGAGCTTCCAGAAGCAGTTTCTGAAAAATAAGAGTTGAATGTCCATGAGTAAGCAAGCACAGGAATCTGAAAAACCACAGGTATGTAGGACAATTAATCTACCTATCCAGCTTTATAATTATTGCATTCCAGTAGTACTAACCCATTTGCTCTTATGTTCAATATTTTGACATTTGTATAAATGCCTATGAAGTGAAATGTATTTGAGGTAATCTTGCAGGAGAAAACAAGTCTAATCTGTTTCAGACAATGTATTTAAATAAAAATATTCCGTGGCAGTGACTTTTTACTGTTTTAAAAGAGAAGCGTTTCTTTTTTCTATTGTAACTATGTGTCTTTGCATTTAACCAGTTGTTGCTTCACACTTGCTTTTAAATACACGTTTCCCGAAACTGTATAAAACTGCCAATTGTTCTGAACAATTTTCATTTGGGATACTGTTAACAAAGTCAGCCAGTTGAGCTGATAAAATAGTATCTGCTTTTAATAAAACTGCACTTCACTATTGACTAGACATCACACTGATCAGAATACAGATGCATTGCGAGGCTTCTTTTAAACCAAGCCCTTCCATTTTTAATCTTTTCATTGTTTTCCTCCTACTTACTTGCTGCTTTTCCAGGCCCACTAATTTGCCTGCTTGTCTAAAATAAATGATGGGTTATGAGAGACAATTGAGTTTGTAAAATTATTCCTTGTAACACAATTCAAAAGAATTTGCCTTTGATTATCATTAAAATGTGAGGTTTTGCATATTAAGGTTCTTTGTCAACAGCTGGGTAGCACATTATTAGGAATGGGTAGAAGCCAGAGTGGGGGGAAAATTTACCTTTGTGCATTTTTATTTTCTTTCCTGAGAATGGTGGGCAATAGCTGTTGGTACTTTCACTGGGAAGCTAAAGTTGCCTTGGCTGCGTAAGGGCCAGGCAAGAAAATGGCTGTTAAGGGAACGAAGCTTTCTTTTCCTTGGTGGGAGGGAGTGGTGCAGTGCATCACAATGCCGGAATGTGGTGTTACCTCGTGATTTTTGACATTATGCCTTTACAGCTGAGGAGGGATTTGTTTAGTCCCTGTTAATGAAAGTGTTAAACAAAGTTGAATGCTGTTCTTGAAACTTAAAACAATCAAATTGGACACTTACCAGTAGAAAGCAAATTTAGCGTGGACTCCGAAAGTATAAAGACTAAAAGTTCTCACTGTGTAAAGACCCCATGAATAAGGAGTGGCTTTAGGAAAGCTCTTGGACATTTAGGAACATGTAAGTTTTTACCGCATGAGACTTAAGATTTGTTATCTGACCCAGGAAACTAGGAAGTAACTAATTACCTCCAACATATTTAAGAGGAACAGCACATAATTTTCTAAGTCAAAAAGGGAAAGAGCAAGGTTGAGACTTTATTTTTTGAATTACAGCATACTCATTGTGGAGACATTAGATCCTTTGAGATACTTTACTTTTGGAGGTATAACATACATACAATAAAGTGTGTAAGATGTGTTACTCTAAAGTGCACTGCTCAATGAAATACTGATGTTTATATAACATGACCATCACCCAGGTCGAGATACAGAACATTTCCAGCACACCAGAAGATTTCCTCTTGCTCTTTGGGTTCAGTATTCATCTCGCCTCCAACACACTGATTTTTTTTTTCTTTTCTTTTTTTGAGACAGAGTCTTGCTCTGTTGCCCGGGCTAGAGTGTTATGTTGTCAACTTAGCTTATAGCAACCTCAAACTCCTGGGTTCCAAGCGATCCTCCTGCCTTAGCCTCTTGAGTAGCTGGGATGACAGGCACATGCCACCACGCCCTGCTAATTTTTTTATTTTTAGTAGAGATAGGGTCTTGCTCTTGCTCAGGCTGGTCTTGAACTCCTGATCTCAAGCAATCCTCCCACCCTGACTTCCCAGAGTGCTAGGATTACAGGTGTGAGCCACCACACCCGGCCATATGCTGCGATTTTTAAAAACTCCATCTACTAGTTTTGTCTGCTTTTAAGTTCCATATAAATAGTATCATACAGTAGGAACTCTTTTACATATGTCTTCTTTCACATAACATCTATGAGATTTCATCCACGTGGTTGTGTGTATCCATAGTTCTAATTTTTGTTGCAGTAATTCCATTGTATGTATGTACTACAATTTATGTGTTTCCCTTTGGATCAGATTTCCAGTTTTTGGCTAATGAATAAAGCAGCTATGAACATCCTTTATGTCTTTTGGTGCGCATGCCCACTTACTTGTCTGGGCATATGCCTAGGAATGGAATTTTGGGGTCACAGGGTAGGCATATATTTAGCTTTAGTAGATGTTGCAAACAGTTTTCCAAAGTAGTTGTATCAATTTAAATTCTACCAGTAGTGTACAAGAATTCCAGTTGGCTCTGTTTTAATTAACACTTGGTTTTATCTGTCTTTTTAATTTTAGCTATTTTGGTGGAGGTATACTGGTATCTCCTTATGAGTTTTTAAAACAATATTTTATTATTTTTAATTATGGTAAAATACCCATACATACAATTTACCATATTAACCATTTTTAAGTATAAAGTTAGTGGCATTAAGTGCATTCACATTGTTGTATAACCATCACCACCATCCATCTCCAGAATACTTTTTGTCTTACAAAACTATAACTTTGTACCCATTAAACAATAATGTTCCTTTTCCCCCTTGGCCACTTGGCAGACACCATTCTACCTTATGTCTCTCTGGATTTGAATACTTTAGGTACATCATATAATTGGATTGGATTCATACAGTATCTGTCCTGGCTGGACACAGTGGCTCACACCTGTAATCCTAGCACTCTGGGAGGCCAAGGTGGGAGGATTGCTTGAGGTCAGGAGTTCAAGACCAACCTGAGCAAGAGTGAGACCCTGTCTCTACCAAAAATAAGAAAATTTAGCTGGGCATCGTCGTGCACACCTGTAGTCCCAGCTACTCAGGAGGTGGATTGTTAGAGAGCCCCAGAGGTTGAGGTTGCTGTCACCCTAGCGGGTGACAGAGTAAGACTCTTCTTTTCTCAAAGAAAGAAAAATCTGTCCTTTGAAAAAATCAGGCTTATTTCACTTAGCATAATGTCCTCAAGGTTTAGACATGTTGTATAGCATGCATTAGAATCTCATTTTAAGGAGGAATATTATTCCATTGTGTGTATACACAGACCACATTTTGTTTATCCGTTCATCTGTCGATGGACAACCGTTTCCACCTTTTGGCTATTGTGAATAATGCTGCTGTGAAAATGGATGTGCAGGTATCTCTTCAAGTCCCTGCTTTCAGTTCTTCCTGGTACATACCCAGAAGTGGAATTGCTGGATCATAATGATAATTATTAATATTTTGAAGAACCACCATACTGTTTCCACAGTGGCTACATACCATTTTACATCTATGATAGCAGTGAACAAGGGTTTCAATTTCTGTGTCCTCACCAGCACGTGTTATTTGGTATTGTCTTTCCTAATGGGTCTGAGGTGATCCTTGTGGTTTTAATTTGTTTCCTGGTGAGTAATGACATTGAATTCTATTTCATATACTTGTCGGCATTTGGATATCCTTTTGTGAAGTAACTGTTCAAATCTTTTGCCCATTTTTTTGAATTGTTTTTCTTATTTCTTTGTAAGAATTCTTTTATATTCTGCAAATGAGTCCTTTGTCACACATACGTATTAAAAATATTTTCTTCCAGTCTGTGGCTTTTTTTTTTTTTCCTGTCTTTTTTTTTCCCCCCCCTGAGACGGAGTGTCACTCTTGCCCGGGCTAGAGTGCCGTGGTGTTATCATAGCTCACAGCAACCTCAAACTCCTGGGCTCAAACAATCCTACTGCCTCAGCCTCCCCAGTAGCTGGGACTACAGGCATGCGCCACCATACCTGGCTATTTTTTTCTATATATTTTTAGTTGTCTAGCTAATTTCTATTCTTTTAGTATAGATGGGGTCTCGCGCTTGCTCCAGCTGGTCTCGAACTCGTGAGCTCAAAACGACTCCCCCTGCCCCAGCCTCGGCCTCCCAGAGTGCTAGGATTACAGGTGTGAGCCACCGTGCCTGGACTTTTTTACTGTCTTACTGGTATCTTTTGATGATTTAATGCTAAGTCCAGTTATCAGTTTATTTTTTTTTTGAGACAGGGTCTTGCTCTGTCACCCATGCTGGAGTGCAGTGGCATGATCATGGCTCACTATAACCTTCAGCTCCTGTGCTCAAACTACTTTCCATCCTCAGCCTCCTGAGTAGCTGGGAGTATACAGGTGCATACCACCATGCCTGGCAAATTAAAAAATTTTTTTTTGTAACGACAGAGTCTTGCTATGTTGCTCAGGCTGGTCTTGAACTTCTGTCTTCAAGGGATCCTCCCACTTCAGCCTCCCAAAGTGCTGGGATCTCAGGCATGAGCCACTGCACCTGGCCAATTTTATGATTATTGCTTTTTGTGTTCCATTTACGAAATCTTTGCCTGCTTTAGGGTTATTTTTTAAAACCTTTTTAGTTATTAAAAACATATGGAGACAATCTGTTTAGAAGATACAGTAAATTAACTGTAAGCGTATTTCAAATACATGTCCTAAGAATGAAAGTTTGTGATATTCTTTGCTGCAGCAAGTGGCAGAAAAGGAGTTTGAAAAAAAAATGTGTTTTTCATTAAAGTACATGGATATCTATGCTGTTACTCAAGTGACCCCTATTGCTGTCTACCCCTGGCACTGATTACATAGTACTCAGGGCCCCTCTCGGGTGGGAGGAACCATAGGGGGAGAGCACAGTATGCCTTCGCTACAGGAATGAATGAAGCCAAATGGATGGGTATGCACCCTTTCTCAATTTGTAATCTATGCTTGCTGAATGATTCTTCCCCTCCCTCTGTTCATCCCCAGGGACGGTTTCTTCTGTTTGTTGCTGCTGCTTTCCTTAGCTCCTCAGGATCCTGCCATTCACGAGTTGCTTCTCTTCTCCATCTTTTCCCGGAATTCCTTGTGTTCACATTCACTTACTTTATTTTCTTTCTTTTTTTTTTTTTTTTGAGACAGAGTCTCACTCTGTTGCCCGGGCTAGAGTGCCGTGGCGTCAGCCTAGCTCACACCAACCTCAAACTCTTGGGCTCAAGCGATCCTACTGCCTCAGCCTCCCGAGTAGCTGGGACTACAGGCATGCGCCACCATGCCCGGCTAATTTTTTGTATATATTTTTAGTTGTTCAACTAATTTCTATTTTTTTTCTTTTTTTTAGTAGAGACGGGGTCTTGCTCTTGCTCAGGCTGGTCTCAAACTCCTGAGCTCAAACGATCCTCCCGCCTTGGCCTCCCAGAGTGCTAGGATTACAGGCGTGAGCCACTGCGCCTGGCCACATTCACTTTCATGTTTCTAGCTGTCCACCTCTGCCTGCCCCATGTTCTTCAGACCCCTAGGTCTTTATCTCTTGCTTCTACTACCAGTACTCCAGCTCAAGGTCCAGATCTGTATCAGTTGCCTCAGACATCTCTCTTTGGGTGTTCCACAGGTGCCTTCATAAAAAACATGTGGTGTTCCTCTCCAGTCTGCTTTTTTTCTTTCTCACCTTACTTAATATATTTACCAGTCACCTAGGCTTCTGAAGTAGAAATCTTGGCACTGTCCTGATCCTCCGCACAACTTTTATAATCTTCACAGCCCATATTTAGTTGATTGTCAAGGCTGCTGAGTCTTTTCCTGTCTTTAAAACATCTTTCGTAGATATCTCTTTCCTGTTTTCACTACCTTGGGGTTCAGGTTCTTCAATCCCACTTTAGGATTGTAGTAATAACCTCGCAGCTGATCTCTCTGATCTCCCTGATTTGTACTCCTGCCTCTAATCCATTTTCCACTTGTCATCAGCTTTCTTTTCCTAAAACACAGATTTAACCATGCCATTTCTTACTTAAAAACAATTTGTGGCTCTTCAGTGCCCACCAGAGGCATTCAAATCCCTAAACATGATTTATAATATGAAACTCTTCATTATTTGCCTTCAGTCTATTTTTCCTGCTCCATCATCTGCCATTTCCTCCCCACACTCCATCTGTCTTAAACTGTTATCCATTCCTAGAACATTCCTTGAGTTTTTTTCCTGCATCTATGCTTTTGTATATGCTGTTTCTTCTACTTTTTATATCCCTGCCTGTCTACCTGGCAAATTACTGTTTTTCTTTTAAAAACCAAGTCAGATGTGGCCTCTTTTGAGCCTTTAAGTATTCTCTCTCAGTGTGGTTAGAGGAAGTCACTTCATTATTTCAGGCACTACTGAGTGTTAATCTTTGTATCCCCAGTAACTACTGGGGCATTGTTTGAAATATAGAAGGTAATTCATAAATACTCATGGAACAAATGAATTCATGAAGAACACATCCTTTCCTACATCAGTTAGATTTTTCTTCTTGACAAACCACCACAATGTCGAGTTTAGTTAGTAGTTTTAAACAACCACCATTTATTTAGCTCTCTATTCTGTGAATTGGCAATTTGGGCAGGACTCGACTGGGTGGTTCTTTGGATTTGGGCAGGTCTTCTGACCTGGGCCAGGTTCACTCACATCTATGATTTGCTGGGTGGGTTGGGGGCTGTCTTTTCTAGGATGGCCTAAGCTTCCCTTTAATCTGTAACCAGGCTAGCCCCATCTTGTTCACACCATAGCTGACAAGGTTCTAAGAGAAAGGAGGTGTGTAAGTCCATCCAAGGTCTACACTTGCAACTGGAACCAGTTTACTTCCTCTGAATTCTGTTAGCCAAAGCAAGTCATGAAGCCAGCCCTGATTCAGGAGGTAAGGAAATAGATTCTATCTCTTGATGGGAGGAGCTATTGTCACTTGGCAAGGAGTATGAATAGGGAGAGTAGAATAATTGTATTCATTTTTGCAAGCAGTCTGCTTATTTGGGAGCAGGAATAGCAGATTAAACCAGGCTGGGCCCAGAAGGTTGATTCCATTTAGGTTACCAGCAGGCAGGGCAGTTTTGACCCTCGCTCATGGATCTAGTTATAACTTAACATGAGCCCGAGATGGCCCCATGGTTCCTAGCATCCTTCTTTGGCCCTCTTCTCAAATCCTGACCCTCAAAGACAGGATCTTGCTATGTTGCCCAGGTTGGTCTAACTCTTAGGCTCAAGCCTCAATCTCCCAAGTAGTTGGGACTACAGGCATGAGCCACTGCACCCAGCTTTAGCTCTTATTTGAAGCATATTTAAGACATCCCCAGTCTCCCTAATTTGGGCTAGCCAAGTGGAAGTACCATTGGCACTGGGACGGGGAAGGAGCTTTTCAGTACTGGAGAAAGGAGAAACATCTCTCCTCTTCATTTTGGAAACTGATGGATAGCTCTGAGCATTGGGACCTTGTCACTGTGGAGCACTCTCAAGTATTGCCATTGATTTATGTCTATCAGCTGATTGAAAAGGCATATCTGGGAGAGGAGAGTGTCAGAAAATGAAAAGAGAGCTGATTGATTGGGGCTGTTCATCCATGTTCTTCCTCACCATGTGTGAAAATTTAAGATATTCTACTCAGAAACAGTCATTTACCCAATCTTAATGTCTGTGCTTTTCCAGCTGTTACAAACTATTCAGAGAGGAAACATGAATTTAAAGATATCTGATTTACCGCCCATTAAAATGATCCTTTTTGAGGACTAGAATACATTAGGAAGAAGTATAGTTATAGTATATAATGTAGGAATTTAATTGAAATATGTTAAAATCTATATAACATAATCCCAGTTTTCCAGGGATAGTATAATAACACATGGGTAGGTCTGAGCTTTTTCCAGAACTTGGTTTTAGTATACATCTGTTTCTTGGTAGAGTTGTTACAAGTAGTTAAAAGAAAGCGGATATAAATTTTACCTCATTTATGCCCATTTCTACTAATCCTAGACAAACAGTGAAGTGACCAAAAGGCATTAAAAGAATAGGAGGCACTTAAAGGGACTTAAGACAGCTCACGATGGTTCAGTGACCTCCCACTGACACAGTTGGAGGCATGAGAAATCCACAACCTGATTAATCCTCGGCTGAAATAACAGCTGTGCTATTTGTGGGTGAAAATAGAATTTTTTTCTTTTTTTTTTCACCCCACCGATTCCCCTCTAGAATTTTAACTTATGTTAAAAAGTATCTTCTCAAAGCATTTTTTCATGGCATACTTTTCCTTTTATTAGAGGACAAAAGATTTAGTTCTTCACTATACCTTATTTATAGATTAATTTCTTACTGGATCTCTGTATAGTGTTTGTTTACTTAATGACAGCATAAGCTCAGGTCATAATTCAGTATTTTTAGAAGGCCATAACAATTTGAAACAAATCAATATTTTTATCTGACCATTAATAATTTGTCAAGTCAAGGTATTTTAACAGACGGAAATAGGATACTACTTGAGATAGCATTTATGGGTACTCATGCTTTGTTTTTTTAAAAGAGCTAGTTTGATATCATAGGAAATGGACATTTTATATACTAAATTCCCAACATGTTTCATGTGAATTCTTCCTAAGTTACATTTGCTGATGTATAAATACGTGGTATGTATGTACATATAGACACACATGTTATGTACACATACAAATGAGTGTGTACATCCTAATCAAACCCACATATCTTCCTGTGTAAGGTTAAAATACTAGCAAAAGCTATATGAAAAGCATAAATAAATGTTGAGCTGTCTGAAATAGCCATGTAGGACAGTGGTTAAGTTCTATGGAGGATTACTAGTTAAGAAACATATTTACATTGAGGGGAAGGCTGTGATAGAGAAACAAACAGCTAATAAATTCAAGGTGGTTTTAGGAGAAGCTTGAGGTGGCATATACTGAATGGTGTTAATGGGCATATGTTGGCTTTCAAATGGAGATTTTAGAACATACACATAGACGGTAATCACTCTTCTATCCTTTGATGACTAATTCTTACATTGGAAAATATTTAAAGTAACTTCTGTGCTTTGTGTACATACTCCATTTTTGTTCCTGATTAATGATGTTGTCAAAATTTTCTTATTGTCATGGCATTGTCAGTACGTTTGGTTTCTGGACGTAGGCTTGAGCACAGGTCAGCATCCATGGCTGTAGAAGCTGATTTGCTCATCCAGTAGCCCAGTCATGCATGCAATGAGGGGCTTGTACTTTGTTTTGACAATGAAAACAAAAACAAAGCCTGGCAGGTATTTGGATTCCAGGAAGACATAATGGACAAAGACAACCGAGTCCTAGTGAATTTCCTAAAGAGGAAGGGGTATGACTGTTTCAGCTAATACCAGTGCCTCAGATTTATACAGGATTGAAAGAACAGGTGATATTTTTCCTTAACAGCTGCAGAGAGTAAAATGCCATGTTCACTGAGGGGGGAACACCTTGTGCCCTAGAGACCAAGAATCCAACCAGGGTTGTCCTTTACATCCAGGAATGGCAATGTGGGATCTTTTTCTTTAGTCACTATTGTGTATGATATTATGCATGTTATTACCCATGTTGTGAGGAAGGCCTTGAGAGATGGGATTACGGAGCCAGCGTGCCCTACAATAGCAGGTTTTTCATACTTACATGGTTAGAGTGAATGAGTACATAGGGTATTGTATTTTGTGTCACTATCAGTAATTTTTTTCCCATTACTGTCAATGAAAAAGGTAGGTTTTCATAAAAATTGCAATATTTCACCAAGAGCTTTGACTTTGCATTGGATGTGACCTTGGGCTGACCTTGTGCTAGAATCGGAAGGCTGAACTTCAAGTCAGGAGGCTGCTGTTTCGGTCCCCAGTCAGCTTCTAAGTAGCTTTGGTGGCTGGGCACATGATTTTTATTGCTCTGGATTTCAAGTATTGTCATCTTTAACATGAGGGTTGGAGTATTAATCTCTAGTCTTATCTTACTCTGACACTCCATTCTTCATACTGTGGTTGTATTTTTCCCCAATTTCAGTAAAAACCATAATACTTACTGGGATTCAAAATTTTGATGGCATAAAATGTGGAATTGCATTATTATGTTGATGAAATCAGATCAGTGGCCAGGTGGAAACCAGGAGGCAATCATCCACCACAGTACAGATGCTGCTGAACTTAACCCAATAGTCGAAAATATCATAAGTCAGAAATGCATTTAATACGCCTAACCTACAGAACATCATAGCTTAGCTTGGCTTACCTAAAATGTGCTTAGAACACTTACATTAGCCTACAGTTGGGCAAAATCATAACAAAAAGCCTATTTTATAATAAAGTATTGAATATTTTGTGTAATTTATTGAATGCTGTAATGAAAGTGAAAAACAGAATGCCTAACGATAGTTGAAGTACAGTTTCTATTGAATGTGGATGGCCTTCCCTTCATCATGAAGTCGAAAAAACTTGTAAGTCAAACCACCATCCTAAGTTGAAGACCATCTGCATATTCAAATTTATGTTATTGTGGGGTTTTCTGTACTTGTTCAAGAGCAGAATGGAAACCTTATTGTTTAATTAGGGTGAGCACTCCTATGATCTGCATCTCCCCTCTTCCATTTTTCTATTTGGGTTTTAATAGGGGTGTTTTCCATTAATCTTCAGTTTACTAATCCTGTCTTTTGCTATGTCCCATCTGTTATTAAACTCATCCAATGAATTAATTTCAGATAATGTATTTTCCTTAATTTCATTTGTTTTGTTTTTAGAATGTCCCTTTGATTCTTTTTTAAAATAGTTTCTAGTTCTCTGTTGAAATTCACCATCTTTTCATTTATTTTCTCCCTTTTCTCTTAACCAATTAATCATAGTTAGTTTAAAGGCTTTGTTTAATAAATCTAACATCTGGATTATCTGTGAGTCTGCATCTATAGCTTTATCTTTCTCTTAAATACTGCTTACAGTTTCATGCAGTTCTCATGTCTAATGACGTTTTATTCTGGACATTGTGTCTAAAAGAACCTTATTGGCTCTAGCTTATTTTCCTCCAGAGAAGAATTCCTCTCTTTCCTCTGTTAGGCTACTACAGTGAGGGGCTTATCACCCTCACTCCATTGGGAATTCAGCGAAGCCACGGCCAGGTTGTAGTTTTAGAGGGATTCAATCCAGCTGTGGTTGTCCATGCTCCTTGGGCATAGCTCTCCTGGAATTCTGATTGAAAGTCTAAGTGATCTTTGTTTTCTTACCCCTGAAAAACTGGGAGAGTCAATTTTGCCCTTTGGAGTTTTTGAGCTTTAGCCTCCTGCCCCCTTAATTTCAAATTCTTGGCAACTGTTTGGCAGAGAAAACTGGATATGTATTTGAGGTAGCACTCCTACTCTGTTAAAACGTTGTCTCCAAAGCCCTGTGAAATCATAGGAGATTTCACTCTGCCTTCTAGAAACCCTCAGCCTAACATCTCAGCCTCCTTCTCATAGCCCCAGAACTGAGCAAATGAGAGTAGTTCCATCTGTCATTTTAGCCCTTGTGAGTTCACCATAAAGATTTGCTGGTTCTCTTTTCCTCTTCCTCGGTAGAAATCCTTTCTTTTGGCAAGTATCATCAGTTAGGAGCCCAAGAGTTCCCCAGAGGCCCTGAGGAAGGAAGCAGATTATCAGCTCACCTCAGAAGAGCTCCCTTCCTCTGGCATTCTTGTCTTTGAGTCCCTTATAGTCTAATGGAAGCCTCATACTTTTTTCCTACATAAAACATGTGAGATGGGACCTGCAATTTCATAGTATTTGTCACTTGCATATCCTCATCTATTCTCATGATGTCTTCTGTTTAAACGTTAAACATTTTTCGGCTTCATGATAAAAAGTAATTTGGTAGTAAGCACCTGCTGACTCATTACAGTATTTGCAAAGGAGGAAAATGGGAATACGTAGACAATATGGTGCTCTTCAAAATATTTTCATTGCATTTTTTCAGTTTTTCAATTTTAATTTGTCTAGAAAACACTTTGTAGGTAGAAAATGGTAAGCTTTCAGTTGGTTTAAAGCTCCCTCAGATGGATTCCTTATTGGACACATTTACTTCTCTTTTGTAGTAAAATGAGCCATGACTGTCATTACAAACTCTCCCATTTGGGAAGGGAATTTGCTCCAGAGAATTCTAGTACCACTAATAGGCAGTGTCCATATGGTTCACACATGTAGTAAAAACAAGAGAATGAGCCCCTCAAATTATTTAAATTTGAACAATTTCATTGTTAAGGAGCCATTCTTTTGTTAACTTTTGTTTGAAGCTGTGTGAGACTTGGCCAGTGCTACGAGCCTCAGGGCTGGCAGAGGCCCTGAGTTCTAGTGTTGGCTTTGCTTCCATCTGTCCTGGGAAAGGCGTCTTGTTTTGTTTCCTCATCCTGAGAAGGACACTGAAATAGTTGAAACCTAATCCTTTCCATCTCTGCCCTTTGGATTCCAATCAGTCATTTATCACTTGGAAATTAAGGTTGTACGTGTGTTTCAATAAACTATATTGCCAGGATCAGTTAAAAGAAGAAAATTTTGCAAAACAAGGAGCTGTGTGTCAGTGTGTTAAGAGTACTAAAAAGCATGAAAACAAATAAAAAAAAAATAGTGATTTGGAGTCATGAGAACCTGGATTCAAGTCCCAGGTTTGTCATTCATCTTCTTTTGTGCCTTGGGCAAATCATCAATCTCTATAAGCCTCAGTTTCCCCAACTAGAAAATGTATAGAATAATACAGGAGCTTTACCTATCTCACAGGGCTGTCGTGGGGATCACATAAAACCTTTCATGTATGAAGACTCTTTAGAGCTCTTTACTATTTATAAAAACATCCATTATCTTTAGGACTAATGCAGCCCTTGTCAGCAGTAACCAACCATCTGTTTGTTGTGGCTGTCACTATCAAAAGCAAGATGTAAAAATGGCCCAAGGATATTTAAATTATATACACCTTGAATTTTGTTCTCTCACTTTTGTTTTTGGTTAGGTAAGCTGACACTATGTTCAAGGTATAAGCTCTGTCCTTGATTGAGGCCATTGAAATGTAGAGCTGGAAGGGACAGTGTGATCATCTTACCAAATCCCCATATTTTAAAGATGGAACTTAGGAAGTTTAACTGACTTCCCTAGGGTAACAGTTGCTTCAAAGTAAAACCACAACTGAGACTACTGTTCTTTGTTTAAACCCTGGTTTGTGCAATTACTTCTACAATTTTGACAAAGGTCTTTGCTTTCAAACATTGGGATGTTCCACTTCCCTTCTCCCTAAGTCCACTGACATTTTTCACTTCTTTCCTACTTTACAGCCCTCCCTCCTATTTTGATGGTGGTACCTCTACCCACTTTAGAGAAGAGGGCTTCCATGGCCTACTCAAAGCCGACCCCTCATCTTGCTCTTGATTCTGACCCATTTTGCCTCTTTCAGAACTTACTCTAGCAGTCACCTTGTCTGTGTCTTATGTTGTCTTGTGCTCCATTTCTGCTGGTTCTTCTCCTTGGCCTGTGAATGTGTCCAAGCTTGTAGAATTTTTTTTACTTCATCCCACATACTGCTTCTTTTCAATACTTGAGTACTGAAAAGAGAAACTCCTAAACAGAGTCCCAGGTTTTTCAACTGACCATTCCTTATACGATAATATACAAGCACAGTGACTGGTGCTTGGTGGTGGCAGCTTAGAAAAGTTCCCTCTCTCCCACTTCTCTCCGTATTCTCTCCTCCCCTGCCTTCTTGCCCTTCACCTCCCTCTTGTCCCCCTTCTTTTCCCCTTCTGTTCCCTGCCTCTCTCTCGTCTGTCCCCTCCCCAGTTTGTTGCAGTTTGTTTTCTGGCCTCTCTTAGGGATGCTGATCTGGCCTTGTTCATCAGTGACCTCATGGTGAGCTCCAGGGGCTGATTCTCAATGGAATCTGCTTATCTTCAACTTGATGCCCCGTTTCTGGGCACTTTTTCTTTCTTCTTTTAGCCTTTATGATCCCTTCTCAGGATCTAGGTTGGATTCCACCTCTCTCCTTCGACTTCCTTAAATGATGTTCTCCAGTGGAATTCAGCAGCAACCCATAGTCACTTCCTTACTCTGCCTCAGTCTGTGCTCACCAGCACTGAGGGCTCTTTCCTCGTAACCCTTGACACCACGCTGAGCCTTATGCCTTCAGCCCCTTGCTCCTCTTTTCTTCCATAAATATTCTGCCTGAACGTCCCTCTTCAGGGAATCCTTCAACAGCAACCTCAGTTGAAGCTCCACAGAACCTCGAAGGTCTATTTTTGTACCTTCTGCTTCATCCCTGCCTCTAGTGGGTGAGTGCCTTATGGGCAGAGACTGTCTGCTTCATTTCCATGGGACTTGGCCCTCAGTACTGAATAAATGAGGGAGAGCATTCATTCATTCAAGTACACTTCCTATAGATAAGTATGTTTCTGCTTTAAGAGACTGAATATTGATCTGTCACAGGGGAAGGTCATAGTATAAGATCAGGAAAGAGGAGTTCACAGTGTATTTTGTTGATTTTAACCAGGTTATTAAATATTGAACTTTATTATTTTATTTTTTTGAGACAGTCTTACTCTGTTGCCTGGGCTAGAGTGAAGTGGCGTCAGCTTAGCTCACAGCAACCTCAGACTCCTGGGCTCAAGCCATCCTCCTGTCTCAGCCTCCCAAGAAGCTGGGACTACAGACTCTGAAACCATGCCTGGCTAATTTTTCTTTTTTTTTTTGGTAGAGACGGGGTTTGCCCTTGCTCAGGCTGGCACCAATTCCTGATCTCAAGTGAACTCCTGACCTCAAGCGATCCTCCCACCTCAGCCTCCCAAAGTGCTGGGATTTCAGGTATGAGCCATCACACACAGCCAATATTGAATGATTTTATAGGAAGTACCACAGTGTGATAGGTAGAATAATGTCCCTCTGCTACGGTTTGGACATGGTTTGTCCCCACCAAAACTGCTATTAAAATTTGATCCTCAGGGTGGCAGTGTTGGGAGGTGGGGCCTAGTGGGAGGTGTTTGGGTTATGGCCACAGGCCCGTCGTGAATAGTTTGGTGCTGTTCTCGCGGTTTTCGTTCTCCTGAGACTTGATTAGTTCTCCCTGGAATGGATTAGTTCTCGGGAGTGGGTTGCAAAGCCAGGACTCTCCTCAGGTTTTCCCTACTTTGCAAGTGTTCGCTTCTGTTTTGACTTTGTCCGCCATGTTGTGATGCAGCACCAAAGTCCTCACCAGAAGCCTGGGCACTACCATTGAATTTCTCAGCCTATGAACCTCTTTGTAAATTACCCAGCCTCAGGTATTCTCTTGTAGTAACACAAAATAGGCTAAGACAGTCTCCAAAGATGTCTGTACTATCCTAATCCCTGGAATCTGTGAACATGTTAATATGGTAAAAGAGAATTAAGGTTTGCAAATGGAATTAAGATTGCCACTCAGCTGATTAAAAATAGATTATCCTGGATTATCCAGGTGAATCACCAGGGTCCTTAAAAAGTAGAATCTTCTTACAGCTGAGTCCATGGACTGCTGAGGGTCTTAAATTGCCTTCAATATTATGTTTGGTTTGTGCTTCATTGATGAATTCATTTCTCTAATAGATAAAATTACATCAATTTTCTGTGGTATTAGCTGTAATGAAAAGAAAGGTACTTTTATTGGATGTTTATGAGTTAGGTGCTTTATATATATTACCTTATTTAATGTGCTAAATAGCCCAAGAAGTAGATATTATTAAATTCTTCATGGAAGAGGAAACAGGCACAGAGTAGTTAACTTACACAGGTTCATGTTGCTCAGAAGTGATGACCCTGAGATTTTATTGCATATATAGAGCAACATTCTGAGGGTGGGCATTTTCACTTTTGCAAGGCATGCTCATGGTTCATACTGTCTAATGCTGTATTTTTTTTTAAAAAGTCTTGCCTTGAATTTTGAAAGGAGAAGATAAATTTGTATATTATTGAAGCAGTGTGACACTGTAACACTTATGGTTAATTTTTATCCTCTTCTCTAATTCCAACAAAATCTTGCGGTATTTTTTGGTATGTTTTTCCTTTCGGTCTTTTTCACCCTGTGCATATGCATTTTGCAGTTTCCCATAGCTGTAATCATAGTCATATTATATTTTTCATTTTACATTATGTATTTTTCATGTTATTATGTATCTTTGTGTAGTTAATATTTTTAATAGATAATAGGTTGTTTCTAAGATTTCTTTTTTATTATCAAAAGTAATGCTGAAAGAAGTGTTCCTGTATGGGGTTGTGCTTTGGCAGAGGCCAGGAAAAGGAGGGCCTGATCCAACCATGAAACTCAGTTAAAACCTCTGCTTAGAGGTGGTTGGTGTCTCATTTGCTCACATTTCATTGGTCAAAGTGTGTCACAGGGCCAAATCCTGAAAATGGGCAGGAGTGAATAATCCTATTATAGGGAGGGAGAAATAGTTGAGAATAATAATCCCATCTACCACCTGAAGGGGAATGAAATGATCAGAGATAGAGCATAAAAATACAAATAAATGAAAAAGTATCAGATACAGACAGGCTGGTCACTTTGAATCCAGCTTCTGACCCTGGGCAGCGTCTCTGTCTTCAGATGCCTCCTCTGTGACATGGAAGGATTAAAAGAAATGATGTTTGGAAAGCATCATGCACATTGCATTGTAATATTACAAGTAATATTAATAAATAGGCTGCTAGCAAATGCTAGTTCCCTTTGAAGATATAATTTTGCCATGGTACTGAATGTGCTAGTTTGGTGTAGCTGTTTGGATGGAACTTTACTTTTCTTAGGTTTTTAACATAAAGATACACAATGCTGTGGCTTCTCTAGTCATTAAGGAAAAAACTAGGTGAATTTGTGAAAAAATTGGGTGAATTTGTGGATTAGTCTCCTTAAATCCTTTAAAAGAGTTTGTAGTTATTGGGGAGCTAATTTAAAATTCCTGACCCCACATCCCAAGGTGATGGTGTAGGGGAAGGAATCAAAATTTTAACAGATATACCAGGTGAATGCTATCTGTTCTTTGCTACTTAAAGGGAGGTGCAAGGACCATTAGCATCCAAATCACCTGGGACTTTGTTAGAAATGCAGCATTTTGGGACCCACCCCAGAGCTACTGAATCAGATTCTGCATTTTAAACAGTATTTTCAGGAGATTCAGATGTATGTTAAAACTTGAACAGCACTGATGTGGGTGGTTCTTAGGAAACTTTTGGAGAAGTGTTTTAAAAGAAAAGGTTTGTTTTTGAATTATTTGCCTTTTAATTTCACCATAATGAATAAGTCAATAATTAAGGTTTGAAAAAAGTTTTTTAGTGTATAAAGTATTTAAAAATAGGCATAGTTAAAATGGAGTCTGCTATAGGTTCAATGTGTCCCCTTCAAAACTCATGTTGAAACTTAATCCCCAATGTAGCAATATTAAGAAGTAGTGGCTTTAAGAGGTGATTGGGTCATGAGTGCTCTGCCCTCAAGAATGGATTAATTTATTCATGTATTAGTGGATTTTAATGAGTTAGTGGGTTAATGGGCTTAATGGACTGATGGGCTATCATCAGAGTGGGACTGGTAGATTTATAAGAAGAGGAAAAAAGACCTGAGCTAGTACTCTCAGCCCTTCTTGCCATGTGTTTCCATGTACCACCTTGGGACTGTAAATTTAGAGTCCCCACCAGCTAGAAGACCATCACCAGATGCAACCCTTTGACCTTTTTTGTATCTGAATCCCCCACCTAACTTTGAGTTTTCCTTCAGTAGGTGTTAATCCATAACTCACCTGTGAATTAGTCAACAAACAGGAGAACCTTTAAGCAAATAGTCACATCCATTGTCTTAATTTCCACATAATTTATTTCTAGATAAAATATGTTGATAAAGCACAGCAGTCCACCAATATTCCATTGATTCAAATTAGTAGCAGCTGAGTTCTTATTTAAAGGCTAGAACATTCTCAATCTGAATAAAGATTACTTACAGCTATTGTCAGATAAAAATATAGAAGTACTAAATAATTGTTCAGCAGTACTTGCAAGGAGTTAATGTCTTAGCTTCAAAATACAGTAATGAGCAAAATAATGAACCAGCTTATTCTGCGATAGCCTTCACTGGTCTGCCTGGATGAGGATGAGGATAAAGATGTATTACTCATAAGAATTGACGGATCTGGGATAGAATCAGCACAGATAGCACTTTAGAGATGTTTGAAGCTATGTTCCCATAGTTTTAAGATACATTCATTCCTGAATGTTGCAAAGGATCTTAGTACTTACGAGCAGCTTGCACTAGGGATTTGTGTGTGGTTGCTATATGTAAAAAACAAAACAAAACAAACCCAGAATAAATAAGTGGGAAATAACATTAGGGTGGAAAAATAATGTTATGGTAACAACTTATTTTCTATAGGAGAAATTTGGAAAATGAAGAATTCTTAGAACTTGGGTAGAAATAAATTTTTCACAAAATGGAGAATGCAGAACAAAAATCACGCTTCTGATGTTGCTTTTGAATTAAGAATACTTTATGAAATGGTGTAATTTAAAATGTATGTTTTGAGTGACTTCCTAATGTACTGTTTGGATAGAGATACAAGGGAAAGCCCTAAGAGAAAGCAATGTCATTCCATTCCTGATCTTCATTTGACAATTCCCACATACGCTCTTCACATGAAATACAGTGTTCTAGGGAAGTTAATTATATGTCTTCCTTAATTCAGTTATATCAAATACCTCAAAATCATGAAATTCTTTAAATACAGCCTGAATCTTTTGAGTTGTCCTTTACCCAACTTTTCTTTCTCTTTTTAGGAGGATAGAAAAAGGGCCACATAATTATTAAAGCCATCTTTTGATTACAAAGTACTGACAATTATGTTTTTTTTACCATCTTTTCTTCTAATGTGGTAGTCTCAATCCTAACACACATTAGAATCACCTGGAGGTTTTTTTTTTTTTTTAACAAAATATAGATGATTGCTCCATCTCAAATTTCTGATTCAGGTGATCCAAGGTGGGGTGTAGGCATTCGTGTGTGTGTGTGTGTGTGTGTGTGTGTGTGTGTATGTATACATGCATGTTTCAGCTACCTATGTGATTGTAATGTACAGTCAGGGTTGAAAATGGTTCTTCTAGACCCTTGCTACTTAAAGTACAGTCCTTGGACCAGCAACATCAGCATGACCTGGGAGTTTGTTCATTATGTATAATAGAATCTCAGGCCCCACTCCAGAGCCCACTGAATTAAAATCTACAATTTAACAAGATCCCTATGGGTGAATCAGTTGTGCATTTGAGAAACACTGTTCTATGGAAGGGGCAGGCAAACAAAGGTCCTTGGGTAGGCCAAATCTGGCCCTGACATCTCTTTTAGTAAATGAAGTTTTATTGGAAGACAGGTATGCCCATTTATTTATATATTGCCGGTGATTGCTTTTGTGCTGCAAAGGCAGAATTGAATAGTTGTGACAGAGACCATATGGCCAGCAAAGCCAAAAATATTTACTGACTGACCCTTCATAGAAAAAGTTTGCCGACCCATGCTCTAGGATATCCAGCTACTACCATATGTATGGAAAATAATTGAAAAATTGAAAACTTGATTGCAATAAAAAATCAATTTTCAGTTGGGTTGCTGAAATTCTCAACCTTAGATTTGAAAGCCATACTTAAAGGAGGATAAATGAGTGACAAGAATCAGAAAAATTAGCCAAGGAAGCAGTGTTGTTTTGGCAGGCATGTTATGGAAAGCCCATGCATATTTGCTAACAAGTGATGAAATATTTGCCCTTGAAAAATGTCTGACCTGAAATGATGGATTTGTATTAATTTGAATAACATATTCTTTATGCAGACCAAATCCTTAACAGTTAACCATCTTGTACTGATGATCTTTAAAATGATGTAAAAAAAAAAAAAAAAGAGGTAAGTTTAGGTAGATGCAGTAGGTTATGACTAGAGAGTCTATTATGTCTTGGTGGTCTCAGAGCTCTCCTGGCAGGTCAGAGTTTCTAGGATTCTAATCCACATGCCACAAGAGATACATCATTAGTGGCTATATTAGCTACCTGGCACAAAACACTTAGCATGGAATCACCTTTGTGAGGAAGTAGGCACAATCTGGTAGGGTGGGCTATCTGAATTAAGAGGTGGCTTTACTCAAGGAGAGTTATGGCCCCACCATTGAGCAGTGAAAAATTTCCATAAAACAATCTTGTGAGATTGGTTTTATGCCAGTTGGACAACTTGGGACACTGTGGCTTAAAGAGAGGATATCTGATTCAGAAGTGGCACAGCCAAGGTTCGAAAGCACATTTGTCTCTTAGATGCTTTTTCCCCCCATCTTAACACACTGTTTTTCTACATGTTCAATAGATTCTCCATGACCTTTGGTTGCTTGTTCTGTGAACGCATAGGACTAAGATGGACTGGGAGAATGAGAGATCTCATGGGCAGCTGGTGCTGTCACAGTGAATATCTGTGTTCGAACACTCATTTGGACTAATGTGAATGAATGATCATTATTGATGGGTGACGTGTATGTCCTTAAGGTTTTCGGCCTGTGAAGGCTCTTTATTATTTTTATGTGAAAGTTATACTGAGGTCATCTAGTATGTAAAAGGGATTCTTACTTTTTTTAGAGAAGAACTATTGGAACAGCCAAATACAGTCATATTTATTAAATGTCTTAAATATAATTTATTGCGAGTTCTATAAAACTTGTCATCTTTTGATGATTTTAAGTGAGACAGTTCCTGGTGGTCACTTTTTATTAACTGAATGGCTGGTAATGCCTTTGCTAAGAACTTTTAATGTCACCTCAAGATTGTAAACTTACTAATAAAAATGAAGGTGCCCACCTTTTAGTTACATCATTTACTGACCTTCTGTGATGTGACAAGATGCTTTAGATATGTCCTCTCTAAGCCTCATGAGTTGAATAGAATTCTTGTTTTGCATTAGAGAAAACTAGACTTACTAAAACTTCCAAGGTTGTGGTGTGAGAGTGGTAGAGCTAAAATTAAAACCCAAGTTTTCTGACTTTAAAACCCATGCTTTTAGCTGTCTTGGTAGTCTTCCCCTGTTAGTCCTCTGTTTAAAAGACATATGACATTTAACTACAAGCCTTTCCTCAAAGTGGTTGTTCCAAATTAGTTAGCTTTACATCTTAAATGATGCAATTACCCTATGGATTCCTCTCCCTGTTTTGTAGCTGCTCCTTTGGGAGTTAAAAAAAAAATTATGCATGTGTGTTCATGTATGAAATATAATATACATACAGAAATATATAAGCAGTGTACACCTGAAGGAAATATTGTGAATGAGCCCCATCTAACCACCACTGACATTAAGAAATGGAACATGCTAGGACCCTAAATGCCTCCATTACTCTCTTTTTTTTTTTTTTTTTTTTTTTTTTTTTTGAGACAGAGTCTTACTCTGTTGCCCAGGCTAGAGTGAGTGCCGTGGCGTCGGCCTAGCTCACAGCAACCTCAAACTCCTGGGCTCAAGTGATCCTCCTGTCTCAGCCTCCCGAGCAGCTGGGACTACAGGCATGCACCACCATGCCCGGCTAATTTTTTCTATATATATATTTTAGCTGTCCATATAATTTCTTTTATATTTTTAGTAGAGATGGGGTCTCGCTCTTGCCCAGGCTGGTCTCGAACTCCTGAGCTCAAACGATCCGCCCACCTCGGCCTCCCAGAGTGCTAGGATTACAGGCGTGAGCCACCGCGCCCGGCCCCCATTACTCTCTTAATTACTGGTTTCTCTCAGAGGTATCTTGATTTTTAGGAAAATCAGTTCCTTGTTTTGCTTTTTAATTTTACTACCTAAATATTCCTCTCTAAATTATGTAATTTAGGTTATTGTTGAGCTTTCTATAAGTGGATTAACACAGCACATACTCTTGTGCTTGTCTTCATTTGCTCAATATATTCAGTAATGCACAGGTTTTGTTAGATTTTTTTCCAGGTACTTGTCCTATTTTGATGTTCTCCAAATGGCATATCTTTCAAAAATTTAGTTCTAAAAATTGCTGATAAATAAAAAATATTTTTGTACTTTGTTATTCAGCAATCTTGCTAAGCCCTTTGAAATTGTAGCTGGGCACAGTGGTGCATGCCTTTAGTCCCAGCTACTCAGGAGGCTGAGGTGGGAGAATTGCTTGAGTCCAGCCTGGGCAACATAGCAAGACTCTGTTTCTTTAAAAAAAGAAAGAAAGGAAAAATTGTAGTAATAGTGATTCCTTTGATTTTTCTATGAACACAGTCTTCTCATTTATAAATATCAGGTTTTTTTTTTTTTTTGCTTTGTTACTCTTTATACCTTTCTCTTGCCTTACTGCAATGGCCAGGACTTGTAGTACAATGTTGAGTAGAAGAGATGATGGTAGGCATCCTGTCATTCCCTTTTTAAAAAGGGAAAGGTTTTGATGCTTCACCCTTAAGTATGGTGTTCATTATAGGTTTTTGGTAGGTATCTTTTTCAGAGTAGCAAGTTCCATTGTTTTAAATCATCAATAGATGTCACTTTTTCTACATCTATTGACTTGGTAAGATTTTCTTCCTTTAATCTGTTAATGTGGTAAGTTACATTGATTGACTTAAAGTAGGCCTGGATTCCTAGTTTAAATGCAGTTTGATCAACTGTATTATCCTTTTTGTTATCAATTAATTAACTAAGAGACAGGGTCTCACTCTGTTTCCCAGGCTTGAGTGCAGTGCATGATCATAGCTCACTGCACCCTTGAACTCCTGCACTCAAGTAATCCTCCTGTCTCCGTCTCCCAAGTAGTTGGGACTGTAGATGGGTGCCACTGGCCCTGGCTAATTTTTTAAAAAAATTTTTGTAGAGATGGGGTCTCCTTATGTTGTCCCCACCACGCCCAGCCTATTCTTTTTAAATAATGTGATTTTTATGTGCTAACATTTTCTTTAATGTTTTTAGATCAACAATTACGAATGAGATTTGTCTATGGTTTTCAGTTCTTGTGCATTTCTAGTTGTGTTTTTTGCATTTGGCTCATTCTGAACTCCAAGCTGGAGAAAGGTCCCCTTTGCTCTGGCAGGGTTTGTATGACTTATCCTTAAATCTTTTTGTGAAGTGTTATTGCTTCCTTAAATTTTTGGAAAAACTTGGTGGTGAAGCCATCCAGGCATGCAGTTTATTTTTTTTTTTTTACTATGGGAAAGTTTTAAATTACTGATTTAGTTTCTTGTAGGACTATTCAGGTTTTATATTTCTTATGACAGTTTTGATAAGTTGTACTTTTTGAGAATTTTTCCAATTTGTCCAAAATTTTAAACTTTTTTATATCAAGTTGGTTGAAATATGCTCTTTAATCATTTTTACAGTGTTTAGTTATGTGTCTTATTCATCAGTCTTCATCAGATTTTTGACATTAATCTTCTCAAATGGCCAACTTATGCCTTTGTTAATTATCTTTTATGCTTGTTTTCTATTTCATTTCTGCTGTTATTCATATTTCCTTCCTTTGTATTTTCTTTGGGTTTATTTTGTTCTTAATGTCTTGTGATAGACACTTAAGTTTTTAGCTGTTATGCATATTTCTTTTCTTTTCTTTTTCTTTTCTTTCCTTTTTTTTTTTTTTTTTTTTGAGACAGAGTCTCACTCTGTTGCCCAGGCTAGAGTGCCATGGCGTCAGCCTCGCTCACAGCAACCTCAAACTCCTGGGCTCAGGCAATCCTTCTGCCTCAGCCTCCCGAGTAGCTGGGATTACAGACATGCACCACCATGCTTGGCTAATTTTTTCTATATATTTTTAGTTGTCCAGCTAATTTCTTTCTATTTTTAGTAGAGACAGGGTCTCGCTCTTGCTCAGGCTGGTCTTGAACTCCTGACCTCGAGCGATCCTCCCGCCTCGGCCTCCCAGAGTGCTAGGATTACAGGCGTGAGCCACCTCACCCCGCCCATATTTCTTATTCTAAGTAGCTTTGGCTCCATGCCACAAATTTGATATGTAGTGGATTTACTATTTAGTTTAAAATATTTTAAAATTTGCATTAATGTAATTTTTCATACCCTAATTTAATATCTTTGCTGGTGAGGGTTGGTATCTTCTAAACTATTTTACATTCATAGCCATTAGAACATCCTAGAGCCCATCTAGGCCATTGCCTTTCAAAATGTAGCTCATGTCCCTCCTGCATAATAATTATATGGGTGAAGTTATTAAAAATGGCCTGGTCCAATCACCTCATTTTTCATGCAAAGAAACATAGGACAAGAATGGTTAAATATTATATGTTGAATTTAAAGTTGTGACTTAATTTATTGTGATATTTAAACTTGGCAGGATAAATGAATAAATGCCTATTGGTATATCTCTGTGCCTACAGTATTGTAACTTGTTTGCAAATGGTGGCTTGCACCTTATAAGAAGGGGTGATCTGAGTCATGTGTAATGAATGGTATGCTAGGTGATCTTACAGACATATTAATTGAGCTTTATTTTGTTCTCCATCAGCTTTCAAATTCTTAATGAGTTGTCCATTTGGATTTAAAAGATATGTGTCCCTTGCTTTGAAACTTACCCTTGTCATGCTGCTGGAAAATTAAAGATGAAACAAAATTGAGGTGAGGTAGAGATTGATCATGTTGCAGCCCTGCTTGTGAAAAACCACTCTTAGAGAAATACTGCAGCTCTTTCAAGCCTTCTTGCCAATTGGCCAGCTCCAGAGACCCAAACCATCTACTCTGTCAGCATCTCTTTCTGGTATTCAGGCTGTGGACAGGATGTCTTGAGAATGGAGTTGAGTCTGTGTTAGAATGACAAGGAAATGCCACAAACCAGTAGGTAAAGTTGTAATCTGTTAGTCTATAGTGTTTTATGGAGTAATCCACTTGTTTTCCATTTTGATTTAATTAGCAACACACTTAAGTTTGTTACTGTCTTAATTTACTGTTTGTTATATTAATGCTTCCCTCTCCTTTATTTTCACCTTTAGAATGTCCTGCAATATTGTGCTTTTAACGGAGGTAGAAAGTTGGTTGAAAGTACTTGGTAACCGGAGTTCTCTATTCTTTGTAATTTTGGGGAAATTAGTCTATTTCCAGGAGCTTTGGGTTCTTCACTTCTAAAATGAAGGATTGGACTAGATGATTTTTCAGCCTGAGTCATTCATTCTTTAACAAAATTTTTAGCTGAAACCAGTAAGTGGTGATATTGCATACTCGATTCGATTAGCTGAGTGTTTCTCAGTGTGGCCATCCAGGCCAAAGATAGATCCTTGGGAGCCAGCAGTGCATAGATCCCATTCAAAATCATAACCTTGAATGAGGTCACCTAGAGATAGAGTGGTCTGAGAACTGAGTCCTGGGACTCCATAGTGTTGATAGTAAAGGAGCATAAAAAGAACAAATAAGAGACTGAGCAGCTGTGTTCAGGAAGGGTAGGAGGAGAAGCAAGAGAACCAAGTGACTTGGGAATCAACTATGAAAAATGTTTCAAGAAGAAATGTGTTCAGTTATGTCAAACGTGGCTGATTGTGTAAGATAAGGCCTGAAAGTTTGCTATTGGCTGTAGGAAGGTGGAGGTCATGGGAGACCTTGAGAAGCACTTGTTTTGGTGAAGGAATAGCAGGAAGGGGACACCCTTTATTGGAGTGAGTTCAAGAGAGTGGGAGGGGGAGGGGAATTAGAGCGAGTATAGCAACTCTCTTGAAGGACATTTGCTGTAGATCAGAACAGAGAAATGGGGCAGTAGCTGGAGAGAGGACATGAGGTCAAGGTTTTAGTTTTTAAGGTGGTCGAAATTGAGTAATTATGATTATATGCTAAGAATGACCCATAGAGATATTTATGAGACAGGAGATAGAGGGCACAGTTGCAGAACCTGATACCTTTGAGGAGACAAGAAAGATGCTAGGACATTGAGTGGGTTGGCCTTAGCTAGGAGTTGTTACAGTGTATTTGTAGCAGAGAACATATAGAGTATGTGAGCACTTTGGAAGTCGTTAGCACTGATATCAGATATGTTCAGCTCTCCGTCTTCTGGGCACATGGTAGGGCTGTTGTTCCTGGCCTCTTATGGCTTGATGGAGTTATGTAACTGGTCATGGCCAGTGAGTTGTGTTAAGTGACACGCATCATTTGTGTGCTATAGCATTTGTCAGTGTGAACATCTTCAAAAATTAATTTCACCTGTGCCATGGTGCGTGGTGATGTTCCAGAATCTGGCTGATCGTCAGCCTGCATCCCTGAGTAAGGACCGCATAGAGCGGAGCCCCCAGCTGACCATGATGGGCTTCTTAGTGTCCTTTTGTTGTTAAGCCACTGAGTTGTGGTGGTGATAGTGTAAGCTGGCCTATCCTGAGTGATAAAGGCACTGATACAGATAGGAGGACAGATGTGATGGGGGGGCGTTTGTGGCAAGTCTATTCTGATTGTGCCTGGCATTTCAGCAAAACAGGATGGTAAGCCATCAAGCTGAGAGTGAGGATGGGGAGGAGACATGCATTGGACATGTGAGGAGAGAGCAATGGGTATGAAATAGTCATTGGGGAGAATCTGAAAGTAACTGGGCCAGTGAAATACATGATTTTCAGATAGCACTCAGGGCCAACTTGTGGTTTGGTGGCCATGAATGTAAGATGATTAGTTGGTATGTGGTATATTTTTCTTCCTTCACTGTGGACAGAGTGGGTGCCAACATGGTGTTGACATAAAACTGGGTTTAAGCAGGGACTGGATCTTGCCAGACAAGAATGACAGAGTGAGGGAATGATAAGGGAATTGAAGATACATATGAGTGATTATTTAGAATATTCTTTTAGAATATTCTTTTAATCAGCCTCAAACATATTCTTGGGGTAGTTGACATTGAGGACTGAGAAATGTAGTAAAAAAAGTCAAACTTGTGTCATGTAGTGTGTGCTTTAAAGTTTTCATAGCACTTTTGCACATGGAAGAATAAGAGACAGGGGCAGATGGTAAGTGTGGTTGGCCATAAAACAGCACAGCCCTTCCTTTTTCAGGATAAGGAGAAAGCCTCTTCCATGCCCATGTTTATCCCATGTCCCTCATGAAGTCCCTGCCATGGCAGCCTCTTTTTCTTCCCCCCTCCCATGTCCTTCTCTTTAAAACATCTGTACTGGTCATATGTAGTTTAAGGTTTACCATGATACTTTTTGTCCTTCATCCTTGTTTCTTTTTCCTTTGTCTCATTGAGCAGGTGGGGAAGGAAGAGTAGATGCATGGGGTTACCACAGTTCAGAACTAGGCCTGAGGGTGGACCTGTAGGCCCCAAATCACTCATCATTAGGAGTGTAAGTCGTTCCTGAGGTGACCTGTGAATTCTTCAAGGTGTAGGTGAGGAAACTGAGGTTACTTCGGCAATTTACACAATTATGGAGAATTTTTATTACCTTCACTCCCCCCCCCTTTACTCATGACTTTTCCTCATATAGCGAGTGTTGGTTATTAATAGTTGGGATTGTCCCTAATTGTTCTAGTCAGTTTTATGTGCACAGTATGCCTCTTCCTGACCACTTAGATCTAAATAATGTCCCAAAGGACAATCAAAGCTTCCGTTCTCTTTTTGCAGCTTCTAGGTACAGATGCTGATTCTAATTCTGGAACTGTTTATAGCAATGCCCTGTATTGGTGTCGGGTCACTAGAAAGCCAGAGGGGCCCCATCATTCTAAGAGTCGTTAAATGTGTTTCCTGTGTTTCCTTATTTAGACAGGAACAGGAGAGGGCTGGTTTGAGGAGCCCCTGCTATCTGCTTTGGTTCTGAGTTTGAAGCCCTGGGCTGAGGATCTCGGGTGCTCTGTTCATGTCACCATGTGACCCACTCTGACTGATTTAAGAGGGGAAAGAAGCTCATGGCAGTAGGGCGCTCTGTGCAATACCACAGAAAAGGAATGAATACATGTTGGTCCTGCCACTGGTGTATCAGGGCTGTTGTCAGGAGCCTGGTGTTCCCCATGAGGTAGAAAGGAACAAGCTTTGGTCACTGGGAACAGTTATCTCCAGCCTCCAGTAATCCCTAGGGCTCTTATTGGTGCTTTTTCTTTGGTGGAAAATCTTTGATGCTATTTATTAAAACAGGAACACCCCCGAGAGGAAGAGAACTTCAAACTCCCCCCGAAGAAACACCGTGTAAAGGGCCATTTATTAGCAGCTCCTATGACTAGATTTGGGGAAGATGGGCATTTAAGGATAAGCAAGGAGAGAGGGCCTCTGGACAAGAAGGGATGAGAATGCAAGGCCAGGCCTTGCATACTTCATAGTTGAAGCCCCAGCTTTGCTCAACAGCACAGCAGCTTGGGGTCTTTGGTGAGTTTGCTGATTTCAGCTTGGAACCACAGATGGTTGCTTGAACCATGACTTTCTGCAGTTTGGTCCCCTCTCTCTCATTTATTTCTCAGTGCCCTGCCAGAATGTGCCTGGGTATGTGCCTACTGCAGCTTTTCCTAGGCCAGTATCCCCACTGAGGGCTGGCCAGGGACAAAGCCTCACAGGCTTGCTTCTCCCTGGGCTTTCATACCTCTGGAGTACTCCATATTGGTGATAGGGGCACCAAGTACAAATTAATTGAGAATGGGACAGAAGTAAGAAAAATCATGGCATGTACTTAGGACTTTCAGAAACTTTTACTTTTGTATTTGTTTTTGTTTTCAGTAGACTACAGCTTGTGGAGGAGTATGCAAATGACATAGAAACTATACAAATATATTTCCTATCTTGTTCATGATTTCACATACCTTAATAATGCCTGTGGTGAAATGCAAATAGAGACTGCTGTGAATCATAGATCCCCAAAGCCGAGGAGTCATGAGCCATTGGGAAATTCAGTTACATGGTACTTGTTTTTAATCTCTACAGCCAAGATATAGAAATGTTCATCAGATTTCTGTTATAGGGCAAATTATCTTGGGAATTCCAATTTATTCCCTTATATATTAATAATACTTACAGGGGAAAGTTGAAATCATGAGTTTTAGAAAATGTGCAGTTTCCTTTGAGTTTAGCTTTTTCTGAAAGGAAGGCTGGGTGAATAAATTTGCTCTTCTTTTTTAATCTGTCAACTTAAGAGTTATTGTTCTTACAAGTGTCTCCTTAGAATAACTTACATTTCCAAGGAATGGATGATGGATCAGTGTTTAGAGTAATGAGAAAGTAAAGAGAGGTTTAGTAAGGCCAACCAGTGCGGGAACCACTCAAAGTCTCAGTAGCTAGTAATGCCTGTACCCTCCCTCTACGCATGAATGATTCATTTTGCTGCTTTGTTATAATAGCCACAGTGTTCAGTCTCTAAAGACTGTCTTGTGATATATCCTTCTTTTGCTAAAAGGCTACATATCAGCAGCCTCATTTGATTTAGAAGCCGATAGAAGCCGATTCAGCATACCACGCATACCATTTGAGAAGAATGTCAGGATCCTTCCTGCTATGAAAATGTCATGCATGCTTAAAATGACAAAGTTTGTCCCAAGCAATGGTTTCAAGTGCTTTTCAATTATTCTTTTTGAGTCTTCAATTTAATTTTAGAGTTTTCATTTTCAATGAGAAAAATCACTCAAATATTTATTTCTAAATATGAAAATGTTGAATTGGAGATTTAGAGTATCCAAAATGTAGAATGAAAGTGGTGTTTTTTTAATTTATTCAGGATATGATGGAGGTACAAACATTTTGGCTACATGTAATGCTGTTTGCCCTGCCCAAGCCACGGCTACAAGCATGTCCCTCCCCCATATGAGTGTTGTTTTTTTT
Source organism: Eulemur rufifrons (assembly GCF_041146395.1). Lineage (NCBI taxonomy): Eukaryota > Metazoa > Chordata > Mammalia > Primates > Lemuridae > Eulemur > Eulemur rufifrons. The sequence goes on from NC_091012.1 coordinate 105,275,945, forward strand.
TTTTTTTTAATATGGCAGAAAACACGTAAAATTTCCCATTGTAACCATTTTTAAGTGTGCAGTACAGTAGTGTTAATAGATTCACAATTTTTGTGTAACAGATCTCTAGAGCTTTTTCATGTTGCAAAACTGAAAATATATCCATTGAACAACTCCCCATTTCCCTCCCTCCACCTCCTGGCAACCACCATTCTACTTCGTTTCTAAGACTTCGACTACTCTAGATACCTCCTGTAAGTAGAATCATGCAGCATTTGTCTTTCTGTGTCTGGTTTATGTTGCTCAATATTATGTCCTCTGGGTTCATCCACATTATAGCAGATGACAGAATTTTCTTTTTAAGGCTGAATAATATTCTGTTGTATATATGTACCACATTTTGTTTACCCATTCATCTGTGAAGATAGTGTGTCTTTCTGTAAAATGTTCTCATGAAAGGTTTTCTCATGAAAACAACCAAACCACAGAGAACATCGAAAAATCAAATCTGAGTCATGTATGCGAAGAAATGGAATTTTTGTTTGTGATATTTAATACCAGACTTTCATACTTGCAAAACATGGAATTTCCTCAACTGAAATTCTAGTGTAAGCGGTTTAGGTTCACACTCCGTCAACGCCCACCTCCTCGCCCACCCCATCTGGCTCCCTCTTAGAATTACAGTCCCTCAGACTGTCCCTTAGGGGGACAGACTAAAGCATGCACTCAAGTGGTCGTTGGAGAGTGTGATAAACGTGGCATTTTCTACTAAAGTTGTCTGTGCTTCCCTGGAATGTTTAGAGGAAAGAGATAACGGGAAAGGAGCTGTTGTAGCCATGAAAGGATGGATGACCTATGAGATCATTAGGGTTAGTAATGGGTTTTCCCATTCGACTCTGTGGGTTTTTCTCATAGATCAGCTTCTATATGGATTCCAGCCCCACTCAGAGTTGAAGCAGCTCTGGCCAAAGCAAAACCACACCAGCAATATGCTCTGTGGTCTGGCTTTAGTCTAAAAAGTGTTACCAGAGAACCCAAGGTTTGACTTGAAAAGAACACGTGGTTGGGGGAGAATCTGAATTGTGTAACATCACTTTCACTTTTTCTTGACTTTGTTTCTTCCTATGAGCACAATGGTGAGGCAGAGAGGCCAGATTGCCTGTCTTGGGCAGGTTCAAGCTCTGAGAACCGGGCCTTTTCTCTTCCTGTCCCTTTTGTGATTCCTGGTTAAGGATGAGGAGCATTTGAAGGTGGTAGCCACTCTTCCTTTTTCCTGTAGGTTGCTGAGACCTCTCTGAGCTGGGATGCGGTACAGAGTGTGTGGTCTGCATTCTAGCACAGAAAATGCCTCTGTCCTGCTTGGACTCAAGGGGAGTGGGATGCTTTGCAAAGCTTTCTCTGCTGCTACTTTGATAAAATCCCCCTCCTCAGAAAACAAGACAGGGTGCCACCGAGTGGGTGAGAGGAGGAGAAATGCTTCAGGAAATGCCCAGTGGGCTGACAGATAAACCTGAGGTTCCTAGGGAAATACTTGTATGCTGCAGAATGTGGCTCCTTGGTGGCCCCAAATCCTCAGGTACTTCAGTTATTGAGCTGAGAATGGGATGCAGAGGGTGGACCAGGTAGGCTATTCTGCAGCAGTGACAGCTGGTTCTGTCCTGCTTGGTGTGACAGAATGCTGGGGAGGAGTTGCACACTTAAGCCCAGTCAAGTGGTGGGACAGTCAGCTGATTCTCAGGCCTGAGTCGATGAGGGCTCTGACAGCTCTCTCCCAAAGTGAGGGATCTCCTTACAAGGCAGGTGGAAGCCAAGGACTCCCTGCTTTGTTAGTGCCAATATGGAGGCAAGAAGAAATGTTTTAAAGAGATTTTTAATAAGTCCTTTTGTGTGTGTGTGTATGGCTTTATAAAACAAATTTATACTGGTTTCCCCCTAATTTTTAATGAAAATCTTAAGGTCTACGGCAAAATTAAAAGAATTTTACAGTGAAAACTTCTACGCCTACCACCTAGATGACTAGCATTTTAATATACTTGGCTTTATCAAATGTCTATCTACAGGGTGTCCCAGAAGTCTCCATACAAAGGAAAAATTTTGTAAAGTTTCTTAATGAATATTTTGCAAATAAAGGTACAATGAGTATTTTGCTGTAATGTGCATTTTCCCTATGTATGGTGACTTTTGGGACACCTTGTAGTTCATTTAGGCAGCCTTTAACCCATCTTATTTTGTAATGCATTAAAAAAAAACTTTCCCCTAAATGCTTCTGCATTATAAGTAAAAAAGTATTTGTTTTATAATTTACATACAATGGGATGCATAAATCTTAAGTGTACTACCTGGTCTTTGGAATGCTGTATTTTTTTAAATCATTTTTTCAGATTTTATAAAACTAAACGTGTTCTCTTTTTAAAAAAACCAAGCTTCTAGCTGGTCATGTAATTTCTACAAATTATATAGGAAGTGCAGTTTGTAAGGTAATTAGGAATGTTAGCATATTATGGGCATATTGGAAAGATTATGTTCACTTACCACTCCTGGCCCTTGTCTTGGTTTTTTCACCACTTGTCCCTCCCCCCAACACACAGGAGAAAGTATAGCAATTAATTCCTGAAGCTGTTTTCAGGATCCAAATGTGAAAGGCCAGCTAAAAAGGGACTAATAGCTTTCACTGTTTGCATGTTGGCAACCATTTTCTTCCACCTTTCCTTTTCTTAAGAAATCGAAGGAGAAGCGGTCTTCTCACAATATTTCACAGCAAGCGTAACCCCTCCCTTAGTTTCAATATAGTCATTCTATAAAGCCCAAATAGACAATTCCATGGTAATTCATGGTGGCATTTGTCCATGTGGAACTAAATGCCCCTATGAAGTGGTTGGCTATCTTAGTATTATGAGTGACAGATTTGTCATGCTCATTAGGAAAATGAGGAGATGCAGATGCTGATTTTTATTTATTACTGGTTCCCTGGGTAAGTCTTACTTGCATTATTTGTTTTGCTTGTATACCACTGCTATGCCAGGCTGCTTGAATGATGGAAAAAGGAAACCCAAATATGGGTAGGACAAGAATTTGCCCTGGGTCTCTGTGATATCCTGCCTTAAAAAAAATGGAGACACTTTGGCTTTGTGAACACTTAGTATGTGCATCCAAATGCCTGGTAGAATCTCCAGGAGGAGCCAACTGTTTCATTGGGAAGAGAAGATGTGGGTACATGATGGGTCAGGAAGGTTGAGGATGCAAGTGCTGTGTGAGTTTAGCGAGCAGGGGGTGGCTGGCAGTCACAGTGATTGAGAAAGTCTTCTATTTCCATTTCTCTGTTTCTGGGGGAGCGGAGCATCTGCTTTGTGGCGATTGGGGGCAGTGGATGGACAGAGGAGCCAGGGGAGCTTTCAAGGTCCTGGTGGATTGCTCACAGCAGGGAGGCTTTTTCTTTCAACACAGCAAGACTGTTACAGTGATAGCAGATTTGAAGAAGTCTTGGCAGCTAGGAAAGATAAGTTGGGGTTGATTACATAGGGCTTTAATTGACAGATAATTTTGAAAGCCAGCGCAGTCTATAGTTTCCAGAATCATTTTTCATTCCTCAGCTGTGATTGACAGAAATCACATACTAGACTAAGGCCTTTCAAAAGAAAGAATGGTACACCTCTATTGTTTGAATAAAGTTTAAGTAAAAGTACTTGACTATATGAGCTATTTCTAAATAAGTTTAAGAGAAATGATGGTCAAAGAAAATAGAATAAACTTTTTAATCTGAAGGTAACTCTCTAAAACTCAGGTGGGTGTCCCCTTTTCACAAGGAAATGTGACCATGAAGAATTATACTCCTTTTATATGGTCACTGTTTAGACCACAAACAAAAAAAGCCCGCAGCATTTCTTGGGTATAGTTACTCATCTTCTCAAATGTTGCAAAATGCCGAAGGGAAAGGAAAACCAGAAGTGGGGGGGGGTGTCAGTGGTTTAAAAAATATGGTGACTAACCACTTGTGCTGACTAATATCAGTGAACTCATAATGAGTAACAATAGTGAAGTCAGAAGGGATATAAGTAGAAGGAGACCTATTTAAAGGTTGCTTTAGTACAAAAGGAAGCTGAATTGGTCACCAGTAAGGACTTTTTGGGAGATTCGGAAGTAATTCCATTTACCCCTTCAAAAAGTTCTGTCTTTTAGAATTCTTTCAAGTATAACTCCTTTTCCACTTGCTTCCTAAAGGAAATTCTTGGCAAAGAAACTTTCTTGTGGTTTTGCATTGAATAAATACTGTAAGTGTCCAGTGGTAAGCAAGAGCAACCAATTGATTAAAACAAGGTTAGTAGTGATGTCTGTGAACTGAGAACAGAAGAGGTTTGTTCGAATTTATTTTCTGAGGGTTTTTTTTTTCTTATAAAAGCATAAGAAGTGACCAACTATCCTTTTCATAAATGTGGATGCTATCTTTTTTTTTTTTTTTGAAAAGAAAGACTGTAACATATAAATAGAGCAAACATACAGCTGACCAAAATGTGCAAAAGACAAGATAGTTGGTTATGGAATTTTCAATTTTCTGTGTATTAATCAGAAAATGTTTTCATTCCTGTTGTGAAAATATTTTTAAATGTTCATTTATTTTCCTTGAAACTCCTTTTCCCTAACTCCACTTGACCCTGGGCCAGATAAGGGGATTCGCTGTCTTTTCCTATCATTGCATCTGTCTTATTGATTATTGACTTGTCTCTTGTCCCCATTAGACTTCAACTCCCTAAGGATAAGGACACCACATTGATTATTATAATACCAGCACCCACCTTGCCTAGTGCCTAGCATGTAGCCAGCACTTAAAATTTGTTCGAAGAAATAAGATCGTGAATCATATGTTAAGGATGTATTTATCTAGCTGTGCCTTGGGGATCATGTCATTCATGATTTTTTTCTTTAAAAAAAAAATAACAAACCCAGCTAAACAAACGTAGGGTATGACTGGATATTCAATTTTTACCTAAAATCTTTAATTGAGCTTATTTTCCCCTTGTTCTTTTTGTTCAGTTTTATATTCCTCTCATTTGGGATTTCCAGGGACTTGAGTCACTCTTAAATTTTTTATATATAGCTATAGATATACACACATATAATCACATTTATATACACATACATATAATTAGAAGACAATTCCAAGTTGTGTTCATTCGAGTAAGGCTTTGGATAAGTAATTCTCCCCTTTTAGTATATGATAAATAAGTAAAAATTATCACAAAGTGTATGAGTTGGAATGGCATGAATAGGGAAGACAAAAGACTTTGATTTTCTTGAAGATTATTATCTGAAGGTCTTTGAACAATTAATTGAATGGGTTATTTATTTAGGTAAATTTGCATCCATAGGCAAGTTGATGATCAGTTTTGATTTGTTTTACAGAAATCTAATAGTTTAGAAATAATGAATTGAAATTCTTATTAAAGCATTTAATGAGTTTCCCTACCTTCAATTTCAGTCTCGACATGAGAAAGTGTATCTTTGATTTTAAAGTTGGAGGTAATTTAAGTTTAATTTTGTCTTAAATTTAACCAACTCATTGTTAAGAGGTGCTGAGAGCAAACTCACTTAATACTACCACTTTCCTTCAAAAGTGGTGGTAAATTTAGATGAAGTTTAGAGCTCCAGAGAAACAATACTGTAGAGCTTGGTGTGTTGTATTTAGGAGAAATTTCATCTAAGAATTTTGCTTTCACAATTAGAGCAAATTGTTTTAAAGAGGAAATAGTTTTTAATATCCAATTTGGTTGTTGTATTCATACTCTTCAGAGGTTTTATTGGTATACGAGAATGAAAAATGAATTCAGAGAGTGATTTATATGGAGATTTGGTTTAAGAATTGCCCCAGGCCTTTGTATGACACCTTAATCCAAATTGAGAGTGTCTCCTGTTTTTATGTCTTGGTTATAGCTAGGGCCAGATGTTACAAGTATTGTCTCGTTTATACAGAATCACTGTTTCCAGTTTGTTCTGAAGTACTATAAGTGCTTATTCTGTAAAACTCGGGGATTAAAAGTTTTCCAATCTCATATAAGTTTAACACTTTGGAAATAGGTTAGTAAATACCGTGACTCTATTTTCATTTTGATAAGTAAGCACACTGAATGAGTTTAATCAGTTTTTCTAAAAAATTCACATTAGCAATGTTTGAAATATCTTCCCTAAAATTAAACTTCAATATTGGATACAACTTGGCATCTTGGGTTTATTAGAGCTTTTCAGCAGAGAGCAGTGCAGTGGCGAATTGAAAAGCATGGATGACAGGAATGTTTTATAAAGGAGGTTATTGAATGGATCAGGAAATGGTACAGATAAATATGATTAGAGTGCAGAAGCCAAACCACACGGGAACTGGTAGACTTCTAGCTATTTGTTTTTAACTTAAAAAGGAACCTTGGTTTTTAGCTTCGACATAAAAAAAGGATTCTAGAAGTTTTTATTGAAACCCTTGCTTCTTCCTTGCTCATAGTTGTTCTTTGGATCTTAATGTAGTTTCCAAGTGTGTAGGAGGATGGAAATTTTATGTTTGTCAACACTAAAGAGAATGGGTTGTAGGAGATAGTGGTGGCACTAAGTATGGGCTTAATGTGTTGAACGACTGGATTCACAAACCTTACCTTAAAATTCTGGAATGATAATGAAGCTTGAATCCTGAAAAAAGTCATTTTAAGAAAATAAAGCAAACAATATTTTAAACAGTGGGAGTCAGATCACAGAATAAATTATACAAAGACATGGTGCTCATTGAAGCTATAAAATAAGCTCAAGAAAGATTTCTCGCAGGTGATGGATACTAGTTATGTGAAGAGGCGTCTCTGGTCACTGAAGAAAACAGAGTGCCATCTAGTGGAATCATTTCACTATTACTTATTGCAATATACACTTTTAGAAGATTTAGGTTCTTAATAAAACATGTAGCAATTGATTTTCTTATTCAAAGAGTGTTTTTAAAACCTTTTTATTTTGAGCTAATTTTTACATTTGCAGAAGAGTTTCAAGAATAGTACAGAGTTCCCATATGCCCTTTGCCCAGCTTTCTCTGTTAACCGTGGTGTACTTACAAGGCCAGGAAATTAACATTGGTACAAAACTACTAACTAAACTCCAGACTTTATTCGGATTTCACCAGTTTTTCCACTTATGCCCCTTTTCTGTTCCAGGATCCCATCCAGGATCCCACAGTGTTTTTAGTCATCATGTCTCTTTAGGCTCCAAATCTGAGACGGTTCTTCCTCAGTTCAAAGAGCATTTACTAAAAATGCTTCTCTAGGGATTGTGGCTGTTATAAAATACATTTGAAAATATAGGAGACTTAGAAAATTCAAAGGTAGTTATGAAATAAGAATTTTGACCTAGAAGTATTTATCCTGCTTGTCCACCCCCCATCTTTTAAAATAGCTGTTTATATTTGCAAAGTTCTTTATAAGTTTTACTTGTTCTGAAAATTTATAAGAGACAGGAACAAATCTTTGACAATTTTCTCATGTTACTTAAAAGGAAATTGAGCCATGGGGGAGTTTTATATTTTGCCTTAACTTGTACAGCAATCTCAAGCACACTGGCAGGTAGAAGAAAGGATGACAACTCAAAAAGCAATTGAAAAGTAAACCTCATTTTGCCAACGTTTTCTATTAAGAGAGAAACTGAAATTTTAAAACAAATGGCAAACCTTCTGAAATTACACTGTTTAATAAATCAAATATTTTGTTCTTTAAAAGTTGATGTGGCAACACATATAAATTTATCTAGTTTTTAAAGTAACAGTTTGGACTATTTATTGTAAGAATTCCAAACTTTTTGCTGCCTTGTGTATTGAAAGAAATATTTCTAATATAAGCAATTTTTGGTCCTTAAACAACTTCCTGGTTTTGTTGCCCTCAAGTAACATGCTATATGTGAGAGAAGAGAATAAAAAAGTCAGGAAAACATAGTCTGAGGCTTGTTTTACTGGTTTATGGCTTCATTCCCCCAAACATTGCCTTTTTCACTGTGAGAGTGGCTTCTGAATATAATGACCACCGTGAACTCTGGTATACCTGAAAGTAGTGGAAAGGCCTGGAATTTCCACAGAGGATTTATAATGTTTTTCCTTATTGCTGCTCTGTGTCCACCTTTCCCAAATCAACTCCAACAGATGTGGTGATGCTATATGAAATAAAATTGCCTCCCAAACAAAGAGGAATGACCCAGTAAGGGCCTTGACCAACACAGCCACCTTCTACGGAAAGCTCACCATCAGGCTGCTGTTAGCGTGAGGGAGGGATGGATGTGCCCTGGCTCCAGTATACCAATAGGCCTGTGAGCTGCAATCAACCCATAAAGTAGCCAAGCTTCAGAGGCTGTGTGCCTTTGGAAGCTAGCATGTCTACTTTCCCAGAATGCTTCTCTTGACTGGGAGATGCAAATGTGTTGCTTTTCCATTGATTATGTAATTGGGCCCTCAGTTTTGTTTTTCCTCAGTCCACTTTAATCTCTCTTTATATGTATAGGTGAAAGTGAAAACAAACATAAAACAGAATTGCCTGCCTTTAAGGCAACCCAGGGAAGCAGAAAAATTAGCCTCCTAGGTTTCTCACCTACTATTAGGAACCTTTTTCTCTTTCTCCCTCTCTCCTGCCCTCCCTTCTCTCCCTTCTCTCCATTCTCTGCCCCACCCTTTCATGTCTTTGCCTCCCAGGCAACTCACTTGGGCCACTGGGGGACTTTAGGTTTCCTCCCTCCCTATGCCCTCTTTGCCGACAGAAATGTGTCTGTAGCATTTTGTTCTGTATTTGTGGCTGTTAGTTATTACTGATCATTGTAGGCTTGTGAGCATTCTACCAAGTTAGTGTTTTGCTGCTGCTCAATTGTTCCCCATACCAGGACTGACCTTGCCAGTGTCTAATCACATGAGAAGCATGCAAAATAAATCTCATGAAAACTACTAATGATAAATATGGCCTCCTTTGGAACGCAGGAAACAAGCATTTTCAGACCTATGAATGAAAGGAGGCTTTCCAAATGAATCCATTTACACAATGTACTAGATCATGTTACAGCTCATGAACTGAACTGTAAGAGCAACATGAAAACATTCCGAAGGAAACTGGAGAAATAAAGAATTTGCCTATTCAGCTATATACTTTTAGAACTTTCTATCTATATGTTTATTGGAGACTGGATTCTTAAGGGATCAGTTTTATGGTAATGTTTTGTAGGGTTGTGATTATTTTTCATGAACCTCCATCTTGTCATGACAACTTGAGTTTATCATTAAGGATTTTCAGTAATGTTTTGGTTCCCTTCATTACTTACAGTAAGTGGGGAAAAAGTTTTATTGGCTCTTCTTGCAGTTCTCTATAATTAAAAATTGCTTTGTGCTTTTTTAGGACAATTCTTTCAAAATGGTGTAAGTTAGACATTTTATGCACAGTGTTACATGCCTAAGAAATGAGTTGGCATGAGGAAAGGAAGGGTTCGTGCTGCCCTTAGAAATATTGAGAGATGAAGTTTCACTTTGCAGACACTTTGTATATTAGTACAAATCCTCTTATTCCTAGTTTTCTTTTATTGACTCTCACTGTAGGTGCTTTGTTAACCTTTGGCTACAATAATAGTTTTTCAGATTTTAAAGATGGACTTTTATCGCTGCAAATCAAGAAAACTTCAAGTGGTTATAGGATAAGGTGGTTGTAATGAGTTAACTGTTGAACTGTTCCCTAGATTGGTAGTTATTATGTGGTTTTGAATCCTTATGTTCTGTAAGTGAGTGATCTCTCTATGTATTCTACTGTTCTTAGTGCTTAATAAATGTTAAATATTCCACAGCTATGATGGATTCCCTGAACATGTAGTATTACCAAGTTTAAGGCTTATGGAAAGAGTTTGTACAGTCTTGAAATGAGTACTAAGGTTTTCTCTGTATTGGAGTTAATGAAAAATCTATTTTTCTTCATGTACTTTAAATATCCCCATGTTTTTAAAATAGGCTGGTTTTGGATGCAGCTGGTTGACCTTTCCTCCATTATTTGAGAATGTGACAAAGGGGATCTTTGGTATGTTACCTTGATTATAATTTGCATATATCTTCAAGATATATGTGATTTCCCCATCATCAGAAGTAAATCAAAGCACTGTGTGAAGCCTCAGAATGTCTTTGTCTGTATCTCACACTCCTCGCTAAGTACTGAACAGGGGTGTTAAATAGCATGCAGCACTGGGCCCAGCTTGGCCTTCCTGCCATCCGCAGTGTGAAGCAATCGACTTGATACTACACACATGTGATTATAACAACCAACCACATACTTAGCAAGAGAGTTCCCAGGCTATAAGTAGATTTATTCTCTCTTAAGATAAGCCTTGGCTAATATGAGAGAGGTCTGTAGCATCTGGGAGATGAAGTTATGGAAAATTTGATTAAAAGGAAAGGAGGGATATTGCTTGGTCTGTCCTGTTTTGGCGTGAAAAGGAAAGGAAGGGGATATTTGGTCCCATCCTGTATCGGGATGAGCAAGATACCTAGGAAAGTTTTGTTAAAGCCTGCATTAACTTGCATTACTTTAAAGGCCGTGTTCCTCTTCATCCTTCTCAGGAACCACATATTCAAAGATACGTATATTTGATAATCAAATACTTGGCCTAAAGGGAAGTAACAATGATTTCTGTTCTCAGAAGTATTAAGTTTTAAAGTTAGCTAGATCCATCCCTCCCTGTTTTTTTTAAACAGATGGAGAAACGAAGTCCTGAAAGGTTATGACATCCATGAAGTTACACAAAGAACTAAAGTAGCATACGGCTTGTCTAGGAGGTCAGGATGAGAAAGGCTTCTCCTTTATTAGTGCCCTCTTTAAGAGAAATGCTTTTGCTCAGCTTGTATTGACCTTCTGATTATATCGCTGATGATTTTTTAAAAAATGTTACAGTTACATTGGAAAAATACATATGCTGCTTTTAAAATGGAGGATTATAGCAGCATTTCTATCTATCCATATGTTATAGTTTGGGCCAAATGAACCAGCCAATTTCAGATCTGTTTTTTTGGAAAGCTTAGGTATATTCACTCGAAGTTTCTGTCAAATCACAGCTTGGAGAAGCCATCTCCAAACTGCTTTTCATGTGCTGGTTAAATTAAGAATGCTTCTCTGAGCGGAGCTCACATTCTCCTAATTCGGGCCACCCATGCTGCCCATCCTTCACTGGTGTTCCCCTCCTCCGTGCCTGCCTCTTGTATGTCTCTGAAGTATTGTGCTACCTGTCACCTGACTGCTTTGTTTTGGGTGTCCCTCTGTCAAGTACCCGGGCTCCTGGAGGGCCTGGATGTTCAGAGCCACGGGAGGAACCCCACCAGATAGTCCCTCTCCTCCCGTCCATCTCTGGAGAGTCACAGTCAGCAGGTCACCTGGCTAGAAAGCTTCTCTGGGGGCTAGGATCACATCCAGGGTAGAGAACCCTTGCTGTCATGAGTGAAGGATTCATCTCTTTGGGAAGAAACTCAGGAGGTAAAATGGATGATACAAATCTTTACTCAGGATCCGTATTTGAAGTCAACGGAGAATGAGACTTTTTCACATACTCTCTCATGAGTGTTCATTTGCTGAACATCTGTTGCACACCAGGCTCTGAAATAGTATTACCACATTTCACCTGTACTGCAGCACTGTGCTGAAGAGAGTATTGGCCTTATTTTAGAAATGATGCTGTAGATACTTAAGAAAGCATTCAAGTCATTTGCCCAAGATCACATAGCTAATAAATGATAGAGGGTATGCATTACCATCACTTGTCTGATTTCACCAAACCATACCAAGAAAGCACATACTAAAATGGATGTTGGGTTTTCCTTTCTTATTTGTATATCAATATAAAAAATATTTTTCAAGGCACTTGTTTCGCAGAATTTTTGGCTAATGAGATTGTATAATCAAAAAAAACATTTTTTGAGATCCCACTTTATGTTAGACCCTGTGTAGGTGCTAAGGATATAGCAGTGAACATATGTAAAAATGTTATTTTTATCAAGTTCTGAGATAAAACTAGAAGCTTTATCTGTACATATTTCTTTATGTCCTTTCTTCACTAGGAAGGCATTGAAACATAGAGCCCAAGATTAATTGCTGTCATTTTCCCATTGACTCACAGAATTACTGAATTAGCAGGGTACTTCTGAGGTTACTTAGCCAGCTTCTGAGGGTCTGGGGGAAATGCCAACCTAAACCGTTATATTATTTATAATTTTCAAGGAGGGAGATTCCATTAAGCCTTTGTGGTAGCTGCTGCTTTAGGCCCTTACAGCCTGTAGTGATAATGATAAATTATTTCTGCCTGATCAGAGTTGGCTGGAATAGATGTGATTTTTCAAGCTGAATATATGAAAGGCATTTTTAAAATCTTACTACCTTTAACCAAATTAAGCACCTTCAAAAGTTATAAAATGACAAGCAGTGAGCCCAGGCAGGTAGTTGGAGACCTATTTGCTACTGGTGTGGCCTGAATCCAACTCACGGTGATGACAGCACCCGACAGTTTCTTCTGCTTTTCTGTCCCAAACCAATTGGTCAGTATATCCCAATTTGCAATGTGATTTAGAAGCTTCCAGTAACATCTCTTCTAGTAGTTATCTTAGCCACCTAATAGGTGAACTGATTTTTGTTTTTTTGCTTCCAGAAAGCTGCATGCTTCATATGGAATTGCATACCAATTTTTTGTTCATCTCTTGACCATTCTGATTAAGAGAGTCTGACCTGTTAGAATAGAATGATCAATTCCTGGGCTACAGACTTGAGTTTGTTTTATTAAACCTTCCCATTGGTAATTAGCCTAAATGGTAGCCACTTTCACATGAAGTTTCAGAGTTCATGACTGTGTTTGTCTCTTCAAAGTATAGAAGGTTTCTCATCATAAGAATCCCAGTTGTGGGGGAACCATCTCCTAAAAGAATAACTTCAAACATTGGTAGAAATTTCCCATTTTAGAAGTCTCCTCATCTGTGAAATAAGGACATGGGGAGGGAGATTTATGAGGTCGCTTTCAGCTTTATGAGTCCCAGTTTGTGTGTGACTAAATGGGGGAAGAATTGTAGCCAGTAAGTTGAGTGCCACAACTTTGTTTCCAAACCCAGGCTGACTCCACTCCAGTACTTCGCCTTGGGTTAGGAATGGCTGGACCATTGCTTTCCATAGGGGCCTATGCCAGAATCCCGAGTCACCTCCTTTGGGACATGTGAGGGCAGTGTTTTTCAAACTTTTTCTGTAGCAGCTGAATTTTCTTCAAAAGAATAAAGAATTAAAAAAAAATAACAAAACACCTTCTTGTTATATCTGAGCAGCAGCCATGTCATCACTTAACCTGTGCCTTAATATTTGCTGCATGTAAAATGGAGGAATCCCAGAAGGTAGCATCATAGCATCTCAGCCAGGGTAGCATCTCAGCAGGTTTAGGGCATAGTTAACTCTGGATGGAGAGGGAGTGGAGAAGAAGAGGACCCCATGGCCTTCCCTGGCCAGTGCCGAGAGTTAGCTACACTCCCAGCAAAAACAGGTCCCAGGCATCATTGTGGCCAAGAGATTTGGAAATAATAGAAATAGAGAAATAATAACCAGAGAAATAACTGAGAAAAAAGATGAAGTATAGTTTAAAAAGATGGGGGAGTCAAGGGTCCTCCAGCATTCCCGTGAGCTGTGAGGCCCCAGGGAAGTCCCACATCAGTATTTATTGGTGCAGCAATTAGTTGCCAGTGGTTACAGATTTACATAATAATAGATAGTTCATTTAGGTTTTAAGTCTCCCCAAAAGTTTCTAGAGATCCCTTAACTCTATCTACATGAGCAAATGATTACAAAATTTTAAAAATATCAATTACCAGAAAGGCTAAACAGAAATATGGAGGCTATATATTTCTTTATCTAGTTTCTTGTTGATTGAAACAAGTGGTCAGGAGTGAACCAGGAACTGTCCCCGAGGCTAACATCCAGCATTCTTTGATTAGTTCTCAGCCTGTGACCCCATGCTGAGCCTTGTCTTACAGAAAGCATCAGGCAGGCCTCCAGGTCTGAGATAAGCGTTGCCTTGCAAAATGCTCCTGATCCTGATCTGTGAGGTGAGATGCCCTCCTGTGGTGAGGCAGCTTTTGATCGTGAACTAAGATGTTCACATTCCTTCAAGGCAAAGCCCTGCAACACTTCTGAAATCTTTCATTTCCTTATCTGCCATCAGGCCAGCTTTACAATGATGATACAACTACAGACCATTATCTCTTATGAACATAGACAAAAAAAATAAAAAAATATAAATTTGATATGTACAGAGTTGTTCATCATATCCGCTTATTATCCTTTTAATGTCTGTGGGATCTGTGCTGATATTCTGTCAACGTTTTTCCCTTTTTCTTTATCAGTTTTGGTGTAGGGGTTAAACAATTGTATTGATATTTTCGAAGACCCAGGTTTTGGTTTCATTGATTCCCGCCCCCCTGCCCCCCCCATCTTTCTCTTTTCAATTTCATTGCTCTCTGCTCTTTTTTCCTTCTTGCTTTTGCTGTATTTTGTTCTTAGTTTTCTAGTTTCTTCAGGTGGAGGCTTAGATTGTTGATTAGAGACCTTCCTTTGTTTCTAACAAACACTTAATGTAAATTTCCCCTATAAGCACCATTTGAGCTGTATCACACATATCGATGTGTTGTATTTTCATTTTATTCAATTCAAAAAACTTTTTCACTGTGTTGTATAACTTCCATATATTTTGACATTTTCCTTTTCTCTTTATGTTGATTTCTAATTTAATTTCATCATGACCAGAAGACATACTTTGTGTTATTTCAATTCTTCTCAATTTATTAAAGGCTTATATTTCAGTGTATTGTCTATCTTGGTCAATATTTTATGTGTACTTTAAAAGAATGTATATTCTGGTCTTGTTGGTTAGAATGTTTATGAACATTAATTAATTAATTGCTTGGTGGTGTTTTCTGTCTATATATTATTGAGAAAGGAGTGTTGAAGCCTCCAACTATAATTGTAGGTTTAGCTATTTCTCCTTAAGTTCTGTCAGGGTTTGCGCGCGCGCGCGTGTGTGTGTGTGTGTGTGTGTGTGTGTGTGTTTACATATTTTGAAGGTCACTTGTTAGGTACATATTGGTACATGTCTAGGATTGTCATGTCTTAAAAAATTTATCCTTTTATTATTATATGATGTCCTTCTTTGTGGCAGTTGTCTTTGTTTTGCAATCTGCTGTGTCTAAATATAGACACTCCAGCTTTCTTTTGAACATTGTTTGCATATTATACCTTTTTTCATCCTTTTAATTTTAACCTACCTGCCTATATTATATTTCAAGTGAGTTTTTGTTAGCATTTAGTCCTTTATTTCTTATGTTTAGACCATTCGAGTTTAAGAAGTGATGTGTTTGGATTTATGCCCTCCATTTATTCCCTCTGTTTTTGTTCTTCTTTCTCATATTCTGCCTTCTTTTGAGTTATTTGAATATTTTGTAGTGTTTTATTTTAATCATTCTCTTGTGTATCTCTTTCTATCTTTTTTTTTCTTTTTAGTGCCTGCTCTAGGGATTACAACACACATAACTTCACAGTCAATTTAGAATCACTTGAGAAACCCTGTAGCCATTTGACTTTTGTGCCCCATAGGTAATGCATCATTTTTC
Organism: Eulemur rufifrons; assembly: GCF_041146395.1. NCBI lineage: Eukaryota > Metazoa > Chordata > Mammalia > Primates > Lemuridae > Eulemur > Eulemur rufifrons. The sequence goes on from NC_091012.1 coordinate 105,291,573, forward strand.
TCTTAATTGCTTTCAGGATTGTTTGTTTCATCTCTAGTTTTCAGCATGGTTTTATTTGGGTTTATCTTAGAATGAGGTTCACTCTGCTTTTCGAATTTGTAGCTTTATGTGGCTTGTGAAATTTATGAAGTTTTCAGCCATTATGTTGTCATATATTTTTTCTGTACTGCAGGACACTCTTTCTTCTCTCTCTCTGGGTCTTCCATGACACAAATAGCAGATATGTTATTGTCTGTCCCCTGTGCCCCTGAGGCCCTGTTTGTTTTAAATCTTTTTTCCTCTGATTTCTATGGATCTATCTTCAAGTTTACTGACTCTTGTCTGCATACTGCCATCGTGCCCATCCAGTGAGTTTTTGTTTGGGTTATTTTCTTGTTCAGTTCTATAATTTCCAACAGTTCTTCTTTATATCTTTTATTAATTTGCTCAGATTTTCTCTACTATCATAGTTTTCAAGATTGCTCATGATTGGTTGCTGGAGCATTTTTATAATAACTGATTTAAAGCCTTTCTCAGAGGGTTCAAACATCTGTGTTTTTTTGGCCTTGGCATCTGTTGCTATCTTTTCCCATGCTAAATAATTTTGAATTTTATCCAGCCATTTTGAATGTTATGAGACTCTGGATCTTGTTTAAATCCTATGGAGAATGTTAATATTTTTGTTTAGCAGGCATTCAACCTGGTTAGTTTCAGAGAGCAAGTTCCCACCCACCTTTGGTGAGCTTTAGTCCCTTTGCCAGCCTTTTCAGCCCCATTTGGATATGTCCTGTGTGTGTGTGTGTGTGTGTGTGTGTGTGTACGCGCGCCCCACTGTGGGTAATCTGGGACCTAGGCACTTCAGTTCTCAAAGTCTTTGGTAGGCTGTTTAGGACGGATGACGTCTACCCGTGCAAACCTGGGGGGTGAGCTGGAGAGTTCAGAAACAACTTTGTGGGGTTTCTTTCCTGAGCTCGTTCCCATCTGTGATCCCTTTAGTACTTTCCAGTTCTATAAGGTTTCTCTTTTTTTGGTCCTTTAGGTAGAAAGCGTGGGCTTTAGTTTCTTTGCCTTGCCGTGAACTTGCACAACTGTGTTCATGTTTCAGGGCCAAGAGACCCCAGGACAGAGACATTAAAAACAGTGGGATTTGGCCCCACCTTCCTAGAATCACAACTCTGCTGAACCCAGAGGAAGGTTGTCCTCCCTCAGAGTTCTGGTCCTACAGGCTCCCTTTGCTGCTGGCTGCCATTGCAGGGCTACTGAGGGGCTGTGGCTTGAGAAAACAGAATGAATGAAGAAATGGAGAATTTCCCCTACTCTCTGTGAGCATCAGGAACTCTCTTTCTTGCTGCTCAAGCCAGAGCTACAGAGCATCTCCTGACTCTTCTCTCTGTGTCAGCATCTAGTGTCTGGTGATACCATGTTGAGACCAGACTTGGGAACACTGGAGGAAAAAGGAATAGGAAATTCACTGCCAGTTGGGTGGTCTTTCACATTCTGGTCTTGCTAATCTGTCTACTCCTGTTTACTTTTCAGAGTCCTAGCATAGCTGTCCTGTGCATTTTCTCTTGGTTTAAGATCTGTGGGCTCTGGGTGGAGTGTGCTGACTCCCTATTTGTCAGAACCAGACCCCTCTGTCTGATTTTGAATACCGAGAATAGTATGAGGTGTCTAAACTATGGGTGCCTTAACCTATCACCTTAGTGTCACTCTACCCAGCTTTACATCTTTGCTTGAAAAACCATCCTTAGGACCCACATACACATTTTAGGAAGAAGGCGGGGTTGATACTGCCAGTTAACAGTGCTGTCTCTATCATCTGATGAAACAAAAACTTGCTTCTTTCTTGACTCTACAATTAAAACTAAATTGGGAGTATTCTTTTTCTCTTTCACTTTACTTATTAAAGTGAAAGTTCATTTTCAAAGACAAAAGTTATGCACATGGGTCAAAGATTGCTGAAATCCTTTAGTTCAACTTAGAAAAGGACCAGGAAGATAATGCTTATGTAAATCTGAATCCAGCAAACACCCTCTCTACTAAATGAAGAGGTACTTCTTTAACGAAGAAAGTTTTCTTGTGCAAATTTTCCAGTGCTACCATTTAGATTTTCAATGTCATATGTGATTATAATTCTTCTAGGATTGATTATGTGGTAATAGTCAAAGTAGTTTAGTTAAGATCCAAGAGCAGGCTTCTATGAAAACCTGAAGTGAAGTTGTACATACCTCCCTTAATAGCTAATAGCTAAATGGTTAAAGGTGTTACCAGGGTGGTGAGTGATATTCAAAGACCTGTTGTTCAGGAGGGGTGGGGAGCAGGAAGCTCTGTTGGTATAAACTGAGAATGGAATGTTTTAGGGAGTGGGGGGGGTTGTCATTTCCAGGAGCAGGGCGGGCAGCACGGTGGGAAGGTCTGGCTCCAGCTTGAGCCCACTCACAGGATGTCAGGGGGAAGTGTGACTAAGGTCACGGTCATGCCACGTGGTGGGCCAGCTGGATCCAGAGCAGGGGCCGCTGCGGCCACACATCCTGAGTTTCCATGGTCTAATGCAGTGGGCTTGAAAGAAAGGGTGGATGCAGGATGCTGGCTGGGCCTGTGGAGTGCGTGGGCAGTAAGTCTTAAGTGACAGTGGGTGGAGATTACAGCATTTCATCTGCTTTTCCTTTGACACCTTTTAAAGATACAACCCACGGTTTTCAAGGGTTTCTGCCAATGTCTGCTAGAGGGATCTTGCAGTAGATCTTAAACCCTTTAGTGTTCGTAGGAACACAAGGAACATTTTATTTGGGTACCGTTTACAACAAATGTAGAGATTTAAAATTAGATCGAGAATTTGAAATGCTGTTTATATTAAGGAGTTTACCAGGGGATTACTTAAAAATCCCTCTTAAGTACTTTTAAGACCTTTCCACATCTGAAAAGGGATACATACATTTTTCTTAACTTTTCTTTGGAGAAGGGCTGTTCAGGATGTTTAGCAGGTTGGGTTTCAGAATTTCAGCAGCTTTATGGTGCTGTCATCCAGTTTGACAGATTGAATTTGCACTTAAAGGAAATGGAATGTACTTTTAATCGCTGGAATGTATTGTACCTAAGGAACATGGGAGAGTGTATGTCAGCTTTCAGCTGTGATTAATATTTTGCTGATGATTTTTCAAGTACATGGCATGCTTAAACTCTGCCTCTACTTGAACAATTTCTAGTATTTCCTGATTGTAAAAAAGTTAAAAGTGTCTTAGAAAATCAGTCTAGAATTCTTATCCTTAGTCCTTTAAAATTTGAGATGGTCTTGGGCCAAAATTTTTAATTTCTTAATTTAGAAAAAACATTTATTATTAAAAACTGTAAGATGTTAGTCTCCCCAACAAATCATAAAAAAAAATTATTGAAGGAATCAGGAAAGAGATTTTCTTCAGATTACGAGATAGTTTGAATTCAAGCCATTTGAGTTCAAGAATCACCATAGAAACTTGGGTGGGAGGCTATAAAGTACTGTGGGGTATACGAGATGTTATTATTAGACATCATTGTTGAAGGTGCTGTTTTTTTAAGACCATGGCTGGCAAAAATTCATTGATGCATAAAAAAGCATTTCCTTTAATATTATTTATTTAGTTCAGGTGTTCTTTCTAAAAATTAGGAATTGCATTCCTCCTATGGAAAGAAAAGATAGAAGGAATCACAATTTTTAGTTATGTTACTTTGAATGTAATCTCATATTCAAAATATGTGAGCTTAGCCTTTGAAATCAGGTGCCTGGGAGGGATTGGTATCTGCCTCAGAAGCTACAGATTCCTTAACAGAGAGAGAGCAGAAACCAACATTTCTTGAGTGCCTCTTATGTGCCCTCCTGGAAGCAGGTTACCCATTCTGTTTATGGTTTCTTTTAATTTTTCACAACCATTCATTGAAGTAAATTTATAGATTTGAAAGAAAATCAATTCATAGATTAAGTGAGTTTGGTTTTTGTTAGGTTGAGGGTGATAAGGAGGAAGAAAGGTACACAGATGGGTGTGGTTGGGGCCTTAAGCAATGGTTCTCAACTGAGGGTGACTTTACCCTCAAAGGGGACATATGGCAATGTCTGTGGACAGTTTTGATTCGAGAGGGGAGATACTACTGGCATCTAGTGGGTAAAGGCCAGGATTGTCACAAAATAACTTACAGTGTACAACAGAGCTTCCTCTTACCCGCACTCCCCAACAAAGAATGTTCTCGCCCTAGATCGCAGCGGTGCTGAGGTTGAGCAACCAATAACTTAAAATTAACACAAAAAATAAATTATAATAAAGGTCCGCTCTACCTCACTGAAATGTGTGGAAGAAATTTTAGCCTGATTTACCCATCCCTGCAAATAGCTATGTCTAAATATTATTTCTACATATCTCAAGGAATAGAAACTATAGTTTACTAACAACTAATTTACATGTGATTTCAGGGGTCCATTATTTTTTAGGTTTTCACTTTCAGGATATACTTCTTTTTCTCAAGCCTGAATGTTTCATTGTATCAATTTGGCCTCTTCCATTTCCACTGGAGGATCTCTCTGTTATGGAGGTGGTAATTAGCTGGTGGCCATTCTGCATGAAGTATGGTACATAGGGGCCACTATTGATTTGCCTCTGAGCTTTAGATACCATCAACCTAGTAAGGAGTTGCGACAGTGTGTTAGCATTATTTAGATTGTTGCTAAGCATAGAAAATAATGGGGTGGCAAAGACAGAATATAATGTAACATAAGAATACTATTTTATTAGCATCCAATGGCATTAATATATGGGGTCTTGTTAATAAAACACTTAAAGTTCTATTTTTGAACATTTAGATTGTGCCTCAAGACTTGAGGTTGAGTTACAAGGTGTAGCAGTTGAGAGGTCCTGTGCTTCCATCTGCCATCCCAACAGGTTCCCTTCTACAGCATTCCAAGTGGTCATAGATTTGTAAAAGATAACGGAAATTATATGGGGAAATACATCATTCTTAGACTTTTATCACTGTTTTAATGTCAGAACACTAAAATCAATGAAGAGATGGGATGGAGCTGGTGTGAGAGAAGAAACCTGAAAAGCCGAGAAAGGGAAGGTTTGTAAGGAATGATGCAGTAAGGAAGAATTTCAAAACAGTAGTTCATTTAGCATGCCAGGATTACTTTTGAGCACCTAGCTAGGGAGCGTGTGAGTGCCTCAGACACTGGGGATGCTGTAGGGGGTGGGGTGGCAAGGACCTTGTCCTGATACAGAGCTTATATTCTAGATGAAGACTCCATAAAGAGTAACTGATTATGGTAAGTGAATGAGGGAGATAAAGTTGCAATGTGGGAGAATTAATAAGAGGTGGGCTGCGTTAGGAGCTTTAAGAAAGGTGATATTTGAGATGAGAGAAGGGATGGGATTAAGCCAGAACTGGAAGGGCAAGGAGAAGGAACAGCAAATGCAACGTTCTTGGCTGCTGAATTTATACAATAAAAACATTTGATAGTCCAGGGAGAAAACCAGATATCTGCTTCTCAGTTTTAATTGTGACACGTGCTTTAGTTACCTGAAAATAAATGATCTCTGCCCTCTTAAAATTCTACTTAAAAAAGATACCACCACCTTCTCTACCAAAAAAAAGTGTATGAGAATATAAAATATCACTAATTGAGCTATCTTGTCATTTGTAGACCCTGAAGTTCCATATTAAAAAATACAGATTTTCCTGATATATTTTTTTTTTTAAAAACGGGGAACATGGATGTACAGATTGTTCTTGTACACTGCATATTAACATTTCATCTGCTAACAGTTTAAATTCTACAGAAAAATACAAAACAACCTAACTAGCCATTTAAAATAATGTTTTAAAAATCTCTCTTGGCCTGAAAAGATTTACATATTCGATTGCTTATCTGTTTTCCTGCTGATCTTTTTAATTTCCTGAGGTGAGAAAATCTACTGAAATGGGTGGTACATGGCCACCACTCAGGGTCTGTTTTTTAATTTGTTTTCCCTCAATTTTAATCTCTCAGAAGGACCTTTTACAATTTTAAAGTTTGTAAAAATACATAACATAAAAGCGATCATCTTACCCAGTTTTAAGTGTACAATATGGTAGCATTAACTGTATAATATATACATCTTGTTGCACACAATTATTTTAAGTTGACCTGAGTTCCAGTTTTATATCTGCTTCTAAGAGGGAGGCTCTGAGTGAGGCACATACCCCCTCAATACCAATTTTATTGACTTTTAAAATGAGGGAGAAAAAACAATGCAGAAAGAGGATAGATGAAACAAGATAATGGACATTGGAGATTCAGAAGGCGGGGCAAGGGATGAAAAATTACCTTTTGGGCACAGTGTACACTATTCGGGACATGGGAACACCTAAAGCCCCGACTTCACCACTATACAACATATCCCCATGTAACAAAAACTCCACTTTTACCCCCTAAATTTATTCAAATAAAGAAATTTTATTAAGTAGTTGATAGGTTAAAAAAAAGACTAGGAAAATGAAGGTAACTTTTGAAGTTGATTAAAGGTACACGTGGAGTTTATTATATTGCTCTGTTTTTGTATATGCTTTGAGAATTTCCATCATAAAAATATTTTTTAAAAGGCAGCAGAAATAGATAAAACTAAAATTCTGTTCCAGGAGTAACATTGGTGTTCTTAAAAAGTCTGGGGAAGATCCAAATAGACCTAGAGGTCAAATGCAATAGCCAATAGGGTGTGGGGCCAGCTCAGGAGAGGAGAGTAGAAGGCGAGCATTTGAAGAGTGATACAGATGGAAATTCCCGATTCAGCTAGACCTGGCTCTCTTAAATCCTCCGGTGAGGGGCTTTTCCTGTGTAGCCTGTCCCCTGATCATCCCTACCATCCCCACTTTTTTCCCTCCCTGAAAGTTGGCCCATACCTTCCATTATCTTGCACAGCCTCTGGATAGAGCACCATTTCCAAAGTTTATTTATTTATTTATTTATTTATTTTGGTGGTTGTTAGGCTAGTCAGGTGAAGCAGTGGGAGTAGAGGAGGACTAAAGAAATCTACAGATTGGTTGTGATTAATAAGTCATAAACATCAGTGCACTTGAACCAGCCTCTAAAAGTCTTGCATGCTGCCAGTAAGATGATCAAGAATTTCTTTTGTCCTGACAATTTTAGGATCTGCTCATCTGGGACACTTTGGTCTTTGCCTTGAAGCTCTGATTAGGTCTCAATTCAGTGGTTGGGTGCCTGGAACCATCTCCTTATTACTTTTTGAGAGTTATTTTGTTCGATATACAAGATGTACCTTTGATAGAACTTTCACTCTGTTCATTCTGGAACTGTTTACCCCTGCAACTTTACATTTTGTTTTTCTGTAAACTCCAGCTGAGCTGTTGAGAGCAGAGACTTACGATACATCTCAAAAACCCCAGGAAAACATTTTAATCCAAGAGCACCAGAGATGCTCCTAATGATCCCAGGAGTAGGCAAGCATCCCATCCAGTTCTTTGTCAAGGACCAGCCTCCTGAAAGGCAGAGGCTCAGGGCTCGGGTTTTAGTGCTTTTCTGAGACTAGAGATAGACGTAGCACTCCCTGTCACCCTAATATTTGAACTGGGTGTGCATACAGTTTTTTTGATTTTTTTTCTTGGTAAAACTCCCCAAACCCCAAGTGAGATCTTTATAAAAGGTGAAAAGGGAAAATAATGAGAAGAATTAAGATTGGGATTGAGGGTAACCATAACGTATAACAAAAAGAGCTTGAAGAATTACAGTGTGGATGGCAGATTCAGTAACCCTGGCAGTGTTAATAGTGACTTGGTGAGTAAATTACATACAGCTTTCCCTGTACTTAGCACCTGCTGACTCCATCTACCCTTCCTAAGCTGCTGCAGTGTTTCTGTCATGTAGGAGGGAAGAAAGAAGTTGGTTTACAATTTGCTGCCTAATCTAATATTTGGTTCTCCTGTACTGATTAAACAGATATATGCTGAGCACACACCTATGTTAGATCCTGAGCAGCTGGGGCAAGTGTAGTAGGCCAGACAGACCCAGAGCCCTCTTCTAATGTAGGAACTGCATACTCGCCTATAAGGCATGATCTCTCTAGTCCACACAGTTACAAACTCTGATGTTTCTTTCTCTTGAAAAACAAGGTTTGGCCCCCTAGACCTCCATCCTCATATGGCAAAGTTGAAATTGGGGGACGGGTTGCTAAGAAATGTCTGCAGTGGTAAACAGAGGCACACGTTCTACAACCTCTGTCTCTCATTTGTATTCTTATTTTGGCCCTTGAGACCATCTGGGCTGGGATTCCCTAATCTTCTGGGCTTTTTCTCATGGGGATCACCGTGTGGCCTTGGGAGCCTTGGGTGAGAGCCAGGACAAGAAGCTGGCTTGGGATGGGAAGTGTTACTCCCTGCTGCTCTCCTTGTCCCTAGCAATGCCCCCGAGCTATGCCCTTCATTCAGCCCTTCCCAGGACACCGCAGCATAGCTCTCTGGTGTGCTTTTCAGGATTAGAATTTCAGTCAGAAAGGGGAAGTTGTGGCGCCAGCTTTTTCTAACCCTCCTATCTAAGAACCTTCCTTTCCTAACAGTTGTGCTCTTTTCTTTGTTCCTTAAGTCCACCTGGGGCATTGTTCCTGCTTCCACACCTATGTGTTGGAAGCCCTTCCTGCCCAGTGGGCCCTTTCTTTCCTGCTCATGGGACTGCTGCTCACCTTTGAAAGCACACACAGCCTGCCTCCCCTTCTGGGATGCTATGAAGGCTGGGCACTGGGGGCTTTGGAAGGTGGGGGTAGGCAGCAGAGAACAGAGCTGCCCACAGGAACTCTTCTATCTTCTACCAGAAACTTGCCTTTATCTGTTTTACATATTGGGCTTTCTCATAAATTTCCTTTGAAGAAAGCATTGCAAAGCTTAAGGTATTTTCTGTACCATTAACTTGGAGCCTGCATGTTGCCTTAGTGTAATTTATCATTTTTCCTAATCTCGGCATCTGGTCTTACAGTTGCATCATAAAGTCCAGAGGGCAGGGTCTCTGTCCTGTATGTGTCTAGTGTCCCAGATCCCAGCCATTGCACATCATAAGGTTGAAAATAAATATTTGTTACAGGAGCAAATTAATATTTCATTTACTGATTGGCAAAGCACAGAGTTTATAGATGATACAGATTTAAATTTTCACAACCCAGGACTACCTCTGGAGGACATACCTATTCCTTTCTTCTCTCCAAACATAGGTAGTTTTGAAAATGGGTTCTAGCCGTACCGTCTTATTTGTCTCACTCATCACTTGTGTTCCTTTTACCTGTATCTTAAGTCTGGGGCTAAAAGTAAAGGACATGTGGGGACAACTGGTGACAGGCCTGGCTGGAGCATCCCTGGGAGCTCAGAATCATCTGATATAGAGGAAGTCAGGAAGGGGGCTGGGTGCTTGGCAAGGTTTAGGGTGGAGAACAAAGTCCTCTAAGAAACACCCTGCAGACTCCCAGAGTTTCCCATTAAGAAACAATACTTACAATATGGCACCTCTTATTGGGTGGCTAAATACCATTTAGGGGAGACCCCACATCCCAGGTCAAGGTGGAGAGATGGCTGAACTGGGAGTTGGTAGCCCTGGTTTACTTGCCATAACCCCACTGCTTGCTATTTATTTAACCTTAGACAAGTCACTGAACTAGGTCTGTTCCATGTAGTTTTAGGGATTCGATATGGGGAGAGCCCTCATAACACGATTTCCCCTCTGGAGTTTCACTAGAGGACATTAAACCTCAGAGAGTGTGAGGATGAAAGGGCATGAGGCAAACATACAATTTATTTTCAGTCTCCATTTTATCCTAAAATGTGGGAATTTTATATTCTGATCTTCGCTATAGCTATATTTGCACATGTGAACAACTTAAAAGTTTTTATTTTTGCAAATTATTTATTGTCCTCAAATTTTGTAGTACAGCTGATGCCCCAAGGATATTATGTAACATGCTTATCTCCTGGCTTTGTAAATTCCCTAGAAGGTCCTTATGCTACTTCTAGCTAATGTGTTTGTGGTTTAAATTTCAAGATGGATGAAGATTATTTGTCACTTAACCTTCCCAATAATCCTATGAAAAAAGGTACTATTATTTACATTCATTTTATAGACAGAAAATTGAGGTGCAGAGATACTTAGTAAGTTGTCCAAAGTTACACAGCTTGTAATTGGTGAAACTGGAATTTGGCCTGGCTGTTCTGTGTTCTTTCTTTCTTTCCTCCCTCAAGCATTCAACAGAGCTGTGCGTAATAAATGTTGCTTGCTTTTTGTTTACACAGCTAAGAAAAACAATGAACTCTAAGCAAGCTGCATCAATATCAAATAATACTGCAAAGCCACTGCGGCAATATCTGTACCTTTTGTATCTCCCTCCCCCATCCTCCTCTGTCACACTTCACTGTGTTGCCCAGGCTGGTCTCAAACTCCTGGGCTCAAGGGATCCTCCTGCCTCAACGTCTTAACCTCACTCTGCTGCCATTCTTCTGCCTCTAGAGTAAATTAATTCAGGTAAGCCAATTGATTTTTTTTCTTTGGCCATTGATAATGTTCTCAGAATTTTGGTACTATTTTTCATAGCCAATACGTGCCATAGACCATTTTTGCAGTAAGTATTGATGTCGTTTGCAGGCACCTCTTTTGGCTAAAGCTCAAGTTGAGTGATAGGATTTGATGTCCTCAATTACAAGAACTCAGGTCAGTCTCAGTTCTGTGGCCACAGGTAGATTCTACCTGGTACCTGCCAACTTGTCAGTTCTAGAGTGGCAGCACACAGGTGGAGGGGTGCGGGGTGGGGAGACTGCACACAATCTGAACATTGTCTTATGATTCCAGATGATGGATCCGCATAAGCCATGTAGTTAAATGTTTTTAAACAATATGAATAAGATACAAAAGGTACAGCTATTGCTGCAGTGGCTTTGCAGTATTATTTGATATTGATGCAGTTTGCTTAGAGTTCATTGTGTAAACAAAAAGCAAGCGCCATTTATTGCGCACAGCTCTGTTGAATGCTTGTGGCTTAACGTTTGCCAGATATTTGAATATATAGCCACAGATCACTCTGGGTGTCATCAACACCGACAAAGTCTGTGTGTTTTTTTAGTTACTTCAAAAAAATTTGGTTTAGGCTGTGGACTTACTACAGCCCACTGTGGCAACAGCAACAGTAGAAAGTCATAGAGGACAACAAAGTAACCTATATTGAAAGAGAATGATTTAACTAGACATATGACATAGAAATTAGACACAGTTGGAAGAAAGCTTCCACATACACCTATCTGGGGACCTATTGGCACACCTCTGTGAGTGCTCATGGGTTATTTTCCTGGTCTGCCCCACTGAAGGCTAACCTCTCCGTGGTGCACTAGATCCCAACATCTGTCCTTTGGCTCTTGTAATTATCCATATGTCATCTCTTCTTCCATCCCCATCTCCCTCCAGCTACTGTGCCATTTCTCTTTGAAAGAGTTTTCTCTATTTACTGCCTCGCATACCTCTCCTCTCATGCTTTGCAGTCCTGACTCCAGCTAGCCTTTGTGTTCCCCTCCCCATCCCAAACAACTCTCCCTCCAATAGGATCACCCAGGACCTCCATGTTTCAAATTCAGTGTTGAGTTCCCAGTCCTCGTCTTATTACAGCCTGCCAGCAGGATCTGGCCCAGCCAATCCTGCCCTCTTCCTTGAAATCAGTTTTTCACTTGGCTTCCTTGATGCCATGCTTGGTGCTTTGCCTACCCAGAGGGTATTCTTTGCCAGTCTCCTTAGCTGATCATCCTGGCATTGCCTCAACCCCTCATGTTCAAGTGCCTCAGTCCTCCCACTGCTTCTCTAACTGCTCTGACTCCGAAAGTTAGATTATCTAGTCTCTTGACTTTAAATGCCACTTTAAACCCTGGCGATCATCATCTCAGAGCTCTCTGCTCAATTACAACTGTTTTTTCAGCATCTCTACTTGGATGTCTAATTGGCATCTCAAACCTAGCATGTCTGAAACTTAACTCTTCATTCTCTTCTCCACACCTACTCATCAACTGACAATACCCAGCCTGCCCCATCTTGGTAAGTGGCAACACCATGTTTTCAATTGCACAGGCCAGAAATCCTGGAGTTGCCATTGGCTCCTCTATTTCACTTCTACCTGTATCAGCAAATCCTGTCTGCTCTTCTTTTAAAGTGTATCCAGAATCTGACCAGCTACCTGTTATTTCCACTGCTACCACCTAGGCCAGACCACTGTCATCTGTCAAGTGGATCAGTCAACTGGGTTCCCTGTTATACTCTTGCCTTTGGAATCACCCTCCAAAGATCCTTATATCATTCCATTCTCCCGACTCAGAAGCCTCATGGGGTTTTCTATTTCAGAGTAAAGACGATAGCCCTTGTAATGACAATGGCCTTAGAAAGTCCTGTGTAATCTGCTCCCCCTATCCCTGCCCAGCTTAATCAGTCTCATCATCATCTTCCTTCTCCCTTGTTTATTAGACTGGAAAATCCATTAGGGCAGGGACTTTGTCCCTTGTTCATTGCTGTACCCCCTGAAGCTAGCATGGTACCTGGAGGTTAGTAAGTACGCAATAAAATTGTTTTGAATGACCGAGTGAATTTTTCTAAGCAAGGCATTAATAAATAGGCCATAGGGAATGGAACAGCCAATGTACCTGCCATTTGAAATGTTCTCAATGAGATCATACGTACTAGAATTAAAATAATGTTCATTGGCATTGAAATAAAATGTCATTGTGTACACAGGAAGGCATGAGAGCAGCAGGGAGTAAATTTAATATTAGTGAAGCAAATGTTCGTTGTTGGGGAAATGATTCAAATTTCACCTTTTCTTTCATAACAACAACTAGGAAGTTAGAAGTAGTTGAAGCCATGTTATGTTTTATTGAGTTCCATGTAGAAGGACTGCTGATCATACAACAAGCAATGCAGAAGAAGGCAGAAGAAGAAATCCCCCAGGACAAAAGAATGAGAAGCTAGTTTGACTGCCACCCAAGATTGTCTTTAAGGCATTATGTCATAGTTTGTTCCTTTCCTAATGGTACATAAAATAATGGAGTTTCTTACAATCAGCAGTTTCAGCTTGGATGAAATAAATAGGGTGGGTCTCTTTTCTAGATCTTAGAATTTTAAGACTGATTTATAAATTGTAGTTTTGCCATTTATAGTTATTAGTTTACATTTTAGTTTCTAAGAGAACAAACGTTTCTCTTCCATATGAATTAAACAAAGGGAGAGCTCATAACTTGTGTTATGGTTTCTTGGTTTCCCTACTGAATGTCTTCCTTCAGCATTAAGTAGAGAACTGGTGTCATTGGGACTAATTATCTAGTAGTGAATTTTGATTTTTGCTGTGATTTGTTTGAAGATAATTTTTTCAGACAGCTTCAGGTTTTTACAATTTTTTCTTTTGAAATAATTATAGGCTCCTAAGAAGTTACAAAAATAGTACAGAGAGGTCTCAAGTATCTATAACCCAGCTTCCTCCCATGGTGACGTCTCCCATAACTATAGTGCAGCTGCAGTATTTGATAGATGATCGTGTTCTCTTCCAGTAACCTGCTGGGGTAGGAATAGGGAGAACGGGTAGTTTTGTCATACTATACAGCTAGCCACCTCACTTTAGGGAGGGTTCCTGGTCACAGAAGGTGAGACCAGAGGCGGAGAGAAACTCATACATACATTGATTTTCATGACCTAGAGGAAATCATCACTTAAGGTTAAAACGTGTTCAAGAATTAATTTATGGACTAGAGCTCTCCATTGATTTGTTGTTTTTTGCTTCAGCACAGCTATCTTTTGAAGAAATCATTTTAGAGTGATTTTAGACACTCCAGAAAACTCTTGAAATAGATGAACTTGGAGTTCTAGAATCACATTTGGAAGGGACTTTATGGTCAGCCACTCATTGGATAGGGTGACTACCCCCTTGACATCCTTCCCAGCTCTTCTTAAGACCCTCCTCTGCTTAGAGCCTCAGTCCAGTTTCTACATGATAGGGCTTTTCTTAACCACACATCAGACAATGGATAGGTACCCCTGTGCTTTTTCTTCTGCCTTCTAGTTAAATACATCTAGATCCTTTAATCCTGCAGTAGTTTCAGCACCTGTGCCCCACCGCCCCCACCCCCATCCTATTTGCTGCTTCTCCACAGGCTACAGTTTTTTGATAGCTTGGCCACATCCTGGAGAGAGGATAATGATGGATCGGGTAAATTAGGGGGTGAGCTGAGAGGTAAATTATAGGAAAAATACGATAGAAGGGACTGGTACAAGATTAGAAACTAAAGCTCATTGTTAAAATCATATTCTTCAAATGAGGGTAGTGCCTTCCTTTTCTTGTTTCTCTTTGCTGTTTTGTATTGTTTATTTCCCTTTCACTTGTACTTTTGGACACCCTTGATATCTTCTATCCCTTAAAGCCAGACTTCTAGGATGTCTGCATTGTGAGGGTCTGGGATACCCCTGTCTTCCCAGTCTGAATACTCACCCCTTGTTTTCTGTCTCTGCTGACTCCTTTACTTCATCACCTCCCAGCCAAGACTGCCACCTCTACCTCTACCTCTGTCCCGTGCTCAGATGTCAGGCCTCCAAGTTGTCTTTGCTGCTGTTTTTTATTCTTTTTTCTTATTGCTAGATGAGAACCAGGTCATATCGGCATAGTTAGTGAGTATGGTATGTGAATATGCTGAGACCAGTCTTTTATGTTTATTAACACTTTATCAATTATGTCTTCGAAAATTCTAATTCTGCCCACGTAAAACACGATTACCCCACTTTCAGTCTCAAACATTTAGCCTGTTGGGGAGCAGAAAATCCCCAACAGGCTAAGATAGATAAACAGCAGAGATACATAAACTTGGGCATACACATTGTCATCCCCAAAGAGATCATCATTGCAGGTTAAAATTTCCAAGTTGAGGAACACACAGAAATAGTGAAAGCCTTGGCTTATTCAGAGTGGTCTTGAAAGAATTTAGTTGGAGACTCCAGTAAAGGTACTAGGACAAAAAACAGCCCTATAAATAGACATGAACTTCAGAAAACTCAGCAATGTGATAAAGACATTATTCTCTGAGCTCCTGTGTGTAGAATATTCTATAAGGGTTCTAAATTCACAGAGAACATTTGCCTAGGTACAGACTATCCATACCAATGTTTAAAAGGAAAAAAATCATGGGTAGGTGACCAAGAGGACAATGGTTTTCAGCTCATTTGTTTAGTAAAAATATAGCAGAATCTCAGAGTCCAAAATAAGCCCTCTTGACTTCCTAACTCAAAGACTTGCCCAGGAGTAGAAAATGTTTGTTTGTTCAAGCCATTCCCTTTAAATAGCCATATTTATTCCCATTGTAATAATACTCTCTATGTATTTTTTCCTCCTTTTTTTGTTTTATGTTTTTTTCCTCCACTCAGGACAATAAGAGAATGCATGTATGTTTTTAAATATGTTTTGATCCATTATTTTCTTAATTACTCTTAGCAAATTCTTACATTGATGAAGACCCACCTATTTCAGCCTAAGGCAATTGAAAAATTTTCTGACAACTTCATGTTCACCACCACCTATTATGAAAGGAATGCCCACTTTCCCCTGAAGGTTTGTTGCATGTAGCATTCCCATTGGAATGCTCTTGAGAGGTTCAATTCATTTTCTGAGCAATTGTTTTCATAAATTCAGCATAGTGCTCATGGCTAGATGGTGTGTAACCTGGTCTCTACCCAATATTTTCCCTGTTGTTTTCACACTTATCTCCAAGGGCCAAAGATTATCTCACAGAAGCTCTGAAAGAATTCCTGTTTCTGAAATTCATGTGTAAAAGGAAATTTTTAAAGGGAAGGAGGGTGATAATCAAGTTCAAACTCTAAGAATTTCTGTAAAGGGTTATATTGATTAACAAAAGCTCTCTGGCATCTTCTGGCAGACATGTGAAAAAAAAAAGCAGTGATTGTAATTAGTTTTTAGTGAGTGGCGCATGTTTGATAATTGCCCTGATTCACGCTATTATATTTCTCTTCCTTCACCCACAGCAAAACAAGCTTAATTTGATTCATACCCTTAGGAAGAAAAAAAAGACTAAGATTACTCACATGGCTGTGATTCAGCTCTTGGCTCCCACCACCTCCTCCTCCTCCTCATCCTCCCTTTCTCCCACCCTGCCCACTCCCATCTTCACTCCCACCCAGTGGTGTTGCCATCAAAAAACTGAGTCAGTTCATTCTTTAAAATGGGTGGGGAAAGAAGACAACTAATAAAAACTTTTCTGAGCAAAGTATACTGCTTAGATCTGAAATCATTACAGGAAGAAAGGCAGAGCGGCTACTTATATAACATGAGAAGCTCGGAACAGGCCAGGTCTCATAAAAAATGTTCACATTGTCTTATGTAACACCAGACATGGTTAAGTGTGCATGTCTATAGAGGTGCACACATAGCCATGGGGGCAGGTTTCTTTGAAAAATTCCTAATATTGGGAATGTTACATACACTATATACAAAATGAATCATGTGTTTTCAAAGTAGGATACTTTGCTGTAATCCAAAGTAATATAGCAGCTATCCAGAGATTTTTGATCATTGTAAAACATAGGTGATAAAGTCACTTTATTTGCGTTCAAATGAACCATGTGACTTGGAAGTCTGAAATTATTGTTTCCCACCCCCAGGAGTTGGAAGGTTACTACTGGGGGTGGCAGCTTGCCGTTAAGAGAGATGATGGTGGTGGCAAACGTTATTGAGGCAGCTATTTCTGTTCTTTGTATTTTCTTTCTTACTCCCATTTTTTGGATGAGGCAGCCTTGGAGAAATGGGGTGACTATTCCAAGTCTCCACGTCTAATAATCTTAGAGCCAGTATTGGAACCCATGCTGTCTGTCTTTACCCTGACCTGTATTTTTGGTTTCTGGGAACCCAACAAACTTGGATCATTTGGTATTTTAGAACTTTCCTGGGACAGGAGTGGCCCTGGGCAGGAAGCTCCACAGCAGCCTTGAACTGAACTGTTGAGTCAGGTCTGTATGTATCTTCAGACCAAGCTCCCACATGGAGGGGAACAGAATGGAGCCTTCCCCCAACACTCATTTGTAATCCCAACCACCCTTTCCTCATTTTGCTGGCTTTTCCCCCATTATGCTACCATCTGTCTCTGAAACATTGCCTGGATAAAGCAGTTGCTCGCCCTCAAACAAAACACAGAACTACTTCACTCCCCCCTCCCACCCAGAGCAGTGCAGAGCACCATATTTGAGGAATTCCATATTTTATAAAGCTTGCCTGTATCTCAGAGATGTCTGGTTGCTGTCCTTTTATCATTCTTCAAATATGTTATATGCTGACTGGAAACTATTAGCTTTTGTCACTGAAGGGTTTGTGGGATGCTTGAAATGGCTTCATATAGTTTGCAGATGGAAATTCATACGGTTTGCTTAAGAAATAAAATTTGTTAATGAAAGACAGCATAGAATAGAATGCACACTGAGATTCCCCACCCAACTCTCTGGGTTTCCTTCCTTTAGGGTAAATGTGGTGGGGTTTTTTGTTATGACCCTGTGGGAGGGAATAAATAGTAGACCTCCAAAACTTTTTTTCTGGATCTGTACCTACCTTCTCACATCTTCGATCTGGGGCCCCTTTTTGATGACCAAGGGCAGTGCTCTGTACCCAACAGGGCTGTAGTGTTTCTCCCAGCCTCTGACCTGTTCACCTCTTTTCCTGGTTGATGACCTTTCCAATGTCTTGACACATCAGGGCAATGAGAATGGGAGTTCTTAAATGCCCTCCCTGAATGGCCCCAGCTTGATTCTGCACTGGCTTTAGGAGGCTGTGGGGAAGTTTGGAGGGGAAAGGCCCAAACAGATCTCAGATGTAAAACTTGAATATTTTAAGTGCTGAAATGTTTGGAGGAAAATGTGTAGTGGCTAGGTGATTGTCATCATTAGTAAAATAATTACAAGTGATTCTTTTTAAAAAGGTTATGGAATTGTATTTTTCTCATTCAGAAATGTTATTTAGGGAATGACTAAGATGTGTATGACTCCACAGTTACCTGTCAGGCATTGTTCTCAGCACTTACATAGAGTAATTTCTTAATCCAGATGCTACAGCTAGGAACAACAGAACCAGCAAGTCTGGCTCCAGAAGCTAGGCTTTTAAAAGATATTATAGGTCCTTTTAGATGCCAAAGTTTTAGGTGTTTGATTTTATTAACATTCTGTATTCATAGCCTGTGTTTATTTTCATTGAAAGTCATATAATTATAGGTTTGATGTTCTCTGTGTATTATAACAAGGTAACTGTCTCTAAGCCAATAAAAAACTCAATATATGCTGTTGAGGTATGAATGAATTTTAATAACCGAGTTTTAATAACCAAGGGAGAAATATGTACACATAGTTAAAATAAGAAGACTTCAAAAGTGTAATTCAGAAGTGCACTTCTAAATAGCTTTGTGTGAATTTAATTTCTGAAAATAAATTCTATATGTAAATTGAAATGTGAAGTCTTTCAGTAAAACCCTAAAGGGATGGTCTGTAAAGTGTATAGTCACCTCCTGAATTTACACTGTTTCAGTGTGTATACCTTTTCTGTGCCCTAATATACCACTTTGAAAATTAGATACTATAACATTTTCCTATGTATTTTCTATATTATAGCAAAACTAGTTATCCATCAAGGCATATTCAACAATAAATGCCACGCCTTGGTCAGAGCAGTTGCTGACTTTGCTCAAGGTTAAAGGAAGTATGGTGAAAAGAGATAACTGTAGTTAAACTGCTCAGCTCAAGCCTTCCAGATTTTTCTTGTGGGGAATTGCACTTCTTATTACTGCATTCTTCCTGTCTGTGTAATACCTGGGAACAATTTACTCCATGTAATGCCACTCCCATCTTGGTAGTAAATGTTTTACTGAAGAGGAAGACATTTAGGGCCTAAATGTCAATTTATTTAATTGGAATTTTCACAGATGACATTTTATGGTTTTCAAGTTTTTATTTTGCAGTTTTTAGACAGATTGGGATTAAAAGACTGTACAGATTTTTTTGTGATGCGATTGTATTGTGTATGTGTTGCCCAGGTTAGAGTGTGAATTGCAGTAAATGCAAAAGTGAAAGCTGCAACATGGCTCTGACCACTTCCTGAAGAACCTGCCACATGGGCCCCAGACTTAGAGACATAAACTTGAGTCCTCAGGAGGGAAAGAATTTGAGTTCCTCATGGTAAAGACCTCAAGTAAACCTAAACATATAAAACCTGTTTATTGCTCTTGTATGAACGCAAATGTTTGGTTGCCTCAGTTGTAAAATTTTCAGTGCACAATTCTGAAAATTTAAATATTAGGGTACAGAACCAGAGCCTTGTCTACCTTAAAAATAATCTTGCGACTTTCTTGTTTACATGATCCTATTCTTTGAAACCAATTAGAACATGTGTTCTGATCCTTAAATGTACAAGTTATTAAAAATGTGAGCCTGTCAGATCAACTACAACCACCAGTCTAATAAAACTGAGTCACATCCAAATGGGCTGCACTTACACTACCCTCCCATTCTAGGGAAAACGTAGCTGGGGGAGGCAGTCTGAGTCATCACCTGGTTTGTTTGACGTACACTTCCTTCCATAAATTGGGAATGGCAAGCAGCACAGTGTTCTGGGCTTTCCTGGGAGAAGGAGCTGTTGAAGCCTTGCATGATCAAAATAGGGCTTTTAGGTTTGACGGATGAAGCGGAGCCAATGTTTTGACCTCAAATGCCAGGGGAGGGGGAGAAGAACCAACAGATCCAAACAAGGAACATTTGTAAGTACCAGTTTTGGAGGTCAGAGAAATTGGTAGGGGTGTTCACAGTTGAATTTCTTCCTAGGACATAAAAGGTATTTAAGAGAGAAATTGGGGGCATTAAAATAAAAGTAAATTGGTAGCTAGATCACTAAGTGGGCTCATTTACTTAACAAGAATGTTCTTGATTTAGGTAGTTTAAGATGATTGTATGTGGGGGGGAATGATTTGATAGTTACAATACAAATTTGTCCCAGCGTTGTTTAATTTTGCCTAATTTATCCAACTATTTTAAAAGAAATATATTTCATTAAAGAACCTTTTCGTGGCAAATTTGAATCTTGTTTAGGGGTATTTCCAGGGGATGGGGAGAGAGGCTCATATGTCTTGCACATTTTCCTACAGCAGTTTTGCAGAGGCTCACTGGAGCTTTTTAAAATATAAAAGCTTAGAATGTACAATTATTGGGGAGACTATAGAGGAATTTGAAGGAAGAGTAGATTTATAGCTGAAGTGGGTCTGTAAACTCGGCCTCTGCTTTGGGATTATTTTTTAATATGTGCCAGACATTCTGATTTCCATCCTGGCTTGGTTGTGGCTCTTTCTCTGACTGTGTGAGGCTGGGGTGTTCCCTGTTTTAAAGCTGGAGTTGTCGCTGCCGGGGCGTTTTCTGTTTCGGCTTATGGCTTTTTTTCTCTTTTCCTGAATGAGTGTCCTTTGTGTAACCCCAGTAATTCAGAAATCCTGCAGTCATAGGGACTGCCCTGTCATGTGACTTAGGTACTAGGTGCTGGCTGCGATTGGTCAGCAGCTAATTGGCGGGTCCCTATAAGAGGTCCTGGGCCGGGAGTCTGGCCACTTCTCCTGCCTGGGCTGCTGCTCAGTAAGGGTGGGGTATGGGGGTGGGGGTCTTGCCCAGTGATTCAGCCACATGTGATAGATGACCAAGTGACTGCTTTCTTGGGGTCTGCACACCAGTGGAAGGCACTCAGACTGGTTGTGGCCGACTTGATGAAACCCTGGCTTCCTGAACTGGTAACTGTCACTTTAACATAGGTTACTGATTAAACTCAGAAAAATGCGGCTGAAAATCTTTGCCAGGAACTTGTGTGGACTTACTCCGTGTTCCCCCTCTGCCCCTTGTTCTGATTCGTTTTGTCACAGGAACGAAGTGCAGATAACTCTTCAAAAACTTTTGTAGGAAAAGCGCCTCGTGTGATCTGGAACAAAGACGTTTTATAATCAGATTTATCAAGCTGCGAAGAGGGAGTTTTAGCGAACGGAAGCAGCAGCATTCTGTCACCAGGAAATACTGCTTCATCCAGAATTGGTAAGTGAAAAGTGGCATTGCTCCCTAATAGATATCATATGTGTGTGTGGGAATTGCAAAATTGTTCACAGACCCCTAACAACTGTGTTGAACAGAGAACACATAAACAGAACGAGGAATTCTAAAAAAGAGCAGCTCAAAGAATATAGCATAAAGGCGGAGAAGCAGGCAGGTAATTAACAAAAATGTGCTGAGTGTTATCAGTTTAGCCAGACACATGTAATACAACTAGATTTTGGTTTTCTTTTTCTTTTTTCCTTTTTAGTGGGTGGAAGTATAAAATCAGAATGGGCTATTCAGTAGAATTGCGGCATTAATTTTCCCTGGATGTAGATTGCCATTTAGTCTGAATAGCATGTACGAAATTTGAAGGGATGCTTTTAGAATTAGTCAACTTGCCCCTTTTTCCCTCCCTCTACTCCAGGGTGTCAAGTATTTAGTTAGAACTTCATGAAATGCAAGTTCAAGTAGTGCATCAGAAAATATTTCATCCTGATTGTGAAGGGCAGATTATGATGGTAAATAGTTTTTTTACATTTGTATCATGAATTTTAAGGTTGTTCTATTTGATTGCATTAGTACAGCAAAAGGGTGGTTATTTCTATTTGTATGGCCCATTACATTTTGAGAGATCATGATTAGCAGTTCTTACTGGTTTGGTGTGCATGTGTTTGCCTATCTATTTCTCTGAAACCTTAACATTCAGCTTTTAAATCTTGAATCTGAGCTTGCCTCTATGTTTAAAGCTTCCAGAAAAATACAATGAAACTTTGAATACCTGTGTGTTATGTACAATAGGTTCTTATTGATGACTTGTAAGGTAATATAATTTTATATTCGACATGAATGTCTAATTTATTGATCTGGCTTCTTAATGATCGTGCTGAAAAGGTTTAATAGAATAAAAAAAGAATATTAGAATGGTGGGTGGCTAACTGCTTTTACCAGTTTCTTATTGGTTAGTAGAAGCAATCATGTGATGTCTACTTATAGAATCATATGGAAAAAATATTTTGTTCTTTTAACTGCTAGCAATTATATAGGTAATTTTGGTGATCTCCATTTATTTGTAAATGTGAATATATTTATATAATTAAAACTGTTATTAACAGAATCACAAGTTTTAGGGTATATAGGACGTAATGTTATTTCTCTCCTTTTAAATACCTTAAGACAAATTAAAAGTTGAATTTACTTTTCTGATTTTTGGTTCCCATTCTGTTACTTTAGAAATCTTAAAACGCTCGACTCAAAAGGGAAAATGTATAACAAAACAGGATTGCAGTGCTGCAGTTTCTTTCTGCTGGCAGTGGAGTGGGATGAGGGTGGAGGGGAGGGAGATGAATCTAGCGGATCTGTTAATTCATCTTTTTTCCCTCTTACATACTTGGAGAACTTCAAAGGTCATTTTCTCAGACTATTAGCTCTTAACACTCTGTATAAGTATTTATTTTCAAACAAATAGATACAAAGACAGGATAAGCATGGCTGTTAAGGGCAGGTCCTCCAATAAATCAGGAAATTAGTGATACAAACTTGTGAAAATCACAAGTCATTTGACTTAATTAAGGTGAATTTATAGGTTTAGAATCTTGAAGACAAAAATGGCAACAAAGTGTTAAGATATTTATGGGTAATTTATGTTCAACTGCTTTCTTGTTTTCAGCTCTGTATTTCATGTAAATACTTGGGCGAAACATGATTTATTTAATAATCTGGCTAAATACTGCCATGCTTGATGGAGAAAAGCCTCTTTGTAATTTTTGGGTTTTCCTCATCCATTTAGAAACTATTGTTTTGAATGACAAAAATGTGATAGAAGCAGGCTGGAACAGTAAATGCTAGAAGGTATATCCCAGAAGAATTATTTGAGAACTTCATGTTTTCAATTCTATTTGCCATTCCCTGTTCTCAATTTATTAATTTTTAAAAGTACATGTAAAATGAATAACATAGCCTGCCCTGAATTCTCCCCGGGGGTCATTGAGATTATTAGCATTTTTGTATTCTCTGTTAAAAGATAGTAACATGCATATGTCTTTGTCTTTGTGGGTATGTAAAACAGCAGACTGTGCTGAAGGGAATCGGTCAAGTGACAGACCTCAAAATAATTTCCCTCACATAGTATTTGATATTTACATGTTCAGGAATATAAATGCTTTCCCCTTAGGCTTGTTTCTTAAATTTTTGGTGTGGTATATACAGTTTTGCCCAATTAAAATTTCGTTTTAGATCTGTATATGTATGTGTGTATATATATTTGATTTGAAGGGGAAGCTTTAATCACTAGCGAAACAAGTGGCTGTTTGTTAGAGCCCAGATAAGCCCCACAGTGTTGTTCCTATGACAACTGAGTACTTGGGTGTTGAAATGTAGCTTTAAATTCTCGGTTTGGAAATGTCATTCAGACCTCCCACTACAGTCTCATTGAGTAGGAGGATAATGAGAAGGGGAAAAACCATGAAGCAACATCAGTATCTCCGTTCGTTTCATGTCTTCCTGACTTGTCTTTGTGTACGGGATTGCCATGGGAGTGGTAAACACGGGTCTTGAACAAAGAAATACTCCAATATAAAATAAATGGAAAGGGGTCAGAAAAGTTGGGGAAGATAAATAACAACACATGGGAGCAATAAAGAGGTGGGAGAAGCCTGTTTCCACGGGTTCTTGCAAATCTTTTATCCAGTACTGACCAGCAGTGAGAACATCTTGAACCAGTTATTGTATAGCTCTTCAAGAGCTGTGAATATTTCCTTAAAATGCAATGTGGAGAAAATTCTTTTGGTAGCAGGATGGTTTACCACTTTGGCATAACATTTATTCATCTCCCCCAGGCTGACTATAGAGGATACTGTGTTCTTTTAAGGCACATGTTTTTAAATCAATTGTTCATGTGTCATTTAATAGTTTTTGTCTATTTTTCCTATGGGAAAGACAAGGTTGTACTATTAAAATCATGATAAATCTTAAGTATTTTATCTTATATCAAAAGTACTTTAAAAATTCATAAAGATTGTTTGAGACCTGTTGTTTGTGGAAATGAATTCATTGACCCAGAATCTATGGAACACTATGTTTGAGGAGAAAGGGGATTATATAGATTAATATTTGACATAGCTGAATTATGCAGTTGTGGATTTTCCATGCCCAAAGGACTTCCTATTTCTTACTCCTAAATGGTTTTGACTGTTTATTTGGTCACTGGCACCTCCAAAATATAGAAAGGAAAAGAAAATATCAGTGGGTTTTGCCCGTTACTTAAATAAATACAGGTCGACCATCTTTTCTGAAATCCAAAAAGCTCTGAAAATCAAAAGATTTTAATGTAAAAATGGGTAACAAATCCTGACCTGATGTGAGGCTAGTTACAGTTCTATTTAGCTAAGTATGAATCATTATGTTTTACTGTAGATTAATGTGTTTCATCATGGAATACTGTATAAGACTATCTTGGAGTTTTATATACTATGTAGAATAGTCACCCTATTACCTTTATAAAATAACAAATAGTAACAATCTTGAGTGGTGGGTAAGGGTCTGTGGATTTCTAATTACTGACATACTTTGAGCTCTTATATGTCAGATACTGCTATAAAATAAATCATTGGCATCTAAGAACAATGCCTGGCACACAGTACATAGTAGGTACTCAGTAGATGTGTTTTGGTATAAAATGGTTTACTTGTATTAACTTCTTTAACTCACAAAAGCTATGTATAGCCAATATGCTTGTTATCCCCATCTTACACGGGGAAACTGATGGACAGAGAGGTGAAGCAATTTGCCCAAAGTGACACAGGCAGGAAGTAGTGGAGCCAAGATTGGAAAGCAAGCAGTCTGGCCACAGGCTGCTCTTAATGAGCCTGATTCAGGTAGGAGAGCCCTGGAGACGGGCCTGGAGACTTGGCACTGGAACTCTTGACTGAGTCAGAGGGGCGTTTCAGCTACTTTATTCTTGGTCACCCTGTGCCTCATGTCATCAAAAGTTGATGATGATACCACCATGGTCATTACCAGGGTCTGTTGTAGAATGCTTGTAACAGGTTCTCCTGGACAGGAGTGTGGGAGTTTGACTTTTAATCTCTTCACAAGCTTCCCAACGTGATGTCCGTCAGTGAATCAGCATGACTTTTCCATCTTGAAAAATTAAGACGTAGAAAATAACTCTTTCCTTAACACCAAGGAAATTTTTTTGAGTAGTGGGAAAAGTCTTTTTATAGACATTTTTGGGGCCCCTTACCCAGTAGGAGGTGTGGGCTCTAAAGAGGCCATGGGTTACCTTGGAGCTCCCTGGAATGGGAGCAACACCGGGACACAGTAAGTCCCCTTGGGAGAAATGGGGCAGCCTATGGAACTTGAGCTGTGTGACTTCATGACTTCACACAAAAGGATACTTTATAACAGTACTTCTCAAAAACAGATATAAGGTGTCTCTCCAATCCCCATATATTTCTAGGAATAAGAAAAAATCCAAACTGATAGTCTTTCCTATCCCTCTTCTCTGCTTATTTTCTTTGTTAGCACTTGTCTCTGTCTGACAATTTTAGTCAAACAGTAGCAGTCGTATTGTTACCTTTGAACAAATTTAAAGGCCCTAAATGTATTTATCTTTGATCTCCCATCTTCAAACTCGTTCCCTCCTATTAATCTCAGACTCCTGTAAATAAATGAAAGTTTATTTGAAGTTTTCTTACTGTTATCATTTTTATATTCACAGCTATAAGAATTTCTTTCTTTAAATGATTTTGATTGTAACAGAATTTGGAGAATGGATGTCTTCATTTCAGAGGGGAAAATGAGCCAAATTTGAATATACGCATTGGATTTTTTTTAAATTGGGAAGATTTTAAATTACTAAGGAGAACATTCAAAGCAAACATTTGTATTTTATGAACTACTTTCAATTTAGATAGAGAAGTGGGGAACTGTATATAACAGTTATTTCAGCTAAAACACCCCAAACCCACTTACTTGCTACCTTTTTCCTTTGAAAAATAAAACAATCAATACAAAACAAACGTATTATATTAAAGAATGTAAATGACTTAATCTTGGACATTTCCTGGCTCAAGTTGTTAAAATTCTCAACTGTAACCTGTTGTTTCAATTTTGTATTTATTCTAGTTTGTATTAAACATTTCAAAGTATTTAGGATAATATAAAACATAAAGTAAAAAAAATACACATAAATTATTAACTGTAAACAATCTGGTTATGCAAATACATGATGAAAGTTGATTTTCTTGGGATTAATTCTGAAAAAAAACAGATATGCATATAAAAGTTGAATTTAATATGCATTTGTAAGACAATGTAACAATTGACATTTTTGTAGTCATTTTCTTTTAAATGTGTAATCTAATAAAGTAATGGCTTCTATAAAAGCAGTGTAACTTTAAGGTAGAGGATGGAGTCACTGATTATGAAGAGCCAGCTAAGGTTTTATTTTTTAAAGGATCTTCCCTTTCTGCCAGGGAGGAGTTTAATTCCCCCAAGGGACACCTATTCTGTTGAAAGCCGTTGGTGGTGGTATTACTGGAAGAAAGCTTAGTTTTCCTGCCTTTCCTAAAAAGAGAAGGATAAAAGATGTTTTAAGTGAAAATTCATTGACTTTTCTCAGTTAGGATTTGTGTGATATATGAAGTGAAACTAGAGTTCTTAAAATTGAGAGAAACAGAGTAAATTTGTACAGACCCAGACTAACTTTGCAGGGAGCTTACAAAGCTCTGAATACCTGAAACAACTCTCCAAACCTTCAGACATTTCCGAGGGAGTATCAAGTATGTGACAGCGGTTCCCATGACTCCAAGAAGGTGCCTGTTCACAGCATCCATTGAAGTGTTTACTTCCTAAGAAGCATAGGCTTTGGAAATAAGTAGACTTGACCTTTAAGCTCACTTTGTCTCTTGCTAGCTTCATTTATTTTCCTAAGCCTCAGAGCATGGAGCATCATGGAGTGCAGAGGCATGTTGTATGAGATAACACGTATGAAGCACATGCTGAACACACTAGCATTCCCTTACCAAATTCTTTCAGAAACAGACTTGTTTAGTTGAGTCCTAAAGCCTGAGGATCCATTCTCAAGTTATATGACTTTTTCATATAAAATTAAGCAAAACAGTGATATGATGGTGGCTGTCATTTATACTGTATTCTGGGCAGGCACTATTTTAAGTGTTCTGCCTGCATGGACCTGTTTAATCCTTGTGGCAACCTATTGGTGCAGTTATCATGCCCATGTCGTAGATAAGTATGGTTTCCAGTACAGATCGTAAATATATGTACTTGTGGCAGAAAAGCAGAATAAGAAGTTGACTAAACCTGAGAGTCGCAGAAGTAGCCTTCTCATTTCTAATCTACAAAGTGTCATGTCTTCCAGGCCTGGCCCCCTCAATATCGAAATACAAAATTAACTTCTTCTTCTTATTTCACAAGTCAGTGGAAGCAGTCTTAGTCATTTGTGTTTTATGAGTTTTAATTAGGCCACTGAAGTCCAGGAGGGGAATTCCTTGTTTTCAGTTGATCTCATGCACTAACAAATTTACTCATGTAACTTCCCCTGTTTTTTTTTTTTTTTCCTCTAATGTTTTCACTTGAAAATGGGAGTGGGAGAGAAAAGCATGTTAGCATCTGGGTCCTAGGGATGCATTTTCATCAACCTTTCTGAAGATTCTTTTTTCTCTCTGGTACAGAATTAATCCATAGACAAGGAAAATGAGTAAGAATCTATATTTTCTAATATTTCTCTTCTTTATCTAGTTCTGGATGCTTTTTCTATAGGGCCAAAACTTCTAGTAAAGAAGTAGGTGAGGAGTTAATTTTAAGAATATGAGAAAGAGATTTCACATTGAGAATTCGCACCTTTTTCAAATGTAGGTAGAGAATTTGACTTAGATGAGGGCAGGCTATCCTAGCCCATGGGTTCAGAGAGCTTGGGAATCTGCTTTAAAAAAAAAATCCCATGGCCTTGGAGTGGGCCTGGTTATAGGAGGGTATACTGATCATGCCTGCCTTCATTCTTTCATATGTTTATTCATTCATTCATCCATCCATATTCTCATATAACTCTTTGAACACCTACCTATAGACAGGTGAAAGAAAGGATGGGATGAGAGTCCATTAGGGGAAGGAAAAGGAGTAGCTATAAACCCACTCTCTGTTCCTTTCACCTCAATGACTATATCTTTTATTGGAGACAACTCACATTTCACAGGCTGACACTCATAAAAGTCTTTTAGGCATCTTTCTTTGGCAGCCAGTTTTCTTTTTTAAAGTGAGGGGAGAAAATGCTTACGAGGGAAAAATAATGGAGAGAAATGGCTTTTCTTTCTTTCTTTTTAATGATGGAGAAGTCCTGCTGTGTCCTCAATCAAATTTCTTAGGAGTTTCTGGAAGTATTATCTCTAAGTAAGGATGTGAAAAATGAGACATGCTCTTTCTTTTGGGGGACATGAAGATAAGTGGGTTTATACTACTAACACTTCAAAAGTTCCTTGTCACCGTGCTTCAAATTCTTTATAATGGCACAGACTGACTGCATCTGTGTGTTTCGTGAAACAGGTTTTTACCACAGCAGCAAAGGGAATGAAAATGCTTTGTCTTCCAGTATGAGATGTGAGGTCTCCATCATTAGTAGGTATATAATGGCCCAATGGAAGAAAATGTTAATGTAGATTAGAAAACAAAAGCAAAGTCACCCGCACTCTAAAAGGATGCCTCAGTGTCTTGGGGCTCTTCTCTCTAAGTGAGATAAAATAAGTACTGCTCAGGACAAGTTAGGTGGTAAAGAGAGTGAATTTCTAGCTGCTGTGCATGGATAGCAAGGAGATTATAGAGAAACTGTTCTTTCTCCCCCCAGCCTTGGACAATTTCTCTTAATGCTGGGGGATGGATCATTTTCCTACAGCTCCTGTCCACCTAGCCCTTGAAACGGGTGGAGTTTTGATGAAGTGAGGCTATCGGAAATGGTCTCAGGTGCCAACTAGACTTCGTAAGTGTGTAGCAGAACAGTGGGCTGAGATATCACATGGAAAATATTCATGTTATAAAGATGTATTATACACCTGCCATGTGCCAGACAGTGTTTGGGGTCTGAGAATACAGCAGTGAACAGAGTCCCTGCTGACATGGTTGGAGGTAGACTGACAGTGGTAGAACTCTTATGTGCCAGGTGTTAGTAAATGCCATGGAGAAAAATAAAACCAGGTCAGATAGGGAGGGCCTGGGGGTCCGGCGTACAGCTATTTTATCCTGGGTTGACCTGAATGCCTCTGTGATGATGTAAAGCCAGTGAGGAGTCAGCCAAGGGGGTATCTGGAGGAAGAGGATTCCAGGCAGAGAGAACAAAATGGTAACTGCAGCGGAGGTGAGAGTAGCTTTGCGTGTGGATCATGTAGGACCCTATTGGTCATAGTGAGAAGCTTCTGGGAGGTAGGAAATGTTAGCTAGAGGGGAGGATGGTAGGTGATTCCTGTAGGGATCCTGCAGAGTTGGGCCCCTTGGGTCTCATTACTAGAGTATATACAAGTTGCGTAGGGCTCTTCTTCCAGTAAACATGCTACTTTTGTAATTTAAATCATTATGATACAAAAACCTTGATAAAGATAGAGTTGAACTAGATGAAGCACAAATTCAGCTCAAAAGCCACAAGTGGGTAATTCTTCCTATCACATCTTCGTAGAGAGGTGTGAGGTACCTGAGTGTCCAGCGGTGGAATGTTTGGATTCAATGTATATTTTCCAAAAACTTCATCTTCCATGGGACACTTCTTTGCTGATTTTGTACTCAGTAAAAAGCAGTTTAGAATTTTGAACTGAATGGATTTCAAGTAATTCTGTGTTAAAAATGTTTCTTTTTTTTGTAATCCTTAGTTTTATGTTCAGTCAGTTGATAAGTTTCCTCTTAAAATTCTGTATGAAAATTTACCATGTGATACAGGTTAGAAAGTCATGCCAGTACTCCTTTTATAATTGGAGGCAGAAAGAGAACATGGAAAAATAAAGGCAGTTGCCTGGAATTATATGTTCTTTTTTCTCTTTTAAAGTTGTATTAAAAACATTTCGCCCCCCAAAAAAAAAAATTTTTTTTTTTTTGCGGTCTCTTAAAAGTAGAGTTGATTGCTGTGCATGGATTGCAGCCCCTTGTCTTTTCTTTTATTATGATAATCTGATACTAAAAGTCCTACTTTTTATATATGGGATGTACAATTTCCGTTATATGGGAGTTTACATGTTAAGAGACATGGCATGGGTGAGAACAGATATAAAATGTATATACATATCATTACTGTGACAACATATAGAGCTTAGGAAGGGGCTTGGCAGCCATTTATAGGTGTTGTCTAGGTTTATCTTACCTGAAATACCGCTGGAGACTTCACACCTAATTCTTATCACCTAGTCTAACTTTCTGTTAGTTAGTGATATATTTGGGTTGACCCTCAATATTCTTTTACGAAAGGACCCACCTGCAGAAAAGAGCTATTGGTTTTGTCATTTATAGTTTCGTTCAACTGGACCGGATTTCCTCACTGCCTCTGGCTGAAACTGACTGACTGAATCAGTTTCACTTGCGGGGAGTAGAAATGAGTAATTTGGGAACCTAGAATGTTGTGTGGAGGAGGGCCTAGTTTGCTTCTTTCCACCCTCCGCTTAGGTAGGAACTCTGCATTGAGGGACGGAGAGAGTTGGAACATCATGAGGAAACTGACCTCCTTGGATGAGCCACATTCGGAGTTGAGAGAGAGATGTAGAAATGGATCAGGGAGGGATGGAGGGGAGCGCCAGGGGAGCCAGTGAATTTCTGATCCTAAGCCCGGGTGTCAACTCCAGTTCTTCCTGACATCCTAGATATGCTGGATGTCCTGTGACAGCTTATCTCCTGTGAGACAAGGGGCATATTCTTGACTTCTGGGTCCCTTCTTGGAGGACCTGGGCAAATGAGGAATTAAGGAATGGACTTTCAAGATAATCATCTTCCTCAAATCTTCTTGCATACATCTCTACTGAATCCATTTTCTAGGTGTAATGATAGGCATTGAGGTTCATTTTCTACCAGCCTCTGACTTCTTACTTTGAGGGAAACACACGGATGGTCCATGAAGTGGTGTGTTTTGTTTGGTCCTTCCTCTAAGGCAGGTCACAGCTTTGGTCTCCTGGAGCTTGAGCCGTTGTGCCCCATGTGCTCTGGGATTTCCCCCTTATCTCCCCCCGTATAACTTGACAACTTTCTGCCTGCGTTCTAAGACCTTGATATTTCTCCCTTTGAGTTGAGTCTATTCTGGAACGATTGTGTGGTGGCTGGGCACTGCAAAATGAGTCAGTTCCTGCAGTTTGGTTACAAGTTCTCAAAAAGTATTTCAGAATGTGGATGTGGTCAGCAGAGTCATTTTCCAGGCATCTAAAAGGAAACCCACATCAACTGTAACAATTGAGCTGCGAGACCGATGGCTCTACACAACAGAACCGGGCCTGCTTTTCCTCAAAGCAAAGCCTCTTGCTGCCCTCAAATCTAGCCATCTCCACAGATCTTAAAGGGGAATTCATCTTCATGTTTGCAAATCACATTTTTATCTGCTACTGTTTGCACAAAAAATGTGATAGAGGTTTTGGCCTTCATCACTTTTTGAATGTGGGCACAAGTTTGACAAATACTGATAAAATATAACAATCCTTTTCACGCTTTAAAAGAATTTGAAGTTTGTCATAACATTTAGAGAATATTTTAGTTTAGCACAGGTTTTAAAAAATAATCTTTGAAGTTTTTATCCTCTTGGGTGCTGTGAGTTGTAAAATTTCAATGCAATTCTTAGTTACCAGTCTTGAACCAGGCATTAAAAGTGATGGCATTTTCAGTGATATGAAAGCAAATACCAAAATTTAAAAAATGGGCCAACTATTTGAACAGATAGCTCACCTGAGAAGATCCACAAATGACAGATAGGCACATGAAAAGATGTTCAACATCATTAGTCATTAGGGAAACACAAATTAGAATCACAGTGAGATTCCACTACACATCTATTTGAACGGTTAAAATTTAAAAGGCCAACCATACTAAGTGTTGGCGAGGATGTAGAGGATCTAGAACTCCTGTACATTTGAGTAGAAATGTAAAATGGTACAGACTTGTCAAATGTAACCTACTATATGATTCAGTCATTCTCCTAGAGAAAACAAAGCCTGTGTGTTCACATGAAGATTAATACATGAATATTCATAGCAGTTTTATTAGTAATAGCTAAAAACTAGATGGAAATAGCCCTTATGTCTATCAAGAGGTAAATGGATAAACAGATTGTGGTGTGTCTGATGGATACTACTCAATAATGAAAAGGAGTGAACTATTTATACTTTCGATAACATGAATGACCCTCACCCATGAGAGTACATATTGTATGATTCCATTTATGTAAGTAATTGTAGAAAATGCAAAGAAATCTATAGTGACAGCAGACCAGTGGTTGCCTGGGGTGGGGGAAGAGAAAGGGACTACAGAAAGGCATGAGTAAACTTTGGGGCTGGTGGATAGTTTCACTGTCCTGATTGTGATGATGATTTCATGGGTATATACACATATACACGTGTCAAAACATCTCAAACTGTATACTTTAAATATATGTAGTTTATCAGGTCAGTTATTCCTCAATTTAAAAAAACCTAATTATAAAAATCATTATAGTAGATGGAAGGTTTAAAAACACCTTTATTTGGCAAAATAAAAATTAGCATTTCTTGGGGGAAAAAACCTGATGGACTTTTACTGGTTTGGGGATAGAAATATAACTTTGTAGTACAGATGAGAAACCAAAGTAAACGGCGAAGATAATTAATATGATCTCTTTAGTTTCGCCTGTTGTACAAGACATTTAAACAAGTGGTTCAGGAAGTATCTTTTCCAGCACTGTGGGGCCAGCTGCCTAGCTGGCTGCCTGGTTTCTAAGGATTTGCAGTTAAACACGAGTGTAGCACTCAACGGGCTTTGTGGCTAAGGCAACTGAAGTTGGATTCAGATTGCAAAGATAAGACATAGAAATGCCCGGCATCAGCTTCTACCATTGTTTTCATATTTGTAGAGCACATTTGGTTTTTTCTCAGATTTATTGAGGTTTAATTGACAACTATATATTCACTGCATATAACGTATTTTGATATATATACACATCATGAAATTTTTACCACAATCAAGCTAACTAGCATATGTGTGACCTCACGTCTATTTTTTGTGGTGAGAACATTTAAGATCTCTTGGAAATTTTCAAGGATTTGATACAGAATTATTAACTATAAAGTACTTTCATGAACCTCATGCTGTGTAATCCTCTCCATAGATAGGGTCAGTATTGTCCTCATTTGCTTTGGGAGCAAACTGAGACTCACACAAGCCAAGCTACTTGCCTGGACCATAGATCACCCATCTTCTTGCTCAGAGGTCACCATTATCCCTACTATAACTTGCTGCTTCCCCAAACTCTTGTCATTGAGTATTTGGCCAAGACTGTTGGCTCATCAATTTGTCAGGCATTTTACTAGAGTCCCTTTTATTTGTATACGAGGTGTTCAAGGCAGTGGTCCCCTCTAATCCTCAGTTTCCCCATCTGTAAATGGGCAATAACACAGCCACTAGCTTCCCAAGGTGGTTGTAAGGTTCAAAGAATCTTTGACCCTCACATGTGCTAGAGCCATGGAAACTGGGCAGCCCCATATACCCTGCAGGTGTTGATGTTACTTTGTGATCACCCTCATCTTGCCTGGGTTACTGATGACACGGTAGTGAGTGAATGGCTTTGTAAACTCAACAGGGAAACACGGCAGTTTTAATTCCATTGGTCACCCCGTGACTTCCTTCAAAGTTGGAAAGTTGCACAACAAATCCTGTGCATGGGATTATTTTAAGTTCTTTAAAAGATACTTAGGTCCCGGTGACTAAGAAAACAGAGCTAACGGCAGGTGCCATTGAGGTTTATGTAGCCAACAATGTTGGCGTGTGCCTGGCACCCTCCTTTCCTCAACTGCATCGCCTGCATATCTCACCTCCTCACACTGTCACTTTCAGTGGCCTTCTTTCTTTACCATCCCTCTTCTTATTCCTGGTTTAGGGGCAGCTGCCTCTGGAGAATTTCTTAAGGATCTGTTGCCACTCAAGCTTCTCCCCAGTGTATGTGATAAACTCTGCATGGGAACCAGTTACAGCCTTCGGTACTCTCTGAGATAGCATTTCACAAAACACCTTTTTAGGAGGCAGGAAAGGAATTCTGCGGTCGAATGAGTTTAGGAAAAGCTAGATTGAACAACATCAGAATAGGTTTCTTTTCTGCAGGACTTCTCAGAACCTTCCCTATTTGTGTTGGAACTTTTAAGAGGGGCATATGGTACACATACATTGCCCAAATTTAATGGAGTTAAAGAACAATTTTATTGTGGGTCAAGTCCTGGTTGAATGCTCTGAAGAATGCACTTTGGGGGTAAAATGACAATTTTCCTAAGAGTTTTCTGTCTGTCCCCCCGTGGCATTTCTAAAGGAAAACGTGACTTGTTTTCTTGACTGACTCTAGAGAGTTCCATTTTCTAAACTTTTTATTCATGGCTTAAAGACTTGTTTAGATGTTATTTTAGCCTTAGAAAATCTGGTAATATGATAATATGGGAATGCAAAGAGGATAACATTTTGTCTAAGGATGACAGTCAGTTGAGGGAAGCCTTATTTTTTTGTTTAGTTTTTCACTAAACCCTCTAAATCTGCCCTGGAAAATAAGTGTTCTGATTTATTCCATCCCTAATTCCATGGCCCATCCTGGCTTTCATAGGGGCAGCTATGAAAGAAAAGTGGTAATGTACACAACAGCGCTCTCCTGTCAGTGCAGGGCTTGCATTTACTATTAATGATCCCAGTGGTAGGACAGGTTTGATGTCTCAGCATGAAATGAATAATCTTTGTTCTCTAGATTACAGAAAGTTTGATAATCAGAGTAGGGCTTATAGGAGAGTGAACATAAGAATGAATAGTGATTGGCCATGAGAAATACCTACTAGCTAGGAATGCGAAGCAGGAGGACAAACGTGGTGTCAGCCCCATTGAGTCGGAAATGGGATCAGGTGATTCTGGACCTAGGTAAATTGGAATCATTCTTGGCTAGTCACATCTGTATAGGACATTTAGACAATCCATGGGCTGGCTACCTCAGGAAAGCTCCATCTTACGCTTCTGAAACTCCCTGCTCTTCCAGCATTGCCAACTTACATCTAGTGTGTTCTTATTAGAAGTTGAGGGCTCCCCTTCATTTTTGAGCTCCTTGTGCTCTGTCATTTTCTTTACATGAGAGAGTTCTGCTATTCCTTTTTGACTGCAGATTACTCCCATAGCACATTGCCATTCATAGTCCCTTACTTAGGTCCCCCCTCCACACACACGTATACACATTCTCTGGTCCTCCAGGCATTCCCTTCAAGATTATACCATCCTTTAGTGCCAAGTACTTTTCTTGACCTCTTTCTTTACTGATAGAAAGAGGAACCAGGTTTCCCCTGTGTTACTTACCATCAATATAAACAGCAGTTTAGTTTCTGTTATTTCCCCTTTCAACCTAGTGATAGTTTGCCGCTACTGCTCCCCTCGCCCCACACAGGAACAAAGACTTCCTTCCTTGATCTCTTGACTTTGCCCAAGCCTATGAATAATCTTCCCTTGCTCTTGGACTCTGGATGCTCACCTTTTCTTTTTTTTTTTTTTTTTTTTTTTTTGAGACAGAGTCTCACTCTGTTGCCCAGGCTAGAGTGAGTGCCGTGGCGTTAGCCTAGCTCACAGCAACCTCAAACTCCTGAGCTCAAGCGATCCTCCTGTCTCAGCCTCCCGAGTAGCTGGGACTACAGGCATGCACCACCATGCCCAGCTAATTTTTTCTATATATATATTTTTAGCTGTCCATATAATTTCTTTCTATTTTTAGTAGAGATGGGGTCTCGCTCTTGCTCAGGCTGGTCTCGAACTCCTGAGCTCAAACGATCCGCCCACCTCGGCCTCCCAGAGTGCTAGGATTACAGGCGTGAGCCACCGCGCCCGGCCAGGATGCTCACCTTTTCTAACGGTTATTTTTTAAACTCCCAAGAGTTAACTCCTCCTGCATCCTTCCATTCCACACTTTCTGGTTTTCTCCATCTGATAAAATTCCTCTTCTACCTAGTTAATGGTAGGCGCCCATGAAGCTGTTGCCTCATTGATGAGTGCCTGGATATTGGGCTTCTCTGTACCCTTTTCTCTTTGTATGCATTGACTGACACCTATCCTCCTTGTTTGATCTCACTTGCAGTGGGGAGGGGGAGAGCCCTCTTCCCTTACACATTCCAGACGATGCTGCTATCTCCAGTTGTAAGCTTAGTGCTTGATCTTTTGCTGTTTCCCTTTTTGTTATTTTTTTGGATCCTAATTTTAAATCTGATATTTAATTATACTGATAGTATTTCTCTATAAATACTTACATTTTCTCTGTAGAGCTGGCCATACATTGTCAAAAACTTCCCACTGTCAGCATAAGCACAGTCCAGTATTAACCAACAAGGAGAGAAGAAAGCATAGAAGAATACTGCCATCAAGACTGTGCATGGCTCTTTGTTTCTATTGAGTTATTTGCACCAAAACACTTTTGGTTTCCTTATGACCAGTTGAAGAACTGGTCACATGTCCGCTATGTGGCAACCACTCTGGGAGGAAATACTTGACTTGAAGGTTAGGTCTTTATATTGCTATTTTTCTTCCATTCTCTAGAATTTCAAAAATATCTAATTCTCCCTTTTCCCTTCATTGAACACATTTTGGAGCATTGTTTCTTTAAAAATCTCAATTAACTTTCCCATTTTCTCTTGGTTAAATAAGTAGCATCCATGTTTTCACCCTGTGCTGAATTGTATGTATGTTATAGCTTGTAGGTCATCAGATGGTATCTTTGGGATATGACACATACATTTAGCCCGTCGTCATTTTAGAGTCATTTTTATTAGTCCTTTCAAATTTTCATATATCCTGTTAGCTGTCTTCCCTTCTCCTTTGTGGTGTGAGGATTTATATAAACCACTTAATTTAAAAAATTGACATACTACCATAGAACTCATAATAATTGATACCCAACGTGATTGAGCTTTTGGTAGACTTCTATGGTTTTTGGAAGAGTCCTCATTGGATTACAATATAGCTCATTTTATAACCATCACAAACAAAAGAAATCACACACAAGGATGTTCTCTTTCTGCTCCACTAGTTGTCTTACTTCTTTCATTTTGTCAGCGTAGATCTTATTTCCTTGTTGCATGAAATGAAGGAGGTTAGGATAGCCTTCCTGAGCCCTAGGACTCTTCTGTGCTACAAGCCTGTGATTGTATATAAATGTTCACTCTAAGAATGCTTTCGCTAGCCCGTATTTCTGTTAAAGGAACATATACTCCTTTACAAATAGCTTGATTCTATAAGCCTTTGCAAATCTGACAGAAAAGTACCATAAAACTAAGATGGAAGGCAAGAAATGTTTAAAGGACAAAGAAATACAAGCTTTTTACTGAATGGAGATATTCTCTCACTGTTTTTTGGTGGTTTTTTGAAGTGTATTGGTATAGGTGCCAGACATTTTACTATCTATTCACTCACATTTCTTTAATTGACCAGTAGTACACTGGATCATAGTCATCTTTTGTAAATATTGGTCGAATAAAGAAATGTGAGACTATGATCCATCCAGTCTATATGCTGGTACCTTGAGAATCTCAAAATAATAAAACTTGATTCTTAACCTCACAGAGCTCACATTCTCATAGGGAGACACACTTCTGAGAAAATAAACAAACAACAATGTTTATAACTTGGGTTTCGGGCCGAGACACACACTGAATGAACTGGGAGCTTCCCAGAGAAATCCAGGAAGGCCCTTTAGCATCCTGGAAGAGTCTCTGAGCCAGGCTTGGCAGAGAGCTGGGCAGGCAGTGTGCGGAGGCCAGATATTTTGCTCCTACCTCAGTCCATCTGAGCTGAGTGAAACTTGATGGGAAGAGTCAAGGAAGACAAGGAAGAGACCACACAAAGAGTATTGTACCGTAATGAACGTTGGCGTTCCATACAGTGGCAAAAGCAGAGGCTTGGTAGAGATTTGATTATAATTGAAGCCTATAATATTAGGCATGTGTGAGGTTGATACCTTTAGAAAATAGCATAAGGCTTAGAAACGAGACCAAACACACACACACACACACACACATATATATATATATATATATAGAAAAACCTCAGTAATAGTACAGTAATGGGTTAATTGTGATTAAGTAAATCTAAGTCGTGAATTCTTGGGAGAACTGACTGGTTTTTCTGTTATTTACAGGTTCAGAAAACAGTTACTATATTTTGATACCCTTATTTTTTTACTTATAGATGGAATGCAAATTATTTATTTTTTTGATAAATGACAAGAATTCCTCACCATCCCTGCACACTGCCAACATTGTACGAAGAGAATGCCTTCCAGAGTGTGGGGAAGGGGACAAAGAGAGATATACACATGGATTTAGGGCAATTACTTTCTGAAACTTGTCCATAAAAAGGCTGTTACTTAGGTTAAAACTATCCTTTTCCTCTGTTTGCAATGAGTAAAATGATTCCTGTCCTCATCCAATGATTATTTTTAAAAATTTTGGTTTTCATTGAGAAGGATTAAAGACATGCACTTAATTGCTAAATACTATTTTTTAAAAACCAGTCTGAGTCTGTCTTTATGGGCTCTGAGTAGTTTCTCCTTTAGAAGCTTGTTTTAGGATCTTGTGCCAACCCAGTCCCTTCCCAGGCCTGTTCAGACTAGAATTATCTGCCAGGGAATGTCTATTAAAAAAAAAGTCTTGAGCAGGAACGTCCCAGAAAACGTTCACCTCAATCTTCAGGTTGACTTGCAGAGCAATTTACTAAATAGAGAAATGTGAGAATCAAGTGACCATCAGCTGGTATAAATGTTTTTGGTCAATGTAGTCACAGGATCTCAGGTATGCAAGAGCTGGACGGGCTGCAACCACGTGCCTGGTTATGGTGATATCCTGGCTCAAGTGCTCTAACGTAACACAGAAGGAATCCAAGTTTATAAGAACTATAAGAACGTACTTTAATTAGACACCTGCATTTAAAAGGTTGGTTTCTCCTGTAGCATAATTTCACCCCGTGGCACATTGTGTGTACATGTGTGCATTTCTTTTCCTGGTCTATAGTTAGAGTTAATCAGACTTTTTGTTCGTAACCATGTGGGAGGCAGTTAAAAAAAAAACAGCTTTATATAAAAGCATAATTAATAAACAAAAAACTGTACATATTTCATGTGGACAATTTGAGTTTGGATATATACAAACACCTGTGATTGCCATCACCACAATCAAGGTAGTAGATGTATATACAACACTTCCTAATGTCTCCTGAGGTTTTTTTTTTAATGTGTGGGGGGGCGGGGGGGGGTAAGAACACTTAACATGAAATCTACCCGTGGGAGGTAGTTTTTGTTCACTTCTAAAGTAAACTCTGACTTTGTTTGAGTAGTGGACTGGCTTATGCTCTGTCAAATCTGTAAATATGATCATGATAGAATTTGACTGTATTCCTATTTAGTTACAGAAGGCCACTGGTATATACACTAAAATATGTGAAGTAACATGGTTGGAGATCCAGGGAGGGAGGCATGTGGGGCCAAACTTGGTGGGATTATAGAAAATCATGGAACTGGAAAGCATTCAGAAGTTCCTTTATTCATAAAAGCATTGATTCTTTCACTTTGAGTTTAAAACAGTCATTTGGACAATTTTGACTTGGTAAATTTAGCATACTGACAATGCTGAGAAATTGTTCATCCCTCTTCATTTACTTCCACATACAGTCCTTGGGATCAAAATTTCTTTCTAAAAACTACAATCTTGAAATCACTTTAAAAGGGTAATTCTACTCTTCCTTTAGTTGAATGGCCCATGAAGCAGCATTTCTTTCATTTCTAGTGAAACTTTGATGTGAATGTCATTTTATATTTGTCAGCTTGGCTTTAAACATCAGTGGGTTCTTTACTTCTTGGTTTGGTGTATATATTGCCCCTGTTTGAAGAGTATAAGCTCTTCAAATAGTACTCTTCAAATTCTGGGTTAACATTTCAAGAAATGGTCTTTATGTCAGTTCAAAAAAAGCTTTCCAACAGCAGGTGGCAGGCTTAACTTTTAATCAGTCCTTTCCTCTCTTTAAACTCTCTTTCCCATACCTCAAATAAATGATCTTTAGCCAGAATGGGATGGGGTCTTTGTTTGTTCGTGTTTTTATTTTGTTTGCACTGTGAACAGGACTTGAGCACCAAGTACCTTGGTTACGGTTGTATCACCCACCCTTGGGGCTTAGTTGTCCTCTTAATTGTCAGATAACAGAATTATATAACCCGGCAGTTCTACTTTGACCCTATTTCTTTTCTTTGACTTATATTTATAAACTCTGAAAATATATTATTGCTTAATATTCTATGCTATTTTATATTCTATATATTCTATTTTTTGTTTTTAATATACTTAAAGAAATATATATTATTGGTTTTGTGCTTGACACTAACCTTTAACAAAATTTTATTTATAGTTTTTGCTATTTGTATTACCTAGATAAAATAAGGGGCAAAAGACCTCTTTAACTTTAGTTCTTTAAGTTGAGTAAGATTTGGAGGATAGATAGGGCATGCTTTGAGAATTTAAAAATACCATTTTTCTGATCTAAATATGGACCAAGATTTACAAAAGAATCCTTTGGGTTTTGGCATTGAAACTAACCACAGTAAACCCTTGCCTCACTTTAATTGTTAGTCTTATTCATAAAAGTAGAGTTATGAACAGTTAGCTTTAGTGGGTCATGAAATGTAAGTTTGTGTGTTCTATAAACGCTTTATTTTACATTGAGAGTAAGATTTAGCCAAACCTGTACAAATGGTCTTTTCCCCCACTTCTGTATGCATACTCTGGTTTATAGGCAATGCCAAAGTATACTTCATACATTAGATTTGGTTTTAATTTTATTTAAAAAATGCAAGCAATCAAACAAAAAACCTGCCTCACCTTGTAAATTCCATCCTTATCCTTCCGTCAAGAGCTAACCATGCTGGTCAAGTACTATTATTGTAACTTGGCAAGTGAGTTGCCTCTTAAAATGAAGCATATGTGATTAAATAGTTAAATCATTCCCTAGATATGTGTATATTTAGAGCTTCCAGAAAGCTAGTTATCTTTTCTTACAGCTAACATGTTTTTTTTTTTTTTTTTTTAAAAAAAGCCACTTCTCTCTTGGCAATAAATATGTGGGTGTCATTCTATGGTCCAGGTGCATGTCCAATCAAATTGTACTAATTTAAAGTTCTAAGTATAGCCTTTCTTCTAATTCATAACTTTATTAAATCTTTTCTAAGTGATAGCTGAAGCATTTTAAATTAATAAGAAGGTAGGATTCTAAGACATGTACTTGGAGCAAAGTTGCATAGTCATTTCTGTTCTAGAATAATCCTAAAATTAGAAAATAATTGACCACGTGGTCTTGTGCTATTATAAGAACGCCTTATCCATGACAACAGGTTTTTTCCTGCTTCGGTGCCTTTATTCTGACTCTTGCCTCTCCCTGTGGTGTCCTTCCCACCCCAGGTATGTTGCACGATCCTCCTCCTTCACCTCCTCCTCTAATCCACTCAAATGCCAGGCCTTCAGTGAGGCTTTCCCTGACCACCTTAGTTAAAATAGCATTCCTCTTAAGTGTTTCATTACTCTATGAAATGAGACCATACATATCTATTGAGGTTTTTTTCCCCCGCACCCCCATTTTTCCCTACCCTTATCTTAAATCTTAGACTTTTAAGTTCCATGAGTAGACATACCAAATAATCAATTGAAGATATTCTCACAAGGAATTGTGTATACTCTAGAAGTGCAGGGATTTTGATCTTTTTCATTTCTTTTTGCATCTCCAGCACCTGAGAAGAATATCTGGCACCTTATTTAATATCACTCAATCAGTATTTGTTGAGTAAGTAAATAAATCTAGATGTTGTTTAAAACTGCATACATAGGATTATTGTCATTGTGAGTTTATAACCCAAAGAAAATACACAGTTGAAATGTTTTGATTGAATGCACATTAGTTTCCAGAATTAACATCTTCTCTTTCTTTCCACAGAGTCTCTCCCTAGAAGGCCAAGGATTGTCCAGCTGTCAGAAGGTGTAGGTACCCTCGATGGCTCAGTAGCCAGTGTAGGTCCTGTGTTTAGTAATCAGTAGCTACATCTGGCTACTGGGTCTCTGATGGCATCTTCTATCTTCAGTTACACTGTCCTGAGCAAGGTTACTGGGCGGTCCTTAATAATGGAAGCTTTACCTCATTCTCTCTTACTCACCCACACACACATGCGTGGGCACACACACGAAGTCAAGTTCTAGGGTGTTCTCCATTATTAGCTGGGGTTTGGGAACCATCAAGATTCATGAATGAGGTCTATTTGATATCTACCTGCCTACCTACCTAACCAACCACCCATCTACCTACCTACCTATTTATTTACCTACATATCCATCCACCCACCCATCCACCTTTTTCATCTCTTGACTTTGAGGTGGCATTTTCAATACAACATGGTGATTAAATAAGGACAACTTGATGATGCACTTGGTTAAGGAAATTTCATTTCTCATATCTAAGTCCCAGCAATTCTGACTTCTGGTTGTCTTTTTCTTGTAGTAGAAAAGACAAATATCAATTTTGAAATCTTGAGTGTAGCAGGTAATTATGTTGAAATAGTATGTGGGTATGACCTGCAGGCCAAACATCCGGGTCTGTGGCATGAACCTAGCACACAATGTAGATTTCTGTGTTTGTTAGGCAACAGCTACATTGTCTGCTGGGTTTCAGGCTACCTGGAAATGTGTTCTCCATTGGCCATCTCACCAGTGCTTCACCTACACCTGTAATGTTTCCGAATAACCATTTTCCAGGGGGCATAAGCCAGTGCAGTTCATCATTGGATAGAGTGCAGAGAAAAGGACCCCAAGAAAGCAGATGACTTGCAAAGAATGGTTTCATTATAATTTCACCCAATTGGTTTCACACTCCTGCCTAGTAAACTGAATCAATCCAGGGACAAGGTCTAATGTCATCCTTTCTTCTCCCTGCCTCAACTCTCAAAGATTGATCACTTATATATTATTAATTATTCTTTTGTTTGTATTCATGATTATTATGAGAAGGCATAGCAGCCACAGGCCTAATAACACTGCTTTGGTATCTTACCATTCCTCCTCATTCTGGCTTCTCACCCACCTGCAGGAACCCAGTTTATTTTTTGTTCTCCCTTCACCGCAGCCTCATAACTTTTATGAATGACCCTCAATCTTACTGGAATCTGAATCTCTCACTCTGCCCCCAAATCCCATCCATCATCTGCTCCCTGAAAGTTAACTCAAATTTAGGTGAAC
The DNA here is from genome assembly GCF_041146395.1 of Eulemur rufifrons. Lineage (NCBI taxonomy): Eukaryota > Metazoa > Chordata > Mammalia > Primates > Lemuridae > Eulemur > Eulemur rufifrons. The sequence continues at coordinate 105,335,145 of NC_091012.1, forward strand.
TGGAATTTTTTTTTTTTTTACCACTGTTAATTGTCTTTTATGAAATGGGAAAAATGGTAGGTTTCTTATGCAACGACAGAGAACTTGTAAAGATTTAAAAAACTCCAGTTTGAAAGATAAAAGGAAGAAGAAAATGGAAATAGCTTCTGGAAAATAAAAGTTCTACACTATGTTTTGCCTGCTCTGGGTAAATGAACTTCATAATAAAAAACTTTTTGAAATTAGCAATTTAGACTTAAATTCTCAGTAAAACTTAAAAGGAGAATTTATTATCTCTTGGTTATATGAATTGGAGATTTTTGGTAAGAAATCATTTTAAATTAATATGGATTAACAGACTTAAAGTAGAAAATGAATATAAAGAATGCAAGAATAATGCCTGTATGTAGTAGTCAATAGTAATGATATGATGTGCTTTTGTCACTCCATGCTGAATTCACTAAAAATAAAGCTAATGACTTGGAACTTTTAAAAGATTGTGCTGTTTTATTTTTTCTGTGTGTGTGAGTCTTTTGGCTTCTTACCCACCAGTCAATCATCCATTCTGTACCTGAGCCCCCACTGGCTTTTGTACCCTGAGAAGAGAAAGTCATTCCACTTGAGGTTTTTGACAGCCTTTGAAGAGTGTTAAGTGCTGTGTGCAGCATGGTTATATTTAACAAAAAGGGCCAGTCTCCCACCTCCACTCCTGTACTTCTGATGCTCTTTTGAGTTCTTTTGCCTATCATTAAATGAGAAGGTGTTAACAGTGGCACCAGGTGTAAAGAACTCCCTAGTTCCATGGACAGGTTTTCATTTCCCTCTCAAGTCTGATGTACCTGTATTGGATCGATCCCCAAAACAAGATGGAAGGTTGTGATGATACAATAATAAAATATATATTTGGTTTTTTCCCTCAGTTTCTGGCCCAGAACTCCTAATCCTCTTTTAGTTTTCTGAGTAATAGAAGTGATAGGAGCATCTTTTGTTATATTTGGTCTTAGTCCCTGGTTCCTGACACCAGAGCTTCTAAGACCCTTGAAATCTCCTGAGTGATGCATGTCTTTTGTACACTAATGAGGTGAATGGTGGCTGGGGGTCCCTGGATAGCTTCAGGATGGGGGCCAGTTACAAGACCAAGGCATGATTAGAGGGTTGGGACTTTCAACCCCACTCCTTGCCCTCTGGAGGCTGAGTTGATCACTGTCTCAGTTCATTTGTTCTTCTATGACTAATTGCCTGAGACCAGGTAATGTATAAAGAACAGTAATTTATTTTCTCACAGTCCTGGAGGCTGAGAAGTCCAAGATTGGGGTGCTGGCACTCAGCGTTGGGGCCTTCTTGCCATGTCACATGATAACAGGGCCAAAAGAGACAAATGCTGTGTCCTCACATAAGGGAAGAGCAGAAGAGAGAGCACCCACTCCATCAAGCCCTTGAGCCCTAATCCCATCCATGAGGGCAGAGCGCTCATGACTTAATCACCTCTTTAAAGAAGCCCCACCTTTGAATACTATCACACTGACAAATTTAAATATATGAATTTTGGGGGACACATTTAGGCCATAATATTCCACCCCTGACCCCCCCCCCACCAAGTTCATGTCCTCCTTATATAGGAAATATATTCATTTCATCTCAGTAAACTGGAAAGTCCTAACTTGTGCCAGCACCAACTCAAAAGTCTACTGTCCAGACTCTCATACACATCAAGATACGGGTGAGACTCAAGGTAAGAGTCATTCTGAGGCAAGTTTCTTTCCAGCTGTGAACCTGTAAGGTCAAACAAGTAACATACTTCCAGAACACAATGGTGGGACAACCATAGGAGAGACGTTTTCATTCCAAGATGTCTATTTCCAATAGGAAAGAAGAAAGGAGTAACAGGTCCCAAGTAAGTCCAGAACTCATCAAGCCAAACAATATTACATCTCAAGGCTTGAGAATAATCTTCCTGACATACTGGGGTGGGACTGGGGCCCCTAAAACCCTGGGGGGACTCACCCCTATGTCTTTCCTGGGTGCAGCTCACACAGTAGCTCTCAGATTGTCTCTGGCTGTCTGCAGCCCTCCCAGGCTGGGATTGCACTCCAGTGGTTCTGCAGTTTTGGAGTCTCAGGGGCAGCCCTGCCCCAATGGCCGTGCTGGGCATTGCCCTAGTAGGGACTCTCTTGTGGCCCCACCCTTGTGGCAGTTCTCTGCTTCAATCCCAGGGCTCTCCAGAGCATCCTCTGAAATCTAGGTGGAGTTAGCCATGCTTCTGCAGCTCTTGCACTCTGACTGCAGGGTTGGCATAACATGCCACTGCCAAGGTTTACAACCTGTATCTTCTAGAGCAGTGGCACTAGCCACACCTGGGGCTACTTGAGCCACACACAGCTGGGGTGCCTGAGGAGTGCTGCATGTGGCACAGAGAGGAGGCAGTACTGGGCAGCAAATGCTGACATCCCTCAGGCACCCTGGGCCCCTACTTTAACACAGTTCTGTTTTCCAGGCACTCTATCCATACTAATCTCCTTAGCAAACAGTCACTTGGCCACACCCTTGGTGTTTTCTTCCAAACATGCTTTTACAAGCTAGCCAGGCTGACGATTTTCAAAATCTTTAAATTCTGCTTCCCTTTTGATTTTAAATTTCACTATGAGCAGTTAAGAAAACCATGAACACATTGCTTAGAGAATTGTATTGCCAAATATCCTAGTTCATCACTCTTAAATTTTGCCTTCCATGAAGTATTAGCTAGGACACGGGCACAATTCAGTGAAGTTCTTTGCTATTTTGTAATAAGGCTTTTCCTCCAGTTTCCAGTAAGATATTCCTCATTTCTGTCTAAGACCTCTTAAGAATGACCTTTACTGTTTATATTTCTACCAGCATTGTGATCACAACCACTTAGATAATCTCTAAGAAGACTGAGACTCTCTACAACTCTCCTCTTCCAATCCCTCACCAAAGTTACCTTTAATACTCAATTCAGGCCTTTTCTAGCTTGCTCCACCAAATTCTGTCAGCCTCTACCCATTACCCAGTTCTAAAGCCTCTCACATTTTAGGTATTTGTTACAGCAATGCTCCACTTCTCTGGTACCGATTTCTGTTTTAGTCTGTTTATTGTGCTACAAAAAAGTACCTGAGATTGAGTAATTTATAAAGAACAGAAATTTATTTTCTTAAACTTACAGAGGCTGGGAAATCCAAGAACAAGGTCCTAGCATTTGATGTCTAGTGAGGGCTTTCTTGCTGTGTCCTAAGGTGATGGAAGGTGAAAGGGCGAAAGACCTATCCTTACGTGGCAGAACAGCAGCAGAGATCCCACTCCCTGAAGCCCCTTTATAAGGTCCCTAATCCGTGAAGGATCCACCCTCGTGACATAATCACCTCGTAAAAGCCCCACCTCTTAATACTATTAGGTTAGTGATTAAAGTTCAACATGAATTTTGAGGGACACATTCAGACCACAGCAATCGCCAATGGCCAATGATTTAATCAATCATGTGGTAATGAAATTTGCATAAAACCCTCAAAACTATGAGGTTCAGATAGCTTCTTTGTTGGTGAACACATGGAGGTGTTGAGGAGATAGCAGGCCTGGAGAGGGCATGGAAGCCCATCACTTCTTCTACATACTTTGCCCTATACATCTCTTCCATTTGGCTGTTCCTGACTTAAATCCTTTATAATAAACCAGTAATATTAAGTAAACTGTTTCCCTGAGTTTTGTGGGATATTCTAGCAAATTATCGAACATATGAAGGAGGTCATGGGAACTTCTGATTTATAGCCATTCAGTCAGAAGTATAAGTTGTCCAGGACTTGAAATTGGCATTTGAAATGGGGAAAGTATTGTGGGACTGAGCCCTTAACGTGCAATCTGACACTAATTCCAGGTAGATGGTGTCAGAATTGAATTGAATTGGAGGACACCCAGCTGGTGTCAGAGAATTGGTTGGTGGTGTGAAAAAAACCTACACATTTCATTTGGTGTCAGAAGTGTTGTGAGTGAAAACAGGACAGAAAGGTGCAAATGGCCAGGGGCTTGTTTTCTCACTTTTTCTGAACTGTTTTCTCTCACTCTGTGGGACCCAGGAAGGGATAGACATTGGTTTGTTCACTCTAATTAGAAGAGGCACAGCAACCTGGCTGTAAAAAACTTTTCATTTTGAAATAATTTCAAATTTTTAAAAAGGTTGCAAAAAATAATAGAAAGGCAGTGATGGTGGCAATTTAAAATGGTACAGCTGCTTTGGAAAAGTTTGGCAGTTTCTCAAAAAGTTAAACAGAGTTACCATATAATTGAGAAATTCTACTCCTAGGTATATACACAAAAGAATTGAAAACAAGTACCTAAATACATGTACATACATGTTCATAGCAACAATATTGCTATTTACAATAGCCACAAAATGGAAACAACTCAAATGTCCATCAGCTGATGAATGGTCAACTGTTATATCCATACAATGAAATAGTATGCAGCCATAAAAGGAATGAAGTTCTGATTCATGCTACGATGTGGATGAACCTCAAAAATATGCTAAGTGAGCAAAGCCAGACACAAAAAGCCACGTATTGTGTGATTTCATTTATATGAAATGTCCAGAATAGGCAATGCTATAGAGACAGTAGATGAGCAGTTGCCAGGGCCTGGGGGTAGGAGGGAGTGGAAAGTCACTGCTAATGGGTACAGGTTTTCTCTTTGGGGTTATGAAAATGTTATGGAATTAATGTTCTGGTGCTGGTTGCACACGTTTGTGAATATAGTAAAAGCCACTGAACTGTATGCTTTAAATGGGTGAATTTCACAATATGTGAATTATATCTAAAAACAATGATATTGAGAGTAACCACATACTAGTCATCAGTTCCCCAGATGTTAATATCTTATGTATCTGTGATTATAAAATTCAGAAAATTAACATCAATATGTAGTATAGCCTACCCATTTTATTCAGATCTCACCACTTTTCTCCCTGTTGCCGTATTTCTGGTAGAGGATCTAATCTAAGGTCTCATGTTTAGTTGTCATGTTTCTAGTCTCCTTTGTCCTAGAACAGTTTCCCAGCCTTCCTTTGTCTTTCATGATTTTGATACTTTTGAAGAGTACAGGCCAGTTATTTTGTAGAATGTCCCTCAATTTGTATTTCTCTGATGGTTCCTTCTGCTTAAATTCTGGTTATGCATGTTTAGCAAGAATACTACAGAAGTAATATTGTGTCCTTATTTGTATCCTACCTATCAGGAGGCACATTATGTCGATTTGTCCCACTACTGGTGATGCTAACTTTGATGATTTGGTTAAGTTGGTGTCTGGTCCTGGCTACTCATACTTTTCTTTATTGTTTATAAAAATATTTCCTTTTATCACCATTTTGTACTCCCATTTTCCCCTACTCCCCACACACAACTCTGTTTAACATGTATCATTTAGTTTCTAAGTGTTCTTGAAAAATGTACCTTATTTAGGTGTTTAGGTAATTTTAGTTTACATGTGTGGCATTGTGTTATATCTCATTGTTTATTTTTTTTATTAAGCACTGTTTTTAAGGTCCATCCATGTGTTGCTAATTTATTCCTTCTAATTCTGCATAGTACTCCATAGAATGCAACTACCACATTTCACATGTGCTATTTCCAGTGATGGACCCCTAATGGGAGCTAATTCTGGCCACCACAAATAACATTGTAGTGAACATTCTAATACATGTCTCCTTATAAAACTGTGTAGGAAGTTATTTGGATTATATAATGAGGAATGGGGTTGTTGAGTCATAGTAGATATATACAACCACACACCTCAGAATAGCCTGATCAGTCTACGTTCCCAACATCAGTGAATGAGGTTTCCTATGCATATCCTTGCCCATAATTGATATAATAAAGCTGTTTCTTCCAGTCTAAAGGGATATCTTATTATTTCAATTTGTATTTCTTTGGTTACCAATGATTGTGAACATCTTTTTGTATGCATTTGAGTTTTGGGGTTTTCTGTAACTTTTCTGTTCATATCTTTTCCCCATTCTTAACTTTTAAAACCATAAAGTATAGCATACATATGGAAAAATGCACATAAGTGAACATCTCACTGAATAGATTTGTGTAACTGACACCCAAGTCAAGAAATGGAATATTGAAAGTATCTCAGAAACTCAACCCCTGTGTGTCCCCCGCCCAGTCACTATCCCTCCTCCCTCTCCAAAGGTAACTACTGTCCTGAATTTTAAAATTATAGCCCAGTTTTGCTTGTTAATGAAATTTCTATAAGTGAAGTTATATAATATATAATCTTTTATGATTGACTTATTTTGCTCAAGAAATGTTTGAGAGTTATCCATGTTTTATGTAAGTGTAGTTTGTTCATTTTCCTTGCGTTTTAATCCATGTTAGTAAACAGTTGGATGTTTCCAGTTGTGTGCTTTTATGAGTAATACTGCTATGAATATATTTTCACTTGTAACCTGATGGCATGTGTGCACTCATTCTGTTGGATGTATACATAGGGGTAGAATTGTTAGGTTATATGGTATGGATAAATCAGCTGTGGTAATTGTCACACTTTATACTTCCACAAACTATGTGTGGGAGTTCCTGTTGCTCCACATCCTCACCAATACTTACTGTTGCAAGTCTTTTTAATTTTAACCACTCTGCTAGGTATGTGGTGGTATCTCATGGTGCATTCAATTTGATGACCAATGCAGTGGAGCACAGGTTTATGTTTATTGGCCATTTAGATGTCCACTTTTATAATGTGCTGTTCAACTCTTGCTCCTTTTTATATTAAGTTGGATTATTTGTTGATTTGTAGGAATTCTTCATATATTCTGGATGTAAGCCTTTGTTATTTTATTGTAAATATCTTTTGCTCTATCATTTCCCTTTCACTTTCTCAATGGTTATGATGATGAAAAATTCCTAATTTTAATGTAATCCAATCTATAAATATTTTGTTTAATAAGTGTTATTTTTGTATGTCCTGTTAAAATTCCCTTCTCCAAAAGTTTTATTGTTTTCCTTTCACACTTAAACATGTAATTCTCCTGGAATTGAATTTTATATATTGGGTGTTGTAGATATCAAATTTTATTTTTTAATATAGGGAATTACAATTTATCCAACATTGTTTGTTTAAAAGACTTTTCCCCCTGCTCTGCAGTGCAACTTTTATAGTAAATCAAATATCCATAGATGCCTCTGTGTATTTCTGGGATATCTCTTCAATTTTATTGGTCTGAGTATTCTTGCACCAATACCACATTGTCTTTATTACCATAGCTATATAAGTTTTGCTATCCATTAGAGTTGTTGTTCTTTAATATTGCTTTGGATATTTTAGGCTCTTTGCACTGATGTTATAAATTTTAGAATCTATTGTCACTTTTGACAAGAAAGTTAGGATTTTAATTGGAATTTTAATTAATCAATTTTGGGAGAATTGATATTTATGCATTACTGAGTTTTCTGATACATGAATATTGGGATCTCTCCATTGGTTTAAGTCTTTAATTTTTCAGTGATTCATAGTTTTCTGTGTGGAACTTTTGCATATCATATATTATATTCATTCCTAGGTATCTAATCTTTTGTGATGCTGCTGTAAATGGTATCTTCTTAAAATTTCACATAATGAATTGTTTTGGTATATAAAAATGCAGTTGGTTTTTCTGACTTTGTGTCCAGCAATTTTGCTAAACTTATTTATTGATTCTAAGATTAACTACAGATATTTTCAGACTTTAGTATGGATGCAGATATATCTATGAGTAAGTTTTCTTTCTTCTTTTCTAATCCTTATACTTATTTATTTTTGTATACTAATTGTACTGGCTAGGACATGTAGTACAATGTTGAATAGAAGAGTGATTAGAGGGCATCCTTGTCTTAGTCTCAGTCTCAGGGGAATGCTTTGAGCATTTCACCAGTAAATATGATGTCTGCTCTAAGTTCTTTGTAAAGTAGACCTTTTAAGGCAGTTTACCTCTCTTTTGAGGTTAAGAATTTTTTATTATGAGTAGATAGTGCATTTTTTTAAAACAAGGTCTTTCTCTGTCACCCAGGCTGGAGTGTAGTGGCCCCATGATAGCTCACTGCAGCCTGGAATTCCTGGGATCAAGCAATCCTCCTACCTGACCTCCCAAATAGCTAGGACTTCAGGCTCGCATCACCACACCCAGCTAATATTTAAATATTTTTGTAGAGATGGGGTCTCACTATGTTGCCCAGGCTACTTGAACTCCTTGTCTCAAGTGATCCTCTTGCCTCAGCCTCCCAAATTGCTGAGATTACAGGCATGAGCCACCATGCCCAGCTAATAGTGAATTTTATCAATTGGTTTTTCTGCATTTGTTGAGATGATCATCTTGTTTTAGTCTCCTTTGTTTAGTTAATGTAGTGAATTACATTTTTAAAAAAAACTCAACATTAGTGAGGTATAATTTATATATATTAAAATGCACCCACTTTAAGTGTATAGTTCGGAAACTTTTGATAAATATATACCCATTAACAATCATCACAATCAAAATTAAAGCATTCTATTACTCCAAAAATCTCCTTCATGCCTCTTTTAGGTCATCCCACTCCCCAACCCCCTCCCTGCATAAAGCATACACTGATCTGATTTCAATCACTATAGATTGGATTACCTTTTCTAGAGAGTTTTATATAAATGGAATTATGCAATATGTAGCCTTATGAATCAGAGTTCCTTCACATGGCATATTGTTTTTGAGATTCATCCATGTTTTGTTTATAAGTAGTTTCTTACTGCTGAGTAGTATTCTATTGTAGTGATATATCACAATTTGTTTATCCATTCATCTTTCAATGGACATTTAGGTTGTTTTCAGTTTTTTACTATTAAGGATAAAACTTTTTATGAACATTCAATCTTTGTATGGACATATACATTTATTTATTTTCTTTTTTAAATTTCAGAATATTATGGGGGTACAAACATTTTGATTACATATATTGCCTCTGCATTGCCCAAACCAGAGCTACAAGCATGCCCATACCCCAGACAGTGTGCTCCACCCCCTCCACCCCCCTCCCACCTGCCCGGCACCCGGTGAATATTACTTCCATGTAAGCACCTAAGTGTTTTGTTTTTTTTTTGTATTTTAGATGTTTTTATTTCTTCCAATTTGTTGATCTGTTAATACCAATTTGATTGCGAGTACATGTGGTGCTTGTTTTTCAATTCTTGTGATACTGAACTTTGAAGAGTGGGCTCCAGCTCCACCCAGGGTAATTAATATAAGAGGTGCTAGTCCATACATTGTTTTTTATGGTTGAGTAGTACTCCATGGTATACATATACCACATTTCATTAATCCACTCATGTATTGATGGGCACTTGGGTTGTTTCCACATCTTTGCAATTGTGAATTGTGCTGCCATAAACATTCGGGTGCAGATGTCTTTATTATAAATTATTATAAAATGACTTTTCTTCCTTTGGGTAGATGCCTAGTAGTTGGATTGCTGGATCAAATGCTATTTCTATTTTTAATTCTTTGAGATATCTCCAAATTACTTTTGTACAGACATATATTAATATTTCCTTTATCTCTTGGGAAAATACTTACGAGGTGGATATATTTTTAATTTTATGAAAGCCTGCTAAACTGTTTTTCAAAGTGATGGTACCACTTTATGTTCTCACCTACAATTTATGAGTATTCCATTTGCTCTAGCTTCTTGTTGACCCTTGGTATTGGCAGTCCTTTTTAATTTTAGCTACACTAGTGGGTGTGAGTAGTATCTCATTGCATATCCCTAATAGGTAAAGATGTTGACTTTCTTTTATGCATTTATCTGTCATTCATATATCCTTTTTGCTTAAATGTCTCTTTGTTTCTTTTACCCATTTTTAGTTGGATTGTTTGGCTTCTCATTATTGGGTTTTAAGAGTTTTTATATATTCTGGATACAGATCCTTTATTAGATACGTGTTTTGCTGATATTTTCCCCCTCTCTGTTGCATGCCTTTTCTTTTTCTCAACAGTATTGCTCAAAGAACGTAAGTTTTTAATTTTAATATCCAATTTATCCACTTTTCTTTTTAAAAAATTAGTTTTAATTGACTAATAATTGTATTAATATTATTTATGGGGTACAATATGTTGTTTTGATATGTGTTTACAATGTGGAATGATGAAATCAGGCTAATTAACAAATCTTTCACCTCACATACTTATCTTTTTTGGTGGTAAGTGCAATGCACACTGTCTAGGGGATGGACACGTTTGAAGCTCTGACTTGGGGGAGGGGGACAAGGGCAATATACGTAACCTAAACTTTTGTACCCCCACAATATGCTAAAATAATAATAAAAAAATAAAATCTACTCTTTTAGCAATTTTGAAATACACCATGCATCATTATTTATTATAGTCACCATCCTGTGCAATGCATCACTAAAGCTTATTCCTCCTTTCTAACTGGAATTTTGATCAACTTATACCCTTTCCCCATCCATCCCTCTCCTGAGTCCCTGGTGAGGACTATTCTACTTTCTACTTCTGTGAGTTCAACTTTTTAATTTATTTTTATTTATTTATTATTTTTTTAAGACTGGTCAAGTGCAGTAGTGAGGAGGGGGGAAAGAGTAGAACAACGAGTTCAATCTGTAACTGACTGTGACCAATCAAGTGAGATAACTCCCTACCTTTGGACCAGCCGAGTTCAACTTTTTTTGATTCTGTGTATAAGTGAGATCATGTGGTATTTGCCTTCTGTGCCTGGCTTATTTCACTTAGCATAATGTCCTCCAGATTCACCCATCTTGCCACACATGACAGGAAGATTCCCCCCTTTTTAAAGGCTGAGCTGTATTCCACTGTGTATATATGCATTTTCTTTATCCATCCACTTTTCTTTTAAGATTATCATATTTTTTTGTTTTATTAAAGAAATATTTTCTTCTATTTACTTATGGAATATTCATGATTTTATCTCTTTTTTAATTATTTTTTTTATTTTTTTATTTCAACTTATTATGGGGGTACAAAAGTTCAGGTTATATATATTGCCAATGCCCCCCCATCCCCCCCGAGTCTGAGCTTCAAGCGTGTCCATTCCCCAGACAGTGCACATCGCACTCATCATGTAGGTGTACACCCATCCCCTTCCCCCACCCCCCACTTCTGTCCGATACCCAATTGGTGTTATTCCCAAATGTGCACTTAGGTGATGATCAGGGAAACCAATTTGCTGGTGAGTACATGTGGTGCTTATTTTTCCATTCTTGGGATACTTCACTTAATAGAATGGGTTCCAACTCTCCAGGAGAACAAAAGAGATGCCATATCACCATTATTTCTTATAGCTGAGTAATACTCCATGGTATACATATACCACATTTTACTAATCCATTCATGAATTGATGGGCATTTGGGTTGTTTCCATTAGTTTATAATCCATTTCTAATCAATTTTTGTGTATGGTGTGAAATAAGGGGTTGAGGTTCTTTTTATTTTCATGTAGATTTTTAATGTTTTCAAGCACCATTCTCTGAAAAGACTCCCATTCCTACTTAATTACCTTGCCCTCTTTAAAAAAATCAATTAACTGTATATGCATAGGTCTATTTCTATGCTTTCTATTCTGTTCTTTTGATAGATATGTCTGTCCTCATGCCAATACCACAGTCTTGATTGCTAAAGCTTTATCCTTAGACTTGAAATCAGTAGTTTAAGTCCATCAACCTTATTCTTCTCTTTCAAAACTTATTTGGTTATTTTATTTTTGGTTCATTAGATATACTATATTTGTACTTTATTCTGTAGTTTCTAAAATTATTCACATATGGACTTAGTGAAAATGTACTTTATAGAAAACTAAAATGAAAATAAGAATACACATATTGCACACAAAATAAACTGCTGAAATTTTAGGAATTGATTTAATCTGTACAGGTGATTAATGAAGGTGGTCATAAATTATTAGGTGGCTTAATTTTCTTAAATCTGACACCAGACCATGACTTAAAAAGTGTTAATGTTGAAATGTGGATACAAAACTGTCTATTAATAAAACGATTTAATCTAATAGTGTTTGAGTAACAGGACAAAATAAGTATTGTTTTTCTTTTACAGATAAAATTTTCTTTTCTAAATCTATTTTCTGTGCACTCTCTCTCCCATTCAGAAAATTAGTTGTGCAGACTGATTAGGCAAAAAAATCAATTCCTTTAAAAAAGAAACAAACTACAGCCTATTTACAAAACATGCAAAGGCAGAATTTTAAGTAGGTGTTACTGCAGAACTGGTTAAAAGTTAATACAGTTGAGTGACCAAATATACATTTCCTTCTACAAATATAGTTCCTTCCTCCCTTCTTTCTGGAAGAAATGCATTATCAGGGCATGGACTATAAAACAGCATACAATGCAAAGACAGAGACAAAGAAGTTTGCAAATTCTTATATTTCTAGCTGTTGAGACAGTATGTTTGAGAGCTGAGATTACCTCTAGCGGCGAAACCACAGCCAGCTATTAAGCAGCCCAAATGCTACAGTAAGTGAATACATGACCATTTCTCTCCTGGCACGTTCTTTGTTCTCCTCTTCTAGAAGATGTAGGCGTCTATTTAGCTTGATTATCTGTCGTCTTAACGAAGCTGCACCTCCAACAGTTATGTTTTCCGGAGTTCCTTGAATTGTTGTATCTGTGTTTGAAATGCCATACCTGACGTTGTCATGATGAGGATTAGAAGTGGCAGCAGGCCTGCCACACATTGCAGATCTCTGATTTTCTTCCAGCATATCTAAGATCTGTTGGCAAGCCCTACGAGTAGAAGACTGGATAAGTGACAAAATACCACGAATGGAGGAAAGATTAGCTCTATCTTCAGGTAACATCTGGGAAGGACAGATCCAAGCTTGTTATGGTGATGGTATCAGGGTAGAATCACTTCTGACTAACTGTCCATTGGAGTGAACAACATTATCACTCGTAGAGCACTCTCTTTTTAACTTGCCAACTGCACGGATTTCTTCATTTTGCGAGGTTGAAGGAGGTCTTTTCAAATCCAGAAAATCTAGCAGTCTTTCACTTGAAGTACATGAAGTGGTGGCTTTAGTGCCAGAGGTTTACAAGGAGTTGACTGAATAAGGTCAAGATGTGGTGGTCTTGAAAATGGAATGTTTTCATTGTTTCCTGCTGCAACAATCCTCTTTGGAACCTGCATCATCATATTAGCATTTAGAACTTCTTGGAATTCTTGTTCCAGGTCAGCATTAAAGGTGCTAGCTTTAATTTTTGGGGGACCCTCATTTGCAGACTAATACCTGTGGTATATTCCATTTCATACCGAATTCAACTAATTTCTCCCATCTCAGCGGCAGTGGGAGAAGGAAATGCTTTTCCACTCACCAAATGTGTACCAGCTACTGCTTGCTATTTGGCACTGTCTGCACCTGTGCTTCATATTAAATCCTTTAACTTCCTTCAATATGCATGTGCTGGATTTAGAGCTACTTTTGTTCCCCAGGGCCTGCAGAGGGTCCCTGTCTAGGGCCACTAGGGTGTGTGCTCTCAGAGGCTATTGGCCAAATGCAGAGAGGAGCTGGGCAAAGCACCCGTCTGATTGGCCCATGGCAGACTAAGAGAGGCTTATTTGGATATTTTAAATCTTTTACATTTCCATTTAAATTTTAGAATAAACTTTTCAATTTCTACAAAACAACCTAGTGGGATTCAGATTGAGATTATATAGAATCTATTGATATATTTAGGTCATCTCTCTCTCCCCCTCTTCTCACTATGACTACTTTTTCTTTTTTTTAATTTTTAAATTTTATTTATTTATTTTTTTAATTTCAGCAACTACTTTTTATTTACTGCATAACTTTGTGTTTCTCTTGGAATAAATAATTTTCTTATTTCTTTTGTTTGCTTAGTTTTCTATGTACCTACAAATACCACTTCTAGACTCTTCTTCATGCCTCCTCTCAATAACTTTGAATACATTAGATATTCTATCAGTTTCATATTTTTTTCAGAGAAATCTCTCCTTAGACTTATGATCTGCTTAAATATGGACAGCTTTCTTCCTAGACATGTTGAACACTGTCATTCCAGAATCTCCCTTCCCTTTACTACCATCTTAGGCATTCTATTTTTGTCTTCTTCATGACTTGGTTCCTCTATTGCCTTTCTTGGTTTACTATCTTCCTCTTTCTTGATTTACCGTCCTTTTTGGTGGGCACATCCCCATATTTTCCCAAGAAGAAGGACATGGGAAGTAAAATTTTTCAGACTATGTGTATCTTTATTTTGGTCTCATGCTTAATTCACAGTTTCTTTAAATGTAGAATTTTAGGTTGGAAATTATTTTTCTTTCAAATTTTCATGTAATTGTCTCATTGTTTTCTAGCTTCCAGCATTGCTGTGGAAAAATAAAATACTACAATCATTCTTGATCCTTTATATGATAACTGACTTTTTGTTATTGTGGTGGTGGTTTTTCCATATCTTTCTCTCTGGAAAGACCTTTTCTTAGTTCCAAGTGATTTAAAACCCTGCCTTGCTATAGATCTATTTTCCTCATTTGTGATGAGCCCTTTCAAACTGGAAATGTAAAATTTTCAATTCTGGGAAAAGTTCTGGAATTATTTCGTTGATGATGTCTTCTCTTCTATTTGTCTCTATCTTGTATTTGTGGAAAACAGGAACAGAAGAGAAGACATCCATTGCTCTTCTCCATAAGTCTTATAGACCTACTTGCCTCTTAAGCCATTTACATTCCCCCACAACTTTAAGAAAATTAAACTATAAATAAGAAAAGCAACAAAAACGTTTTTAAAAGGAGCAATTTGTAAAACTTAAAAACTCCTAAGAATCGCCTAGCAAATGATTTAAGTTACTTTAATTTCCTTCTGCAAATTAACACAGGTTATTCAGATTTAGATCTTCTGAACTGATACTTATCTTTTTTCCTCCTATTTTTAATTCCTTACACTTTTAGCTCTATTTTATGAGATATTTTCTCAATTTGTATTGAATTTTTATTTTATTTCCAACAGCTCTTCAACTCTTTGTGTATTCTGAATGTTCTTTTCTAATACCATCTTGTTCTCATTTCGTGGATATAATATCTCTCTGTGGATATAAATAATCCTTTCATATAAAGTTTTCTTCTCTCTGAAGTTTGTTTCCTGCTTTTTTCTGTTTGGTGGTTTTGTTTACTTTGTTTCATATTTCTGATATCTGATGACCCTTGACTATTTGAATACAGTATACAGCTTAGTGCACATGGGTAGGGTTCTTCAATTGTGGGAGACACTATAATGTAATTTGCCTTATCTACTTCATTAGGAAATCCCTGATGGTAATATCTCCCCCCACCCTTGAATTGGTCAGATTCCCAAAAGAAGACCTTTACAATCTCTTCTGAGCATTTGGGAAGCTGAATGGGAAAAGAAAGCTGGCTGTGTCAACATTTAATATATAAATTTTCCTATATTCTCCTTATGTTCATTGTGTATCTCTACTTTCAACTGTACCTGGTGCTCCCCAGTCCAGAGACGTGCTGTCCTCATTCACTACAATGAATAAACCTTCAGTCTTCTGCTTGGGTGAGGTAGGATCAGTCTCTTGACTGGAGAGGAGCCACTTTGGGACCCAACTTCTTCTTAAAAAGATTTTTAATTAAACCTCCTGTTTTTATCCTTACTTTAACCACCATTTCTACAGCTGCTACCAATTCCTAAGCCCTTAGAAAGTTCAAAGGTGCAAACTGGATTGTTGCTTGGCTGTTTTGCTGCTGGCTTAGAATTCAGCTAAGTTTAACCTCTTAAGTCAGTTACCATCTATCTGTTTTCTGGCTTCCATAAATTTATTACTGTTGTATTCTTTCTCTTCTCTTTGTTCTTGTGACTCTATGGCAGATGTAAATGTTTGTGTTCAGTTGCTCATCATTATCCAGAACAGTGCCCTCCTTTTGACTTAAATTCATTATAATATTCATGTGTTTTCTGATGCATTTATTTCCTCCAATTGCTCCTGCTGTTCCTCTTTCCCCTCAATTTAGCCATATGTTTAAATGTGAAACCTCATTCATGATACCCACATAATGTTCTGAATGACAGTTGCAGATTCTAGTGCAACTGTAGGAAGAAACCATATGTGCGCGCGCACACACACACACACACACACACGTGTACACACAATGATTAGATTAAACTCCTACTTTATTTAGACAAGAACATAGAATCTTCTTGGAAACAGGGTGGCTACCTTTCCATTGCCTGCTCCAGCATCTCTTGGAAGCTTCCAGTTACATTGAGCATGCATAACTTGAGTATTGTTTTTGTTCTTTTGATCTGAGAAGTTCATTTTTAAACTATATCATAGTACCATTGAAGAAACATTTACACAAATAATGTATGCCCTTAGAGGGAAATATTTAGAGATATCCTGGAACAGTAGAGGCAATCTAGAGGGTAGATGAGCAAGTGATTCCTTAGATAAACCCAGCATTAGCATGATCACATACTCATTTAAAGTAAAACAGAGTGAGTGCCCAGATGTCTCTGGACATTGTCTGCATCCATCTTCCCAGCTTTTTTCTTGTTAGTCTGTCCACAGACTTTAATAGAATACCCCTTTTTCTGGAGTGGCTCTGATCCTACGTTTGGCCAAAGAATCATCTAGCATTAAAATTTAAAACAATCTCCCAAATGTGTGACCTTAGTGTTGATGCAATATGGCTATGTGGATGTCCAAATAAATCTTGTTATAGAAACCATTTATTGATCTTTCAACCATTAATATTATTTATGACATCACACATTTTTAGTCCTAGGCAATTATTGACTCATATAAGTGATATAGAAACTTGCAATTTTAAGGAGTTTGCCTTCACAATTCACGTACTGCCAAATGATCTTTCTCCCAGGAATACATTTTGATTTTATATAATAGAGCACAGTAAGATTCAGTTTAGTATGGATTCATCTAATTATAGAAGCTTCAAAGAATGTTACAAAGTGCATAAGACCTTCATGTAGTCTTATGGAGAGTGCTTCAAGGACCATAGTGATTGGTACAGTTTACTTGTAAAGATCACTTTTGTTAGCAACTAAATGACAAACATAAGTGAGTTCTAAAAGACCTACAATTAAAAAAGTGGGTTTTTTTTCCTGTTTCTGTGAAGAATGTCATTGCTATTTTAATAGGGATTGCATTGAATCTGTACATTTCTTTGAGTAGTAAGGGCATTTTTAACAGCATTAATTCCTCCAATCCATGAGCATGGGATATCTTTTCATTTATTTGTGTCCTCTTCAATTTCTTTCATCAGTGTTTTATAGTTTTCATTGTAAAGATCTTTTACTTCCTTGGTTAAATTTATTCCTTAAGTATTTAATTTTTTGTTGCTATTGTAAATAGAATTGTTTTCTTGATTTCTTTTTCAGATAGTTTGTTATTAGCATATAGAAATGCTACTGATTTTTTATGTTGACTTTGTGTCCTGCAACCTTACTGTATTTATTTATTATTTCTAACAGTTTTTTGGTGGAGTCTTTAGGGGTTTCTATATATAAGATCATGTCATTTGCAAACAAGGACAATTTAACTTCCTCCTTTCCAGTTTGGATGCTATTTATTTCTTTCTCTTGCCTAATTGCTCTAGCTAGGACTTCTAGTACAATGTTTAATAGGAGTGGTAAAAGCGGGCATCCTTGTCTTGTTCCAGATCTTAGAGAAAAAGCTTTCAACTTTTCCCCATTTAGTATGATGTTATCTGTGGGTTTGTCATATATGGCCTTTATTGTGTTGAGGTACATTCCTTCTATACTGAATTTGTTGAGAGTTTTTATTATGAAAGGATGTTGAATTTTGGCAGATAATTTTTCTGCATCTATTGAAATGATCATATAGCTTTTGTTAAATGGAATCATAAAAGACCCTAAATATTCAAAGCAATATTGAGCAAAAAGAACAAAGCTGGAGGCATCACACTACCTGACTTTAAAATATACTATAAAGCTATTAATTATTATTAATGCAATAACCAAAATAACATGCTACTGGCATAAAAACAAATACATAGACCAGTAGAACATAATAGAGAGCCCAGAAATAAATCCACACATTTACAGCCAACTGATATTTGACAAAGGTGCCAAGGACACACATTGGGGAAAGGACAGTCTTTTCAATAAATGATGTTGGGAAAACTGGATATCCACATGCAGAAGGACAAAATTGGATCTTTATCTCTCACCATATACAGAAATCAACTCAAAATGGATTAAAGACTTAAATGTACAGCCAAAAACTATGAAATCACTAGAAGAAAACATAGGAAAAGTGCTTCATGACATGGGTATGGGAAGTGATTTTTTGGATAAGACCTCAAAATCATAGGCAACCAAGGTAAAATTAGACAAATGAGATTACATCAAACCAAAAGCTACTGCACAGCAGAAGAAATAATCAGCAGAGTGAAGAGACAACCTGCAGAATGGGAGAAGATATTTGCAAACTATACACCCAACAAGGGATTAATATCCAAAAATGTATAAGGAACTCAAACAACTCAATAGCAAGAAAACAAATAACCTTATTAAAAAATAAGCAAAAGACCTAAATAGGTACTTCTCGAATGAAGATATACAAATGGACAACAGGTACATAAAAAATGGTCACTATCACTAATCATCAGGGAAATGTAAATAAAAGCCACAATGAGATATCATAGCATACCTGTTAGAATGGCTATTAACACAGAGACAAAAGATAAGTGTTGGTGAGGATGTGGAGAAAAAGGAACATTTAGACACTGTTGGTGAGAATGTAAATTATTATAGCCACTATGGAAAACGGTATTGAAGTTCCTCAAAAAACTAAAAATAGAACTAGCATCTGATTCAGCAGTCCCACTACTGGGTATATCCAAAGGAAATAAAATCAGTATGTTGAACAGATATCTGCACTCCCATGTTTATCATAGCACTATTCACAGTAGCCAAGACATGGAATCAACCTATGTGCACATCACAGATGAATGAATAAAGACAATATGGGGCTGGGCATTATGGCATGTGCCTGTAGTCCTAGCTACTTCAGAGGCTGAGGCAGGAGATCACTTGAGCCCAAGAGTTTGAGGTTGCAGTGAGCTATGATGACACGCCATTGTACTCTAGCCAGGGTGACAGAGCGAGACCCTGTCTCAAAAAAAAAAGAGACAATGTGGTATGTATACACAATGGAATATTATTCAACCATAAAAAAGAAGGAAATCCTGACATTTGTGACAACATGGATGGAACTGGAGGACATTATTAAGTGAAACAATCCAGACACAGAAAGACAAATGGCACATGATCTCACTCATATGTGGAATCCAAAAAAGCTGATCTCATAGAAGGAGACAGTAGAATGGTAGTTACCAAGTGCTAGGCGGGTTAGGGAGGGGGAAAGGGAGATATCGGTCAAAGGATATACAATCACAGATAGGAGGAGTAAAATAAAATGTACTTACAAGTAGCACTACCATTTGATTCAGCAATCCCATTACTGGGCATCTACCCAAAAGAACAAAAGACATTCTATAAAAAAGACATCTGCACTAGAATGTTTATAGCAGCACAATTCACAATTGCAAAGATGTGGAAACAACCCAAGTGTCCATCAATACATGAGTGTATTAATAAAATGTGGTATATGTATACCATGGAGTTCTACTCAGCCACAAAAAAACAACAGTGATCTAGCACCTCTTCCATTATCCTGGATAGAGCTGGAACCCATTCTACTAAGTGAAGTATCCCAAGAATGGAAAAACAAGCCCCACATGTACTCACCATCAAATTGGTATTAAATGATCAACACTTAAGTGCACATATAATAATAACATTCTTTGAGTGTCGGGCAGATGGGAGGGGAGAGGAAGGGATGGCTATATACATACCTAATGGGTGCAGTGTGCACCATCTGGGGGATGGACATGCTTGAAGCTCTGACTGAGGTGGGGCAAGGACAATATATGTAACCTAAACATTTGTACCCCTCTAGTATGCTGAAATAAAAAAAAAATCTAAAAAAAATTGTACAGAATAGGCAAACATATGGAAACAGAAACTTGACAGGTGACTGCCTGGGGCTGGGGGTTGTTCGGGGAGAGGATAGAAGAGGATGGAGAGAAATGGGGAATGACTACTAATGGTTATGGCGTTTCTTTATTGGATGATGAAAATGTTCTAAAATTGGTTATGGTGATGGTTGCACAGCTCTGTCAACATACTAAAAAACATGGGATTGCACATTTTAAATGGTGACCTGTATGATATGTGAATTATATCTTAATAAATCTATTAAAGAAACAAAATCAGAGTGTCATCAAGCTATAAATAGCTCAATAATTTACAGTTTTTCATAAATAAATGAATATAATGTGTGACCAAAAGGAGTAAGCTGAATATTGTCCATTAAAAAAAATTGCCTCTTCAAATTGCTGTTTAAACAAAGTCTTTTTTCCCTCTTTGGTATAGAGATGATAAACCCAGAAAGTTTTGCCCCAGCAGAGCTTGGTGAGCTGTAGCCATTGTGTAAACGGCCACTAAAGAGGAGTTCACCCATGAGCCAAGGAAGACTGAACTCACATGCCCCAGATTTTACTTCTTGCCCTGAAATTCCCTTTAGCAAGTTTACGTGTCCTGCATGTTTGGCAGTTGAATCAAAGTTAAATAATCAACAGTATTATGAGTTCTTGAGGCATTTAGTCTTTTTGGAAAATTGGATTTTTCTCATTTGAACTCTCAGCCCAGATGCAAGGAGTTTGGTCTAAGTCTGTGCTCTCATGTTAAGGAATAAGCAAAGTTCATTCCCATGTTGTTCTTTCCTACAGGATGGCTGTTACTAAGTTAATATAATTCTTTCTTTAATAGCTAGTATTATATGTTTTAGGAGTCTGAATCAAAATGTAAGAAAACATCCTCAAATCAATGTCTTTCAAACTTTTTAAAGAGAACAAACCCAGACTCAAATTTCAAGATGACATTTTTGAACAAAGTACACAAGCTACATTTTCTGCTGCTTTGTAAGAGTATGTTTTGTAACTTCTTGTGTCAATTATGTGGCGTACATGGCCTGTACTCAAAGCTACCATTCAAGTTTATGCTTGACCTCTTGTAAAAATGTCCTTACGCACCTTTGCAGTGACTGAATCTATACATGGTCTATGATTCATCAGTATTCACATTTTAATTAGTTCCAAGACTAAACATAGAATTGAAGAAAATTTTTAACCTGTAACATATATATCTCAGTTGATGGTGTGCATTTCCAAAGTTGTATATCACATTTGGAGAAAGACTTGAATGAAAGGGCAAAAATGGAGTGTTTTATTTTAAAAATCCAAATCCTGATACCATTTTCTGGAAGATTTATAGCTAAAAAAATCCATCTATAGTAATTTGACAATCAATTTGCCCTCTGCTCTGCATTATACATACTTAAGATATGTTTAGGCCGGGCGCGGTGGCTCACACCTGTAATCCTAGCACTCTGGGAGGCCGAGGCGGGTGGATCGCTCAAGGTCAGGAGTTCGAGACCAGCCTGAGCAAAAGCGAGACCCCGTCTCTACTAACAACAAAAAAAAAAAAAAAATAGAAAAAAAAAAGATATGTTTAATGTCTTTGGGCTCCTTTCCAATATTACAAGGACCCAGTTATGTTGGTTTCTCTCTTTATTTTAAGGTTCCATTTTCAAAACAGCTTCATAGCTGGGAAGAAATGAAACAATTTTCAAATTAAGTCTAGAGCATATTATATAAGTTCCTTTTTAAGAATACTACCTTCTCAAACTTTTATAGGTCTAGTGATGCCAGCAATTTGTAGATATAGGTCTTCACTTAGTCCCAGTTAGAAATGTATCAGGCAAGATGTGTATCTGTTTTTGGCAAAGCAACTTTAAAGGATATAAACCATAGTATGAATGCACCAAACTGATATGGCAGTATGGCTCTAATTTTTGAGTTATTTGTTAGCACACAATAAATGCTAAGAAAGGAAAAAATTATATATAATATATAAATATATATAAAATTATATATGTATAATCAAGTTTTAGAAGAGGCTAATTTGAATATTTGGACTCTGAGCATTCCTAGTCTACATTCTTAAGAGTAACACCAAAAACTGGATATGAGGTTTGAATGCTACCCAAAGTTTGTAAAGAACTAGCTTTGAGAATTCAGTTCTGCAGACATTTATTAATGCCTGCCATGTGCAATGCATGGCACCATATGCTAAGGGGGTATTGAATTTCCTTTAACAAACAATCCTCAAATCTCAGTAACTAAACACTTAAGTCACAGTCCAATGCAGTTAGCAAGTGTTGGCAGATGCTGGGGTGACCCAGGCTTTATCCAGTCTCTGGCTCCATGTGACAGACTGGCTAGATTCTCACCAAACCCAGCTAGTGTTGAAGATGGCACAGTAATTTAGTCTGAGTAAGTTAGACATAATTGTGTGCTGGAGCTGTTTCATCCAGGTGTGCAAGAGCCAGTGGTTAGCATCTCTTCCTAACTCAAAGTTCAGTGATATCGCTTTTGGTAGCTTGAAATTGGCCATGGTGGGTGTATTTATACCACAGAAATCAGGAAATGCTACAAATAGGGGTTTTTTGTTTTGTTTCATTTTATTTCATTTGGACATCCAATTGCTAAATGTTTACTAGCACACAATGGGTTATATGAGCTGCTGTTACAAACAATCCCAGCAGCTCAGTGACTTGATAGAATAAACTTTTATTTCTCCCTCACATCACAGTGTAATACCAGCTGACAGGGACACTCTGCTCCAAGGCAATAACTCAGGCATCAAACTCCTTTCACAGGGACTCCACTATCTCCACATAGCTTCATAGTCACCTTGGGATATTTGTTTATAGACAGGGGGTACGTGGAGGAAACACAGAGAAGGCTCACTACTTTTTAACTGCCTGAACCCAAAAGTGACACATCATTTCCACACACTATTAGTAATAAGAACCAATCACAAGATCCTACCTAGATGTGAGAGAGACAGCAAATGTTTGACAGTGAAGGGTAGCAGAGAAAGTAATACCTTCACGGGATTGAAGGGATGAGAAAAAAAATTTTTTTTCTGGATTCAGAAAGACCTGGATTCAGGAAGCACTCATTATGTTGAACAAGTCCTCCTTGTAAATTTCACCATTCTATTGATCAAAACAAGTCATAAGATCAGACCATATGTAAGAGGAGGGGAAAGAAATGCCACCTCTTGATGGGAGAAGCAGCAGTGTCACATTGCAAAGGGGCGTGGATGCAGGAAAGCATGATTCATGGGAGGACATTTTTAATCATCTATACAACCTCCTACCAGCAGGATCCCAGCAAGCTGGACTGCCTTCTGTTCTTCCACATACATTCCTTGAAGCCATTTTGTGACTTTGGCTATCTGTCATGGTGGCGCTAGAGTTCACTATAATTTGCCTGTGGCCTGAAAGACTTGGGGAGAACCCAGAATTTTCCCCCAGCTTAGACTGTGTCTTAGGACTCTGCTTTTACTCTGTTTTGTGTTCTAACAATTTGTCTATTGCTCCTTTCCTCTTTATAGGTTATTGACTTCTTGAAAGCAAGGCCTGGGTCTTACCCGCCTATATATCTCTGACATTGTTAAGCACAGCTTTGTACATATCAGACTTCAATAAATGTTGATTCAAATTGACCATCCCCAACTTTTATCAGCCTTTTCTATATAATCTTCCCCAATAGAGAATTATTTCTGATTATCATTCTGATTATAATTCAAGAAAAGAAAGCAAGTGAAACAATACTGAAGTATCCTAGGGAATTTCTAAAAACTCTTCTTTGTTTCTAACCACACTGTTTGTCACAGGCAAATACCATTCTTCATCTGATATCTATGCCTGTGGTTAGGCTTCTAAGAGCAGCCCAAGAAGACCAAATACTTAGTGGGTACTGGATGAAGGAACAGGAAGAATCAGAATCAAAACTTTCCACAACTGGTTTTTCAAAAAACACAAGGGAATGGAGCCTCAATATTGTAAAGGGCTATGAGCCCAGTGTGGGAAAACATTACACAAGAACAGTGAAAGAAAAAATAGCTTGCATAGCATTGCCCAACCACACACACACCTCTGACTCCCTCCCCCAGTCAGAAGTGACTGTAGAATATGTTGATGCCATTAGGAAAATTGTAGTGATTCCAGCTATGTTCTGCTTGATTTCAGTGCTGCCTCATGACCCTATCAGCTGAAAAATGTGCATCAATATACTTGCCACTAATTCTGATGCACACTTTGTCTTTCTGATGTGTTTGTTGACCCCCTCCACTCTGGCGAGCACCTGCTCGCTCCAAGGCAAGGCAGTTTCAGATGAGTTCCGTACCTCACCCACTCAATTAAATCGGATATTCATGCAGTTTTAGTTTCTCCCTTTTTCCAACCCTACTTGTGATTTGGGGAATTAGCCAAGCCTCTCAATCTGCTTGTCTATAAAATTGGGCTATGCATTTACATAAAAGATAAAATCTGTGAAATTTGCTGTGATTTTCTTTTCAGAGATGACCTAGCTTGGGATTTTAGGCCTTGCCCATTCCCACAGGCTGAGAGGAGCTTCTGGAGGAGTAGCTCCCCCTACCCCAAGGTTCTCTCTGAGCAGAAATAGCCCATCTTCTGTCCTTCTCCCCAATTATTCTTGTCTTGCTGCCTACAATGGATTGAATGCTTATGTCCCCACAAAATTCATATGTTGAAATTCTACCCCCTTTTAATGGTATTGGTATATCAAGGTGATGGTATTAAAAGGCAGGACATTTGAGAGACGATTAGATCATGATTGGGATTAGTGCCCTTATAAAAGAGACCCCAGAGAGCTCCCTTGCCTCTTCCCTATGTGAATGAGGACGCAGCAAGAAGGTGCCATCTATGAGGAAGAGAGCCCTAATCAGATACTGAATCTGCCAGTGCCTTGATCTTGGACTCCCTAGCCTCCAGCTCTGTGAGAAATAAATTTCTGTTGTTTATAAGCCACCTAGTCTATGGTATTTTGTTACAGCAGCCCAAATGGACTAAAACACTGCACAAGTTTTACTTAGCTATGTAATTTTTTATTTTTCTTTTCTGTTAGCTGTTTGATGTTTTTAATTATAGTCATTTGCATTTGAATCAAACACCTTTAAAATCAGTGAAGGAGTGTCCATGTATGTGAACTATTTATCATAAGCCATTGATTCAAAACAGAAAAAGTATTATCTATAGAAACTCTATACCACTACCATATAATCACTGTATTTTTAATAGCTTTATTAGAGTATAATTTGATATGAAATATGCTGCACATATTTAGATTGTTCAATTTAATAAGTTTTCACATATATGAAAACCATGAAACCATCTCCACAATCAAGATAATGAACAGATGCATCACCTCTAAAAGTTTCTTCCTGCTCTTTTATATTCCCTTCCCCCCATTTCCCTTCCCAACCATCCCCAGGCTGGTAGGAACAGGCACTATTTACTGTTTCTGGCTCTGGGTGAGCACTGGATATTGTTTCCTCTAAAACTTTCAGGTGGTTCTTTCTCCAATCTTTCATAGTTTCCTCACATGCATGTGCTTATTAGTATTCCATTGAATACTCAAGGGGACCATCTATAGCAATCCTGATTTTTTTCTCTTCTCTCTATAGTGCCAACTCTAGTTGCCTTGGTCACCCCAGATTCTCAACTACATTTCTTCAATTCAAGGAGTTTTCTGGGCCCTCTGAGTTCCCCTTCTTTGCACTATGACTTGGAGACTTTCTTCAGGCAGCACGCTGAGGTGATTGTAGGGCTCACCTACTTTGTTTCCTGTCTCTCAGGAATCACTGTCTTTATTTGCCTGATGTCCAATGTCTTGAAAACCATTTTTTTCATATATTTCATCCAATTTTTTAGTTGTTTGAGGTGGGAGGACAAATCTTCTCCCTGGTATTCCACTTGGCTAGAAGAGGGATTTACTCATAGTACTTTTTTGCTGTAAAATTTAAGGGGCAATACAATTCCCACTAATAAACTGTAGGAAAATTTTTTCATAAGTTCAGTAAGCAAATTTGGAAGGTAAATTTAATTTCTCAACTTCTTAAATATAGGCGCATGGGAATATTAAGAAGATAAATATCCATTATAATTGTGTTTGAAGGAAAATAAATGAATTAAATAAAAGATTAGAAGTGAATGAATGAGAATGTGATTTCTGATTTCTTTTCCCTTTTCTTCATTTTCTTACTGTGTCTTCTCTCCAGTGTCTTCCTACTCCTCTACATTTAAATTTTCCCACTCAACCCACCCATTTATCCATCTACTAGTCCATTTATCAAATGTTACTGAGTACCAGGGATAAAATGAATTGTAAGACAGGAAACCTCCTGCAACGTGTTCACATACGGTGGGTGGGAATTCTATTATTGTAGAGGCCTGAATAAAATGCTGAGGCATTGTGGAGGGCAGAGTCATTAACTTGGGGCAGGGCTGGGGAACAGATCAAGGAAGGCTTCTTCCAGGAGGATACATTTGAAATGAACATTGAAGAGTGAGTAACATTTGGCTAGGTCGAGATGGGAAAGGGGAGGCATTTGAGAGAGAGGGCATGAACTAGGCCAAGGTGAGTATGGGGAAAAGGTCAGTCTTATTTTGGGAGTGATGAAAAGCTAACCATAGCTGTGGTCTAGGGGTTGGAGGATAAAGTGGAAGGAAATTAAGCGGCAGAGGTGGTTGGAGCCATCCTAAGTACTCTAAGTGCCAAGCCAGTCAGTCTGGATTGTAATCTTCCAATAGCCTGAGGTTTCATAGCATGGAAATGACATGATCAGATGTGAGTTTTGGACTCTCTAGGGGAGGCAGGTGGCAATAAGTCTCCGCAGGAGGCTGCTGAAGTCATCTAAGAAGGATGTAAGTGCCTGAACTCAGACAGGGAGGATGCAGACTAATCCAAGAGACATTTCTGCAAGAGAATTGGCAATGTGAAGTGACCAATTGCATTCTGAGAATGAATGAGAAGGAGACTTGAGGATATATGCCTCTAGGTTTTCCAATTTGAGAGAATTGGCAGATGTCATGTCATTAACTGAGATGGAGACAGAAGGCAGAATAGGGATGAATTAGCTTTTAGTCTCACTGAGTTTAGGGTTTTATGGACCACTCAGGTAGAGAGTTATAGCAGGCAATTGGAACTCAAGAGAGAAGTTCGAGAGTCAGTGGCATAATGTCATAGTTAGAACAGTCACAATTGGTTTGATCACAGTACATAGAATAAGAAGAAAATAATATGACATTCTCATTCTCTGAAAAACTTTAGTGAAGAACTTTGTACTTCAAATATCTATCAAGCAAAGATATTCACACAGTCTGATTTCTAAGTATCCCAGTGCAGAAGATAAAATTCTGCCATAACATTCTCTCAGTGAGCAAAGAGACTTAAGGTATTCTCATTAGCTCTCATGAATTCTAAAATTTTATGCAGTATAATAATGTTTTTCAGAGAAAATGAAAAAATCAGACACAGGCATATACCGTCACAGACTTTCTAAGCAGGGACCACTGGAACAGAAAAGTAAGAAGGGTGTCTGACAGAGAGTCTCAGGAGTCAGTGCTGAACCCTTTTCAAAGACTTGCTATTTTAAGGTCAGCTCTGATTTAAATATTCCTGGTACTGAATAAGCAGGGGAACTTGGGAAAGCCTGAGTCACCCTCACACCCTCAACTGGCTTCATAAACCAAGACACATTCTGACTTGGCCATTTTATAAGCCCGTGAAAGTGAATCTATTTGAGGAAGAAGTGATTTCGTTTGACCTTTAAGCAGTGGAAAAGAAAACACTTGCCACTTCCGGTGGACTTCCTCAGAGGAAGCTCTGCCTCAGACAGTAGAACCCCACTGGCATTTCCCAGTCTCCTGAAATGTCAGAAATATTGGCTACAACATTTGTATTCATGAGGACTACATGTCTGAGTATTATTGGTGGACAACTTCATTGATGCCAGTCAGTCTATAGCTCATACCAGTCTGTAGCTTTCCTTCCTTAACTCAGGTATCCAAGATGAACAGACAGTGTTATATATTTTGAGGAAGCTCCTAGAAGCTCTCTTCTCCCAGGGCAAAAGATGTAAGCAGAGACAATGAAGACACCAGTTTTCTTGAATCCTAATCCAGTCCCCTAGACATGGCATGGTCCTCTTCCTGTATTCCAGTGTCAGACATTCCACGGCAGGGCCACTTACTTTCCAGACTGAGACAAAATTTGGTGGTTTTTGTGTTTCTCAGGGAATTAGACAACATCAAGAAACTTCTTGCTCTAGTGCTACTTGGGGTGAATGATTCTTAAGTACATCACAGATTACAAAATGGCCAAGATTTGACATTGCATGCTTTAAAAGTTTTCTTCTTTATGTTACTAGAAGTTGTTGGTGGAAATAAAATACACCACGATGACTCTCTTCATAAGCCTGTAGACTTGCAAACACAACCCTGAGAGGAGAGAGTGTTGTCACCCATCCCAGAATATTTGGAAGGTACTTGATAAGGCAGAAGCTAATCTTCAAAGAGCTTAGCAATTCTTGGTAAGTGGAACCTGTCCTGGAAACCAAGGCTTTCTGGCTTCTGGGAAATGAGTGCTTGAAAACAATGGTGGATGGGCAGCTATAGGCCATGTCTACAGATGTCCAGTATGAGGTTTCTGCAATGAACTCCTTGACTGAAATGCACAGAATGCTCAATGGAATAAAAGCCTTGAGTCTTTTGTATCCAAAATTAACTCTGTGGAACAATTAGTCACCTTGAGAGCTCACACTCAAAAGACCGCTACCCTTGTTCCAAACTGCTACTGATCCCTGAAATTCTACTACCAGTTAATTCCCACTCTCCCTCTTCTTGGGATTTATGGAAGAAAAACAGGTGCCCCTAGCAGGGTGTGAATTAATTGATCAAATTTATTCCCTAGTTGATTTCTGGGCCATTGGTTGGGAAAGAAGAAGGTGAGGAGCCCCAAATAAAGCCACCTCCCCTACAGTTTTGCTTACTTATATAGCCAGATAAGACATTACCCTAGAAGTGAGAATGTCTTACAATATATTAATTTTGGTGGCCATTTTATTGGATATTTACTAGATGTCAGGTTTTGTGCTAAGCATTTTATGAACACTGTCTTAGTCCATTTTGTGTTGGTATAAAGGAATACCTGAGACTGGGTAATTTATAAAGATAAGAGGTTTATTTTGCTCATGGTTCTGTAGGCTGTACAAGAAGCATGGTGCCAACATCTGCTTCTGGTGAGGGCTTCATGGAGCTTCCAATCAAGGCAGAAGGTGAAGGGGGAGCAGGTGTGTCATATGGTGAGAGAGGGAGCAAGAGAGAGAGGAGGGGGTACCCATGCTTTTTAAACAACCAGATCTTGAATGAACTAATAGAGTGAGAACTCATTTATTACCTTCAAGAGGACACCAAGCCATTTATGAGGGATCTACCCCCATGACTCAAACACCTCCTACTTGGCCCCACCTCCAGCATTAGGAATTAAATTTCAACATGAGAGTTGGAGGGGTCAAATATCCAAACTATTTCAAACACTATTCTTACATAAAGTCCTGAGAGATGAATGATATGACTATTTTACAGATAAGGAAACTAAGAGTCCCTGAGATTAAGTGACTTAACTAAGATCACTGAGACTGAAACCTAGGTCTGTATAACTCCATTGTCCTACTTTTCCTAGACTTTTGTTACATATTTAACAAGTTGTCTTTTTCAACTCTAGCTGTTATAATAGAATACCACAGACTGAATGGCTTAACAACAAATATCTATTTTCTCACAGTTCTGGAGGCTTAAAGTCTGAGATCAGGGTGCCAGCATAGCAGGGTTCTGGTGAGGGCTATCTTCCTGGGTTGCCTTCTTGTTGTATCCTCACATGGTCAAAAGAGAGATCATCAATCTCATGTCTCTTATGAGGACACTAATCCCATTCAGGAGGACTCCACCCTCATGATGTAGTCACCTCCCCAAAGCCCATCCTCCAAATACCATCCCATTGGTGATTAGGGCTTCAACATATGAATTTGGGGGGGGACACAAACATTCATTCCATAGCACCAGTCATAATGATGTTTTTTTTTCCATACTTAAAACTGGAGCTCCCCCTCAAATAACTTTTAAAGGTTTTCCACTAGTGTTTATGGGTTTTCATATATCCATTCTCACTGTATAATTCAGTCTCCCTTGGGGACAACTTTTGCCCCCATTCACTTGTACATACTTTTTTGCTTCAGACAAACTAAACTATTTCATTTTCCCACACATACCTCACACTTTCCAATGCATGGTCTTTTACAAAGGCAGAAAGATGGGGATGATGGGTAAAAAGAATTGCATGGTGTCTGTCTTTTGCTCATTATTGGGACTGCTTTAAAGAGAGCTGTGTCAGACATGAGAAATAGGACACATCCCTGTGTATGATCCTGGAGGGTAAAAGGCCATTATCTCCATTTCTTTGTAGAATCAATAAAGCTTTGATCCCAGGGTTCAGAAGGGACCATGACACCATCATGGCCTCCATTATAATAGCTTTGGGGATACTAGAGATAAGCACCTGGGAAGGAACATCATACTCAGAGGGGTAGAGGCTCTACAGACTGGATATGACTGGGGTGCTGCCCCTTTCAAAGTGTTGGATAAAGACCAGAATGGAAGAATAAGAGAGGATAGTATTCAAGCACATGTAAAACACCTTGTTAGGTCCTGGAAGTAACTGGAATGACTTGGGAGGGGGATAGTTCTGGTGCTGAGTCCCAACATTATCCAGGGTTATCAAAGAAATCAGAATTATTCCTATTCTGTGACCCCACCATCATTCATACAACTAGATGGTGAGGATTGGGCAAGATTGAGTTTTAGTTCATTCATTTGGGAAACATATTGTATACCTAACATGTGCCAGACACTGCAAAGCTCTGAGGACCCAAAGATAAGACCCAGTCCCTGAACTCTGAGGACTTACATCATGATAACAAGTCTACTTATGTCCACAGGAGGATTTTCACTATACATCTCTTAGACTTTTGCCCCAGGTTTGCCACCAATGGCCACACAGATTGTGTTCTACGCAGAGAAGAGTTGTGTATTGCACAACCTGCACAACTGCAACATGGTGGCCCCATTTGTCCAAATATTCTCTTCCTAAAATACCTTCCCTTGCAACTTTGCCTTCCAACTTCTTCCAGATGCATCTCTGATCTGAACTCCTCTCTCCATCCTGGCCTGACCACATCTCCCAAGATGTTCCTCTTTCCTCAGACCTCCTTTGGCATTTTCTGTCTGTAGTGGTAACCTGAAAATTAAACAGAGCCTGCACGGACCCCTTTCTCATTTAGTGTTTTCTCTTACTATTAGTTTAGCTCTATGTTCTTATTTAGCTTTTTTGTCACCCTGAATCTTATCTCCCTGCATGGTTTTCAGTGGTAAGGGTAAGAACTGTGTCTTATCCATCTTTGTGTCTCCCCACAGGCTTTGCACATAATTGAAATTCAATAGGATGAAAGAAGAAAGTGCTATTTAAAATAAGAGAACTTTTAAAGAGTGAAAGATGCCAATTGAAATGGAGTGTCTGTGACAAAAATCTTCAGTCAATACGTTTTTCAAATTCTTTCAGTTGTTGACTCTCAAATATTTATGCTAATGACAACCAGGAAAAGCACAGATATTGGAAATGTACCAAACCCAAGACTAATTCTGGCCAACTAATTCTTTTCACCAAACCTTCTGCAAGAGCATCTTGCAAGACAAGCCTCAGGCACTACTGACCCCTTACAACTCTCCTTTAAGAGAGTCAAGCTCACTCTCAGTTTCAAGCCGTTCCTGGGAGATCCAAAGTGTGATCTGAGGGTATGAAGAGAGAGGGAGGAAGATGAAGAAGGAAAGAGAAAAAGCAAATGGTCTGAAAATGAAAGAAAACATACAATCAATTGTTGACATAGAGCTTGGATTTAGAACCTTTAGATCAGCTAAAGTCATTTCATTAATTATCATTTCATTTCATTAATTACTTAAGTGATTTTATTCTTATAAAGAACAACTACTTTTTCCATGGAAGGAAGGAAAGAAAAGAAAGGAAAAGAAAAGAAACAAAAGATAAAAAGAAGAAAAAGAGAGAGAGGAGTGAGAGAGAGAGAGTGGGGCGGGGAAGAGAGAGAGAGTGCATCAACAAAATGGCAGGGGAAAAAGGGAACTCTTCAAACATACCACTGTTTGCTTTTTTGGTATTTTATTGAAGTTCAGTATGCTTTAATTGACACAGGAGTCTGGAATGCTCTGAAACTCTGACTAAAGGGATGGCCTCCCTGGGTAATTTAAACTTCTGTTCTAATTCATAACCTCAACCACAAGGTTAAACTGGCACTCTGTTCTTTTTGAATTTCATGAGTAAAAAATGCACTGAAAACCATTACTCTAGCCAGAATGAGTGATATTTCCTCCAGATCTACTTACTGACAGATAGTACATCCTAAACCAGGTAGCTGACTAAGTCCTTAGTCACAGAAACAGAAGTTTTTCATCTGAAGTCAGTCTTTTCCCCTCCAAGTTGGCAAGGCTGCCCCATCTGCTCTGGGACACTGGAGCCCCATGAGTAAATTAGAAACTCAACTTCAGGGGAGTGAGCTACTCAGAGAAAAACCCCAGCATCCTGTAAACTCTGATGGTAGCATCACACAAGGACATTTAGGAAAGAAAATGCAAATAGTTTGACATAGACTAAGAATTAGCAGCCTCTGTGGTCTGATACTAGGGAGTCTGGGAAGGCCCTAATGTCACCCCTACAAACGGGGCTGTGGCCTTCTAGGGTAAAGCTCTAATCCTTCCTCAAAGATCAAGTGATTAAGGCCCCTACAACATTTTTACTCACATTTTCTTGTGAATGCATAACCTAAAAGAAGATCTGGAGAGAGAGAAAGATAAAGAGAAGAGACGGAGAGAGCACACACACTCAAGAAGAGGGATGACGTGGGTTAGGGGGTTACATTTCAGATCCCAGATAAGAAGCCTTGAAGAGCTCTATGCTTTTGGGGAAGTGATTTCATTTCTCTGGCACCATTTTCACATGATGGTTGATCTAACCAGATGATATTTACATCCTTCTCTCCCCTTCCTCCCTGTCTTCGATTCTCTTTCTTTTCCTTTCTTCTTTTCTATAAGTACTTATTGAACCCCTACTATGTGTTAGGATTTGTTCTAGGCATTGTGAATATAACTTTAAACAAGACAGCCAAAGTCTTCATCCTATGTAGCTTACATTCCAATAGGGGAAACATAAGTAAAGAAATATATGAAACAGATAGTTCTTGTTTTGCATTGTTCTGGTATGCATGAATTTTGATCACCACGATTTGGTTAACACCAGGCCCTGAACAACACAGTTCAAATTTCAGTCACCACCATGTACTAATTGTGGGAAATACATGAAGTATAAATTTCACTGCTAGCTCTCCAGCCCACAAATTGCTATGTAAACGACAAGTGCACATCATGGTCAGTGACCAATCATGTCACTTCTTGCAAAGTCATTCAGTGATTGGTCACTGTGCATCTGTTATTCAGTTCACACAAGGACAGCAAAATCTGTAGGTCTGTTGCCTCCGTGTCTCCCAGTGGTAGAGAGATACTGTAGGCAAAATAATTTAACTTTTAAAGCACTACTACTGTTGGATAATGCTCCAGGTCACCCTGATTCTCTTGAATGGAAATGTGAAAATTTTCCTTTTACCAGCCTATTAGATGGACTTTCAGATAGAGTATTAATGCTATAACTGGAGACCATGCCATTTCTTTAGCTGAATTTTGAAAGAAATATGACATAAGACATGTAATTGAACACATTCAAGTATCATGGCAGGAAGTAACAGCAAGTAGTATGCGAGCAGCATGGCAGGAAATTTTACTGCACCACGCAAGTAACTTTATAGGTTTCTAATTGTAGGTAAATGGAGTTGTAGAAGAAATAGTTGACCATGTGAATGTGGACACACTGCCACTGTTTGAGAGGCTCTTTATATGCAGCCAGAGGAACTTAGCAAATGTAAACTTATAAATACAAATGAAGACAGTGATTGTGATGAAAAAGATGAATGTGTCTCAGAAGAAGGGGCACTGGTGAAAAACCTCCCATTAAAGGAACTCTCAGAGATATTTCATGACATTGAAGACACAAAGGACAAAATGTTGGAAGCTGATCCAAACTTAGAAAGGAGAAATATGTACCAAGGAATACGAAAAATGTTCTCTCTGTATTGTAAGTTTTACGAAGAGAAGAAAGAGGCAAGCACTGCTCAAACTACTCTTGACAAGTTTTTTTTTTTTAGTTGTGGAAAAACATACAGAACATAAAATTTACCATTTTAACCATTTGTAAATGTACAATTCAGTGGCATTGTTGTGCAACCATCACCACCATCAGTCTCCAGAACTTTTTCATCATCCCAAACACTAACTCCCCTTCCTCTCTCCTCTTAGCTCCTGGGAGTCTCTTTTGTGCTTTCTATCTCTGTGAATTTGAATGTTCTCATGTGAGTATGATCATATGAGTGGAATCATACAATATTTGTCCTTTTGTGTCTGGCTTATTTCACTTAGCATAACAACTTTAAGGTTCATCTGTGTATCAGAATTTCATTTCTTTTTAAGGCTAAACAATATTCCATTTTGTTTACCCAGTTGCATTGTTTGCACCTTTTGTCTATTGTAAATAATGCTGCTATGAACATTTGTGTGCAAGTATTGGTTCAAGTTCCTGCTTTTAACTCTTTTGAGCAGATACCTAGAAGTGGAATTGTTGGATCACGTGATAATTCTGTTTAAATTTTTGAGAAACTGTCATCCTATTTTCCACAGTGGCTCCACCATTTCATATCCCACCAGCAATGCTCAAGGGTTCCAATTTCTTCATATCCTTGCCAACATTTATTACTCATTTTTTTCTATAATGGCCATCCTAATGGATTTGATGTGTTATTCATTGTGGTTTTGACTTGCATTTCCCTAATGATTAGTGATGTTGAGCATCTTTTCATGTGCTTACTGGCCATTTCTATATCTTCTTTCAATACATGCCCATTAAATTCATAAGTTTTCTACAAAGAAATAAAACATTTTAATTCTCAATATTTCTAATGTTTTAAATTACAATGTAGTGAATAAATAGTCGTTTTACATTGTTTTCAATTTCCAATACATTTATAACTGACAGTAAAGAGTTTTTAATATTTTGACAAAACATTGTAATGGTCATTCATGGAGCAATTGTTATTTCCCCCATTGATTATTAAGAATGTTTTACATGGTTTCAGCTTGCACAGCCATTTTTATGGTCCCCCACTACCTTGCAAAGTGAGGACTTCCTACAGAGTATTAGATTCATGATAAAGGTTATGAAAATAAAGCAAGACAAGGAGATAGAGAGTGAGGAACTGTGATGGGAGAATGGGCTATTTATATGGGTAGTCAGGATATGTTACTCTGGAAAGGGGAGATTTGAGTGGAGCCTAAGTAGGGTGAGAAAGCCAGCCAAATCCCTGCCTATGAAAAGAACTTTCCAGGCTTGGAAAATAGCAAGGACAAAGGCCCTCAGATAGGATCCTGCTTGGTCTGTTTGGAAAATAGCAAGAATGCCAGTGTGGCTAGAGCACAGTGACAGAGGGAGAGAATGGTATCAGATGAATAAGAAAAGAGAGGCAGGGCCCCGATCATGTAGAGCCTTTTTGACCATGGTATAGACTTTGGATTTTAACTAACATGATGAGAAGCCATTGAAAGGCTGAGAGTGACATCATGTTAGTGGACAGGGCATTTGATTGATTAGGGATGAATTCCTCTAAGGAGAAAAAAGGGGAGAGTGAAAATAGTAAAGATTAACTTCATCTACTTCATAATTTGTCTAGCAGCCAGTCTTGGCTACAAAAGGACCTACCCATAGTTTTCTTGAGTACCTGTGTACCAATGAGGCTTCTCAATTCTTTCAATTTCACTAAGAGCCTCCTGGAATTTTCCCAAGAGGTGTTGGGGCTGAGACACCTCTCACCCAGGACGTGGAGGACCAAGGGTTCCTACTTAGGGGAACCATCAGCAGATATGAGTGCTCCCAAATTACCAGAGAAGCAATAGCTGATTTCCCCACACACCAAGCCAGGTTTACAAATCCATAAGCCCACAGGTCAGGCAGGGAGTACAAATCAGTGAAGCTGGCCCAGGGAGACTGGTGGTAACCACTGGCAGCTCTTGTCAGCTGTCAACCATGAGGGAATGTGGCCCTGGGGGCCAGATCTTCAAGAGAAGCGGGAAATCCAGATTGCAATCCTGGTTTTTGAGTAGTGGCAAGTAATTTTAAATGTTTTAACACATCATGCAGGCTATATATAAATGTGTCTGTGACCCAGATCAACCTGCAGCCTTCATGTTGTTATTTCTGATCTTAAAGGGCCTTGCCCCCCTCAAACCCCTTCACCATTCCCTAAGAATATTTGTGCAGATAATCAGCACTGATATCTTTCTCTCACCCATGCATCTTCCAGAGGGAATTACACTTCATTGAAAATTTGAGTATCTTGGAACCTCTTAGTGACCTTTCAATTCCAGGTTTAATGTACCTTGACCACTTAAAAAGCCTTTTAAAAAAGGCTCCTGGATTTGGTGGAAACTTCTGGATTAGGCAGATGTTATTTAGCATGTAAGTATTGATAATTTTTTCAACACTACAAACCCATAAAGGATATGGTATCTTTATTAAGCAACTCGATATTCAGAATAAGAAACATAAACAGTATCATTGATTTACAAGGCAGGAGTCCACTAAAAAATTATGCTTGCTGCATTCCAATTGTGGAGAATCAAGAAGAGAAAAGCAAATGCAGAGTGTTTTGACTAAAGGTTAAGTAGATTTTCTTTGTGTTGCACTTTCTAAACTGATTCATTGAAATATTTGTAATACTTGGAAATTGTATGCATGCAGGGTTTTTTACACTCCTAAAAAAGCTCCAAATTTACACTAACATTTTAGTTTCTTTCCTGCTTCCTGTTTCAAAGAAAAGAGAAGTTTAAATGAGATTTTTTTGTAATTTGAGGTTATGTTATAACAGAAGAGAAAATTACATCAATCTTTCAAGGTCAGTATTTTTAAAAGATTTTTTTTGATGCATGAAGACAATTTAGTCAATTACTTAACTTGAAAGCAAAAATCTTTATATCTTAAAAAAAAATCCCTGTGATTGTTATTCTTCTAAACTCAAAAAAGCTGAAGAAGAACTTTTTTATAGGACATTAAACTAAAGTGTCTGCTACCCAGTGTTAGGTTAAAAAGAAACCCACAGTGTGCATTTCACCCAGAATCTTCATCTGATATTGATATTCTTAGATGAGGTAATTAAATAATTTGAGAGTAATTATCTACATCTCATCTGCTTGGTTGGTTTCTGTAGCAACCATAGTTTTAGAGCTTCAATAAATGTTGGCATAACTCAAACTAATGGGAAATGGAACACGTATTCAGCCTCATGCCTCTAATCCTCACTTGAGTGAGGCAGAGTCATAAAATGTAACCAAAATGTTTGTACCCTCATAATATCCTGAAATTAAAAAAACAAACAAAACCCAAAATAGGTATTAAAAGTAAGCACCTTGATTTTATATCAGATTTAGCCCTTTAAAATGCAAGCCTAATAAAAAATATTTTGCCCATTAAAAAAAAAAAAAGTTGGGCAGCTCAGCCCCTCTCACAAGAATTGATCCCAACAGGTCTGTTCCTTACGCCAGGAAAGGACAGCCTTTGTATGTTCATTTAGGGACATGTAGGAACTTACAGGGACTCAGGGAGGATTCAATTTAACTTAGCAAAGACCTGCCCCTCACCATATGTGTTTCGGAGATGTTTTCTCTGATGACAGATAGAGTTAAATGATCTCCCTAAGATCTCTCCCAAACCTACGTAGGAGGCTACAGCTCCACCTTAAAGCCCTTACAGCTCCCATTGTATTTAGTGAATGAATGAGCATCACATTGTGAGATCTGCCAGTATATAAGGCACATGGCTCTGGAATCCCAAGAACATTCTATACTTTCACAAAATTCTATTCATGGGACACAGAGAAGAGTGGCCATCTTGTGTCACAACCTTCACAGAACAGATATGGGGCTGATACATGAACATTTCTCAAAAACAGAACTCAAACACTTTTGCATGCAGATGGATTTTGGTTTTTGATTTTGCTGTGTTTTTCCTCTGCAGAACAGTGTCCTGTGAGATAGAAAGTGACAAATACCTGATGTTGCAGAAGAAATCAAAATAACAGGGGCAAAAGTATTGGGCAGAATGACTCTTTACAATGCCTATATGAATCAATGCAGAAATCAGTGCAAAAATTTAAGGAACAAGGTCATGAGGCATAAACTAAAAATTTTCCTCAGAGTTTTTGTTATGTGACTTTATGACAAGAGAGTTCAAACTAGCATGCATTATTACAGCTTAGACCAACTGTATGAGTTTCCTATTGCTGCTATAACAAATTGCCACAAACTTAGTGGTCCCAAGCAATACAAATTCATCTTATAGTTTTGAAGGTCAGAAGTCCAAAATCAGTCTAACTAGTTTGAAGGCAAGGTGTCAGCAGGGATAGTTCCTTCTAGAGGTTCTGAGGGGAGAATCCATTCTCTTGCCTTTTCCAGCTTTTAGAGGCTTCCTGGATTCCTTGGCCCATGGCCCCTTCCTCCATCTGAAAAGCCAGCAATGGTGTATTGAGTCCTTCTCACATCACACCACTCTGACACTAACTCTCTTGCTTCCCTCTTGTAAGGATCTTTGTGATTACATTGGACTCACTCTGATAATCAATGCTAATCTCCTCATCTCAAGATCTTTAATTTAATCACATCTCCGAGGCCTCTTTTGCCATATAAGGTAAGACATTCATAGGTTCCAGGGATTAGGACATAGACATTTTTGGGAGCTATTATTCTGCCTACTACACCAACCACACTGCAAATTTCTGTGGGATCTAAGGATGGCAGTTCAGCCAGTTAACATTATGAGTTCCTTTCAAGTATATCTAGCGCCTCCAGGAAGTATGTCCTAAAAAGATGTCAGAGTGAGCTCAGCACCATATTTGGTGGTATTGGCTGGTATGGGGATCCAGGGCGGATGAAGGAAGGGAGACGACATTCTACCCATAGGAAGTAGACAAAGCGGCCACACAGCAGCTGTACTCCCAAGCATTGTTCTCCACTCTTACATGGACTTTTAAAGGATTCCTTCCATAGTGCTTTCTAGACTTTAAGTTGGATGATGATACTGGGCATGTTTCATTTTATTTGTGCCTAATAATGTATTGAGGCCACCTATTTCTTTAGTATACCAATGGAGTAAAATGTTTGAGAACTAGAGCCAGTTTGGGGGTCAGGCCCCTGTGGGCTCATGCCCCATCTCTAACACCTACCATTGGCTGTGTGATCACTGGAAAGAAATCTCATGAGGTA
This sequence comes from Eulemur rufifrons, assembly GCF_041146395.1. Classification (NCBI taxonomy): domain Eukaryota; kingdom Metazoa; phylum Chordata; class Mammalia; order Primates; family Lemuridae; genus Eulemur; species Eulemur rufifrons. Next base: position 105,374,661 of record NC_091012.1, read on the forward strand.
GATGTGAAGGGTAAAGAAGCAAATCCCAAGAAAGTGGTTAGCACTGTGCTATGATAGTGATGATGATGATGATATCAGCTGGCCCTGATGAACTAGCCCCTGCCAACCTCTTTGGCCTCATGTCCTACCACTTTATCCCCTAGTCCATTGTGCTCCAGTTACATTGGCCCTCTTTCTGACCCTGAAGCAGCCCATGAAGGCCTTTGCATTTGCTGTCCTTTCATCTTGGAACTCTTTCCCCAAATATCTGCTCTGAACTCATTATTCAGCCCCTAGCTCAAATATTACCTTCTAGAAAATTCTTCTCTGACCATCCCAACCAGAGTAGCTCTTCCCATCCTCCCCAGTCACAATCTGTACTATCTTTCTCTTTTATTCCTTTAGTGGTTGGTCATAATTAAGCTCTGAAAATTACCTCCCTCCTTCCCTTTCTCTGTCCCTCCCTTCCTCCCTCTCTCTAGACTTTAAGTTCCTTTAGTCTAGGGGTGTTATCATGTTCACTGCTATATCTCCAGCACCTAGAACACTGCCTGGAACATAAGAGCTAAGTGTTTGCTAGCCAGCTGAGCAACTGACATAGACTACCATCAGAATGCAGATCTTAGTTTAATGTATTCATTTGAAATTTTTGTTTTCTATGAGCACTGACCTCTTGGGACCCATTCTTCACTTTCCCTGTTAATTATACTAGTCTCTCTCTGATGTCTCTCTCTCTCTCTCTTTTTTTTTTTTTGAGACAGAGTCTCACTCTGTTGCCCGGGCTAGAGTGCCGTGGCGTCAGCCTAGCTCACAGCAACTTCAAACTTCTGGGCTCAAGTGATCCTCCTGCCTCAGCCTCCTGAGTAGCTGGGACTACAGGCATGTGCCACCATGCCCGGCTAATTTTTTCTATATATATTTTTAGCTGTCCATATAATTTTTTTCTATTTTTAGTAGAGACGGGGTCTCGCTCTTGCTCAGGCTGGTCTCGAACTCCTGAGCTCAAACAATCCGCCCGCCTCAGCTTCCCAGAGTGCTAGGATTACAGGCGTGAGCCACCGCGCCTGGCCTCTCTGATGTCTATTTACCCTTCCCCCAGTCTTCCTCCTCTTCAGCCCATTCCTTCAGGGCCATTAGGTGGGCTTCTCCCTCCTTCCAAGTATATTTAAAAATTTTTTTAATAAAGCACTCTCAAAGTCCAAAAAAACCTAGAAGACTCAAAAAAAAATGAATTTTTACTGGTGAAACTTCAGAGACCATTGTTAGTTGATAGGGAACTGTTATAGGTCCCTTAGCCTCTCTAATCCAAACGACAATTGCATAATTGCTCCTGGGCTAATGAAAACGCGACTCTGTTCTATCCCCAGTGCTCGGCACAGTGATTTAAACATACACCAAGCACACATAAACATGTGTGACATGAATGGAGCTTCTATTACCTACTCATAAAATCGTATGAAAGAAATGCAAATCAATAGCGATTAAGGAAGAGTAAAATAATCTTGCCATTAGGTCCTGGCAGACCTTCTCACCTCTCCCAGATTCAGGCCAGGGGGCAGCTGATCTGCCAGTAGAGAGGGGTAGGGTGGGAGAGTACCTGGTTCCTAGGCCCTATCTCCTAGGACTTAGGCTTGGCAGAACCATTTGGGGTTCCCAGCTCACAGTCAAGAGCTGTTAACAGGAACAAGCAAAACATTTTGGTGTCTCCTTTGAAAAGAGGAGAAATCCTATGGAGGTAGACAAAATCTCAGGTCATAGAATTTCAAATTAGAAGCGTCTTTGGGAATTGTCTGATCCACCCTACCATTTTCAATTAAAGTACTAGCCCATAGTAGCCAAGTAGTAGAGCTGGTAATAGAACTCAGGACTGATGCCCATAGCCTTGTTGCGAGGAAAATAAAAGTGATACAGTGTGTCAGGGAATTTTCTCCTTCTCAATCATCATGTTTAAAGACCCTCTGAGAAAACAAATGTAAGGCTATCCAAATAGATATATGTGCTATTCTTTATTTTATACACATAATATTTTATATATATATATACATATATATATATATATATATATCTCCTGAAAGCATTTATCAAAATTTTAACTTATAATAGCTAGGAAAATAGAAAAATATCCTTAAGCTTCTGATCTGAAAATTCCTACCCTCAAAATAAGTCCATATTTACCATGTGGCAAATCTCTACACTGAGTTAATATTCTGGGTGCTTTTTCCACTCCAGTATATAGTATTTTAAATGAGTGCTGGGTTATACATTATAAGATACAGATTGGCACACATTTTTATTTTTTTTGAGACAGAATCTCACTGTGTTGCCTGGGCTAGAGTGAGTGCCATGGCATCAGCCTAGCTCACAGCAACCTCAAACTCCTGGGCTTAAGCCATCCTCCTGTCTCAGCCTCCCGAGTAGCTGGGACTACAGGCATGCACCACCATGCCTGGCTAATTTTTTCTATATATATTTTTAGTTGGCCAGATAATTTCTTTCTATTTTTTTAGTAGAGACGGGGGTCTTGCTCTTGCTCAGGCTCGTCTCCAACTCCTGAGCTCAAATGATCCGCCCGCCTCGGCCTCCCGGAGTGCTAGGATTACGGGTGTGAGCCACCACGCCCAGCCAGCACACATTTATATTTGAGGCTGCTATAGGACAGTCTAGAGCAAATTGTAGTGGGAAAAAATATTGTTGGCAATTGCACCCCTTCCTCTCCTCATTCCTCCCTCTCCCCTCCTCATCCCCCAACATGACTCTTCCCCCAAACATCTCTTCAGAGACAAAGGGAATGCAATCCCCCTGGGAAATGGATCAGTGCTGTTCAGCACTGATTATTAGCTACCTACAAAATCCAAGATCTTTAAGATTACCTTGACTACTAAAAATATTATCTTTGCAAGTTTATTACATCTTTCTTTCCTTAGAAAAGTGAACATTTTTTTTTAGGCCAGGCGCTGTGGCTCACGCCTGTAATCCTAGCATTCTGGGAGGCTGAGGTGGGCAGATCATTTGAGCTCAGGAGTTCGAGACCAGCCTGAGCAAGAGCGAGACCCCATCTGTACTAAAAATAGAAAGAAATGATCTGGACAGCTAAAATTATATATATAGAAAAAAATTAGCTGGGCATGATGGTGCATGCCTGTAGTCCCAGCTACTTGGGAGGCTGAGGCAGAAGGATTGCTTGAGCCCAGGAGTTTGAGGTTGCTGTGAGCTAGGCTGACGCCACGGCACTCTAGCCCGGGCAACAGAGTGAGACTCTGTCTCAAAAAAAAAAAAAAAAAAAAGAACAGAAAGAAAAGTGAACATTAAAAAAAAAGTTTTAGAGCATAAATGGTTAAAAAGTCAGCTCCCTCTTGTTTTTATAATTCTTAAACATTTTTTATTTATTTTTCAGGGGCGCAGAAGGTGGGGGTGCTCTGCCTGGTATTAATTTTCATAATTTTCAGTGTGTCATTTTTTTGATTCGTGTGTGTGTGTGTGTGTGTGTGTGTGTGTGTTTCCATTTGGAAAAACAAAAGATAGGTTTCCTTACCCACCATAGAAAAAAATGTAACATAAGACCCAATCGTTTCCTGAGAGTATGGAAGACCAAAAGCAGACGGCTTAGATCATGGTGGTGAGGAAGTTTTGTCATTTCCAGAAGGAAGCATGAGTCACAGTGTGTGACATTTTGGGAGACCTGAATCAGAGCTGTCGAGGAAGTGAGTTCTTGGACAATTTAGCTTAGAATCACAGAACAATTTAATTTAATGCCTTCCTTCAAAATTGTGTCTTTCTCCAAGATGGCTGCAGATGCAGATGTTCCAATTATTTCCCTTTAGGAACAGAGGGCAATTTAACAGTTGAAGAAGTCCTCTAATCCACTTTTGAGGCAACCAAGCTTGGAGATCATAATTAATATATATCTTTTGGAAAGGAGAAAAGAGAGTGGGTAAGAGAGGGAGGGAGGGAGGTCACTGCTCTAAAATCGATTAATAAATGAAGAATGATCAAGTTAAATTATATTGTTAGAAAAATTAAATTATCATGGACAGCTAAGCATTTTCATAAACATGTACTTCCTCTTTAAGGCCAAAATATTCTTGAGAAAAATCTTTCCACACACTCAAATTTCTCATTGCAAATTTCTCTTTTGCAAAGGCTCAATACCCAGAAAGGTTCCAGAATGCTAAGGGACACTCCATATAATCTTTCAGGAGAATGTGTTCATGGGGGGGGGCGTTCAGGGCATGAGAAGAAATTCTAGTTTGGGGGCCTGGGAGAGGGGTGACACTGAATTGCAGGGGGAGCATGGGAGGGAGGAAGTGCAGGGATGACAAGATAGGATGCTTTTCCCAGATTGGTTGGGAGCCATTACTAAGAGGGTTAGGGTAAAATAAATTAGAAATGACTTCAAATTAGAAGCACAGAGCACTGAAAAATCTTGATATGATATGGTTTCAGGGGCCTAATGATTTCAGGGCCTGATGATATTAATTATAACATGGTCTGATAATCAAATAGATTTTGAGACTTCATATAGATAACTTGGAGTTCTGCCCTACTCCCAGTCTCCACCATTATCTCCTTGAGGCCTGAGGGCTGTGAAGGGGCTTGCTTTAGCACAAGATAGTTTCCTGTGGCTGGTTTTGCTCTCAGCTAACTGCCTAAGGGGAGCCAGCTGCTGTTAGGCTGGGATAAATTTGCTTGAGGCAGTTACAGCCGCACTAGGAACATGTGTATAGATAGGAAAAGGAGAAAGACAGATGTATGTTTAGGACACACACTCACACCCACACCCACCCATCCACACACACAATGTATGGCATGAGGCACTGAGCTCCATTTGGCATAGCAAAGGATGGCCAGAACTCTAGACTAGATAGTAGCAGAAACCTGTCCTGACCTTTTGTATGTAGGTTGTGAAGAGACGTTATTAATATCAGGACTTATATAACCTTTTAAAAAGTCTCTTTCTGGGTCAGGCTTAAATTATGCCACGACCTGCCCCTGGGGTTTTGGGGGTGGCCTTTTGTTCCATCAAACTTCCTAGGATTCTGCAGTTCATATAATCTTTGCCCCTTCCAAGATAGCCTGGTAATGTCACAGAAGGTATGGAGGACAGAGGGTCAAATGGAAAATCATATATAGTCAGAAGGCCTAGTTTCAAGTCTCCAGTTTGCCCTTGTAAGCTGGGAGTTGGGCAAATCTCAGCCTGGGCTGCAGTGTCCTGATTCCTAGAAGTGGGGACCAGGACCCCAGGGTTGCAATGAGAACTCGATGCAGTAAATACTGTGCAAGTAGTAAAGCCATAGTGCTCTGAGCTTTGCCACACGATGCTGTGTTAACTATGTGCTGTGAGAGGACCCTTCTCCTTCCAGAACATTCCTCTTCTTCCTAGTCCATAAAGTAAGTACTTCTCAAGTTTGTCTCCTGCCCTTCTTGTCTCTCACCACTGCCCCGGTTCAGATCTTCTTTCTGTTGCATCTGATCTATTTTCTGTAGGCTCCTTCCTGACAGCTCCCACCTCTATCCTATGCTCTTGCTGTTTCCACTTCCTGGCATGCTCTTCCCCCGACGTCCTGGTGACTTGCTGCTCCCCTATGGTTGTTCAAATGTCTCCCTCCCTGACCACCCTCTATAAAATAGCACCCAGTCCCTCCCCCTACACCCAATCTCCCGTATCTTGTTTTATTTTTTCCACAGAGCTTAGAATGGATCTCTGTAATTATTTGACTATTTTTATGTACATAAACGTTTCATTTTAGAATACTTTTAGTTTTACAAAAAAGTTGCAAGAATATTACGGAGAGTTCCTGTATGACCCTTACCCAGGTTCTTCCCTTAGCAACTCATGTTGCTATGTTACATTGTTACATTTAAGGAACCAATGTTGACATGCACTATTAACTAAACTCTGTACTTTATCCTGATTTCCTTAGTTTTCCTTGTCTGTCCCAGGATCCCATCTAGGATACCACATGATATTTATTTAGTCATGTCTCTTTAGCTTCTTCTAATCTGTGACAGTTTCTGAGACTTTCTTTTTTTTTTTTATGACCTTGACAGTTTTAAGAAGTTCTGGTCAGGTGTTTTGTAGAGTGTCCCTCAATCTGGGTCTGCCTGAAGTTTTTCTCATGGTTAGACTGTGGGTATGGGCTTTTGGGAGGACAGACACAGAGGCAAATAACCTTTCTCATCACATCACCTCAAGGGTGCATACTGTCAACACTACTATTGATGTGACTTTGATCAACTGAAGTAGTGTTTGTCAGGTTTCTCCACTATGAGGTTACTTTTACCCCCTTTCCATACTCTGGAAATAAGTCACTAGGCACAGCCCACACTCAACATGTGATGGGTTAAATTTTGCCTCCTTGAGGAGGGAGTCTCTACCCACATTACTTGGAATTCTTTACAGGATATTTGTATCTTCTCCATTTATTTTTTTATTCAGTCATTTACTTATATCAGTCTGGACTCATGCATATTTGTTTGATACTCTGGATTATATTAAAATACTTTATTATATATTTTGTTGCTCAAATTGTTCCAGCCTTGACCATTGGGAACTCTTTCAGTTGGCTCCTGTGTCACTTTGACATGCCATCATTTTTTTGTTATTTAAGTAGTTCCTTACTTTCTGGCACTACAAGATGCTCCAGGCTCATCTTGTATATTTACTACCCCAGCTCTAGCATAAGCCATGTCTCTAAAGAAGTACAAGTTCCTTTTATTAGAGAATGTTATTAGAAACCAAGATCTGGGAGCTAGGTATGCTTGTTGCTACTGTGGTGTCTTTGCTTTTGGGCCCTCTCAGAGAACAGAGCTAGGAAATATGTGTGTATATACAAACTCATGTATGCACTCATCTCTATAATTATTTTTATATCTATCCATATATATCTATATCAAGCTAAATATGAGCTTGTATTGATGTCTCTTGACTCTAATCCAGTGCCACATGGAACATTTCATTCTAATCTGTTCCCCTTGCTTATCTGGAACCTTTCTCACCAACAGTGAGAAGACTGGCTTCCCCCACCCATTTAGTAACATTTATTTGCTCATCCCAGTATACATGTACAGCAATGTCAGAATTGTTAACCTGTACCTCCATGAAAAGCAACATTACTAACTAAAGTACAGTCCTTTTTGTTTTCAGTCTTATAGTATATAGTGAAAACTATATACTATAAATATATAGTATGTAGTGAAAACACCACTTTTCTAAGTTACTTAGGTCAGAATCTTTTGCCCCCAATCTCATCAATTAAATTATGTCTTACATTTATAATACTGTTAGATTCTCTCTTGTCATAGTCTGCATTTCATCCTGGGATCCCCTGACCTCCTGGTTGATGTTTTAAAAGGATTTGCATACGTTAAGGTTCACTCTTTGTGCTGTAAAGTTCTGTGGATTTTGACAAATACATAGCATCATACAACTACCACTACAATACAGATTAGTTCCACAGCCTAAAAAATCCCCTGTGCCTCCTCTAGTTAGAAGCTTAGTACCTATGACCTCCACTAGGTAATTATTACCTATTTTTCCTCCACTAGAATATAAGCATCATAAGGATAGAGATATTTCTCTGTTTGGTTTAATATTGTATTCCAAGTCTCTAGAAAAGTGCCTGGCACATAGTAGGTGCTCAATAAAATTTTCTTCTTGAATGAGTGAAGGTCTTTACTCTTGTCCTCTGAAATCCAACTTTCTCCTCTCCCATAGTAAAGCTTCCAAAAGCCCACATAGGAACATATCAGTCTCTGGCCTGGAAATTCATCATGGCATAGGGAGACCTTTGTGCATGTAGGTCCTGACCAACTTTTCTCCCCCAGGATGGGTTACATGTCCCACACCTATAGAGTAAGCATAGCATATGTATAACTCTACTCTGATATTTTCTACCATATATTATAATTATTCTATTCACTCATCTAGTTTCTTGTACTAGAGAGCCCAGCTAGTTTGGCACCACGTTTCTTTCTGATTGATCTTTAACTCTATAAAGATTTTCTCCATTTCACCTCAGAGGAACCAGAAAAGAAAGTCTGGGTACTTAGAGTTTCCTTAGGCACATTCATAAGTTGTTAATTAGAAGGTAGGATTTTTATTTTGTTGTTAGTTTTTTTTCCTATTTATTTTGGTTTTATTTTATGTTCTCCATCATAAGATGGGGAAAACTACGGCATAATGGATATACCGGAATGACTATACCAGGGTGTGTGCCTGTTTGGGGATATGTACTCTCCTTTCCCCTTTGTGACTCCTGATGGCAGGAGCTGAAGCTCCAAAAAATTACTCTAGCAGAAACTCTGTGTTTGTGTATGTGAAGGTAGGGAGAGGTAGGGAAGGCCAGGACCAACTATGTTCCTCACTGCTGAAGCCCAACTGTTGAACCAGAGCTGGTACCTTTGCTGATGTCTTCGATGACAGTTTTTATCATGCAAAATGGCCAGGGTCATAATTAGAAGTTGACCCAAAAAGTTCTGAGAGTGCCTGCTCCGTCAGTGAACTGAGGACTTGCGAGCACACTTTGCTTCCACTACCTTCCTCCAGTACCATCCTTAGACATGGGTAACCTGGCTCTGCTCCTTAAAAGACCCTGCTTTGCCCCTCTTCTAGCCCTGCCTCTCCCCATGACATGAGGAGTCCATGAGTCCAAGGATATGTGCCCATCCAGAGGTTGTAATCCTCCTTCTAGGCCATGCTCTGGGTAGCTGGACCCCTAAGATTCCTTGCCGAGATGTCCCTGAGCAGGCTTTCAAGGCCTATATAGTCCTCTTCCCTGGGTCTCTTTACCCTGGGTCTGTCTTCCAAGGGCAGATATACCACAGGGGTGCTTGCCTCTGAGGGTGGTGCTTTGGCTGGGGGTGGGAGGTGAAATCGAGGTCATAGGTGTGTGCAAGATCTCTCAGTGCAGAACTGCATTGGAGATAAGAAAAGAGATGAGAAGGGTGGGCCATAGGCCTAGGGCCTCCATCTGTCCTTTTGTCTAAAATCCCACAAATGTTGGGGATGGATCCACTTTCCTCCACTCCAGGATGAAAGTTGAGTTCCTTGGAATTTAGGTCAATTCTTAACAATTTGATCTAAACTTCTTGGCTTGCTTCTCTCTGATCATAAGTTAGCAGGTCAGGTCATGAGGCTGATAACTGTCCATGGCTGGACCAGGTCAGCATCAAAGGCACATGAGCTCTTGGACAAGATGTAAGTGGCCGTATCAAGAGACTCCAGGAAAGCTAAGTGCAGTCTTGACCCACATTGACTAAGATGAACCGTAGTCAAACTCCTACCTTAGTGGAAATTGCTTTCTTGACCATCCTTACACTAGGCTTCCAGATACCGTTTCTCTAACTCATCAAGGGCAGGGGCTATGTCTTAGTCCATGTTGGATACTACTGAGACACAGGGAAAAAAAGTGTTTTTTCCCACTTTAACATACCACTCAACACACTTCTGATGTCAGATGTGTGTGTGGGGCGGTGTTTGTTTCCCCACACACCAAGCAGTTTTCCTGTGAACCCCAGCTGGGTGTCCTCTAATGCAATTCAGTTCTGACACTGTCTAACTGGAGATAGCACAGGTTGAGGGCTCAGTCCTACAAAACTTCCCCTACTTCAGATGTCAGTCATAAGAAGTAGGTTGTCACCAAGACTTCTGACTGATGGGCTATAAATCAGGGGTTACTATTACCCCGTCTTCATGTTTGATTAATTTGCTAGAGCGGCTCACAGAACTTAGAGAAACACTTTACTTACATCCACCAGTTTATTATAAAGTATATTACAAACGATAGAGATGAATAGCCAGATGGAAGAGATGCATAGGGTGAGGCATGTGGGAAGTAGCACAGAGCTGTCATGCCTTCCCCAGAAACCTCCATGTGTTCAGCTATCCTGAAGCTCCCCAAACCCAGTCCTTTTGGGTTTTTATGGAGGCTTCATTACATAGGTTCTATTGGTTAAATCATTGGTCATTGGTGATCATCTCAACCTTTACCCCCTCTCCCTTCCCTGGAAGTTGGGAGGGTGGGGCTGAAAGTCCCAATCCTATAATCCTGCCTTGGTCTTTCAGGTGACCAGTCCCCAATCTGAAGCTATCTAGGGGCTACAAGCCATCAGTCAACTCACTGGCATACAAAAGACACTCTTACCACTTCAGAGATTCCAAGGGTTTTATGAGCTCTGTGTCAGGAAATGGGGACAAAGACCAATTTTATATATACGATTTATGTTATAAATCATAATATCATAGGTCCCTATCCTCTAGCATTGAGTCTGGCCCTCAGCAGATACACAATAAATGCTCATTAAACTCCACTGACTCTGTCTGGAAACTATTAAGTGGAATGTTATCACTTTCACCTTCACAGAAAAAAGCACGTATTCCAGCCCTCAGATAAAATAAAACAGAAACCGCAGCCCCAGAGAACCAGAGATGCCATTTTTAGAGCAATTGTCAATTGCAATAGGCATTTGACAGAATATATGGAGGGAAAACCAATCTTTATTACAACATTAACAGGTCTTTGCAATGGCTAGGGCTGTAGCAACACATTCAAGGAGGACTCTACAAAGTTTGTTTTTTAAGCCATTGTCCTCAAATTTTAGGGTTTATCAGAATCACCTGTAAGGATTTTTACAAACATATATTATGTTGCTGGGCCTCACCCTGAGAGTATCTGATTTGGTAGCCTGACATGGGGCCAGAGAATTTTCGTTTCTAACAACTTCCCAGGTGATGCTGCTGCTGCTGGTCTGGACATTACAGTTTGTGAACCGTCACTTTAAGCAAAAGAAGAAAGGTGCAAAAATTGGCAATAAATAGCTTGACACAAATCAATGTTAGATATAGAGGAGTTTGGTAGATAAACCTAAACCATGAGAGAAAAAGAGAATCCAAGCTGAACACATCAGAGACATTCAAAAGGGCTCAGGAGCCAACTTGAAAGAGTCTCCCTTGGCCAAAGACAGGACAATTTGGGCATACTAAAGGATAATAATTGCAAAGGAAACCCATCAAATATGTTTAAATCCAGGAGTTCCTAATATTTTAAAAAAACAAGTTGGTCACTATTAGGGTATAATAAAGGGGAAAAAAATCAGCCATTTATCCTGCTTTTCCTATATGAGCTCTCTCACTGAGTAATAATTATACATGAGAAGTGCTATCTTTATAAAAGCATTTTAGCTAACAATAATAAGACATAACAGAATTAGAATATCACCATTTTGCAGCTTCCCAGTGAATTAATGGATCCAGGCATTGAACAGAGACAGTTGCTAATATGAAAAGCGAGATCATCAGACATTATGTAACCTTACTAATGAAAGAGCAGAACATCACCTACATGGGGGAATGTGTCAAACTGCTCCATGATTGCACATTCAATCCACAAAGTCTGAATTGTGGGAAATTCTACAGGTCAAATACCTCCAGTTCTTAAACAGATAAATCATAAGTAAAAGAAAAGGATGGAGAAGAAAACTGTCAAATAAGAGACTTCAATTTTTTTTAATGGGTAATATTAAACTAGAGTAAGTAGCCATGTACCCTGGGATGACAAAGCTGTAAAGAAAAGTAAATCAGGATAGTAGTTCTTTTCAGGGGAGGGAGGGGTTGGAATCCGTGGCAGGGAACATTGAGAGGCTACGAGGATGGCTGGCAAAGTTTTGTTTCTTGACCTGGGTGATGGTTACAAGGACACAAGCCCATTGCATTGTGGGGCTTTCTGTATCTCTGTTTTGTTTTATAATAAAGAGGTTTTTTAAAAACCAGCCAACTACTATTGTAGACAAAACAAAAGAGTGAAGTATTTGGGAATATGTTCCACGTGAAAATATTTACTTTATAGAAACCAAGATGCCTAAATATTTTTTTGTGAACCAAGGTCTGCCTTGTTTTATGAGGTTGATGGGAAAAACAGCATTGGAGATAGTGGGGAGGAGTAAGTGGAAAGCATTCAGGCCAGCAGACGCTTCCAGTTTAGTGCATCATGAAAACTACTGACAAGGCTAGATGGAGCAAAAAATCCCAGCTTAGGTGTTTTTCTTTTCCTTTTCTTTTCTTTCTTTTTCTTTTTCTTTTTTTTTCTTTTTTTTTTTTTTTGTGAGACAGAGTCTCGCTCTGTTGCCCGGGCTAGAGTGCCGTGGCGTTAAGCTCACGGCAACCTCAAACTCCTGGGCTTAAGCAATCCTTCTGCCTCAGCCTCCCGAGTCCAGCTTAGGTTTTTAACATTTGCAAGCAAATGATAAATAAATAATAAGACTTCAGAGGATTAGATATAGTGAGTTGTGAAAGCAAGAAAAACTCTTGGGGTTGTTTTTCACCTTAAGGAGGAAAATGTTGAACTTTTGGCACACTTGATATAGAAAGCATACATATTTAACTGTCCCATCTATCAGCAGCTTAAAAGAACTGGAATCTTAAGAAGGGAACAACTCAAACTGGAGAAGGGAGGGACAGCATGAAGAAGAGGCTATGTGGCAAATGTTAAAGGCAGACTGGGGCCAGGCATGGTGGTGCACACCTGTAATCCTAGCGCTCTGGAAGGCTGAAGCAGGAGGATCACTTGAGGTCAAAAGTTCGAGACCAGCCTGAGCAACAGCAAGACCCTGTCTCTACAAAAAATGGAAAAATTAGCCAGGTGTGGTGGTGCATGACTGTAGTTCCAGCTATTTGGGAGGCTGAGGAAGGAGGATCGCTTGAGCCCAGGAGTTTGAGTTTGCAGTGAGCTGGCAAGAGTGAGACCCTGTCTCAAAAACAAAACAAAAAACAAAACAATAAAGGCAGACTGGAAAGGTGTATAGGTGTCTGTTTTCATGGTTCTAGTGGCCATAGTGTTAGCTAGGACTGAATATCTTTTGTGGCACCCCACTCAACACCCACTTTGAGAATGCTGATTTGCCTCTGTTCTCTGTTGCGTTGTAGCTCTGTAAGATTATCTGACTTTTTGTGCTGCCCTACCATTTCAGGATAAGCAGATTAGTTCTGTGGTCTGATGGGCTCTAAATTTGTGGTGTTCAAAGGCAGAGGGAGACTCTCTCACCTTGCTGTGCTTAACACAGTCCAGATATATCACAGAAGCTAAGAGTCTGTCAGTCTGAAATGATTGTGCCCTAAACTGGCCTCATTTCCACTTTCCAGAAAAATTAACTCTCCTGGAAATATTGTCTAAACTATGCTTACAATATCACACCATGTAATTCATGTCCTAAAATCATCTTGGTTTGTAGCAAAAGGGCAATCACTAAGTATTTAATAATATTAGGTTATTAAATACAAAATGTCCTATTTCAAATCAAAAGTGTAGTTTATTATATCTCAAAAAAGAAGCAGTCCAATTCATCAAAACTATTGACACAGTTTTGCCATCTTACTGGTAGATTGTTTATGTCAACAGTGAAGAAGTCTGGAGAGCAAATGATGAAAGGTGTTTTCCACAGCTTGTTGAGAGTTAAATATTTTTCCTTGCAAGAAGTGGTCCAAACCTGGAAGAAGTGGTAGTCAGTTGGTGCAAGGTCTGGTCAATACGGTGTATGACAGAGAGTTTCCAAGTCCAGCTTCTGTATTTTGAGCAGCATTGTTTGTGTGACATGTGGTCCAGCATTGTCTTACAAGAGGATTGGCCTGTCTCTATTGACCAGTCTTGGCTGATTAATTGCAAGCATCCTCATCACTTCATCCAATTGGTTGCAAGGAGACATCCCCTGTAATCAATTGACCAGGTTTCATGAAGCTAAGTGGATAATACCAGTGCTGGACCACCAAACAGACACCATTAGCTTTTTTTTGTTTTGGACTGTGTTTTGGCACTTCATCTTTATCCAACCATTGTGTCAAACACTTGCACTTGCTAAAAGGGATCCGTTTTTCATCACACATAACAATATGGTGTAGAAATGGTTTGCTTCGAGACTATTTCTCTTCTGACGCTCATTTAATTTATGAGGTACCCATCTATCCAGCTTCTTTACTTTGCCAATTTGTTTCAAATGGTCCAATATTGTTGGAATAGTAACGTCAAACCTTGCTGCTAATTCACGAGTAGGTTGAGATGGATTCGCTTGTACTGCACCTTGGTGTCAGGTTGCCCACATGGCTCATTTTCAAAATTAAAATCACCAGAATGGAACTTCTGAAACCATCAATGTACTGTGCATTCATTAGCCACATCCTTCCTAAACACTTTTTTGATATTTAGAGCTGTCTGCACTGCATTGGTTCCACAATGGAACTCATATTAAAAAATAACATGAATTTTTGACTTATTCATGGTTTCAAAAAAATTCCTCTAAAAAAAATGTGACAGATAATCACAAGCCAAACCATGCGTTTGAAAGACTGAGGAGGTACCTTCACAATTAGAATAAAACAAGAAGTGTCAAAGTGAAATGTCAGAGATATCAACTGTCAAACTTAGTACTTAAGGAAATTGGACATTTCATACTTAATAACCTAAATACAAATAAAAGAAAAAGTGAAATCCCCAACCTAAAATATGAGGCACACTCATATATCTGTACATCAGTTCTTTTCTGAAAATATGAAAATAAGTACTTTAATAATTATAGCTGTAGGGGACAAGGGATGCTGTCTGAAGGTTTGCTGAAAAATCAACTCACAAAAGGCAGATTAATTGGAGAAAAGTCAAACAAATTTATTTAATGTGTACATGGGAGTCTTCAGAATGAAGACCCAAAGATACAGGGGAAATTGTCTATTTTTATGCTTAGGTTCAACAAAGTATGGACAGCTGTGTAGAAACATGATTGGACAAAAAGGGTATGATTTAATGCTAATAGACTGAATGGGGAAACCCAGCAAGTCATATCTGTCTAGATTGTTCTTGTCCTCTCTGAGGATGCACTCCTTCCTTTTGGGTGTGGGGCAGGATCCTCTCTGGAATGGGGGTCTGATGACCTACAGTCAAACAAGGTAGGTCAGATAAGTAGATAAGTTCTTTTTTTCTTTTTTTTTATTTTTGAGACAGAGTCTCACTCTATTGCCCGGGCTAAAGTGAGTGCTGTGGCGTCAGCCTAGCTCACAGCAACCTCAATCTCCTGGGCTCAAGCGATCCTCCTGTCTCAGCCTCCAGAGTAGCTGGGACTACAGGCATGCGCCACCATGCCTGGCTAATTTTTTCTATATATATTTTTAGCTGTCCATATAATTTCTTTCTATTTTTAGTAGAGACGGGGTCTCGCTCTTGCTCAGGCTCGTCTCGAACTCCTGAGCTCAAATGATCCACCCGCCTCGGCCTCCCAGAGTGCTAGGATTACAGGCATGAGCCACCGCGCCCGGCCCAGATAAGTTCTTTATGGC
This sequence comes from Eulemur rufifrons, assembly GCF_041146395.1. Taxonomy (NCBI): domain Eukaryota; kingdom Metazoa; phylum Chordata; class Mammalia; order Primates; family Lemuridae; genus Eulemur; species Eulemur rufifrons. The sequence continues at coordinate 105,389,953 of NC_091012.1, forward strand.
CAATTTTTTACATAGAATATTTTTAGGTTTTATGGCTGCTTTTGGGAAAAGGGGTTCTGGTTTCTATGACCAGTCTCAGGGAGGAATGGGACTGAGGGACGGGAGGGCAGGAGAAGGTCAGAGAAAAACTTTTGCTTCTGAAGCTGCTTCTGAGGCCTTCATTTTGGGGTGTTGTTTTCTGAGTCCCAACATAGCTAATGTTTAATGAAAGACCAATATGTGGCCACATGATGCCTGCAACATTTTATATATACTAACCCACTTAATCCTTATCACAGCTTTATGAAGAAAGGGCTATTATTTTCTACATTTCACAGGTGAAGAAACTGAGATACAGAGAAGATACACAAAGTCCAAGTTCACACAGATTCCCTTCTTATTCCTTTTTCTTCTTCAGGCTCTATACCACGTGGCAGCCAGAGCAATTTTTCTAAAAAGAGAACAAAAATGATCAATGCCTTCCCACTACTTTTAGGGTAATGTGCAAATGCCATAAAATGGCTGCAGATCCTTACATCATCTGAAGGTTGGCTTCAGCCTACTTCTCAGTAGTGACTTTCAGCCATCTCTGTCACCTTGCTCTCTCTCCCCAAGCCACTTCACTCTCTTCTTTCAGTGTGTCATTTCCTACCACACTTCCATACCTTCTCACATGCTGATTCCTCTTCCTGGAACTCTTTTGCTAGTTCTCTGCCTATCTCACACCTACTTAAAAATATCCTCCTCACTACCTGCCTGCAAACACACACTCAGGACCATGTGGTGTGAGCTCCCCTAATACGCTGCCCCCACATCACAACACAGCTGCCACCCTTCAGTTGGTGTGACTGCTTGTTTTAATATGTGTGTTTCTTGCTATACTGTAAGCTCCATGAGGTCAGGGACCATGACTGTCTTACGTATCACTGTCCCTCCAACATAGAGCCCCATGTCCGTTAAGTAGTAGGCACTTAAAAAATATGTGTTGTATTAATGTTATGCATACCTGGAATTCTGCTTATTGTTATTAATGGGTTTTTGAAACCTAAGCCAGAAATGTAAGTTTGTGCTATAATCATATAACAAGAGTTTACTTATGTCAAACCTACACCACAAACTCTGTACATGCAAGGCCACGACAGACCAGCTTGGAAGTCTTGGGCTGACGTGGTAAAAGTTGGGATGGAGCTATAGATATGAAACTACAATATGAGACAGAATAAAATAAGCACTAAAATTTTCTTCTGTGTGTTGCGGGGGGGCAGGTAGGAGTGGGAAATTATGTAAATCAGAATAGTGACATAAGAACTGAACATCAAGGGGTGGAGAGAATTTTGATAATGCGAAGACGGTGAGAATAGCAATCTAGAGAGATAGAATAGCATAAACTAAGGCTTTGGGACAAGAAAAGGCAGAAATTGTTCAGGGACAAATGGAAGTCTTCATAAACTGAAATGCAACCATATTTCAAATGCTATAACATTTTATTTGTCTCAGCATAAGGAAAGAATCAAAGATGCAGATGAAGTATGGTTGAATGTGCACAGGCACTCATTGTAGATGCTGATTCTAGGTGAACTGCAACCAGTGGGTTCTGGTATTCTCAAAATTGGTCCTGATTTTAGCAGGGAAAGAACCTGTGCCATCATTTCTAGCATCCTTTTCCATAAAAGGGATGACCTGAAAAAGAGACTTGAGCAATTTCTTTGGAGGAACAGATTTCTTTAGTCCAAGGGATACATGCATATCAGACAATATTGGTCCAACGCCATGCAACCCTGGACTTGTCAGCTATCTGTTTGGAATCTATGTTTTCCTTTGGCTGTGTTTTGGCCTCTAGTGGAGGGCTGCCTTCAGGAAGAGAATGTGCTGCTCAGGGAGACTCAAGAATTTCCATCCCTGTGATTCTAATTTCCAAAAGCACATTAATAAATCCCCATTTTGGATACACTGGGTTGATGAGAGGCTGTTCTGCTGAGACACATCCACCTTTTTTTTTTTACTATGAAGTGGGGGGGAAATGAGGAGGGGGATTCAGTTTCTTTTTTTTTTTTTTTCTTTGAGCTCTGTCACCCCAGGTACAGTCCAGTGGCATCATAATAGTTCACTGCAACTTCTAACTCCTGGGCTCAAATAATCCTCCTGCCTCAGCCTTCTGAGTAGCTTGGACTACAGGCATGCACCACCATGCCCAGCTAATTTTTTCTATTTTTAGTAGAGACAGGGTCTCAGTCTTGCTCAACCTGGTTTCGAACTCCTGATCTCAAGCAATCCTCTTGCCTCAGCCTCCCAGAGTGCTAGGATTACAGGCGTGAGCCACTGCGCCTGGCCCAGATCCACCCTTGATGGGCTGCTGAGTCAGATTTCAGAGCTGCCAAGTATGAGGTTCAGTCCTTAGGCAGCACCTATAATCTAAGGCATTAAACAGAGGCACAGTGGTGTCATGGCTAAGAGCACAGGTTCTAAAGCTAGTAGCCCCACTCCACCACTATGCTAGTAACTTCTCCATGTCTCAGTTTTCTCATCCACAAAATGGGGATAATAATAGAATCTGCCACATAGGGTTGTTGTGAGGATCAAATAAGTTAATGAAATTAAAACCCTTAAAAGAGTGCCTGGCATACAGAAAGTATTAAATGAGTTTAAATTATTTGTTTTATTCAGTTAACAGAGACAATCTGATTATTAACAACTCTTATAATTCTCAGAGCCATCCTTTAAGGTGGCTATGAATATCCCTGCTTCACAAAACCAAGGTTCATAGCGATTGATGAACAATTATCACTCATTTTCCTGGAGGACAATTTCACCTGAGGATATAAGGCAAAAACAAACATTTTGATATTAACAGAAACAGATTGTATATGGAATGAAATGCAAATTTTGCATAAATGTTTACTATAAAGCATAAAAATTTCAAGCAATTACTTTCTTACAGCATACCACTCCAGGACTCACCTATAGAGTCCTGGGCCTATGAGTTTAGTCTCCTCTCTCATTGAAAGAGTTTGATTCTGAGAAGGCAATTTTATTGCTAACTCTTTGGGGATTTCCTCACTGTAGTCCCCATTTGAGACAAGATAAGACAAGATAATCAAACATGAAACTGCTACTTGACCAGGAAATGTTTCTGTACTTTAACAAAACCAAAAACAAATCCTCTGACCAGAGGATGGCCCGAGCACCGAAAACTTCATAATGACCCCATCTATACATTATTACTAGTTGTTAGGGTAAATCTATTAGCTCTTAGGGTAGATTTACATTATTAGCTATTAGAGTAAAAAGCAGTCATGCTCTTGCCTTCTTGGAGTTAACAAAATAAAATGAGGGGATGTCTATGTTAAAGAAAAACTTTAGACAAATTAAATTTAGCAGAGTTTATTTGAGCAAAGAACAATTTATGAATTGGGCACTTCTCAGAACCAGGAGAGTTCAGAGAGCTTCACTCAGCAATGTGGGCAGGCAGTATTTATAGACAGAAAAGAAAATGCCATACAGAAACAGCTTAATTGGTTTCAGATGGACATTTGCCTTATATGGACAGGGTCTGTTCAGTTGGTAGCCTGTGATTGGCTGAAACACAGCTACTTGTTACAAGAACATACTCTTAGTTAGGTTGCAGTTTGTTTACATACTAAGTTATATTGCAGTTTGCTACATATGTTGGCAGCTTTAGGTCAAATTTAATTAATTAATTAATTTTTATTTATTTTTTTTTATTTAGAGACAGGGTCTTGCTCTGTCACCCAGGCTGGAGTGCAGTAGCCAGGTCATAGCTTACTATACTCCTGAATTCAAACCATCCTCCTGCCTTAGCCTCCTGAGTAGCTAGGACTACAGGCATGCCCCACCATGTCTGGCTAATTAAAAAAAAAAAATTTGTAGAGGTGGGGTCTTTTTATGTTGCCCAGGCTGGTCTTAAACTCCTGTCCTCAAGAGATGCTCCCATTTCACCTGCCAAAGCGCTGAGGTTAAATTTTAATTTAATTTAACATCTACACATAGGCATAGCTATCGGAGTAAACAAGAAGGATGCTGGGGGCGGGGGAGGTGGAGACACAACCATGGAGCAGAAATAGGAGTTAGTTATCTAGCTCAAAACAACATATGTAGAATTGATCCATGTTCTTTCTCTGACGGATGCCATCTGCTTTCGATGACAGAGATGGAGGAGGTGAGTAAGACTGGAATAACAGAGTGACAGCAAAGGAAAGCCTGGCCAACCTCAGCATCTTATTTGCGTTCTCTCCATTTTTTTTCTCTCAGTGGTCTTCCTTCTTAATCTCTTAGACAACCAGTGCCCTCAAACCTTCTCCCCTGTTCAGCTTATCAGAACTCTTCCTCAGCTGTGGAACATACAACCTCACCCACATTAAAGAATATATGACTAATAAAGCTTACCGTGGTATCTTTACTAAGAAAGTTGCCTTTTAAAAAATGTTTTATTTTAATGTAATTTTAGAATTGCAGAATAGTTTCAAGAATATACCGTTTACTTGGATATACCAATTGTTTATATTTTGCCTCATTTGCTTTATCATTCTTTCTGACTCTCTCTTTTTTCCCTGAAACGTTGGAAGGTAAGTTGATGCCATCAAGTCATTTACCAAACACTTCAGTGTGCATTTCCGAGAACACAGACATTCCCTTACATAACTATAGTACAGAAATCAAAATCAGGAAGTTTAGCACTGCGATACAATGCTATTATCTAATCTACACTCCATATTCAAATCTCACAATTGTCCCAACGTCCTTAAAAGCTATTTTGTTTTTCCTAATCCAAGACTTGATTCAGGATCATACATTGCAATTGATCATCAGGTAACCCTAATCTCCTTTAAAGAGAAACAGTTGACCAGCATTTCCTTGTCTTTTTTTAACTTAACATTTTTTTGAAGAGTACAGGCCAATTATTTTGTAGAATGTCCCTCAATTTGGATCTGTCTGGTATTTCTTCATGATTAGATCCTCTGTTAGGAACACCACAGAAGTGAGTTTGTGCCTTCCAAGTACATAATATCAGTCCTGATAATGGTTTGTCACATTCTGATGATGCTAAGTTTGATCCCTCTATTAAGAGGGTGTCTGTCAGGTTTCTCTACTTTAAGGTTATTATTGTTCCCATGGTAATTAATAAGTGATTTTGGGGAGATATTTTGAGATTATATAAAATATGTTCATCCAACTTCTATCCATGATATTTTCTACCTCCATTGTGCCTTTTATGTTTATTAGTTAGCATTGTAAGCTAAGGAAAAGCTTTCCTCTTTCCTTCAATTACTTATATCAGTATAGACTCATGGATTTTTATTATATTCATTGGCTATAATCCATTACTATAATTATTTATTTCAAATCTCATATTATCCAACATTTCACCAGTGGGAGCCCCTCCAAGCTGTGTTCTACATCTTTCTGATAGATCCCCACTATTCTTGGAGTATCTTCTTATTTTCTGGCACAACAAGATATTTTAGGATTGTCTTATGCTTTTTGTGCCCTAGCCCTGGAATCGGCCATTTCAACATGGAACCTTTGTTCCTTTTTAGTGGAAAATAGTATTTAGAAATCAACAGCTAGCACTAGATATGTTCGTTGCTACTGATGTGAAGTTTGCAATTTTGGTGTAAGCCCAAAGAATGAAGTGTTAGCTCAAATTTTGTTTGTTAACAAAGTGAGTGGAGATGGATTATTAAAGAGCACAATATGTGTCTCTTGTTGACTCTGAAGTCACACTATGGTGGTGAGGGCACACACCTGTGAGTTGATCTGGGGTAGAGCTTAAAGCTTTGTTCTCATTTACTTGTATCCAACCATCAAAACACTGCCAGATGAGGTGGGGTGATCAGAGGCTTTGAAAGAGAGAGCAGAGTTGATAATGGGGCAGGATGGGTCCTTTTGCACCTAGGAAAGAGTTGCAGGCAAGCCTAACAAATGGAGACTTTCTCTCAGGAAATAGGAAGAAGAGAAGGAAGGTTAGAGCTTGGAAGAACCACAAAGTCTAAAGTTAGAAATTTCATCTCATAAGACAAGGAAAGTGGAGATCATGGAAATGTTTTATAAATAACAAGGCTGTATCTATGTCAGAGCAAAATGGCTGATGAGTTTAGGAAGCTACCTGTTCTTTCAGGTGAACCATACCTCTACCCTTACTGTGTAGAATTCACCTATGAGATCATATATCTTAGTTTGTGTTCATTATTATCTTCTTCGACTACCTAAGGATAGGTGGGCACCATGTCTTATTCAATCCTGTGTCCACAGTAACACTTGCTACCTTGTAATTGTTCAAAAATGTCTGCTAAAAGTTTCTGACTTCAGTCTACTTGAAACATTTAAAATGTCTTTAACTGATACTCATAATTTTTGAAACAATATTGGTAATTTATTATGAACTCTTAGTTTGGTTCATGGCAATATATCCAACACTGTAGAAAAAGGTGATATCTTAGGAAAAATGCACTGATTAAAATAAATATTAAGTTCTACACTCAAAGTACCTTCCCACTTAAAATCAGTCCAGGTGCAGAGGGAGACTGCCATGCCATGGTAGGGAAATCTCCACAATGGAAGCTGGTATTATCTGCCCAGCAAGTCATAACCTCATGACCTTGAATAAGTTCCTTAGCTTCCAGAACTCAATTTCCTTTTCTGCAAGATGGGAGTAATAATACCTGATTTATAGGTGGTTGTAGGGTAATGTACGTTGAAGGTATTGCATGTCTCTTTTATGCCTTCTAAAATCTCCATAGGCTCAGTTGGAAGGAATTCTGGGGGCTACAGCAAGAAAGGGTGGGGGCAGATTCTTGGGATAGGCAGGGCCAGCTCAAAGGAAACTCTCCTGCCTATACAGATGCCCCTAAAGGTGTTGCAGTCTGAATTTTCATGTTACAGAGTGTACTGGTTTTTTTGGACTGCCTTAACAAAATACTGCAAATTGAGTGGCTTAGAACAACCGAAATTTATTGTCGCACAGTTCTGGAGGCCAGAAGTCAAAAACCCAGGTGTTGGCAGAGTCATATTCTGTCAGAAGGCAGCAGGAAAGGATCTGTTCTAGGTCTCTCTCCTAGCTTCTGGTAGCCTCAGGCATTCCTGGGCTTGTAGGTGGCTGTCTTCTCCCTGTGTCTCTTCACATTGTCTTTCCTTTGTGTGCATCTGTCTCTGTGTCCAAACTTACTCTTTTTAATAAGAACACTAGTCATATTGGATTAGAACCTACCCGAATGACCTCATAATAACTTGAATACATCCTCAAAAACCAAATTTCCAAATAAGATCATGTTCTGAGGTACTGGGTATTCAACATATCTTTTTGAGGAACACTATTCCAACCATAACAGAGGCAAGGTCAAGTCGGATCCAGGTGGCTGGAATATCTAAGGCACATTCTACATGGAAGCAAGAGTGAGGGAAGGAACACTCAGCAATAGGAAACTTTCTACATAGGAGACTCCTGCTGTCAAGTCCCATGTGGCATATTAAAAATGGCCACAAAGTTTTGACCCTTCTCTCATTGAGAGGTGAGGTCTATTTTCTCTGCTGAACCTGGGCTGGATTGTGATTGCTTTGACCAATAGAACATGACAGAAGTGATGCTCTGCCACTTCCAGACGTAGCCTTTAAGAGAACTGGTAAGTTTCCTTTCTCTTGAAGCCCTGAGCTACCATATAAGAAGTCTGACTACCCTGAAGTTGCCATATAGCTAGTAAGGATAGTTACAGGATCCAAACCCTGGGGATGGGGCTCCAAGAGCCAGTGCTCTTGAACTACCCTGTGCCATATGGTGAGAAATTATTTATTGTCTATCCAGAAAATATATTACTCTTTGACTGCAGATGATTAAATTGGTTAAACCAATTAAAATCAGCCATGTCAATTGTAAGCTATATCCAATTAAAATCAACTTTCATTTATTTGTCAACTATAGGCAAGGTGGGTGTGATGTCTCTGCCTTTAAAGATATTATACTCTTGTGTGATTGTAGAGTCCTACACTGAATTGCAGTTCTAATGTGTGAAAAAATTCATCTGATTCAACCTGTATTATTATTCCAGCTATTAACAGCTTATCAGTCACTGAAAATAGGCTGTGTCAGTTTTACTTCTTTGGAGGCCCTTTATACTACCAGGTTTGAGATGTCTGGGCTGCCTTTAGTTTCTCTGCACCATTATTATTCCTAAGGAATAGGGCTGGAAGCAAAAGATAGAGCTGGTAGAGGCTTCTATCATTCCACAAAACCCATCTACGGTAAGGACTCCAAGTCTGGGGAGAGTAAGGGGAAGAGAAGACAGAGGTAGACGGGAGCAAGTGCAGGCAATAAGGCCAAAGAAATAGCTGCAAAAAGTGTAGGATGTTTGAAGAAAGGAATCAAAAGAAGGAGAAAAATTAAAGAGTGGGGAAAACTGGAAACAGAAGAAAGTGGGGGGAGAAAGGGAGAAAATGCTTTGGAAACTAAATGAGAGTACTAAAAATAAGCCAAAAGGCAACAACAACAAAAATAAGATTCAGGCTGGGCGCGGTGGCTCACGCCTGTAATCCTAGCACTCTGGGAGGCCGAGGTGGGCGGATCGTTTGAACTCAGGAGTTCGACACCAGCCTGAGCAAGAGCGAGACCCCCGTCTCTACTAAAAATAGAAAGAAATTATATGGACAGCTAAAATATATATAGAAAAAATTAGCTGGGCATAGTGGCGCATGCCTGTAGTCCCAGCTACTCGGGAGGCTGAGGCAGGAGGATCCTTGAGCTCAGGAGTTTGAGGTTGCTGTGAGCTAGGCTGACGCCACGGCACTCACTCTAGCCTGGACAACAGAGTGAGACTCTGTCTCAAAAAAAAAAATAAAATAAAATAAAAATAAAAAATAAAAAAAAATAAAAAATAAGATTCAATTGTGTTCTTATTTATAGTTGTGTTATCCAAATGGAATTGTCTATTTATTCAATATTTGACTTCATTACATAATGTGTTTACATCTTCCCAAAATGTTTGCATTTTAAGGAAAGGATCTCACCTATAAAATATTTCCGTGTCTGAATTTGGCTACTCTAGATACCACATGTAAATGGAATCATATAATGTTTGTCCTTTTGTGTCTGGCTTATTCACTTAGCATAATGTCCTCAAGGTTCATCCATGTTGTAGCATGTATGAGAATTTCATTCAATTTTAAGTAATGCATAATATTGTATGCATATACCACGTGTTGGTTATGCTTTCATCTGTTGTTGACATTTGGATTATTTCCATCTTTGGCTGTTATGAATAATGCTGCTATGAGCATTGGTAACTTTTTGTCCTAGTAAAGGTGTAATATTTGAACTTAGAGAAGAGAGGCAAAGTGGACCTTTAGTATGCTTTGGTTCTAAGCCACTGAAGCCAATTTTGCTTGGGTAAATGAACCATCCATGGGATCCAATGCAAATTATTAGAGCCTCACACTTGGGTTTGGAACCAAAATACTTGTTAGTAATCAAGTTTTACTCGGCCACAGTTAGAAATATCTTTGTTTCTATCTTCTGAGGTCCTTGAAAGAGGAGGTACAGGTAAGTTGAAGCAATATTTAAGTATTCTTAAATTGCTAACATAACACCATCACATCATTCCTTTGTCGTCCCTCATTGCATCCTGAACTACAGGGTTTTACTGAAGTAAATAATTGCCCTTCCACAGAGTATGTATAGAGAATCAGTCTTTCCTTCTAGAGAGAAAAAGGGGATTTTAACTTCTGCTATAATATATGCACACATCCCACACATCTACCACATCTTTTAGAGCCTGAATCAATTCATTAGCTTATCTCCCAAATCCACAACGAAACACACATCTCATAGAAAACAATAAACAATGGATTAAACTTAGGCCCAGAATTTTCATTGTATATATTTATGGGGTACATTGTGATGCTTTGATATATGCATACATTGTAGGATTAAATCAAGTTAATTAACATAAGGTACACCAAATTTGAATTGTGTCTCTACTGGGTTTGGCCACTGTTGTGGGAGGATGTTCTTTATTGGTGTGTTTTTTTGTTGTTGTTGGCAGTGTGTTTCTCAGGATTTTGATAGTTTCTTTTAAAATGAGGTGGGACACTTATAATCTAGAGAGTTTCTGTTGAGATGAATTTTATAATTTATCCATACACAGCAAATCATAGAATGCTTCTGTTATGGATTGTGTTGCTCCCAACCAAATTCATATGTTAAAGTCCTAACCCCCAGTAGACATTGGACTTTCATCTGACCAGAGCTATCAGGAGGGCCCAGTGCTTCTAGATTCTTAAACATGAGCTTGGATTAATATATTTATAAGAAAACTCTAAGCCTGTACTTTCTTATTTTATTTTATTTTATTTTATTTTAATATTCTGTGTGACAAAGTAGAAAGTATGCATAAAGCACTTGTGCTGCATACTGAAGCTCAATAGTTGTCTCAAGGAAAAGTACTTGTGCAATTGAGTTGTGAGCTGAACTAGCCACTTTTCAAGTGAAAATGGATCACTATTTTTACTTGAAGCAATGACTGACAGACAAATCCTAGTTGTTCAGACTTGGGTATTTGGCAGAGATTTTTTTGAAAATGAACAAAGTGAGCCTGTTATTTCAAGGAAAACAACTGACAATATGTGTTGCCAAAGATAAAATTCCAGCTTTCAAGAGAAAATTAGAATTTTGGAAAGTTTATATCCACCACCATGAGCTTGCTGGCTTCCCAATACATAAAGATATTTCCTGGTGAGATTGGTGTTGATATGAATAAATATGATTTAAAATTTTTTTTGTAATGAAATGTGTCAACATTTAGAAGATTTGCATAACTTGGTGAACAAATATTTTCCCAATGACCAATTCATAGTTTTATAAAATCATGCGTGAGTAAAAAAACATATTCTGAGTATAAGATAGAACAATGAATTTTAATGTAACAGAGAAGGAAAAGCTCATTGATATGGTCTAAGATCCCATGTTGCAATTAACCTTTAGGGACTACCACTTGTCTCATTTTGATGTAGTATCAAAGAAGAGTATCTGAAATTATCTAAAAATGCTATTTAAATATCTCTTCCCTTTTCCAGCTACATGTTTGTGTGAGCTTGATTTTCTGCATATATATACTTCTATCAAAACAACATATTGCAACAGCTAGAATTCAAAAGCAGATGTTAGAATCTAGCTGTCTTCTATTAAGCCAGACATGTTACTCTTCTCACAATTTTTTTTGCTTTGGAAAAGAAGTTATTTTTCATAAAAAATATTTTACTTATGTTAACTTGTAATAAGTTTATTATTATTTCAAAATAAATTTATAAATTAATATTTTAAACATCTCTCAGTTTTAATTTTTATATGGTAAATATCAATAACTATAACCCACATTAACCAAGCTCATTAAGGTTCTCAGTAATCACTGGGAGTGTAAAGAAATTCTGGGCTCCAAACATTTGAGAACTGCTGGTATAGGTGACACAGAGCACAGTTTCCTAAAGTAAGCTCAGGAAACTGTTTGCATCAGAAACACCTGGGTAGCTTGTTATAAAATGCAGATTCCTTGGCTTTGTCCCAGATTGAATCAGATTTCTTAAAGGGCCGGTCTGTATTTGTTTTCATACTTTGAAATTTCCAAAGAAAATAAAGCTTGAGTTTAATAAAAAGTTAAGGCAGTCCCTTGATAGTGTGGCCAGCTTTTCCATCTGAGATTGTAGACAATGAAACTGAACACAACACCTGTTCTTTCAGAGATCCAAACCTCAGGAATTATGGCCACACTTGTACAAATGCAGTGATGAGAGTTCTTTAGACAATATTCCCTGCAAAAATGACTTAGATATGGAGAGAAGTTGACATATGGCAGTGGATTGCATTTGATATGTCTTTTCCACTTAGTTGTGGATCCAAGTATGTATTCTCAAGGTTTTTCATATTTCTGCTCCAGCACTGAAGCCAACGGCCATGGTGGCCATTTCAGATGAGGCAGGGGAGGAGGTAGTGCAGTGAGGCTGGGCTGAACACAGTAGAGTAGATCTTGGCAACTAAGACATACAGAAGCCAAGCTAAAGAATGTGTTTTTCTGAAAAGCCACATCTGGCCCCCTGGTTAACATCCTGCCTGCTCTTTTGCCTCAAACAAGAGGCCAACCACAGAAAACATGCAGAGTATTGGGATATGGCCACATCTTTGATTTGTCAGAAATAGTGACACAAATTCAAAACATTATTGCCATATGCATAAATATGTATATGCATGCATACTCACATTTGTGTATGGGAAGGGAGGTTGGGAATTTTAGTATTCAACTGGGAACCATCTCTCCCTGTGGCCTGCCTCCTGGATAAAATATGATCTCCTCCTTTGTGAACTATCAAAACAGGCAACTCTGCAGGCCCCTGTAGTGGGAATAGCTAAGCAATGGCATGGGATAGAAGCTAAGATCTGGAAATGTGTTTTTGGTACATGGGACACGATATCTCTTGCCTTTCTATGATATCTGTGTTCTAGCCACTTAGGACATCTTTACAAAGTCAGGCTGCTGATATGTGATTCTATAACATTCAGTTTTCCACTGTTTTACTGATGGAGCTTTGTGTCCATTTCTCATCCTTTCCCCAACCCTACACTCCTGTCCTTGCCATACACATCCCAACCTGGTTTCATTCTGATCAAAATTTCTTCTCTAAAATGCCTCCTGAGTTATGTGCAGCATGAAACATAAGAGGCTTTGTTGTTTTTATTTTTTTTTCCATAAAGCAAAAAATTTGGCTAACAATCCACTCATGTGTTATAGCAGTAAGAAATGCAGGCGTGGAACATTGATTTAAGCAGAGAAGTCAAAGAAACACTATCCAGAAAAACAAGTCTATAATGGCCATCGGAAGGATGAATTAGATTTGTGGAAGCTTAGAACGCAAGTGAGTATAACAGCCTACATTTGTGGGTTGTTACTGTAGTACCTGTTTCTCCCTTAGTACATTATCCCCTCATACTAGCTGGGCTGCTGGCCAGAGAATGATATGCTCTGATTGCTCACAGCTCCCTCCTGCATTCCCACCCTTTTCAATTCTCTTCTAAGAGATCCTCTGTGACCACCTCCCACTTTAGAAGTGCCCCTGAGCATTGGAACATCATTCCTTCTTCCTTCCCAGATCAAACTTATATTTAAGGACCGTCTACTCAGGGCCAGTCATTTGTTATATTTTATTCCACTCTTGCCACAATTCCAGGAGGTAGAAATTATTAGCCCCTTCTCACAATAAGAAAAATTGAATGTCGGAGAAGTGATTTCCTTGAGGTTATAACAGCTAGTGAGTATCAGAGCAAAGCATTCTGGGTATTCATTCCACTGGACTACCCGACTCCTACAACTTCCCCTTCTCTGTTCTCTAAGCAGATGCAATGAGCTAAAATAGTCTAAGGAACCAATGAGTGATGAGTGCTCAATACACTCACCACAAGAGGGACTTTGCATGTTGAAGGAGAGGTCTCAGATATGGGAAAGACTCTGCTGGACTTCCAGTGGAGTAGCAGAAGGTAGAGGACATGTTTGGGGTCAGAAGAAACCTGCTCAGGAACCTGAAATTGTATTAATACCAGGTAGAGGAAAGTCTCAATTTTCTAATCCTTGGGCCATGTCTGGCAAGCATAAATATTTTCTTGGGCCCACATGGTGTTTTTAAACATTTGAATATTTGCCAACAGTTAGAAATTAGGAGATTCAACATAAAAACCTAGATTTGCAGCTTTTCTCAGAAAATTGGAGGATCTACCATCACTGTGTCCATATTCTTTGATGACAACTGTCTACAGTTACCCTCTGAGGAGACTCAAGCTTGCATGTCATCACCAGCCCTACAAATCTCCCAGCTTATTTCACTTATTTCTGGGCCACTGTAGGCATTTGAGTTTGAGACTCCTGAAGTAGATGAAAGCCTCTTCTGCTCACAGGAGGGGTACCATCCCTGAAGGTTGAGGCTGTAAAATGGCCTACAGGCTCAACTTCCATTTCTTCCATTTTCCTTCAAGAAAGGAGGCAATGAGTACATCAGCCCCCATATCTCAAGGCTGGAAAAATTTGGACAAAAATAAGGTTCCTATAAAATAAAAAGCACCGTAGCCTTGAGAGCAGGGCTCTGCAGTCTCATAAGGCAGTGTTCCAATTAAGAATCAGACCTTTCCCTACATCGTAATTAAGGTGGTAAGGGGCAAAGAGAGCTGACAGCCAGCTACTTTCACCACCACAATTTGCAAAAGGGATTGAAAAGTGTCCAGGTCCACAGAAATGGAAACAGGCCCATAAAACTTATAGGACCTGACCCACTCTTATAAACATCCTCCCCTCCTCAAACCTGGTCCTCCCAATGCCCACTCATGGGGAAACTGACTCCCTCTACTAATCCTAAACTAATCATGATGATTCTCTGAACTGGGGTCACATATGAAAAGCCATCAAAACTAATGTTTGCATTGCAATAATCATACTCACAATCATAATCAGAGCTAACATTCATTGAACTTTTACTTTATAACAGGCGCTGTGCTAAGCTCTTCCAATGCTATATCTCATTTAATTCCTACAAAAATCTTAAAATTAGTTACCATTATCATTCTCTTTCTGTAGATGAAGAAACAGAGACTAGAGAGGTTAAGTAGTTTGTCAAAGGTCACACAGACAAAATGTTTTGGAGTCAGAATTCAGGCCCAGGTATCAGAGATTGCACCCTTCCCATAGGCAAAGAAGGCCTTCATCTACTCTCTATTGATTTTTGAAATCGTTACTTGAAAATCCACAGTAATGAGATAAGACACAAAGTCTTGCTAATTCTGCCTGCTTCCTTTTTGCATGCAGTATGTAATGTTTCCACCTTGCTCTATATTTCCTTTGCACATGGTTGTTAATAGAGCAGCTAGAGCCCTAATCATATCTTGGATCTTCTTTTTGTACTTTTTGACTGAAAATCTTGAATATTACTCCTCTTATTTTGCTTCTTACCATGTGTGCCTCAATTTGGCTCAGTGTTTGGTCTTAGTGATCCAGCAGCTCATCCCACCGAAAATACACTTCATCTCATATGTGCCACTTTGGGAAGCTTTTTCAATCAGAGTTGTTTGATATGTGCCGGGAATTTAGTAGTGAGTGAGAAAAGCTGAGCAAATCTTCATCCTCTGTTGAAGTCCACGTAGAATTTCCACCTTCACTGGAAATGACTTAATTCTTATATATGTGGAACTATGGTGCTTGCATGTGTCTGAATGATTTTCTATTTTATAGCAACATAAATATGGCTATTATTCTAACAGCCATCATTTTTCCATTTTACTTGGGACTTCATGGGAGGGAGTAGTTTCATTTCCTTAATCTCAGAGTTATTTTTTTTACCCAAAGAAAAATGTGATGTGTGCTGAGTTTTGTTTAGGTGGTAACAGAAAAACAAAGGTGCAATTGCAAGTTTTTTAAAATTTGAAGCTGAGTGGGTGGCTCTAAAATGTCATAGAAATCAACTCAATTAGATGTTTGGCTGGAAAACATCAAGATGCATCAACATTGCTTAGGCTGGCTTCCTATAGTCTGAAATAATGTGGTACAAAAAGTGTATTCAAAAGCAATGCTTGTGGGAAAATTGCGATCCAAAGCAGGGCTGGGAAGGATGGGCTGGGGTATGGAGAAAAAGAACCTTTTTGGATATGGGCCAGAAGTTAAAAGGGAGGCAGTGATAAAACCAATACAGCACTTTTGTGTATCAAAGCACAGACTTCACCTCTGAATTACAAAGCAGGTGCCCTGAGCAGGTGGCCTATAAGTCCACCATCAGTCACTGTCAACACCGCCAAGGTATGAGGGTACTCTGTTGGTATTTCTAGTTGCTCTGCTTGATGGGACTGGGGGGTATCAAATAAGGCAGGAGAGTGATAAAGAAGGAAAACAATAGGAAGCTGAAGAAAATAAGGGCCCAAACAGGGGTGGGATGTGTTAGGAAGAGGGTTGACAACCAGAGAACAAGTATAGCTAGTTAGGGCATGGGAAATCCAGCCTAACTTCAGGCAGGAATGGAAAACAAAAGGAAGTCTGATCTGGAAAGAGTGTCGGAATATGAGTGAGGCTTTGCAAGTTCAGGGTAGGGAGTATGGCCATGCCTAGCTGGGTAGGTTTATTTTATTACCAATGTTACCATATTACCAAAAGAGAAGGGCTGAGGAAATTGAACAACACTCAGCCTCTAAAAGAGACCACCAGAGATGAGGTAGATCAACAGACCCCAACCATCCAGAGAGTACAGGGAGGCCCCTTCTTCCACCTTCTCATAGGCCCTGTGGAGAGATTAGGAACCCTAGGCACCCCTACCAGGTAAAGGAGGGGTCAGTGGGTAGCCTGTGCTTTCTCTGGAGGTACCCACGGGGGCTTGTCAGAGATTTTGTTGAAGCACTCAAATTGTGGTCTCCCATATAAGGCTAAATACTAAATTATACTTTTAGGCAAAGAGCAAGGCAGGCTCAACATAATTAGGTATCTGGAGTTGGTCACTGGGAGGGGACTAAATCTGAAGGCAATAACAGCATCTTTCCCTCAAGTAGAAGCCCCTGATGGTGGCAGATGGCACTGAGCCCCTTCCCCTACCAGGACTGTAGGGCTCCCAGATGAGATGAATGGCTAGAACAGAGTGGTTCAATGTTATGAGGCCCAAAAGAGGAATACTGTACATAGAACTCCAAGGATTTAGGGGATGTTCCAGCTCAGGAGACCAAAAACAGGCCAGGGTTAATGTGTCCAGGTTCCCTCAGAGACC
The DNA here is from genome assembly GCF_041146395.1 of Eulemur rufifrons. Lineage (NCBI taxonomy): Eukaryota > Metazoa > Chordata > Mammalia > Primates > Lemuridae > Eulemur > Eulemur rufifrons. Next base: position 105,406,711 of record NC_091012.1, read on the forward strand.
CAGAGTGGCTGAATATCTAAGATGTCTTTGGAATCTGGATGATGGAGGGTGACCATGGAGCTTTCCACTGGTAGGGCTAGGCAGAGAATCAGTAGTCTAAATGCTATCTTAAGCTACCATTTATTAAGGACATATTTAGGAAATTGGGGCTCAGAGAGTTTAAGGCACCTACCTTAAAGTTTCATATCTGAGGAATGACAGAGTCAACATTTGAACCTAGGTCAGGTTGACTCCAGAATGCTGCCTCTCCATGACCCTGTGCTCACTGTGCTTTTTAGTAGTTAACCAAAGATAAATCAAGACACAATGAGGGCAGGTGCCAGCAACTTCCTGTGGTTCCTACTGCCCTCTCTACTTCAGTGGTGAACTGTTATGCATTTGTCAACAGGCCTAGAGGTACAAATAAAAGCAAAGAAGTTATTCTACCTGTTTAAAGGGTTGGTGAATTTTGGCTGCAGTGGGTCCTCATTAGAGGGCCAAGGTTGGGAGGTTGCTAATATTGCTAATATATACGGAGCCCAGGGTTCTTCTAACAAAATCTTACTTTCTTCCCAATTTTTAAATCCCCTACAAGAGTTATCTGTCCAACTGACAGGATTGAGGGACACCTGGAAAGAATGCCACTTGAAAGCCTTATGTTAAATTTCAGGCTCCCAAGGACCAGACTAGACTGGATGAACCCTTGCCATTGGGTGGTCAAAGGCAGTATCAACTGAGGGCAAGTATGGGATAAAGAGAAGCTGGTTAGGGAGCGTGGTGAGAGATGGATTATGGAAAATGATTCAAGATGAAGACCGTGAATACAACGAGGACTTCTATTCCAGCTTTTGTGTGGTGCTGGCTGACTGGGAAAGAAGGAGCCTCACATCTTTGGCACCAAATAGAACACATATGAATATGTCTTGTTTCTTTGTCCTCTGAGAGCCCAAATTCCTCAGGGTGCTTAAAAAGAATGATTTCTGTATTGAAAATAAACTTCAAAAAGCTCATGATTTAAATTTTTATCAGTACTTGTTTCAAATTTGTTGAAACTTGGAGCAAGATACCTTTCCAATTTATTTTTATACCTGGCTAAAAACAGAAGCAACCAAGTTGTGAGTCCTCACCATGATTGGTATATAGAATGCTTTTGTGAATTCTACCATCTCTGAAGAAAATAAATATACATAACTTAATTTTCCCCTGACTTTAGTGGCCACTGGTTACAGTAGTGTTAAGAACTCACTGAACCATGAGCTACCTCTTTGAAGATCCCAATTTAATTCATTTGTTTCATGTCATAAATATTAAAAGATCATATATCTATCTGTATAGAGCTACACATGTAGTCCAGCTTGGTGGTAGCTTTAAAATAACCCAAAGTGAAGTTACTATCATGAAAGTCTGTCATTCTATTTGTACATCTATCTCATTCTGCATCTGAATGTATTTCCTTAATATCTTTTTTCTCTTTTTCCATTTATATACCTGATTCCATCATTTTATTAACTATATAGCTTTATACCAAATTTTTTTCTTTTTTTTAATTTCAGCACATTATGGGGGTACAAAAGTTTAGGTTACGTATAGTGCCCTTGCCCCACCCGAGTCAGAGCTCCAAGTGTGTCCATCCCCCAGATGATGCGCACCACAACCATTAGGTGTGTATATACCCATCCCCTCTTCCCCCCCATCTGCCCAACACCCGATCAATGTTATTACTGTATATGCACTTAAGTGTTGATCAGTTAATACCAATTTGATGGTGAGTACATGTGGTGCTTGTTTTTCTATTCTTGGGATACTTCACTTAGTAGAATGGGCTCCAGCTCTATCCAGGATAATACAAGAGGTGCTAGATCACCATTGTTTTTGTGGCTGAGTAGAACTCCATGGTATACATATAACACATTTTATTAACCCACTCATGTATTCATGGGCACTTCGGCTGTTTCCACATCTTTGCAATAGTGAATTGTGCTGCTATAAACATTCGAGTGCAGATGTCTTTTTTATAGAATGTCTTTTGTTCTTTTGGGTAGATGCCCAGTAATGGGATTGCTGGATCAAATGGTAGTTCTACTTGTATCTCTTGGAGGTACCTCCATATTGCTTTCTACAGAGGTTGTACTAGTTTGCAGTCCCACCAGCAGTGTATGAATGTTCCTATCTCTCCACATCCACACCAACATTTATTGTTTTGGGACTTATTGATAAAGGCCACATTTTCTTAAAAAATTTTAGTACTGTGTCTTCAATAAAAGTAAGTATATATATGTCCATATACATAGACTTCTATTTATGTCTTCTTTGTAGATGATCTGTTGATTGTAGCCATATAGCTTTATTTCTTGATTCTCTATTTAAAAACTGTGTTTTTTAAACACAGTTTAAAAAACTGTGTTTGTTTAAATACAGTGTGATCATTTATGTGGAAAATTTAATGAAATTTACCAAAAGGGCACTATAACTAATAAGTGAGTTTACCAAGGTTGAAGGGCACAAGATCAATAAACAAAAATTAATTTTATTTCTATGTAATAGTAATGGACAATCAAAAATTAAAACTTTAAAACAGTACTACCTATAATAGCATGACAAATATAAAATACTTAGGAATAAATATAACAAAAGATGAAAGATCTACACACTGAAAACTAGAAAACACTGCTGAAGGAAATTAAATAAGAACTACATAAATGAAGAGACATATTGTGTTCATGGCTTGTAATACTCAATATTGTCAAAATATCAATTATCTGCATATTGAGCTATATATTCAATGTAATTGCAAACAAAATCTCAGCAGGATATATTGGTAAAAATTGAAAAACTGATTCTAAAATTCATATGGAAAACAAAAAGCCTAGAATAGCCAAAACAACTTTTAAAGAGAAAAAGAGCTTGAGCAGCTGTTGTTTCTCACCTTTAGATTTTCGCACCTTTCACCTCTCACAAAAATCAAATCACAGTGGATAACAGACTCAAACCTATGGCATGAAACTATAAGAATTCTAGAAGAAAATGTTGGAAAAACTCTTACAGACATTGGTCTAAGCAAAGAATTTATGAAGAAGACCCCAAAGGCAATCACAGCAACAACAAAAATAAATAAATGGGACCTGATCAAATTAAAAAGCTTCTGCACAGCCAAAGAAACTATCACAAGAGCAAACAGACAACCTACAGAATGGGAGAAAATATTCGCATGCTACGCATCCAATAAAGGGCTGATAACTAGAATCTATATAGAACTCAGGAAAACCAGCAAGAAAAAATCAAACAACCCTATCAAAAAGTGGGCAAAGGGCATGAACAGAAACTTTTCAAAAGAAGATAGACTAATGGCCAAGAAACATATGAAAAAAATGCTCAACATCTCTAATCATCAGGGAAATGCAAGTCAAAGCCACAATGAAATATCACTTACCTCCATTGAGAACAGCCTTTATCAAAAAGTCCCAAAACAATAAATGTTGGTGTGGATGCAGAGAGATAGGAACGCTCATACACTGCTGGTGGGACCACAGACTAGTACAACCTCTGTGGGAAGTAATATGGAGATACCTCCAAGAGATACAAGTAGAACTACCATTTGATCCAGCAATCCTATTACTGGGCATCTACCCAAAGGACAAAAAGACATCTGCACTAGAATGTTTATAGCAGCACAATTCACTATTGCAAAGATGTGGAAATAACTGAAGTGCCCATGAATACATGAGTGGATTAATAAAATGTGTTATATGTATACCATGGAGTTCTACTCAGCCACAAAAACAATGGTGATCTAGCACCTCTTGTATTATCCTGGATAGAGCTGGAGCCCATTCTACTAAGTGAAGTATCCCAAGAATAGAAAAACAAGCACCACATGTACTCACCATCAAATTGGTATTAACTAATCAACACTTAAGTGCACATATAGTGGTAATATTCATCAGGTGTTGGGCAGGTGGGAGAGGCGTGGAGGGGATGAGTATATTCACACCTAATGGGTGTGGTGCGCACCGTCGGGGGATGGACACACTTGAAGCTCTGACTCGGGTGGGGCAAAGGAAATATATGTAACCTAAACATTCGTACCCCCGTAATATGCTCAAATAAAAATAAAAAAAATAAAAAGAAAAACACAGTTGGACTAACATTACTAAATTTCAAAACTTATTTATAAGGCAAGAGAGAAGGCCAAAGGACCCACCTTGTAGTTCTACCACACTGGAGATTAGGTTTCACCATACCAAACATTCAAACCATAAAAGTAGTCAAAATACAGTTTTAATGGAGGATGGCTCAATGGTGTGTTCTCTTTCTCCTTAAAGATTAACTTTACAAGCAAGGATCTCTCTATAGTTGAAGAAAAATTTAACAAAGTATGAAGAAAATGTCAGTTTTCCAACATACAGGGTATCTTATTTTGATGCCAATAGCAAGATTTAGAGAATATGTTCTTTTTCTTTGCTTTTTATAAAATAGTCCAGAAAGATCTAGAACTCAATACTCAGAAGACTATATTGTTAACTACTAAGCATACTATGGCAGAGATAATATCCATTTCCACCTTCTTAATTACCAGAACACTGTATTAATGGGAACAATGTGCCCGGTTAAAAACTACCCTCTTTTCCAGAGAGGGGCAGCCAATAAGATGCAAGTAGAATTGTTACGTGGTACTCCAAGGAAGTCTCCTTAAGGGGTGCTGATTCAGTTGGGAAGTGTGCCTTTTCTTCCCTATCCCCCTTTTCCCTTTTCTGATGCCTAGATTGATGGAGCTTTAAAAGCCATCTTGGATGATGAGGCAGTCTTAAAAATGGAAGCCATGTTCCATGGAGGAGCAGAGAATAAGGAGGCTTCAGTCTCTGACAACTGTAAACATGCCCCAGCTCTAGACAGCTTATCACCACACTTCTGTTATGTGAAAAAGGAAATTTTATTGTGTTTAAGACATTGTTGTTTGGATTTTATGTTGCATTTAACCAAACCTAACCCTACCTAATACACATACCTATACATGAAATCAGAAAACAAGAGTTGAAAGGCTTGCTCCAACATATCAAGGGAAAGATGGTTAATTAATATTAGCAATGTGTATGCTTTCACTACACAAGTATACTTCCAAGTAAAAGTAATTCTGATCTGCATAAACACACCCATAAACATAACCACAGTTTAATAATACCAGCTTTTCAAGAGTGTGGTAGAATTCAATAACAGAAAATTCAGAAACAGAACTTTAAAGGACTGAATGTTTGTGTTGCTCCAAAATTCATATATTGAAACCCTAACCCTCAATGTGATGGTATTAAGAGGTGGAGCCCTTGATAATTGGGTTTTGATGAGGTCATGAGAATGGGGTCCTCACGATGCGATTAGTACCCTTATAAGAAGAAACCAGAAAGCTAGCTGTCTCTCTATCCACCATGTGAAAATACAATAAGAAGGCAGTTATCTCCAAGCCAGGAAGAGGACCCTCACCAGAACCTGACCATGTTGACACACTGATCTTGGACTTCCCACTATCCAGAACTGTGAAAAATAAATATCTGTTGTTTAAGACACTCTGTTGGCATTTTGTTATAGCAACCTGAGCTAAGACAGAAACACATCAGGATTAAATTCAATTTTATTTTCCCCCTGAGTATATTAGACTCAGATGTTATACAGTTTGAAGGAAACTTATTAAGCATCTATTTTAATTTTCTCACTTTAGAAATGAGAAAACTAAAGTTGTCTCCTATAGTCACTCTGTCACTAAGTTCTGCAAATATTTCTTGCAATATGACAGATTTAACTCCTCTTTTTTATGTCTACTCCTGGCATATCAAAACAGCTTTCACCGTCTCACTTGTGAACTCCAATCACCTCCTAACTGGATCTCTCCTTCCTTTAGTTAATCCTATATAGCTCTATAGCAGGTGCACAGGAGAATAATCCTCACAAAATCCTACTTTTCCCCAGTATCTCCTTGCTTAGAACACTTTCAATGCTACCAGATGGTCTAATCAATCAATTATAGTCATACTTTTCTGTAGCTCTAAATTTCACTTTTTCATGTTCAACTGTGCCCAGAGAAGGTTTATATCAATCTTTACTACCTCAATGGGCTCAGCCATCAGTCTCTGTAATGGATTCATCGGATTTAGCTGTCCCCTTGTATACTCAGGCAATATTTCGATTTGCTGATGCCAACATGCTATCTAGTTCTAAAAAAGTATCACAATTGTTGGAAAGCTTTCTTTAATGGAAAAGAAGGTACTTGAGCTGTCTCTGGGTGACTGGGAACCAGGATGAGCACAGCTGCCGGACAGAGTTTTGATGAGCCATGAAAAGGCAAACAAACAGGAGAAGGTTGAAACAGGAAAAAAAGACATATTTATTAATAGAACATTGGCAGTGAATGCAAGAACTGCCACTTTCAAGGGGAAATAGGATTTGCTACACTTGCTTTTGATCATGCTTTGTCTTCCAGGTGCTTGTTTCTTTTCTCTGCCAGTTCATCTACCAAGATGAAATCAAATCCCACTCCTTTCTCCATGAAAACTGCTTCAGTTACTTAGCTCTTCTATTTCCTTCCTTTCCACAGTATATTTTAACTGTAGGAATCATTTGACTTGAAGTTTTATTCAATGTATTTTTTATTATATAGCCTTGTTTGGCAGTTTTATTGTTTGATATGTACAAAGCCCATTGCTTCCAAATAACGTTTAAGTTTCTGAGGTCTGGTGGCGTGTCTTATATATTTTTCTGGTATCATAACAGAGTATGACATATAGAAAGTGCCAAACAGATTGGCTGAGATTGTCTAAATGTACTTGAGATTATCACACTATAGACAAAATATATTTAACATATGCAAACTTATACAGGTGTGAAAATTCTTTCCAATGTAACAAACATTCTCTTCAATATAAGCAAATTTGATATGTGAAATATTCCATTAATAAAATTTAGCATTCTGTAGGCATTAAAAATATAAACACCCAAATTCTTTAAACTAGCAGAAATTATACTCAAAATATTTTTGATTAATAGATTGGCAAGGACTTAGGGATTCTTTGATTACATAAGATTTCTCTTTCATGAAAATTTACTATATATACATCAGCAAGCAGTTTCAATCTGGATGGTTAATCAAATCGTGAAAATAGCCTTGTTATATAATTTTGACAACTTGATGGTATTCATTAAAATGAGATTCTGCCTGTAATATTACATTTTATAACATCAACTATAACACATCTTTTTTACATTATTTAATACAACATCTGTGAAAGCATATTCCATGGACTGATGGGTCCATAGAATATGGTCCTACATTTAAAAATGAGTTAATGGGTCCTACATTTAAAAAGGAGTTCCTTAGTCAAATATGTTTGAGAAAGTTGAACAGATTTTTTCAGTGTCTTTTCTATATTAATGTGTGTTTTGATTCTCCAAGAAGAAATACGTTATGCCATGTTTCCCAAACTACTTCAAGCCATGGCTTGCTGCAAGGAAGCCCAAGCTAGCCATGGAGATAGGCTGCATGCAGAGACAGAGATACCTGGAGAAATCCAGCTGCTCCAGCTATCCAACCACTGGCACCAGACATGTAAGTGATGAAATCATCTTAGACATTCCAGCTCCAGCAGATGCGATGTGGAGAAGAATCAAGTAATACAACCACTAGCTAGAACCACATTCCAGACTTACGGGCCCAGAACAGCCATGCCAGCCTTTTCCAGCCATTCAAACCACTTCAGCTGAGACCTTAGTTATTGTGGAGCATAGATAAATCAGCTCCACTGTGCCCTGTCTGATGAATTCCTGACCCCAAATTAGAGAAAATGATAGAATTCTTGTTTTGTGCCATTCGAGTTTAAAGGAATTTGTTACACGGCAATAGATGATAACTGGACGGGTTTAGTGAGATAAATAAAAGTGTTTAGCTTGCTACTTGGTATAAAATGGGTGGTCATTAATGTTAGCTTCCTTCCGTTTTTTTCCCCAAAGGACTTCCATCATGTGGCATGCATGCCCAAGATTGCTGATATTCTTATGAAGATCCTGACATTGAAGGAAAATAAAGGTGGTGGAAGAAGAAGTCACTAAAACACCCAAAATAGGTATATTTGTGGAGTGAATATCCAGGTGAAGGAAGGTCCATTTTATTTTATTTTTAATTTAAAAAAATAAACCAACTAAAACCCTCCTCAAAAAAATAATAATTTTATTGTCTATATTTGAGATTTACAACACGATGCTATGAGATACATATAGATGTTAATAGTAAAATTGTTCCTATAGTGCAGCAGATTAACCTATCTATCATCTACCATAATTACTTTTTGTGACAAGGGCAGCTAAAGTCTACTAATTTAACAAAAATTCCGAATGCAATACAATTTTATTAAGTATAGTCCTCAGGTTGTACATTAGCTCTCTAGACTTGCTCTTCTTACATATCTCCTACTTTGCATTCTCTGTCCTTCATCTCCTCATTTCCTCACCTCAGCCCACCATCCCAGTAACCACTGTTTTATTCTCTATCTCTGTATATTTGACCTTTTTCCTTTTTCTTTAAAGATTCCACTTATAAGAGAGATCGTGCAATATTTTTCTTTCTGTGTCTGACTTATTTTACTTTGCGTGATGTAAAGGTCTATTTTAAAATTGACCAAAGCTCAGTTATTCTTAAGGAGAATACTGTAAATTGTCCTCCTCTACTTTCTGTATGTTTGTAGTGATTTTAAAATATGACTGCAAATTTTTTTGATTCTCATCCCATTGAGAGGTTGGGTCTATGTCCCCTCTCCTTGAAAATGGGTGGGATTTTGTGACTTTTTTGACCAACAGAGTATGGCAGAATTAATGCTATGTGACTTTTAAGGCTAAGTCATAAAAGATGATTCAGCTTATATTTTATGAGCTGCAATATTTGCTCTTGAAGCTTTCGGCCATCATTAAGCGTCTGATAGTTACAAAGAAGCCCAAACCAGCCCATCTGGAGAGACCGCATGAAGAGGCCCGGACAATGAGGAATGAAAGATGCCTGAGCAGTCCCTAGCTGCTTCAATATTCTGCTTCTCCAGGTTCAATCATTGTCTGACTACAACCACATGAGAGATCCTAAGCCAAAACCACCCAAACTAGCTCTTTCCTTAATTCCTGGCCCACAGAAACCATAAGAGATAATAAAAGTAATTGTTCTTTTAAGTCACTAAATTTTGTGGTGATGTAGGGGTCATAGCTAATGGAAATTGTATTCATTTAAATACATTAGGAAAATGTTAGACTGTGTTGGGTTATGATCACCAGGTGGTGTTTATTTTCCTCTTTTTTGTGTGATTCTATTAAATTGGGTCCTTTTCTTGTTTTTTACTATTCAACTACCTGTGGATTTAAATAACAAATGACTCACAAGTGAAATGCCACCATGTGTAGACTTTATCATGTGACAAATTAAGCTAGCTAAACTTGCAAAAACAGTTCCTACTTTCCTACTTATTGAATAACAAGTCAAAGTGCATATTTTTTCTATTTTAAGACACTCTGATCATTATTTTTTTGTTTGTTTGTTTGTTTGTTTAGACAGGCTCTTGCTCCATCGCCCAGGCTAGAGTATAGTCACATTATCATAGTTCACTGCAACCTCAAACTCCTGGGCTCCATTATCCTCTTGTCTCAGTCTCCGGAGTAGCTGGGAGGTCTATTTTTAGTAGAGACGGGGTGAGGGGGTCTCACTCTTGCTCAGGCTGGCCTCGAAATCCTGAGCTCAAATGATCCTCCTGCATCAGCCTCCCAGAGTGTGGGATTATAAGCATGAGCCACCACACCTAGCCCTATTATGTCCTAAAGTGGGTGCATCCTTCCCCTGGGTATTAAGACTTCCAGCAGAACAGAGTCAAAAGTTTGTGGAAACAAGAGAAAAATAATTTTAAAGATGATGCTATTCACATTTTTTCATTTTTGGTTCTTATCCAGGATAACATACCCCTCTCTATGCCATCTATTAGCCTATGCTATATCGCCAGTGAAAAGTGAATATTTTGGAAGCCCCTGAATGAAAGAAATTTCAAGGGAGGGTAGATAAATACTTAAGGACCATCTGGAATAGTCTCATAAGTTGGATGATTATCCCTTTAATCATTTTTCTTTTTTTTTTCAGATATTCTGTTAAGTATTTAAGGGTATTTGTTCTCTCAAGAGTAATATATATATATATATATATGTATACATAAACTTTTGGCAAGATTGATGAAGAAAAAAAGATACAATGTTAAGGACAATAAAGGATGCAGATATTAAAAAGATTATAAAATGATACACTTCAAAATCTAGGTAAAATATTTAAATTCCTAGGAAAATGTCTTAGTCCATTTTCTACTTCCATAACAAAATACCTGAGACTGAGTAATTTATAATGAACATAAATTTATTTATCATAGTTATGGAAGCTGGGAAGTCTAAGATTAAGGGGCTGGCATCTGGTGAACACCTTCTTGTTCCATCATAGCATGGCAGAAGGCATCACACAGCAGGAGAGCAAGAGAGGGAGAGGGAGGCAGAGAGAGAGAGAGAGAGAGAGAGAGAGCTGACGTGCACACAAGAGGTGTAACACACAGCCTCAACACCTTTTATAAAGGAATGGCTCCATGAGGTGGAGCCCTGATGACCCAAACACCTCCCATTAGGCCACACCTCCCAACAGTGTTACATTGGTGATTAAATTTCCAACACATGGTTTTCGGGGGACACATTCAAAGCACAGCAGAAGATATAATCACTAAAATTGGCATAAGAAATAAAATGCTTAAATCAGTAGTTAAAAAAATCTTCTCACAAAAAAGACACAAGGACAACACAATTTTACAGGTCATTTCAATAAACATATAAAGAACAAATAGACTTATATCACCAATTCTGGGGGAAAATTCTCCAACTCTTTTTATAAGACCAGCTTAAATTTGATGTCAAAACCTATCTCTGATGGTATGAGAAAGGAAAGTTATAGTGCTACCTCATTGATTATTACAGATGCAAAATTTTAAATAAAACATTATCAAATAGAACACTATAATAATACAGCATGACCAAATTGGGTTTATCCCAGGAAGGTGAGGTTGTTTTAAATAGAAAAATATAACTAAAATGTTCACATCAACAGATTAAATAAAAGGTTTATAATTCTCTGAATATATTTGAAAAATTATTTAATGAAATTAAAAAACTATTTCTTTTTTTTTTTTTTTTTTTGAGACAGAGTCTCACTCTGTTACCCGGGCTAGAGTGAGTGCCATGGCGTCAGTCTAGCTCACAGCAACCTCAAACTCCTGGGCTTAAGCAATCCTCCTGCCTCAGCCTCCCAAGTAGCTGGGACTACAGGCACGCGCCACCATGCCCGGCTAATTTTTGTATATATATATTTTAGTTGTCCATATAATTTCTTTCTATTTTTTAGTAAAGACGGGGTCTCACTCTTGCTCAGGCTGGTCTCGAACTCCTGACCTCGAGTGATCCACCCGCCTCGGCCTCCCAGAGTGCTAGGATTACAGGCGTGAGCCACCGCGCCCTGCCAAAAAACTATTTCTGATAATAAAAATTATTGAACTAGGAACATAAGGGAACTCCCTTAACCTAATAAAGGGCATTAAAAAAACTTGCAGCAAACTTTATACTTAATGTAAGAATGTTGAAAGCATATCCTTAAAGAGCAGGAAGAAGATTAGGGCCTCTGTTATCAGTACTTCTGTATTTAGAATTGTCCTAACCAGCACAATAAGGAAAGGAATTAAAGACATAAGGACTCAAAAACAAGAAATAGAAAAGTTGTTTCTCTGCGATGAGACTATTGTCTCTATTGAAAACTTAATTTATTAGAATTTAGAAATAATTTAGCAAAGGGCCAGGATCTAAAATTAGTACTCAAGAAATTGAATTTGGCCGGGCGCGGTGGCTCACGCCTGTAATCCTAGCACTCTGGGAGGCCGAGGCGGGTGGATCGCTCAAGGTCAGGAGTTCGAGACCAGCCTGAGCGAGACCCCGTCTCTACTAAAAATAGAAAGACATTATATGGACAACTAAAAATCTATATAGAAAAAATTAGCCAGGCATGGTGGCGCATGCCTGTAGTCCCAGCTACTCGGGAGGCTGAGGCAGTAGGATCGCTTAAGCCGAGGAGTCTGAGGTTGCTGTGAGCTAAGCTGACGCCACGGCACTCACTCTAGCCTGGGCAACAAAGTGATACTCTGTCTCAACAAAAAAAAAAAAAAAAAAAGAAAGAAATTGAATTTGTAAGTTGCCATTATACAAAGCTTCATTCAAAATTAATCATATACCTAAATGTAAAGTATAAAACTATAAAACTTCTAGAAGAAAACATAGGAGAAAATCTGTATGACATTAGGTTTGGCAATGAGTTTTTAGATACGACATCAAAAGCATGGCCCATAAAGGAAAAAAGTTGATAAATTGGACTTTTTCAAAATTAAGAACATTTTTCTGTGAAAGACATGATTAATAGAATGAAAATAAAAGCCATAGAAAGGGAAAGTATTTGCAAATCACGTATCTGATAAAGAACTTGTACCTGGAATATATAAAAAACACTTAAAATTTGACAAGAAAACAAACAACTCAATTTTTTAAAAAATGGGCAAAAGATTGGATCAGACACTATACCAAAGAAAATATATGATGACAGGTAAGCATACAGAAAGATGCTCAGCAACATTAGTCATTAGGAAAATGAAAATGAAAATGACAATGAGATACCAATATACACCTATAAGATTGTCTAAAAGAAATAACTGGAAATATCAAATGCTGGTGAGCATAAGAGCAACCTGAAGACTCATTCATTGCTGGTCAGAATGCCAAATAGTATAGCCATTTTGGAAAACAGTTTGGCACTTTGTTATAACATTGAACATAACCTTACCATTAGAAACAGCAACAATCCCACTCTTAGATGTTTAACCAAGTGAGCTGAAAATTTATGTTCACACAAAAACCTGAACACAAATGTTTGTAGGAGCTTAATTCATAATAGCCCCAAACTGGATACAACCAAGATATCTTTCAACAGATACATGGATAAACAAGTGGTGGTACTTCCATACAATGGAACACCACTCAGCAATAAAAAGGGATGAACTACTCATTCACGCCACAACATGGATGAACCTCAAAGGCATTTTACTAAATTAAAGGAGCCAGATCCAAAGCCTACATGTGTAGAATTTCTCCTATATGACATCTTGGAAGAAGAAAAACTATAGATTTGAAAGACAGATTAGTGGTTTTCAGGGATTAGGGGAGGGGACAAGGATTGACTACAAGGGGCTACACAAGAAAATTGCCAGGAGTGATGGAACTATTCTGTATGGTACTATGATGGTGAATATATGACTCTGAGCATTTGTCCAAACTCATAGAACTGTGTATCACTAAGAGTGAACTTTATACAAATTTAAAAAAATCAATCAGAATGTCTGGGGAATGCAGGATGGAATGGAAACTGTGACAAATAAATCTAAGTGTATTGCAAATGTGTGATATAATCTCATTTTAGGAATGGGAGAAAAAGGAGCTGAGCTAAGTAGCCTTGGAAAACAGTTTTTTGACTGGGAAACTCTATGTCTAAAGACAAAAAGAACTATAGATAAGCATTGTACGCTAGTCAGGAAATTTATTTCTCATAGGGGTAAGGGTTAGCAATTCTGAAACTACTAGACATGTATACTAGGGTTGAACAAATAAGTAACTATATTATAGAAAATGGCAGCCAGATTTCTCACTGTCAGAAAAGAAGTTACAAATAAGCAAGGGAGTGGGGGAGGATAAAATGAAGCTTATGGTGCTGCATTAGAGTCAGAGACATCAGTATGAATTCATACAGGTAGATAGATCAATAGATAGATATAAACAGATATTTAGAAATGGATAAAATAGAGAGAGGTAAAAATAAATATAGATGTATATATGTATACATGGGTTAGTGTCTCTGTGTGTATAATTGCCAAGATCTGAGAGGTCCTAGAAGCAATAATACCTCAGTAGCAATAGGCACCCAGATCTTGGTTTTTAAATACTGTTCTTTAGTAAAAAGAACCACAGCTCCTTGGAGATTGGCTGACTTTAAGACTAAAGCAGGGAAAATACATGATCCTGGAGTATTTTGTAGTATCAGAAAGTAAGAAAGTGCAAAAAATGGGAGGGGGGGACAGGAGGGAAGGCATGTCAAAAGGACACAGGAGCCAATCTGAAAGAGGTGCAATAACCAATTGAGCAACATAAAATAATGATAGCATTGGATTGTAACTAAAAGAATAAAATTATCCATGAGTTCATCCTGATATAAATAAATGATTGAAGATATAAATAATTGGAGAGAAGGAACAAATCTTTATTAAAGAATAATTCCAATTAATAAGTATAGAAGGAACGAAGGAAATAGAAAATTTGCATTAGAACACCACAGTGATAATTGTTGCAGATAGGATACACTGATGGATGCTAAAGTTGGTGGGCAAAAGTAAGGAGGAAAAGGACATTTTCATAGCCTCATCTTCCAGATTTACTAATTACTGTGGTGGTCTTAATGTGTTACCAAAATTCTTTGATACTCCTTCCTCAGGGATGTGGAATTTAATTTCTTCGCCTTAAGTGTGACTAAACTTAATGACTCAATTCTAATAAATTGAATATGGAGAGGGAAAAATAATAACTTTACTGTGGAGAAACCTGGCAGACACCACCTTAACCAGGTGATAAGTCTAACATCACCAGTGATAAGTCATGTTAATACCATGTACTTCTTGAAATGAGGCAATGAGAGGGGCACTTCCGCTTATGTGGTTTTCTTCTTCAAAATCCATAACCCAAGTCTGATCATGAGAAAACCTCTTACAAATTCAAATTAAGGAACACTGTAAAATACCTGACTAGGACTCTTAAAAGGGTCAAGGTCATTAAAGACAAGAAAACCCAAGACACTGTTAGACATTGGAGAAGATGAGGGAGACAACATGATTAAATGCAAGGTGGTATCCTGCATTTGATCTTTAAACAGATAAAAGGACATTGGCAGAAATTCTGAATAGTACATATAACTTAGTAGTATTATAACAGTGTTAATTTCTCAGTTTGATAATTGTGCCATGATTATGTAAGATGTTAACATTAAGGGAGGCTGGGCGAAGGGCACATGGGAACTCTCTGTATTATCATTGTAACTCTTCTGTAAATCTCAAATTATTTCAACACAAAAAGTTAAAAATTCAATATCATTTCCAAATGAAAACCACAATGAGACACCACCTTATTCCAGTTAGAATGGCTTTTATTAAAAAGTCTCAAAACAACAGATGCTGGTGTGGATGCAGAAAGAAAGAAACACTTATATACTATTGGTGGGACTGGAAACTAGTACAACCTCTGTGGAAAACAGTATGGAGATTCCTCAAAGAACTAAAAGTAGACCTACCATTTGATCCAGCAATCCCACTACTGGGTATCTACCCAAAGGAAAAAAAGACATTTTATCAAAAAGATACCTGCACTCAAATGTTTATTGCAGCACAGTTCGTAATTGCAAATATGTGGAATCAACCCAAGTGCCCATCGATTCATGAGTGAATTAAGAAAATGTGGTATATGTATACCGTGGGGTACTACTCAGCCATGAAAAGGATGAATTCATGTCTTTTGCAACAATTTGGATGGAACTGGAGGCCATACTATAGCCAGGACTCAAGCATTACAAAAACAATCCATGTAACCTAAAACATTTATACCTCCTTAATATTTTGAAATACAAAAAGAAAAAAATTCAATAGCATTTCTATATGCCAGTGACAAAAATGAAATTAGCATTAAAACCATGAAGTTCTTAGGAATAAAAGCAGTTTGTTTAAAGTATGTAATATATTTGTTGTGGAAATAAAAATCTTCATTGAAAATTACTAAAGAAGTTCTAAGTTGAAACTGTAGTCATAGGTTAGAAAACATTGTGACAATATCAATTTTCCTCCAGCCTGTCAACAGATTCAATGGAATTACAATCCTAACCCAGAAGGCACATGTGTGAGTGTATGTGCATGTGTGTGTGGTGTGTGCATGTATGTGTGTGTATGTGCAACTTGACAAACTGATTTTAAAACAAATATGGAAGAACAAGTACAAAAATAGCCAAGATAACCCTAAAGAGAAAATATCCTTAGCAGATACCAATAATTAGCTATAATAATTATGGCAGTATATGTGGTATTGATACAGAGGCAAATAGACTAATAAACAGAATAAGATGCCTAGAAACAAACCTTGCCCAACTTTATGCTACTTAAAAGAAAGATACATTAACTATATGGACACAAAAATAATGATGGCAAAAAGATAAAAATGTATATGCCAAAAGAAAATTAGGGTAGCTAAAATAATATTATACAAGATGTAATTCAAGGCAGGAATAATTGCTGTGATAATGGGGAACATTTATATTGACATATATACAACACTGTGGCCAAAAACATAATACATATTCTTTGTAAGTAAACTTGGACTATTTACCAAAATTGACCATGAATCTTAAAATCCCAACAAATATTACAGAATTGAAATAATTAATAATTCAGAATATGTTCTCTGACCCTAATGGAATTAAACTAGAAATCATTAATAAAAGATAAACAGAAAAATATCTAATAGTTTGAAAATTAAATAATATACCTGTTTATGAGTCATGATTCAAAGAAGAAATAACAAAAGAAATTAGAAAGTTTTCAAAAATTGATTGATAATGAAGATAAGATATATCAAAATTTGTGAGATGCAGCTATAAGCTTTACAGGGAAAGTTATAGTTTTATTTACATATATTAGAAAAGAATAAAGGCCCAAATCCATAATCTAAGCTTCCATTTCAAGAAATTAGAAAAAGACCGTCAAATCTAACCACCCAAAATAGAAGGAAGTAAAAATAAAGGTCCTAGGAAAATTTAGTGATATAGAAAATTAATATATAATAGAAAACATCAAAATACTCAAAAGTTTTGTCTTTGAAAAGATTAACACAATTAATAGCATACCAGTAAAACTGATTGAGAAAAGGGAGAGAAAACACATCACTGATATTAAAAATGAAAAAGTAGACATTCACTATAGATCTTACTGATGCTAAAACTATAAGAGAATATTATAAAGAAAACTAATATATTTGACATTTAAATGAGATAGTAAATTCCTTAAAAAGCACTACTAACCCAAACTGACACTAAAATACAAGAAAATCTGAATATTATTAAAACAATTGAATCCACTAGTAAAAGCTTCCCACAAAGAAAATTTTAGACCCTGGTGACCCACAATAAATAATACCAATCTTAAAGAAATTCTTTCAAAGAACAGAAAAAGAAAGAATGCTTCCCAATTCATTCTGTTGAAAGCCAGACATAATATATTGAGGCAATGGTCCTTTAGTGTAAGGTTTTATGTTATATTGGCTAGGAGTTGGGCTATGTTTACTGTTTACTGTAGCTGTAGGTGCCAGAGGCTTCTAATTCCTCTAGTGTTCTTGTTTTGGTCTCCTCTGTCCATTTTGGGTTTCCTGAAGAATCCCTGCTCAGAGAGTCTGTGTCTTTCCATAGTAATCTACTGTCATTATACTGGGGCCCTGTTGACCTGGTGCTAAGGTGTGCAGAGGGGAAGTGTTCTATAATCTTATGATTAAATCTCAATCTTTTAGTGGGCCTGTGTCCCTGGGCACTATCCTTCAAAGGCATTTCTTTGCTTTTTCCTCCCTTTTAGGTGAGACAGAAAGGCTAGAGGGGGATAGAGTGAGAGCAATGTCCTTCACCCAGGTGGGATAAAGCTCTGGTAAGATCTTTTGGAAGGGCACAGTGGCTCACGCCTGTAATCCTAGCACTCTGGGAGGCCGAGGTGGGAGGATCGCTCGAGGTCAGGCGTTTGAGACCAGCCTGAGCAAGAGCGAGACCCCCATCTCTATTGAAAAAAAAAATAGAAAGAAATGATCTGGACAGCTAAAAATATATATAGAAAAAATTAGCTGGGCATGGTGGTACATGCCTGTAGTCTCAGCTACTCGGGAGGCTGAAGCAGGAGGATAGCTTGAGCCCAGGAGTTTGAGGCTGCTGTGAGCTAGGCTGACGCCACAGCACTCTAGCCTGGGCAACAAAGGGAGACTCTGTCTCAAAAAAAAAAAAAAAGAGAGATCTTTGTCCCCAGAGAGTAGGCCTTTGCTATGGAGCATGCTTTGGGCTTACTTTACAAAGATTTCTTTCCCCTCCCCCTGTCAGAGCCAGTACAGGAGAAACTAATGGGGTTTTTGGAGATAAAACCCATGAAAATATGGGGGCCACTTAAAGACAGTGGCTCCAGAAGCTTCTCAGTCTCATGTTAGTCCACACCCAGCCTCTAGCAATTTGTCAAAATTACCATTGAAATTATCATTTAAGTGTTCCTAACAATGTATGTCTCCATGTGGCTTCTGCTCTAGAAAAGCAGATACCAGCTATGTTTCTCTGGATTTGCCTGTCTCTCCAGATTTCAGGGTGATAATTTGCTATGTGACCTCAGTTCCCTGATGGGTCTAAGAAAATTCATTGATTTTCAGTTGTTTCCGTTTTTTCTTATTATAAGGATGAAGTGACAACTTCCGAGCTCTTTATGTGTTGGAGCTGAAACCAGAGGTTTCCAATTCATTTTATGATGTGACTATAACCAGGATACAAAAAACTTGAAAAGGGCTTTACAAGAAATGAAAATTAATGTTAGTCCATCTCATGAACATGAATGTAAACATTCTGCACAAGATATTACCAAATAAAATCCAGGGGTGTACCATTTGAAAACCAATGTATTAATAATCCAGCATATTAACAAATAACTGAGAAAGTAGTATGGTCATTCACCCTCTGAAATCTAAGTTCTTGAAGTCTTTTCCCAGCTTCATGTGGTGTTATGTTCAAGCCTTTTTTTTTTAATTCAGGATATTATGGGGGTACAAACATTTTGGTTACATGAAATGCGTTTGCCTTGCCCAAGCCAGGGCTACAAGCGTGTCCTTTCCCCCATACAGTGCACCCGTTCTCCATTAGCTGTGGGTTTACCCCCCAACCCCCCACCTGACCGGCACCCAATGAATATTACTACCATGTGAGCACCTTGGTGTTGACCAATTAGTACCAGTTTGATGGCGAGTACATGTGGTGCATGTTTTTCCATCCTTGTGATACCTCACTTTGAAGGATGGGCTCAATCTCTATCCAGGATAATATAAGAAGTGCTAGATCACCATTTTTTTTTTTTGTAGTTGAATAGTATTCCATGGTGTGCGTATACCACATTTTATTAATCCACACATGTATTGATGGGCATTTGGGTTGTTTCCACATCTTTGCAATTGTAAATTGTGCTGCTGTAAACATTTGAGTGCAGATGTCTTTATTATACAATGACTTTTTTCCCTTTGGGTAGATGCCTAGTAGTGGGATTGCTGGATCAAATGGTATTTCTATTTTTAGCTCTTTGAGGCATCTCCAAATTACTTTCCACAGGGGTAGTACTAACTTGCAGCCCCACAAACAGTGTAGAAGTGTTCCTATCTCTCCACATCCACGCCAGCATTTGTTGTTTTGGGACTTTTTGATAAAGACCATTCTTACTGGAGTTAGTTGATATCTCATTGTGGTTTTGATTTGCATTTCCCTAGTGATTAGCGATATTGAGCACTTTTTATATGTTTGTTGGCCATTATTCTGTCTTCTTTTGCAAAGTTTCTGTTCAGGTCCTTTGCCCATTTATTGATGGAATTTTTTGATTTTTTTCTTGTTGATTTTCTTAAGTTCTATATAGATTCTTGTTATCAGCTCTTTATTAGATGTGTAGAAAGCAAATATTTTCTCCCATTCTGTAGGTCATATATTCACTTTAATGATAGTTTCCTTGGCTGTGCAGAAGCTTTTTAATTTGATCAGGTCCCATTTGTTTATTTTTGTTGTTGCTGTGATTGCTTTGAGGGTCTTATTCATTATTTTCAAGACTTTTCAGAAGACATTAGCTTCTCTTTTCCCAGGAGAGATATGGCTGCCTTTGGCTGGGACATCAATCCAGTTAGTGATGGTCAAGAGGAAAGGTTTGGTTGCCACTGACACACATAACATGGATCAGAGCTATATCATGTGGAAAGAACTGCTTGAAGAAGTTACAACTTAAATACCTGTGGGGTTTGGGGCTGGGGAGGTCCCAGTGAAAAGTGAACCTATTTGTGCCACAGAGTCCATGAGAAGCTCAGCACTTTCATTGTTGTATGGTACCCCATTTTATGAATAAACCAAAGAACACTAAACTGTTTCTGACTAAATAACAGCCAAATGTTTATAGTAGCCTGCTGGAAAAGTCCACTTGGACTTTATGTCAGGATCTCAAACAAAACATGCTCAAAACAGTGTCTACACCTCTCAAACAGACTCTGCCATCTGACTTCCCTCACCCTCCCAATCACACAGGACTGGAGACTTGATCGCTTGTATATCATCACCCTCTTTATGATTTGAGGACTAACTTCAAAACTTCTATATCCATCAACTTTTCCAATCTCAATGCTAGCATCTTCATTTAGTTTCCTGTATGATTAAGTGTGCCCCTTACTAATATATGTGTCTATAACTTAACCAAATCAAGTATACTTGGGTCACTAATTTGTTGTCATAAATTTGTGTTAGGTTAAGAATTATTAGGTAGCAAGTCAGCATCTGTAAAGTCAGTTGGGATCACTGGTCAGGCTAAGAATCAAAAAAATAAAGACAATCCTCACCATGAAAATAAATCTTAAACTCTCATTCCTCAATCTCCTAGGCCATCCCCTGAAATAGCTACCCAATCCCAATTCTAATCACCACATCTCTTGCCACCAAATCTGAGACAAACTTATACGAGAACCCATAACTACAAATCTCATTTGAGGACACCCCATTTTGATGAACTTGCAACTTTTAAACCTTGGGATTCTTGCCATTAATCACTCCCTTGATCAATAGTATCACTTTTATCTCTACTAGTAGGCCAAGCTTTATAAAAGTTTCCACTTCGTTGATTTTCTTCATTCAGGCACTTCTTTTAATCCTGATACTATTATATTTTAGCTAACAAATTCTTGTAACTCTCTCTTCCTGACATCATGCACCTCTGGTTTTCCTCTTGCCTCTATGTAGAAGGTGAATCTTCCTCTATAGGCTTATTAACAGAGTTTCTGAAGACTCATTCTGTCTGAGGCCCTTTTTCCTTCTCTCTTTGTAACTCTTCCTATGAGCCAAACTCATCCACTTTCATGACTGATTGTTAAAAATAGTATAACCTCATCCCAAATCTCTCCTCTGAGGTTCAGAACAGCATAGCCAACGTCCTATTTAACATCTTCCAAGTTTCAAAGATATCTCAAGTTCAATAGGTCCCAGCATGACCTTATGCTTTCTCTCCAATATATGGCCCTCTTTTAGTGTTTCTTACCTTACTCAGTAGCTCCACCAAATCAGACATGTTAGAAACCCAGGAATAATCTTTAACGCCTCCATCTCTCTTATTCTCCATGGTTAGACCATCAAAAAGTCCTGTGAATTTTCCATCCTACACTCATCTACTACCACCTGTCTCCTCTGCTCCCACATTAGTCCAAGTTACAATCATTTCTTGTCTGGATTATTAGAACAGTCTTTTGAAAGGTCTCCTCGAATCTAGTCTGTCTACCTCTAATCCATTCACCATAATCCATACAAAATAATAATTAAATAAGAATCTGGCCGGGCGCGGTGGCTCACGCCTGTAATCCTAGCACTCTGGGAGGCCGAGGCGGGTGGATCGCTCGAGGTCAGGAGTTCGAGACCAGCCTGAGCAAGAGTGAGACCCCGTCTCTACTAAAAATAGAAAGACATTATATGGACAACTAAAATATATATATACAAAAAAATTAGCCGGGCATGGTGGCGCATGCCTGTAGTCCCAGCTACTCGGGAGGCTGAGGCAGTAGGATCGCTTAAGCCCAGGAGTTTGAGGTTGCTGTGAGCTAGACTGACGCCACGGCACTCACTCTAGCCCGGGCAACAGAGTGAGACTCTGTCTCAAAAAAAAAAAAAAAAAAAAAAAAAGAATCTGGGTATGTAGTGTCTCCCCAAATAACCTTCACTGGCTTCCCATTGTTCTGAGTATAAGGATATACAAGTGAAAATGACTTGGCTTTCAAGGCCCTGGTAATCTGATTCTCTAACAATGCTTTCACCCACGCTTCCCTTCACTTCTTGCAGTCCAGCCACACTAACCTTATTTCTGTGCCTCAAATGTGCCATAATATCTCTGCCACAGGGCCTTTGCACAGCCTTGTTCACTCTTTCTGAAACGTTTCCTTCTTCCACATACTTCAGAGCTTAGGTCAAACTTCATTTCCTGAGGGAAGCCAGGTAGAAATGCTTTTCACATCAGAGTACAAGCCAAAAGAGGGTTGTACAGCAGGGAAGGAGCACATTTGTACAATCTTTGTTGTCACTCTTCTCTACATCTCTTTTATATGTTGGCAGCTTCATAGCTCTACTTTCCAAAGTCCTCTATGTCTCCTCATATCCCCAGAGGTAATAGCTGCATACTTGAGAAACACGAGTCTGCGGTTCTGCACAGTGGCCAAGCTCTGTGGTTGACAACTGACTTAAGCTTGAGATATAAAGAAAAACAATCAATTCCTTCATTGTTCCTGTTGACCTTGGGATTGAGGACTTGTTATTCTTATAGGCTCTGGGGAGTGGAAACCAAGAAGTTTCCTTTTTCAGTCTTTGTGGACACAGAACTCCAACAATTCAAAGTTTTATGGACACAGAACTTCAACAGTTCAAAGTTGGTTCTAAATTTAGAATTATTGAAGTTAGAGTGTTTGCTTAGTCTGACAAATACGCTATTCTCCTGAGTCTAATATTTAGAGCTTATGTATTTTTTCCCATTCACAAAATGCTACAGACTATGACTGCTGTTCAGCTTGGGACTTTTTAAAATTCTCAAGTCATTCTGACTTTGAACCTCTCCAGCCAAAATATGACCAACATATTTTACTTCACCAAAACTTAGTTACCATTTCCCCCATGCTATTCTGTCTTAGATTTCTCTTGGATTCTCTCCAGAATTTAGTATTTAAACTGCCATTTATGGGAACACATTTTGCTAATTGTGCCCCTATTTGGATAAGTCACATGAGCCACATTGCTAAGTTGTGACTACAGCTTCGGCTGCTGCTGAACTGCCCAAGGCAGGAAAATAAATTGCACCAATCTGCTCCAGAAATGAATGGGGCAAAATCCCTAGATTTGATTAGATATTAGCTTTCAACCATTTGTGTGAATTTTTTTCCTTCTTAACGAAAACATTCTGTTAGCAGTAATGTAACCATCACTAGAGTTCTGACAGGGTATGAATAGAATGAAAGTTTTAGTGTCCACCTAATATAGGTTCCCAGAATCCATGGATCATTCTATTCTATTTGTGGCAGTAACACCCACATTAGTTGCTTGATTTACTGCTTCAGTGGTGCCTTAAGCATTATATATATATACAATACACACACACACACAAAATGTTTTCATTGTACAAATTAAATTATATCTCTTTATTGTATCCCTCTTTATTCTTTTTTTTTCGAAGCAATTGGTAGGTATACATATACATCTGTGAGTACCTATGATATGAATCCATTGTATGAAAGACAAAATGCAGTGGTTGCAAGAAATAAAACTTTCTTTGGGGACAGTTGATGAATGAAACTCATTCATGACACATGGACTGTATTAAAATCACAGTGCATGTGTCATCCTCTGAGGGAAGGGCTGGACTGGGATAAGCTGTGAGCTTGCTTGTCTCCAGATGATGAAGCACGTAGACCAGATTCCTCACTTATCACAAGCCCACATAGGTATCCCTGCAAAATGGCATCTACAAAACATGCTGCCCTAAGCACAAAAGTGGATTATCTGCTTCTTTTGGTTGATGGCAGTTATTTCGGGAGGGACTTATCAACAAGTTTCTGCTTGCTACAGTTTAGGCCTTGAATTCATAGGCCGTACTCACACTCAACCTGAAAAGACATTACTGGACTAGAGAAATAAATCTTGCCTAATTAAAATGTTAAAATCCCAAGAATCTGGCATGAGGGAGGAGGAACTCATGGGCAGAGTCTTCTTAAAATTGGCTTTCTGCTTGCCAAATAATCATACACAGGTAAAGGTAATATAAATATATTTTCCCTGGAGGTGAGCTACTGTTTCCAAAGCCAAGGTGGAAAACAAGACTGGAGTTGTTGAGGCAAATAAAGAAACATAGGTAATAATAGCGCCACCAAAACTAGAGATAGTGCCAAGCTGCAGCTTATAGGTATGACTTCACATGAGGCCAGAAAGGGTGTATCATTACTTTAGATTCAAGTTCTGAGCACAGTTTTTAGAAACTGGAAATAACATACTTTACAGATTTAAATTTCAACTTGGCAGTAAAGTTGCTTTTGTTTTTCATGCTGATTCACCCAGAACATGCCAAAGAAAGTGCCAGTAAAAATGTTCATGAAGTTTTTAATAAATCGGAAGACAGAAAAATTGGTTTTTGAGGCTTTCCTGAGTGATTTCTCTAAATGATTCTTGTATTTGGAAGATGCATCTGCACTCCTTCAGGCTCTGAAGGTCAGGAGAGATCAGCTATGACTTTTCCAGGAAATGAGTAATAGTAAGACCAGGGGACTCATTTCTGGAGGCCTGGAGGAACTTTTCATCCAGAACCTGTAGGTGGGGTTTTTCCCTCCAAAAGGCTTCAGGGAGTTCCAGAGGCGTGTTCAGACCTGAAATGGGAATAGCCAACCTAATGTAAGCTTGCCCTGGAGGTTCTGCCAACCCTTCTCAGCTCTCACTCTGGGTTTCCCCACCCAAAGAGCCTGGTCTATTACATTCCTTCTTGCTCCTTTCTTCTCATACTTTCACCCCATTGTCCAACCATTCTTCCCCACCAATTCCAGATCTTAGAGTCCATGCAAAAACCTGAGAATTCTTGAATAAGCGTCACTTAGAATTTTCTCTTCGTGGAAAATATGGAAGGCAACTGCTGCCAAAGACTCACTCTCAAGCTGTACCATGGAGGATTCATAAGAATCATTGATGAGAGGGGGGCACATTCATAATTCTTTAAAAGTTCATGTTCTAGCTGGAACCTATTCTACTAAGTGAAGTATCCCAAGAATGGGAAAATAAGCACCAAATGTACTCACCATCAAATTGGTTTCACTGATCAACACCTAAGAGCACATATAGGAATAACATTTATCGGGCGTCAGGCAGACGGGAGGGGGGAGGAGGGGATAGGTATATACATATATAATGAGTGCGATGCACATCGTCTGGGGGATGGACACGCTTGAAGCTCTGACCCAGGGGGGATGGGGGTGCAAGGGCAATATATGTAACCTAAACATTTGTACCCCCATAATATGCTGAAATAAAATAAAGTGCATGTTCTTTTTGGAGAAAAATTTATAGTTTTAAAATGCAGTTAAGTGGCTTCATTTTCTTCATGTATTCATTCAACAAAAATTTATTGTGTACCTACTATATGCCAGATGTGGTGTTGGGAGATATTGTGATACAAGACAAAGTCACTGCCCACAAAAATTTTATGATTTGGTGAAGAAGAGAGGTAAGAAAAACAATAATTACAATATAGTGCTATAAAGACTATGAGAGATGTATATTCAGTTAGTATGCCATGGGTAGTTAAGAAAGCTTACCAGGAGTGGGGCCCCAATTCCTAGAGTCCTGAATGATGAGTAGGAGTTAATGAGAAGATTGTGTGTGTGTGTTTGTGTATATATATATATATATATATGTGTGTGTGTGTCTGTGTGTGCATAGCATCCTGAACTTCTTCATAGCTCTCCTTTCAGTTGTTCAATGTTTCTCTTTCCTGGTAGATTATAAACTCCATAATGGCAAGGACCATGTCTGTCTTGTTTATCAAAGTAGTGCTATCATTTAGCACAGTGCCTATCTAGCACATAAGAGGTACAAAATAAATGTTGGATGTTGGTTGAATTAATAATTAAGGAATTTTTATACGGAAATACGTGTAGGCAAAAAAATAGCCAGGAAACTTCAAGGAGTTCAGTATGGGTGTATGTGGAATGTAGCAGGAAATGAAACTAGAGGATTAAAGAGCAACAGAATATTCAGAGCCTCTGTGCCTCCCTGAGAACTATGAACATTATTGAAGGCCATGGGAAGCCATTATGGATTTTAAATGGAGAAATGAGAAGGTCAAACTTGCCTCTTTGGAAGACCACCTTTTTGGCAGTGTCGGAGACAGATGACAAATTGAACACAGTGATCACTGTGCACCAGCTGGCAGGCTGTCTACAGTGCTCAAGGTGCAAAAGACTCAAGATAGCATCAGAGGAATAGACATGAGGTGGTGGTTTTAAGAAACACTAACAACTTAAAATTCATAGGACTTGGGCTTCATTGGGTGTGGGTGATCAAGATGCAACCTGCTGGGAGATATGCCACAGAAGACTCAGAAGACAATGGCTTGGTTTTCCTATCTGTTAACAGCAGAACTATACTTGGGCCTTCCTGCATTGTGGTCAGAGCAATCATCTGTGTATCTTCTGCATGGAGATAATTCGAAGGGCTCAGAGTTACTGTAAAAACAATACTTCTGTTTGAGGATAGCCAGTGAGAAGTGTTTTTCTCCCTGACACCAAATACATGGTGTCTTTTCCAACATCACTTCCCTCATTCTCCTACACAAACTGAGGGTTCTACAATTCAATTCTGACACTAGCATCATATTCCACAGGCTTAAGGGCTCAGTCCCACAAGACAGCCCTCACTTTAGGTATTGGGTATCCAGGGTGCCCATGCTTCTGTACGACTCAGCTACAAAGTCAGGGATTCCCATAATTCCCCTCCCCAAGTATGACAATTTGCCAGATCAACTCACAGAACTCAGGCAAATGCTATTTTCACCATTACAGTCTGTTAGAAAGAATACAAATGAACAGTCAGATGAAGAGGTACATAGGGTAAAGTCTGGAAGGGTCTCAAGCTCAGAAGCTTCTGTCACCATTGGGTTGGGGTGTGCCATCCTCAGAGCACATGGCTGTGCTTGCCAACTCAGAAGCTCTCCAAACCCCTTCATTTAGCAGTTTTTATGGAAGTTTCATTACATAAGCACATTTGATCAAATCATTGGCCGTCAGTGATTGACTTAATATCCAATCCTTTTCCCCTCCCTGGAGGTTGGTGGGTGGGACTGAAAGTTCCAAGCTTCTCATCAAGTCTTGGCCTTTCTGGTGACTAGCCCTTATCCTGAAGCTACCTAGAAGTCCATCAAGTGTCACCTCACTACGACAAAAAACACTCCTATTGCCCCATATCACTCAGGAAATGCCAAGAGTTTTAGGGGCTCTGTACTAGGAACTGGGGACAGAGACCAAATACATATTTCATATTATACCACAGACAGAGAAAAACAACATGAGTTTATGCAATAGTCCTGAAATCCAAGAGTTGGAGCCACATGGCACCCTACCTACCACCCTCCCCTGGCAGTCAACCTACCAGCTCAATATTGGAAAGGAAAGGATCATGCAGTGGGTCCTTCAGCTGCCCAGGTGACTGGAAACAAAACAAGGAGATACTGTCCGGGAAAGAAAGGTGAGTCAACCCTCTTTAAAGACCTTCTTCCTCTAAGTTTCCCTTTGAGTTTCCATTTTGGGTGAATTTTGTTCATTCTCAAAACTTCAGCATAATTTGGTCACTTTGATGAGAAATGAGAAAACACCAACGTTGGAATTTTTCTGCCAAATCTGGGCCTACCCCTATGTAGGCAGTGATGCTTAATATTTATTACTTTGTTTCCAAGCAAGGCCTTGAGCTTGGAGGTCTCCACACAAGTGTAGAGTAAACTGACAAATCATGCTCTTCTGAGCAAAGGGTGATGAGTCGGCAGTGAGATTGTGAGGAGAGGAGCTACTGAGATTTTAGAACATGGGGAATTGCTGGTGTTGCTCAGCTTTAGAGGGGCTCAAGATATCACCAAAAGCCACTTTCTAAAGCTTTTTACACAGCAATGTGATCGTGTAGAAAGAGAAAGGAAGCAGGCCACGCTTTCTTCAGTATTCTCTTTCTTCTCTGTGATGCTTCCAATTTCTCCTCTCCCTTGCTTCCCAACTTTCAGGAAATAACGAATAGACTCAATTCTTCATAGTTAAGTTTCATTGCTTATTTCCCATGGGAGCATATACCTTTCAGTAAATGCCAGTGTCTTCATTCAAATATGAATCTGTAAGGGAATGTATTTGGAACTTAGGCAGAAGATGAGAGAGAATCTTCCTGGTGCCCTCAGGCTCACCCATGGTAGGCAAACACCTAGTCTACTTATCCTACTCATTCTTACAAAGAATGATCCTGGCACTTACGATAGACAGTAAAGGATAAAGCAGAAACCTATACCACCAACTCTAGGTCAAACGCCATTAAGGTGAATTCCAAGAGTGGCATACATTCTTTAGCTCTATTGGAATGTTGTTGTACTTACTGCTAGGTGAACTGACCAAATTTAACACTAGTTTGGAAATAGTTGATGTAATGAGATAGATGACCTCAAAAGTTCCCAACTCTAAACTGCTGTGAATTCTGTTAATTCAATCCCTATTAAATTCTACCTCTGACCAGGGGCAAGGTAAATAAAATGGAAGAAACTTAGGTTTACTTGTTTTTTTTTTCTTAACTAATCTATGTTAAAGTAATGCATGACAATATTATAAAATCCACCATATAATGAGTATATAAAATATGAAGTAAATCTCCCTGCCACCCCTGATTTTTCTTCTTAGAGTCAACACTATTAATATTTTTTATAGATCCTTCCAGATATTTTCAATTCACACACAAAATCTTAGAGTTTTTAAAATAAGAAATTTCCTATTATTGCTAGAAACAGACACAATGCATGATATATTTTATATTTTGATATATTTAATTAATTCTTTCTAGCATCTCTCCAATTAAAAAATTGTTTTCTAAAAATTATTTTCGTAAAATATGCATATAAGCAGCACAATCTTCTTGGATTGTTTAAATAAACTGGAGAATTTTTGAAACATTTGATTTTTTAATTTCAAAGTATTATGGGGGTACATATGTTTTTGGTTACAAGGATCACTTTTGTAATGCTTGAGTCAGGATTATAAGTGTTCCCATTACCCAGATAGTGTTCATTGTACCCGATAGGTAGGTAGGTTTTCGCCCCCAATTGATTTCCCTGTATACACATGTGCATTCATCAGCTAGTTCTAATTTAATAGCGAATACATGTGGTGTTTGTCTTTCCATTCTTGAGATACTTCACTTAGGCAAATGGTCTCCAGTTCCATCCAAATTGTAGCAAAAGGCATGAATGCATTCTTTTTTTATGGCTGAGTAGTACTCCATGGTATACATATACCACATTTTCTTAATCCACTCATGAATTGATGGGCACTTGGGTTGATTCCACATATTTGCAATTGCAAATTGTGCTGCAATAAAGAATTGAGTGCAAGTGTCTTGTTGGTAAAATGACTTCTTTTCCTTTGGGTAGATACCTAATAGTGGGATTGCTGGATCTAATGGTAGGTCTACTTTTAGTTCTTTGAGGAGTCTCCATATCGTTTTCCATAGAGGTTGTACTAATTTGCAGTCCCACCAACACTGTGTAACTGTTCCTTTGTCTCTGCATCCATGTCAGCATCTATTGTTTTTGAACTTTTTAATAAAAGTAATTCTGATTGGAGTGAGGTGATATCTTATTGTGGTTTTAATTTTCATTTCCCTGATGATTAGTGACATGGAGCATTTTTTCGTGCTTATTGGCCATTTGTCTATCTTATTTAGAGAAGCTTCTGTTTATGTCTTTTGCCTACATTTTAGTGGGGTTGTTTGATTTTTTTCTTACTGATTTTCTTGAATTCTTTGTAGATTTTTGTTGTTAGTCCTTTATCAGTTGTATAGTTGTGAATATTTTCTCCCAATAGACAATAGGTTGTCTATTTGCTCTGTTGATTATTTCCTTGGTTGTGCAGAAGTTTTTAATTTAATCAAGTCCCATTTATTTATATTTGTTGTTGCTGCGATTGCCATTGGGCTCTTCTTCATAAATTCTTTGCCTGGGCCAATATCTAGAATAGTTTTTCAACATTTTCTTCTAGAATTCTTATAGTTTTATGCCTTAAATTTAAGTCCTTTATTCATCTTGACTTAATTTTTGTGAGTGGTGGGAGATATGGATACTGTTTCATTCTTCTGCATGTGGCTATCCAATTTTCCGAGCACCGTTTATTGAATAGGGATTCTTTTCCCCAGTGTATATTGTTGTCTGCATCGTCAAAGATCAGTTGGCTGTATGTGGATGGTTTTATGTCTGGGTTTTCTGTTCTGTTCCATTGGTCTATGTCTCTATTTTTGTGCCAAGATCATGTTGCTTTGGTTACTATGGCCTTGTAGTATAGTTTGAAGTCTGATAATGTGATGCATCCAGATTGGTTCCTTTTGCTTAAGATTGCTTTTGCTATTTGGGCTCTTTTATGGTTCCAAACAAAGCACAGAATTATTTTTCCCATATTTGTGAAATATGACATTGATATTTTGATGGGGAGTGCATTGAATCTGTAAATCACTTTGGGAAGTATGGACGTTTTAACAATGTTGCCTCTACCAATCCATGAGCATATGTTTTTCTATTTGTGTGGATCATCAGCAATTTTTTCCTCAGTGTTTCATTGTTCTCCTTGGAGAGATCTTTCACCTTCTTGGTTAAATATATTCCTAGATATTTTATTTTCTTTGTAGTCATTGTGAATGGTATTGAGACTTTGATTTGACTCTCAGCTTGACTGTTATTGGTGTACAGGAACACTACTGCTTTGTGTACATTGATTTTGTAACCTGAGTCTCTTGGTGGAGATTTCAGGGTTTTCTAGATATAAGATCATATCATCACCACAAAGTGATAATTTGACCTCCTGTTTCCCAATTTGGGTCCCCTTAATTTCTTTCTATAGCCTGATTGCTCTGGCTAGAACTTCCAAAACTATGTTGAATAGAAGTGGTGATAGTGGGCATCCTTGTTTTGTTCCAGTTCTTAGTGGGAATGCTTTCAACTTTTTGCCATTCAGTTTGATGCTGGCTGTGGTTTTGTCATATATGGCTTTTATAATTTTGTGATATGTTCCTTCTATGCCAAGTTTGTTGAGGGATTTTTTAATGAAATGGTGCTGAATTGTGTTGAATGCTTTTGCTGCATCTATTGAGATTATCATATGATCTTTGTCTTTGTTTTTGTTTATGCAGTGAACCACATTTCTCAATTTATATACATTGAACCATCCTTGCATCCCTGGAATGAAGCCCACTTGGTCATGGTGGATTATTTTTTTGATGTTCTGTTGAATTTTGTTTGCTAGTATTTTATGGAGGATTTTTGCATTGATATTCTTAAGGGTATTGGTCTGTAGTTTTCTTTTTCGTTATTGTTGTATCTTTTCATGGCTTTGGTATCAAGGTGATACTGGCTTCATAGAATGAGTTGGGGAGGATTCCCTCCTTCTTGATGTTATGGAATTGTTTCTGCAGTATGGGTATCAGCTAGTCTTTGTAGGTCTGGTAAAATTTGCCTGTGAAACCATCTGGTCTGGAGCTTTTTTTGTTGGAAGATTTTTTTTATTGCTGCTTCAATCTTGTTGCTCCTTATTGTTCTGTTCAGGAGTTCTATTTCTTCCTGATTGAGTCTTGGAAGGTTGTGTGTTTCTAGGAATTTGTCCTTTTCCTCTATGTTTTCAAGTTTATGGGCATAGAGATTTTCATGTTATTTGCAGATGATATTTTGTATTTCTGTGGTATCAGATGTCAAATCTCCTTTTTCATTTCTTTTTCTCAAGTCCTCATAATTTTTATTTGTTTATTTATTTACTTTTTAAATTACAGAATATTACAGGAACACAAACACTTTGGTTACATATGTTGCCTTTGCACTGCCCAAGTCAGAGCTACAAGCATGCTCATTCCCCAGAAACTATGGACCACACCCATTAGGTATGAATTTGCCCATCCCCTCCTCCCCCTCCCACCTGCCCAGTACCTGATGATTGTTAATTCCATATGTGCACATAAGTAAGCAATGGTGAACTAATACATCTTGTATTATCCTGGGTGGAGCTGGAGCCCATCCTTCGAAGTGAAGTATCACAAGAATGGAAAAACAAGCACCACATGTATTTACCATTAAACTAGTACTAATTGATCAACACTTTCTCATTTATAGTTGAGCTTATTTGGGCCCTTTCTCTTCTGTTCCTGGATAATCTAGCAAGAGGTCTATTGATTTTGATCTTTTCAAAGAATGAACCTTTTGTTTTGTTGCTCCTTTGTATTATTTTCTTGGCTTTGATTTTATTTAGCTGTCTTCTGACCTTAGTTATTTCTTTTCTTCTGCCGGGTTTGAGATTGTTTTGCTCTTCCTTTTCTAGTTCACTGAGATATGTAATTAGATTGTTAATTTGTGATCTTTCTGTCTTTTTGATGTAGGCATTCAAGGCTGTGAATTTTCCCTTTAGGATTGCTTTTGTTGAATCCAACAGATTTTGATAGCTTTTGTCCCCTTTGTAATTCAGTTTGAGGAATCTTTTGATTTTCATCTTAATTTCTTCATTGATCCAATAATCATTCACCAGCAAGTTGTTTAATTTCCCTGATTGTGTAGAATTGAGTGCTTTTCTTGGAGTTGATTTCTAGTTTTATTACATTGTGGTCTGAGAAGATACATGGTATGATTTCTATTTTTTGAATTTATTGAGCCACTTTTGTTGCCTAAAATATGATTAATCTTGGAGAATGTTCCATGTGCTGATGAGAAGAATCTATATTCAGTAGTTTTTGGGTAAAATGTTCTGTAAAATATCTGTTAAGCCCATTTGTTATAGAGTCCCATTTAAGTCCAGTGTTTCTTTATTTATTTTCTGCTTGGATGATGTCCAGATCTTTCAGTGGGGTGTTGAAGTCCCCTACCATTATGATGCTGATGTTTATTGCTTTCCTTAGTCTAGTAAGGTTTGCTTTATGAATCCGAATGCTCCTGTGTTAGCTGCATAAATATTTAGGATTGTTATGTCTTGTTGAATTGTTCCTTTTACCGTTATATAATGACCATCTTTGTCTTTCTTTACTATTTTTGATTTAAAGTCAATTTTGTCTGATATGAGAATGGGTACACTGCTTTGTTTTGATTTCGATTTGCATGGACTATTTTTTTTTTCAACCCTTCACCTTGAGTCTATATGAGTCCTTGTGGATTACATGTGTTTCCTGGAGTCAGCAGATATTTGGATTGTATTTTTTTATACATTCAGCAAGCCTATATCTCTTGAATGAGGAATTCAAACCATTCACGTTGATTGATACATAGTATGCTGTTTTGTTCAACCTGTGGGGTATACTTTAGTATTTTGTTTTACCTCTTGTACTTTTGTTTTGTATGAGCTCTGAGCTTTAGCTTTTGGGTGGTTTTACACTGGTGGGTGTCTATTGTGCTGACCCATGTATAATGCAGTTCTGAGTATTTCCTGCAGAGCAGGTCTGATCTTGACAAATTCCTTCAGTGTTTGCTTGTCTGGAAAAGTCTTTATTTCCTCTTTATATAAGAAACTTAGTTTTTCAGGATACAAAATTCTAGGCTGGCAGTTCTTCTGTTTAAGAAGACTAAAGATGAGTCCCCAATCCCTTCTGGCTTGTAAGGTCTCAGTTGAGAAGTCTGTAGTTATCCTGATGGGTTTTCCTTGTAAGTTACTTGATGTTTCTGCCTTATGGCTTACAGGAGTTCCTCCTTCGTGTTGATTTTGGCCAGTCTGATGACTGTGTGTGTTGGTTATTGCCTCTTTATAATGAATCTCCCAGGTGTTTATTGAGCTTCTTGTACCTGGGCATCTAAATCTCTAGCAAGACCAGGGAATTTTCCTGGATTATTCCCTCAAATAGGTTTTCCAGCCCTTATGCATTTTCTTCTTCACCCTCAGAGATGCCTATGAATCTTATATTTGGCCATTTTACCTATCCCTAAGTTTCTTGTGGGCTTTGTTCATTCCTCTTAATCCTCTGTTCTTTATTTTTAGCTAATTGAGTTAATTTGAAAGAGTTGTCTTCAAGCTCTGAGATTGAAATCTGCCTGGTATAGTCTATTCTTAAAACTTTCCACTGTGTTTTGTATTTCCTTAAATGAGTTTTTCTTTTCCAGAAGTTATATCCTGGCCTGGACTGAGAGCATGGACTTCTTGTGGTTGGAGGGGTGCTCCGTGAGTATGCCACAGCTGGGACCCACACTGCACTCTCCTCTTAGTTCTGCCCACCTGGGCTCTCTCACCTCTTGTGATTAGTTCATGAATCTCCTCTCCATGCCCTTGAGCAACACAATCAAGTCCTGGGGGTATGGGATCTGACCTATAGGCCTGCCCCAGGATCTCCAAAGATCAATCCCTGACCATGTCAGGGCAAAGTGTGCTCATCTCAATTTGCCTATGGGGTGCTCAAGCAGGTTTGATGCCCCTCCACTTTGAGGTGTGCTGTGCTCTCATGGAGCTGCCAGGCATGCAGCACCAGGGAGGGCCAGTGAGCAGGGAGCTCGCAGTCTGAGCATCCCTTAGTCTGCTGCAGGACTTTAAGAGGAAATGCTTTGAGCCCCACTCTCTGTGGAAGCCTCAGTGTTGTGGCTCAATTGTCTCTCTCATTAGCTATGGGTGATGGAGGAGAGAGGGAGGAAAGGGGTCTGGATGGAAGAAAGCTAGACTTTGGTCATCTCTGCCCGCCCCCCCCCATAAGGCAGCCTGCTTGGAATGTCTTGGCCCCAGCATTGCCAGATCCCTTGGGACCCGCTGGACCCCCTGTGGCTCCCACAGTCTGGGCTGTAGTTGGGTAATGTTTGCATGGGAACAAGCAAGCCAAAAACTGAGAGGCTGAAGCCCCCTGGGGGAAACAAAGGTGCACGGTGTGTAAAGAAGCAATATGGTGCCTGCTGTTTTAGTTCAGGTCTGTGGTGATGGGAAGCACCCCAGGGGGGCTAGGAGCCTGGTACTTTGTCCACAGGGAGCTCCCAGTTCTCTGACAGCAGCAGCTTTTCAGCTCGTGGGGGTAGAATGACTCTCCAGCAGCTCAGAAGCCTGCTGATTGTCAGAGATGTGAAGGAGGGAGAAAAAACTGCTCCACCTACCCTTTTCACCAGACTCCGTGACTCTTGGGAGTTGATCTCCACCAATATCTTGCTCCTCCTTGTTCTACTCTGCGACTTATTCCCATGGAGTCCCCCACAGGCTCTGGCACCTTTCCCTCAGAATTACACCCAATCTGTGTTTATCTGTTTGGTTGTTTTTTTCTCTCTTTCATCTAAAACCTTTCCTTCCTACTGAGATGCTCTGGCAGCTGGTGTCTCTGGTCAGCTATCTTCCTTTCCAATGAAACATTTGATTTTTATTGGTAGTTGAGTTCTTTTCAAAATAACAGTTACATTAATCACAGATATATTTACACTAAATTAAAAGTGAGCAAATTAATGGCAAGAATATGTTTGTAATCAGTCTTCAGATAGGCGTGCATGTGCCAGGTGGTTTGTGTTTAGCGCTGATATTTCATTAATGGAGTCAATATTATTTTATATAATACATAGTTTCAAAAAATCCTTCAGTGTACTTGAGGTGCCTCCTTTAAGCTGTAACTATTTGAGATATTAGCAAGTTCCTGGCACAATGATTTTGGAAAGAAACACCCTTAACTATATTCTGTATCTCAGAAATGACAAATTAAATAATACTGGGAAAATATTACAGCTTAGTTAATAGCAATGGTCAGATAACATCTGTATGATTTTAGTTTTGTTGATTTTTGAAGAGAAGAATCCCAAGGAAGTGACTGCTTAGCTTACTGAAATGTCTTTTAACAAACCATTTTTAGCCTTGTCGAAAACCTGGACTCCAAGCTCTTCATTGTTGCTAAATGCTAAGCTCTGTAACTCAGCCAGACCTCCTGCTGTCTAAATTGATCCTGTTAACTACACAGTTGCTAGGTTTCCACTTCAACCTGAAATGACTCTCCCGGAGACCAGATGGGACATTTTGAGATGAAAAATCCAGCCCTTGCATAAAATCCTTACATCGGCAATGGGGTACATCCCTGAAAATGGTGTAAAACAGCTTCTTCTGATGAATAGTGGTTTGTTGCTTTGCCTTCCAAATTGTAGATGACAACACAGCAGGTGCAATGGCACTAGTGCATGTGGGGCTGTCAGCTGGGATTTGGGGGTTTTCCTGAACTTACACATTTTCTAGAAGGCATACAGATGGAGGGAAACTTAGGAACTTCTCCTTCTAGCATCAGGAGGCAGATGATAAGCATTTGCTGAAACATGTGCCACAAGAGCAGTACTTGAACATGATGTGAAAAGGGCTGCCTTTGTTTTGTTCCCAGTAGGATGTGAAGGGAAACTACACAGAAGATCAATATTAGACCTGTATAAACTAAGCAGCTAGACCTGCAAATCTTACAGAAGTATCCTTGAGGAATACAGAAAATAAGAATAGAGGTGGGGAAGAGAGTGGACTAAGGGAAGCCTAAGGAAAGGCACTTAAATTTTTGTGGGGTGGGGAATAATATGTAGAAGTTAAAGTGAATGAAATAAATGGAGACATATTCCATGTTCATGGATAAGAATATTTGATATTGTTAAGATATCAGTTCTTCCCAACTTGATCTATCGATTCAATGCAATCCCAATCAAAATCCCAGCAAGTTATTTTGTGGATATTGATAACCTGATTTTAAAATTTATATGGAGAGGTAAAAGACCCAGAATAGCCAACTCAATACTGAAAGAAAAGAATAAAGTCAGAGGAATGATACTACTTGACCTCAAGACTTACTAGAAGGCTACATTAATCAAGGCAGTGTGGTATTGGTGAAAGAATTAGAGCAATATATCAATAAAACAGAATAGTGAGCCTAGAAATAGACTTATATAAATATAGTCAACTGATCTTTGATAAAGGAGCAAAGGCAATCAATAGAGAAGAAATTACAATAGAGTGGAGATAGTCTTCAAAAAATGATACTAGAACAATTGGACATTCACATGCAAAAAAAGTGAATCTATAAACAGACTTTACACCCTTCACAAAAATTGACTCAAAAAGGATCATGAGACCTAAAAGGAGAATAGAAAACTCCAAAAGACAACTAGGAAAAATCCTATTTGACCTTGGGTATGGGGCAATGAGTTTTTAGATACAATACCAAAGGTAAGAATCTATGAAAGAAAGAATTAATAAGCTGAATTTCATTAAAGTTAAAAAGTCTGCTCTGTGAAAGACAACGTCAAGAGAATGAGAAGACAAGCCATAGACTGGGAGAAAGTATTTGCAAAAGACACATCTGATAAAAGACTGCTATCTGAAATATACAAAGAACTCTTAAAACCCAACCATAAGAAAACAAACAACCCAATTTTAAAATGGACAAAAGACTTGAATAGACACCTCAATAAAAGAGACATACAGATGGCAAGTAATCATATGAAATGATGTTCAACATATATCATTAGGAAATTTCAAGTTAAAACAATAATGAGATAGCACTACATACCTATTAGAATGGTCAAAATCCAGAACACTGAAAACACCTAATGCTAGCAAGGCTATGGAGCAATAGGAACTCTCATTCATTGCTGGTGGGAATGCAAAATGGTACAACCACTTTGGAAGGCAGTCTAGCAACTTTGTACTAAATTAAACCTACTCTTGCTATATGATCCAGCAAATGTGTTCCTTGGTATTATTGAAATGAATTGAAAACTTATGCCACACAAAAACCTGCATGCAGATGTTAATAGCAGCTTTATTTATGATTGTCAAAACGTAGAAGAAATCAATATGTCCCTCAGTAGGTGAATGGATAAATGAACTGTGGTACACTCAGACAATGGATTATTATTCAGCTCTAAAAGGAAATGAGCTATCAAGCTAATGTCAAAAGACATGGGGGAAGATTAAATACATATTACTAAGTGAAGGAAGCCAATCTGAAAAGGCTGCATACAGTGTGATTCCAAGCATATGCCATTCTTTAAAAGGCAAAACTATGGAGATGACAAAAAGGTCAGTGGTTGCCAGGGGTGAGGAGGGAGGGAGGATGAATAAGTGGAGCACAGAGGAATTTTAGGGCAGTAAAAATATTCTATATGCTACTACAGTGGTAGATACATGTCATTATCCATTTATTAAAATCCATATACAACACCAAGAGTGATTCCTAATGTAAACTATGGACTTTAGGTGATAATGATGTGTCAGTGTAGGTTCATCAATTGGAGTAAATGAATCACTCTTGTGTAGATGTCAATAGTGGGGGAAGTTGTGTGAGTGTGGAAACAGAGAGTATAAGAGAAATCTCTGTGCTTTCTTTTCAATTTTGCTGTGAACATAAAACTGCTATAAAAATAAATTTTATTAATTAAAAATATTAGTCTTCTTGAAAGATTGTCCCTTTTATATGGTAATGAACCACTATGGAAAACTAAATATTTAATTTTATCTTATAGAACAATAGAACTAACACTTATATAGTGCTTACTATGTGTCAGACACTTCTTTTGATTTGTTTTAAATTGTCATAAAACAACTTTGAGATAGATACTACCTAGTAAGTATCAGAGCTGGATATAAACACAGTCAATTTGGCTCCATTGTTCATGTTATCAACCACTATGACATATGTCTCTCAGTAGAATATGTTAGACTTTGAGGAGTTTCGATAGTTTACACCCTTCCCCATCTGAGCTTACAGAACTCAAAAGATGAGATAAAAATGTGAGCTTTGTTACTGCTAAAGCTGGTTGGAAAGTGAGGCTTAGATGG
Source organism: Eulemur rufifrons (assembly GCF_041146395.1). Taxonomy (NCBI): domain Eukaryota; kingdom Metazoa; phylum Chordata; class Mammalia; order Primates; family Lemuridae; genus Eulemur; species Eulemur rufifrons. Next base: position 105,445,681 of record NC_091012.1, read on the forward strand.
TGACAAATTGTCTGCCTGTCACAGGACCACTGGACAGCCACGGGCCTCTCTGATGGACACCCGCAGCAGAGAGGCAGATGCCAGAGAGAGGAAGGGGCAGAGCTACATTTGCTCAGTGTTTTCTCCCAATCTCAACCATCAGCAGTCTAAGAGAGTGCTGGACAGAGGTCAGGAGTGTGACTACAGGAAAGACAGGAAATAAATATCTCAGCTCCAGCCAAATAGAAAATTTGTTTATACGTACACTAAGATGTCCTTAAAAAATAGTGAGGTATGCAACTGGAAAGCTTTCTTTAGTTATACTTGGTGTAATACAGTGAGAAGAACCCCGCTTTAAGCATTAGGAGACATGGTGGCCTAATCCCGTTCTGCCTGATGTGTGACCATGGACATTACATTTCATTCCTCTGAGATACTAATTAATTGCTCCATCCAAAGTTCTGCCAATAAAATATCTTTCATGAGGACAGCTTCAAAGAAAAAACAAACAAACAAACAAACAAAAACAACTTTCTTCTCCATATATAGAAAAAGGAAGAAAATTCTCTCTTAAGCGATTTTCTTCCTCTGGATTCATTTCCCTAATCTTACCAACCTAAGCCATTGATTACCATTATTGTATATTTTAAAAGGAACTCATGGGGCTTTTGGTGTTTCTGACTCCCTCCTCTATCCTCTTTCATAGATCCTGTTAGCATTCTTCTTCCCATGCTTTTTACGTGAGGAAACTTTTCATGTCATCTCTCTCTTTTTTTTTTATTTCAGCATATTATGAGGGTGCAAAAGTTTAGGTTACATATATTGCCCTTCTCCCCGCCTCCACCCCGGAATCAGAGCTTCAAGCGTGTCCATCCCCTAGAGGGTGCGCATCACACTCATTATGTATGTATACACCCATCCCTTCCTCTCCCATCTGCCCATTCATGTCATCTCTTATGTTTATCTCATATTTATATATTCCAGTCTCCTTCAACATACACATTTTCCAATAAAGCAACAAGGGGTGGGGGGAAGAGAGGTGGGGAGAGGGGAGAGAGAGAAAGAGAGAGAGAGAGAAGAGAGAAAGAAAGAAAAACAAAAGAAAGGAGGAAAGAAATTTCCCTAAGCTTCTTTGCAATCCCCTTTTCAAAAAAATGTGCTTTTTTTCTTCACTTTAAAACTGTAGAATAAAACACATTTGTCATTTGTATATAATTATTTATTTGTGTAATCATTTGTTTAAAGCCTCTCTCTTGCCATCTAGGCTATAAACTCCATGAGGGCAGAAACCACCATGATTTTCCGGTTTGATACACCTGCACCTCACCTGGTACTGAGCATAAAAGTGTATAGTTAAAAAATATTCAACAAACAATTATATTAAAGAAACCAAAATCATATAGATTTCTAATTATAAAAAAATGGTGATTTTCATCAGTTGTGAGAATATGATACTTTTTTCCAACATTTAATTCTAGGTGAGATTGCAACCTATAACCTCACCCCTGTGCCCTAACGTAGCCAGTTAATTTAATCAATTCTGTAAAATGACCCAAATGCCCATCAATACATGAGTGGATTAGTAAAATGTGGTATATGTATACCATGAAGTATTACTCAGCTATAAGAAATAATGGTGATATAGAATCTCTTTTGTTCTCCTGGAGAGAGTTGGAACCCATTCTACTAAGTGAAGTATCCCAAGAATGGAAAAATAAGCACCACATGTACTCACCAGCAAATTGGTTTCCTTGATCATAACCTAAGTGCACATTTGGGAATAACACCAATTGGGTGTTGGGCAGATGTGGGGGGGAGGGGATGGGTATATAGACATATAATGAGTGCGATAGGCACTGTCTGGGGAATGGACATACTTGAAGCTCTGACTTGGGGGGGTGGGGGGAGTAAGGGCAATATATATAACCTAAACTTTTGTACCCCCATAATAAGCTGAAATAAAATAAATAAATAAATAAAATAGAAAGCCCTTGTTTGGCTGCATTGGTTACTAAATTGACTGACTGAGGTAATCCCTCAATTCTTCAACAGAGACAGGGAACACAGCTCAGGGCTTGATGGAAATGCTTTACTCAGATCCAGAGATACAGCTAGCTCTAGTCACACAATGTCAGCGAGTCTGTTTATGCAGGGACATCCATGGTCATTTCAAACTGAAGGAGCCATTTGGATCATCTTAACCTGGCAAAGATGAGATGAAAAAGGCATATCTTGTTGGTATCCCACTTTCCTAAGCCTTAAAGTTTATTCCTCTGGGGAGTTCAGCATTTGTTATACTTGAGAAAATTACAAAAGGTAATGCAGAGCAATACCCTGGATATTGCCCTTTTTTCCTCTCCATTCATGCGTAAACTTCCTAAGAAGCTCTTGTATCAAAGAAGGCTTTACACACATGTTTTGGCAGTTAATGACTGGCAAGGGAACTTTTTTCTCCTAATTTTTGTTGAGGGCAAACAGCAGTAGTTTTTAGAACTCTGGAAGTTCCCCAGACTGGCAGCTGCTATGTGCTAGGATTTTCAATCCTGGTGGCATTTCCACATTTTTCAAATTCATGGGGCTGTTATTTTCTATTCTTATTGTTTAGGAGAGAAGTTAAGTCTCTAATAAACAAGGAAATTTTCCCCCACAACCCTAGGCAAATACTTTGCACCATTTCTTCCTTTGCAAGGCCCCCTCCATGATGCTATAAACATTTGGACCACGCTGAGGAACCCTTACTAGAGCCACACTTCCATACCTGTGAAGGCAGTTTACATCAAAGCAAGGCATCTCCAAAACCTCTGTAGGCTTCAATAGGTACCCTTGCTAGTTGTTTACCAGAAGAGAGGAGAATAGGTAAGTGGTGAGGTGATGACAGGGATGGTGGAACGAAGAGTCACAGTGGGGTGTGTGTGTGTATGTGTGCGTGTGTGTGCATGCTTGTGTAGTGGGGTAGTAGGTGCTCAATATATGTCAGTTCTTTTTATTATTATTTTTAATAATAATATAATAATTATATCTTTAATTTTATTACTATTTTATTAGCCACATATGAAACAATGGCTTCTTTCTGAAAAAAAAAATAATAAAACTGAAATCAAAGGTGATATTGGCCCCAAGCTACAGTAACTGGTAGGTTAACTCCTTAATCCACCTCTTTTTTTCCTATGTTAATAGCTAAAAGTATCTGGAAGTATAATGGGGAAAATATGCAAGCAAATATGGTAAGTATTCTCCATGACAGCTGAGGACATCTGGGTGTTCCATGAAAATTCGACCTCAAACTCTTGGAGTTTGACCTGAAAACAGAAAAATGCAAAGTTTAGATTAGATGAATAATTGTATACTTGTTTTTAAAAAGTCCCAGGCTTAACAAGCAACTGTTGCAAATATAGTCTAATCATTGGATTCTATTTTATTTGTTCTTCATACAAGAAAAAGATGTTTTAAGCAATAGTTTCTTTTTCAAAAGTGTTCTTTCATCACAAAAGAAAACCCAGAAACTACTTATTTATTAGCTTTCACCCTTCAGTTAAATCACAGCTGAGGGTGGAAAATAAAGCTAACTTCTTCTTCCCCTTAATTAAAATGAGATGGAAAATAGTTACATGATGAATACAAAAACTGATTTACTTTTTAAAACTTTCCCCTTCATTTTTATAAGCAATTCATGTTACTTCATCCATATTTTGTTTTATTTTATTTTTTTGGTGACCCAGATGTGACATGAACATGCTCATTCCTATTTTAACCCCTAGTTAAATGAAATAAGATAAATTTTTAATCATAATATAAATAGGTAAAACAAGAAAATAAGCAATTCACCTTTCCATGGCCAGCGTCAGTACCAGATTAGAGTGGGTTTTAAAAATAATGTGTATTAATACTTGAATAATAATGATAATATTACTAATAATACAAAATGTAATCTCTCCTACAGTGCAAATTAAAACAGAGGCCAAAGTGGATATCACATGTGTTCCAGTCCTCCACATTGCACACAGTGGCTGCGGTGGTTCTTTTAAAATTTACAATAATTAAATTCTATCCTCAAGTTAGCTGAGCTTTAGTCCTGTATTCCATGAACACTCTTGGGTGTGAAAAGAAGTGAGGCCTGTTAAATATAGAAATCCAGCACGGAGGTAAAAATGATGTTTTCACATTCCCATTTTATTTTAAGAACCTGGATTGTGCTGGACTGGGCTACACTATCTTGCTTTATTTACTTATTTATTTTAAAAGTCATTATGCTTATCCTCTCTGTGACAGCGCCCTGTGAATCTGCACCCACCTCCTGGATCCCATTGCTGCCCACCCTCTCTCCCCATACCCTAAGCAGATCCTTTCGCACCATTTCTTCCTTTGCTGATTCTTCTTTTTCAAATGCAAATGAGACTCTACACAATGCTGCAAATATTTGGACCAAGTTAAGGAATGCTTACTTAGAGCCACATTTTCATACCCAGGAGGGGATTTTGCTCCAAACTAATGCATTTCCTAGACTTCTGTAGGCTTTAGTAGGTCCCATTGCCAGTTTTTCACCAAGAGGGAGGATGTGACATAATAAGAAATATATATTTAGTCTCTGCCCCCAGTCTCAGATACAGAGCTCCTAAAACCCTTGTAATTTCCTGAGTGATTGGGGTGATAAGAGCATTTTTTGTTATAATATTTGGTCTTAGCTCCTGGTTCCTGACACAAACACTTCTAGAATCTCTGATGAGTGTCTTTTGTATGCTAAAGAGATGACTGGTGGCTGGGGGGCCCTAGATAGCATCAGGATGGTAGCTGTTTGCCAGAAAGACCAAGCCATGATTAGAGAGTTGGGACTTTCAACTCCAACCCTGACCTTTGGGGAGGGAAAAGGGCTATAGATTGAGTTAATTACTAATGACCAGTGATTTAATCAACCATGCCTATGTAATGAAGCCTTCATAGCAACTTCAAACAATAGGGTTCAGAGAGCTTCTGAGTTGGTGAACACATCAAGTTGCTGAGAGGGTGGTGCACCCGGAGAGGGCATGGAAGCGCTGTGCCCTTTTCTACATACCTCGCTTTATGCACCTCTTCATCGGCTATTCCACCTGTGTCATTTGTAATATCCTTTATAAAAAAACAGTAAATGTTTCCATGAGTTTTGTGAGCCATTATAGCAAATTATCAAAAATGAGGAAGGAGTTGTGGGAACCCCAAATTTATAGCCAGTTGGTCAGAAGTACAGGTGACAACCTGGAGCTTACAATTGGTATCTGAAGCCAGATACAGTCTTGTGGAACTGAGCCTTTTGCCTTTGGGGTCAGAATTGAATCGTGGGGCACCCCGTTGGTGTCCAGAGAGTTGGAGAATTGGTTTGTTGGAAATCTCCCCCATACACATTTCGTGTCAAAAGTTTTATAAGTATGAGAAAAAAAGTTTTTCCTCTTAGAGAAGAATAAGTGTGTGATGAGATGATAACTATGGTGGAGGAAAGAGGCAGAATGCAGTGTGTGTGTGTGTGTGTGCGTGTGTGTGTATGTGTGTGTGTGTGGTGTGCATGCTTGTGTAGTAGGGGTAGTAGATTTTTGGCTGTCAGGAAACCTTTCCCTCTTTTCCTGTTGCTTCAGTACCTAGCACATCCTCAATTACCCACCAGACCTCTTATTAATGCTGCAATGCCCTTGCTTGTCATGCCATGGAAGGAGGTGGCAGAAAGTTAACTCAGTTTGAAAGACTAAGTTACTGCTAACTTACTCAGCCAGGTGTTCTTCAAGTATAATCCTTACTAGTTTGTAGCAGAATTGCCTGGGGCTCTGGTTAACAGGACAGATTCCCACTCCTAGACCTACCAAATCAGAAATGCCAGCCATGGAGCCCAGGAATCTGCACTTTAACCAAATCCCCAGGAGATTTTAATGCACACAAACATTTGAAAATTGCTATCTTAAAAATTGGCATGTTGCTTATATTCAGTTACCAATAGCATATGTTGTCCTAAGGAGTATGTCTTTAGTATTTCAACTTAATATGTGATGACATTATTCCTTGAGAACTAATTACATGCTTTTAAAAAGGATAATGAGCTAATATATTGAGTCTTTTAGACAAACGTAATGCAAAAGTATGTAAGTTAATATAAAGGTAGTACATCTTAGTCTTTTAAACAAACAATACAAAATGTGTTGCATCTTGCTATGGACTTAATTGTGTCTCCCCAGATTTCTCATGTGGAAGCTCTAACTCCTAGTGTGATAACATTAGGAGATGGGGCTTTGGGGAGGTGATTAGGTTTAGATGAAGTTGTGAGGATGGGGCCTTCATAATGGGATTAATACCTTTATAAGAAGAGATACCAGAGAGCTAGCTCTCTTTTTCTTTTTCTATCTCTTTCTTATTCTTTTGCGATGTGAGCACACAACAAGGTGGCAGCTGTCTATAAGAGAACCCTCACCAAAGCCCAAACATAATGGCACTCTGATCTTGGACTTCCAGCCTCCAGAACTGTGAGAAAATACATTTATTTTACTAAAGCCACCCAGTCCATAGTATTTTGTTATAGCATCCCACACTGGCTAAGACACATTTGTAAGCACATGTTTGACTTTCCCTGACTTCTGAGTCTCTTACTGTATATTCCACTCCCTCAACCCCTTGCTTAAGGAGATTGTACCATACAATTCACCCTGGGTCATTCCCTAAATGTCTGTGATTATTTACCATACAGTAGTCTCCCCTTATCCACAGTTTCCCTTTCTGCGGTTTCAATTACCCTCGGTCAACCACAGTCTGAAGAAATTAAATGAATTACATGGAAAATCCCAGAAATAAACAGTTCATAAATTTTAAATTGCATGCCATTCTGAGTAGTGTGATGAAATTACGTGCTATCCTGTTCTATCTGGACCTGGATGTGAATCATCCGTTTGTCCAGCGGTTCCATGCTGTCTATGCTGCCCACGAGCCACTTAGTAGCCATCTGGGTTATCAGATTGACTGTGGGGGATTGCAGTGCTTGTGTTCAAGTCACCCTTATTTGACTTAAGAATGGCCCCAAAGCACAAGAATAGTGATGCTGGCAATTTGGATATGCCGAAGAGAAGCTGTAAAATCCTTCCTTCCTTTATATGAAAAGGTGAAAGTTCTTGACTTAATAAGGAAAGATCTACAGTAATGATGAATCTTCTATTGTGAAATTGTTTTCACAGTTGTCTGCTGTCCCCCTTCAAACTACAAAAGTTACAGCCACTGTGCATGATAAGTGCTTAGTTATGATGGAAAAGGCATTACGTTTGTGGGTGGAAGATATGAACAGAAATATGTTCCTATTGATGGCAATTGGGTTCGGTATTATCCATGGTTTCAGGCATCCACTGGGGGTCTTGGAATGTATCCCCCATGGATAAGGAGGGACTACTGTACTCTGAAGTTCTGTCCAACAAACCCAGATTTATTATACTTCAATTCCATGCATTTATTCTGTAATTCACTCATTTTTAGAGAATTTATTGAGGCTTTTTTATCCCTCTCCATAGGCTGTGCCCCATGCTAAGTGGTGGTAAAAGAGGTGAGTCATATTTATGTGCTTCTTGCTTTTATGGAATTCTCAGCTTCACTGGGGAGACAGTGAATCAATAAACATATATGTAATCATAAATCATGAAATAAGGAGAAAGAAATCAGGAAGGCCTCACTGTGGTGCTGATGTTTTAGCTGATTTCTGAAGGATGAAGATGAGTCACCTATGCAAAAGCCAGAGGAAAATATACCAGGAAGAAATACAAGTATGTGAAATTTTCTAAAGGGAAAGGGACCTTGAAACTGAAAGACAGTGTGGTGGATATGCCACCTAGAGCTCCCTCCATTCAGTGACTTATTATCCCAGCTGCTGGGAGTACTTAAGGCAGACAGCCTTCAGTGTTAGCACCTTCAAGGGCTCCCTCGGCTGCAGAGAGCCACTTCGCCAAGGTCTCATTTTGCCCAAAATAGGCCATATCTAGGGATGGATTAATGTTGGCATATAAGGCTTGGCCATCTCATTTCAGAGGGAAACAACTCTGAAAGGCCATTTCTAGCCACGGTGCTCTCTGTAGGATCAGCTGAGTCTGTAACTGGGCCAGTATTACAGCTCTATTTCTCCCCTTGCCCTCTCCCCATTCTTCTCCTCCTTTCATATAGAGGTTGATTTCAAGGACACTTCCTAATAAGCACCGTACACATTAAACTCTATCTCAGAGTCTACTCCTTAGGAAATTCAAACTACAGCACCCACTGTGGCCAGATCAGAGTGACTTAAGGTAAATTATGAGCAAAAGGGCCAGATGATGCCAGGGTTGGTACATGATGTTTGATTGTATTCTTAGTGTGCTGGAAGCCATTGAAAGTTTTAAATAAAGGCATACCACAATGCCTCATTCCAATCATGAGAAGATGTCAGAAAAACTTAAACTGAGGGACAGTTGATAAAATAACTGATTAATACTCTTCAAATGTGTCAAGGTCACGAAAGACAAGGGAAAAATGAGGAACTTTCATGGATTGGAGGAGATTAAGCAGAAACAACCAAATGCAATGTGCGATCCTGGATAGGATCCAGAACAGAAAAAGGACAGTGAAAAAATTACTGAAATTAGAATAAGGCTTCTAGTTTAGTTAATAGTATTGTACCAATGTGCATTTCCTGGTTTTGATAAGCGTACTATGGTTATGTAAGATGCTAATAGTAGGGAAACCTGAGTGAGAAGTATAAGGGAATTCTCTTGTACTATTTCTGCAACTTTTTTATAAGTCTAAAATTAATTCAAAATAAAAAATTAAAGTTTATTCAGGCTGCTATGTGGAGAAAGGGTTGCAGGGAGAGTAAAAGTCAAAGAAAGTAGACCAGAGTAGGGTACCACAATAGTACTGGTGAGAAATGATGGTGGTGGCTTAGAGCTAGCACAGGGAAATTTGAGGGGGGAAAAAAGAAGTCAACCATGTCAACCACACATCATCTTTTCTATTGCAGGCTTTTAGTCTGAAGGAGGCATAAATTGAAAGAGAAATACAGTTTAATGCTAAATCATGTTTGGGGTTTTGACTCTTAAAGACTGAATGGAGACTGCCATCTGAAGTATCTTTAGGTCTGGCCAGTCATGGTTAAGAAGCTTGAACTGCTGAAATTTTTTTGTGCCTAGGAAGTATAGATAAGGCTATTAAAACAACTACATAAAACTTTCAAGTGCAATATATATATTATATATAGTACACTTAAAGCATATATATAGTTAGATAATTACAAAATAAATTTTTGTTTACAAGCCACCCAGCTTAAGAACCAGAACAGTGGTGGTTAAATCTTGGTGTATACCAGAATCAACTGGAGAGCTAATAGAGAAAATACAGACCTAAGTTCCTGGAAGTGAAATAGAATGCAGGCTTTCCCATTTTTACTAAATTCCCCTTTTGATTCTGACAAAGATCAGTTTGAGCACTGCTGAACTAGAATATTTTTGACACCTTTGAAGGCTTCTGTATACCTCTCCTCAGTCATATCCATTCCTTCTTCACAGTATATGCTTTCTGCATTTTATTTTTCACATTATATTCTTGAGATTCATCTATGTTGATGCATGTAACTATCATTTATTCATGATTATTGGTGCATAGTATTCAATTGCATGAATATATCACAATTAATTATCCATTCTTGTGTTGCTGAATATTTAATTTGTCTTAAGTAATTACATAAAAAGAATTTCACTGGCTGTTTGGGGAAGGTTAGGATCCAATGAGGGGCAGCACGTTTGCCTTCATCACTCCCCTGCTGGCTGTCCTCCCGTCATTTGCATTCCTCCTCCCTCACCGCACCCCCCCCCCCGCCACCTCCCAAGAGTAACAAGAAGCCCTTTCCACCCCAGGGTCAACGGAGGATGAATGGAGAACCTGTGCTTCCATTCTCATCCGATAGTAATTAGGTGGCACTCTTTCATCCACTTGAGTGATATCAGAGGAAGCCTACTAAAACACAATGTTTGAGTAATAGCAAGTGTCTTCTAACATGATAACCAGAATGTCCAAGTTTTAGTTATAAATCACTTGTCATATCAGGAACCAGGAAGATCTCAAAATGAATAGGAAAAGACAATCAACAGATGCCAACACCAAAATGACACGTATGTTAGAATTATCTGACAAAGATTTTAAAGTTGCCATTGCAAAAATGTTTCAATGAACAATCATGAGAAATTATGAACATGCTTGAAACAAATAAAAAAAAACCCCAGAAAGTCTCAGCAAAGATATAGAAGATATGAAAGAACGAAATGGAAATTTTAGAGCTGAAAATCCAATAACTGAAATAAAGTCTCAATGGATAGGCTCAGTAGCAGAATGATAGGAGAGCAAAAAAGAATCAGTAAACTTGAAGACAGAACAAGAGAAATACTTAATCTGAACAACAAAGAGAAAATGAACTGAATAAAATGAACACATCCTCAGAAACATGTGCAACTACAGTAAAAAATCTAATATTTATGTCATTGGAGTCCTAAAATAAAAAGATAAAGAGGGTTGAGTTAAAAAAGCATTCAAAGAGGTAATGGCTGAAAATTTCCCAAATTTGACAAAAAAAAAAATCTAAATATTCAAGAAGCTGATCAAACTGCAAAGAAGTTAAAGTCAAAATCATTCATGCTCAGACATCTCATAGTCATGTATCTGAAAATAAAATACAAATTAAAAATCTTGAAAGAAGCCAGAGAAAAATGACATATTACCCATAGAAGAAAAACAACTTGAATGACAGCAGAATTTTAATCAAAAACTATGGAGACCAGAAGGAAGTGGCACAATATTTTTTAAGTGCTGAAGAAAAGGTCAACCCAGAATTTTATATCTAGTGAAAATATCCTTCAGGGATGAAGGGAAAATAAAGAAATTTTCAGATGATGGCAAGCTAGGAAGATTTATTGCCAGTAGACTTACTCCAAAAGAATGACTAAAGAAGTTCTCTAAACAGAAGGACATGATAAAAGAAGGAATATTGGAACATCAAGAGGGAAGGAAGAACATGGAAAGAGCAAAAATATGGGTAAATAAAATAGACTTTCCTTGCCTTCTGGACTTTTCTAAATTATTCTTGACAGTTGAATAAAAATTATAACAAACTCAAAAGCCCTGACTTTATCACTGTATAACTCATCTATGTAACAAAAAAAAAATCACTTGTGCCCCCTAAATCTATTGAAATAAAAAATTATAATAGTCTCTAATGTGGTTTTCAATGTATGTATAGGAAATATTTAAAACAATTATATTATAAATGGGGGGAGAGTAAAGGAAAAGAGGTAAGGTTTCTATACTTCACTCAAACTGATAAAACGTTGACACCAGTAGACCGTAATACATTATTTACATATAATGTAAAAGCTACAGTGACCACTAAAGTCCTACATAAAGAGATTAGTACAAACATACTATAGATAAATCAAAATTGAATTTTAAAATATGTTCAAGTAAACCACAGAAAGGCATGAAAATGAAAACAAAAAACCAGAAAAAACAGAAAACCAAAATAAAATGACAGACCAATCATTACATTAAATATTAGTTATCTAAATACACCAATTAAAAGAAAGATATTTGCAAAGTGGATAGAAAAAAAAAAAAACATGACCCAGCTACAAGAAACTTACTTCGAATGAAATGATTTAAAGAGGGTGAAAGTAAAATGACTAGAGAGAAAAAAGAAAGTCATAGTGGCTATAGTCATGTCAGATGAAGTAAACTTTAGAGGAAAGAAAATTACCAGAGATGGAGAGGAATATTACATAATGATAAAAAGGGTCAATCCATCCTTTTATCCAAATAATAGAGCTACAAAACATGAAAAGCAAAAACCAAAAGAAGAAATAGGCAAATCCACAATTATAGTCAGGCTTCAAACAAACAAAAACTCTAGAGCTAATATTATGCTTAATGGTGAAAAACTGAATACTTCCCCCTGCTAATATTGGGAACAAGGTAAAAATGACTCCTCTTCCCATTGCTCTTCATCATAGTACTGGAAGTTCTAGCCAGCACAATAAGGCAAGAAGAGGAAACAAAAACCAAGCAGATCAGAAAAAAAGAAATAAAATTGTCCCTATTTACAGATGACATGATATAGAAAAACCCAAGGAATCTACTAAACACAAAAACAAAAAGACCCCAAAACTCCAAGAACTAATGAGTTCATCAGCTTTGCAAAATACAAGATCAGCACACAAAAATAAAATTTTTCTACGTATTAGCAATGAATATGTGAAAAACAAAATTAAAAATACAATGCCATTTGCAATCACTCAAAAAAAAAATCACCCTAAGATACGTACAGGTAAACCTAACAAAACATATATAGGACTTGTATGCTGAAAACTATAAAACACTGATGAAGGACATCAAAGGTTTAACTAAAAGCAGAGATACATCATATTCATGGTTTGGAAGACATAGCATAATGAAAGTTGTCAATTCTCCCCAAATTGATACACAGTTTAATGTAATTTCTGTCAAAATCCCAACAAGATTTTTTGTAGATATAGACAAGATTATTCCAAGGTTTTTAATAGAAAGGCAAAATAACTAGAATAGCTAAAATGATTTTGAAAAAGAAGAATAAAGTGGAAAAAATTACTCTACCAGTAATCAAGAGTTTGTAGTATTAGCAGACAGATTGACACATAGATCAATAAAACAGAATAAAAAACTCTCAGAAATAGTACCATACAAGTATGGCCAATTTATTTTTGACGCAGTCACAAAAGCAATTCAATGGAGAAAGGATAGCGTTTTCAACAAATGGTGCTGGAGCAGTTGTATATTCATAGCCAAAAAAATGAACCTTGACCTAAGGCTCATACCATGTACAAAAACTAACTTCAAATAAATCATATGTTTAAATGTAAAAAGCAAATCTATAAACTTTTTAGAAGATAACATAGGAGAGAATCTTCAAAGTGTAGGTCTAAGCAAAGAGTTCTTAGACTAGACGCCAACAGTATGATCAAGAAAAAATAAAACTTGATAAATTGATCTCATCAAAATTAAAAACCTTTTCTCTATGAGAAACCTCATTAAGAGAATTGAAACAACAAGCTACAGACTGGAAGAAAATATTTATAAACTATTAATATATATATCTGACAATGGGCTAGTATATAGAATGTATAAAGAACTCTCTGAACTCAACAATAACAAAAAATAACAATCTAGCTGGAAAATGGATAAAAGACATGAAGAGACATTTCACCAAATTGGATATGTGGATGGCAAATAAATACATGAAAATATATTCAATATCATAGCCATCACTAGAAGTGCAATTGAGACCACAATGAGATATCACTACATATCCATTAGAAGAACTAAAATTTAAAAATAGTGAAAAATCCAAATGCTAAAAAGGATGCAAAGAAACTAGATCCCTTAGACATTGCCGATGAGAATGTAAAATGGTGCAACTGTTCTGGAAAATAACTAAACATAAACTTACTACATGAAACAGCAAATAACATAAACTTATACACACACATTGTACTAGTGTTGTATTCTTGATTTTGATATTGCATTAAAATTATGTAAGATATAGCCATTGTGGTACACTAGTTAAAGGGTCCATGGGACCCCTCTGTAGCATCTTTGCAACTTCCTGTAAATCTATATTTATTTCAAAAGTAAAAAGTAAAAAATGTAAAAAAATTTCATGAATCATCTTGCTTTAGAAAGTATACAAAATCAAATAATCTTTCACTAATTGTTAAGTGTGTTACAATGCCTTCCTGAAATTATTCTGTATATTGGTTTTCACTTCCAAAGATTGTAGAAATAAATATATAAGTATAGACAAAGGATTTGACAGACTCTGGTACTAACCTAGGACCATAACCAGTGGTGTGTTGGTAAATGTTAAACAAGCTTCTCTCTTGGGGTAATAAGCCCTGATTTGTAGTGCTTGCCTATTTCTTGAGTAAATACTTGCACCATGGCCAATTTTAAGTTGCCAACATGACCTCCAACTGTCACATAACATTTATGAATCTTTAATAACCAGTTCTGGCAAGCTGGTATGAACCTGCTGTAGCATGCTACTGAAAGTTGGTTGGAGTGTGTTTGTATATTTGTGTGCATATATTTAAATTACTAATTATTAGTTAATTTTCTTAGCATTTATTCTTTTTCTCTAAAATCTAAGCACAGTCAAGAAAACGAATCTGAGATGCTAGTTCTTGGTAATTGCATTTGAATTGAGGCAATGAGGTATTCATGTGGCAGAGCCTCAAAGAATCAGCAATTTAAAAAATCTAAATAAAAAAGTTTGCTTTTACCAGGTGCTCAAATAACTGTGTGAAATGAAGAGCATCAAAGTGAAGTTCATTATTTGAGCTGTTGGAACCTGCCCATGCATTGACTGGGCACCATTCAGTGCCAGAGATCTGTTATACTGAGGGATAATTTCAGAAGAGGGATTTTCTATACCCCTGTCATTATCACCAGGAAGCTTTTGCTTAGACAAAAGGTTTTTGTAATGCTCCTGGCCAATTAAAGTCCATACTGTTATAATGAGTTAAAATCAAATTTATCTAAAATTCTAAAGATGAAACAATGTTGTCTCAGCATGGCACTTTATTTTTCAAAGGAATTGTACAGGCTTATTCCCCTACCACTTAATTGGTGAGCTGGCATTTTCCCTGGTTATAATTGCGTGGTCTTAGTTTTCCCTAGAGTGACCAACGCAAAGTATGTGTGTTGGTGCCTAAATCACAAATGAATGCCAGGTTAAAGTCTGGGCCTAGGAACTAAATCCCTAGGTCCTACAGTCAACTTCCAATGATCATCACTTTACTTGACAGCAGTTCTGTGGAAACCTTTTTCACCCTCAGAAACTTAAATAGCAGTGGACTATGAGAGCTTGCATTTCAATCCTGGTTTCACCATTTTCTGCCAGGCAAGTTGCTCTCAGACCTGCATTTTCTTCATCGGTAAAAGGAGCAGCTCTGAGGCCTGAACTCCTGCCTGCCTCAAAGGGTTGTTGCAAGTGGCAACTAAGAAAATATATGTGAAAACTTGTGTCACCTGAAATTTACTAAATAAATGTAATTGTAAATGTCTGGCGATATAGGTCTCTATAAATGTCATCTCTACAGAGAAACCTTGCCTGGCCACTCGATCTAAACTAGTCCTCCCACAACTAATCACTGCTTATGCATCACTATGCTTTATTGTCTTAACAATTCCCACTGATACTTTATATCTTTATCTGTTTTATCTGTCCTTAACACTAGAGTGAAAGCTCTGTGAAAGTAGAATTTTATATTATTCATTGCTGAATTCTTAAATCCTACAACTTTCCTGGCAGAAAGTAATTCTCAATCCACATTTATTGAATGAATGAGCATTATTTAATTTTTGTCGAGTGTCCATAAGTCATTCATTATGCATACAATATTATTTCAGAGTTATTTAAATGCAAATGTAACTGAAGTATGGAATGGGTTGGATTTGGTACAATACAAAGAGCAAACAGCTTTATTCTACTCCCACCAGGGCTTCCCGTAAGGAAGGATTGGAGAAAAAAGAACTTAGAGGTGATATTGTTTCTATTTCTCTTGACTGCTGAATATCCCCTGTCTTATTAGACATTCAAGCCCTAACTCTTTCATGAGGTGCATTGGTGGAAGCTACCACACTATACCTTCCTTCAGATGTGAGCAATAAGCCTTCTGGCAGACCTCTTTTACAATACCCCTTCATCTCTTTCTTCTAGGGGACTGCCCATATCCTCTTTTCTTATGGGGTCTCTTTGCCACAACAGGTAGCCTTTTTGGGGAGGGTCTTTTCAAGGATCCCCTTCATGGTGAAGATTTGATCTTGCTCACCAAAATGTGGCAATGTGATTTAACCCATACTGACTCTTCTTTCCATTCCATGCCATTATGGGCTACCCTATTAGCATCAATCCTCATGTGCATCCCAAACTCCTGGTGACATATAGGGGTATCAGTTGTGTCTATTGCTGCATACAAACTTAGAAGTTTAAAACACTCCAAACTTAGTAGGTTAAAACAACCACCTTTTATTTGCTCAAAATTCTGTGGATCAACAATTTGGGGTGGGATCAGATGGGTGGTATTTCTGCTGCTCTGGCTTGTGGTAACTCACATAGCTGTAGTCATCTGGTGGCTTGACTGGGGCTGGATAGTCTAAGATAACATATCTTGCAGTTGGTGTTGGATGTTGGCTGGGCCCCATATCTCCAAGTGATCACTCATCTTCTAGCAGATTATTTCAGGCTTCTTCACATAATGCATTTCAAGAAGGAAAGTTCCAAAGCACAAACACTCTCTAAACCTCTGCTTGTGTAATGCTTTCTGATTTCCCATGTCTCAAAGTAAGTCACATATTAAGCCCAGAGTCAGTGTGGGAGGAGCCTATAAAAGGGCATGGATTCAGGGAAGTATGATTCACTGGGGGTCTGTTACAGTAACAACATGGGGTTTACCTAGAATTAGTGGTGTTCTGGAGGTGAAAGCTGATTAAGCACATCTCTTCCCAACTTCACATCAATGATCTCAGGCTAGTAGCTTGAAATTGGCCATAATGGGAATAGTTGCAACAGATAAATTAGCAAATGCTACAAATCAGCACCTTCCATCACTTTGGGAGAGCAAGTTGTTAAAGATTTATTAGCAGGCCATTGCTTAAAACTATCTAGAAGCAGCATTAGTAATGTCTATGAGAGTCTCTGGCTGCCCCCTTTTTTATTTTTAGAGATAAGGTCTTATTCTGTCACTGCAGGCTGGAGGGCAGTGATCTGATCATGGCTCACTTCAACCTTGAACTCCTGGGCTCAAGGGATCCTCCCACCATGGCCTCTCAAAGTGCTGGGTTACAGGCATAAGCCACTGTACCTGGCCTGTGGTTCCTCTTGTAAGAAACAGTACCTTACCAAGTGCTTCTCTTGAGACTCCAAATCTGAACAGGCAAGAGAAAACTCCCATCCTTCCCCACAAGAGGTGGAAAATGCCACATTTCTCTTATTTTCTGTAAATTCCCTTAAATGATCACACTAGTGATCACAATGAGATATCACTTATCTCCAGTGAGAATAGCCTTTATCAAAAAGTCCCAAAACAATTAATGTTGGTGTGGATGCAGAGAGATAGGAACACTCATATACTGCTGATGGGACTGCAAAGTAGTACAATCTCTGTGGAAAGCAATATGGAGATACCTCGAAGAGATACAAGTAGAACTACCATTTGATCCAACAATCCCATTACTGGGCATCTACCCAAAAGAACAAAAGACATTCTATAAAAAAGACATCTGCACTCCAATGTGTATAGCAGCACAATTCACCATTGCAAAGATGTGGAAACAACCCAAGTGCCCACCAATACATGAGTGGACTAATAAAATGTGGTATATGTATACCATGGAGTTCTACTCAGCCACAAAAAACAGTGGTGATATAGCACCACTTGTATTATCCTGGATAGAACTGGAGCCCATTCTACTAAGTGAAGTATCCCAAGAATGGAAAAACAAGCACCACATGTATTTACCATCAAATTGGTATTAATTGATCAACACATAAGTGCACATATAGTAATAGCATTCATCGGGGGTCAGGCAGGTGGGAGGGGGAGGGGGGATGGTTATGTACACACCTAATGGGTGCAGTGTGCACGGTCTGGGGGATGGACACGCTTGAAGCTCTGACTTGGGTGGGGCAAGGGCAATATGCATAATCTAAACATTGTATCACCGTAATATGTTGAAATAAAAAAAATAAAAAAAATACAATGAATGAAATGAAAAATTCAGTAGCAAGAATCAACAGTAGAATTGATCAAGCAGAAGAAAGACTTCATGAACTCAAAGACAGGTTATTTGAAAATATACACTCAGAGGAGAAAAAAGAAAAATAGTAGGAATGAAGAAAGAAGCTTGCTGGATTTATGAGGCAGCATCAAAAAAACAAGTTTTGGGTCATAGGAATTTAAGAAGGAGAAAAGAAAGATAAAGGGATAGGAAGCTATTTAAATAAATAGTAGAGAAAACTTTCCAAATGTGGGAAAATATGCACATATCCAGGTTCAAGGTAAAAGGTCTCCAATCAGATTCAATCCAAACAATATGACCCCAAGACACAATTGTGCTGTCAAAAAGCAAAGAAAAAGAGGATCCTGAAAGCAGCAAGAGAAGAAAATCATATCATATATAAGGGAGTTACAATGTAGCTAGCAACAAACTTCTCAGCATAATCCTTACAGGCCGGGAGACAGTGGGATGATATAGTCAAAGTGCTGAAGGAAAAAAACTACCAACCAAGAATACTGTATCCAGGAGAGATTGAAAAGGTGGTGGACTAGAAATAGCCTTCAAGCATGCTGTTCTCAAGGAAAAAGTGTAAACTGCAGGCAGATGCCTACTTACGGATAACTCTTCTTGGAAGGAACATTGTAAAATCACAGAGAAGCAACGCAAGACACGCAGTGTGAAAAAGAAGGTGATAGGGTTATACATTGAACAAGATCAAAGTGATCTGTCTATACATGGGGAAGACTAGGAGGGTAGAGCGCTGGGGCAGCGTTTTCACCCCGCAAGCACTGTGGCCTAGTTGTGAGAGTGCTCCCTTCACCACCATAGGCCTCTGCCTGGATGGACCAGGGATGTGCCTAGAGTATGTATGGATTCATTGCACCAGACAACAGGTGCCATGGGGATTGAGCAGCAGCCAATCCCGGGTTTCTAGAGCTAAAGCCATCTTGTGCTCTCAAGTGCATGGTGCCAAGTCAGCATGGGACTCAGCTTTGTGGCAGTGACCTTCACATCACCTGTACTGGGCTGAGGAGAAAGCAGATTAAACAGATGATCATCTGAGCTGTACCCTGTGACTGAAAGTCAAGTGCCCCTTCCCTACAGTGCAACAGGATCTGAGCACAGGAGATGACTTGAGTGCTGCAGGCTCTGACCTGGGAGGCTTTGGGTGATTGCTTCAGCAGGTCCTGGAGGTGATGGGGAGAACTCCATGGTCCCAGGGCCACTGGAACTGACATCTTCCTGCATGACTTGCCATCTGCATGGTCCCTGAGCCTGCAGAGTGGCCCACTGCCTGCTTGGACCTGACTCTACACTCCAGGTCAGATCAGCCTGCCACCCACACAGCCCAGCTCCAGCTCTGAGGCCCTGCTCATAAGCCCTGCTTTTGGCTCCTCCCCAGTCCCAGTTCTGAAGCTTTCATTCTGGAGCCCAAGGTGGCACCCTGCAGCTCCAGAGCTCCCGCCAGGCCCAGGACACCACCCCTGAAATTCCGGTGCTCTACCTGGATGCCAAGACCCCACCTTAGAGCCTCCACCACTGCTACAGGGCTGGTGGAACTACTCCAAAGTACAACACCCTGACAGGGATCCCCCAGCCTCAAGCCACCAGTACACCATGACCTGGTTTGAGCAAACACCCACAGCCCAGGAACCCACAACCACTGCCTAGAAAGTCTCACCCAGATGCCACTGCCACCTCTGTGGGGAAACCCCAGGCAGAGCAATCTCCACAATGCCATCCTCTGTGGAGAGGGTCTTGCCCAGATCCCAACTCAAACTTCTTACAACTATCTGGTGAAAAACCCAACACCCAGCACAAAGATCATCCAGCACAGGCTTGAACAGTGGCAGTCATAGGTGATCAGGATGAATCAGAACACCTGAATTACAGGCTCCTAGTGCACATGCCCCTCCCCTGTGGCATCAACAGGGACTGCCCCTTCTTTTAATTAAGCAGGAGAGTTTCCAGAAAAGAACTGGTGCCCTACAAACCTATTAACCCTGAGTTGAGAAAAGAAGTTTCATATGAGAAGAAACCAGCAAAAGAACCCTGGCAACACGAAAAAACAAAACAGTTTGACACTCCCAAGGGATCACAATGGAGCTACAGTAGTGAACTCCAACCACAGAAAATTGTTGAAATGACAGAAATGGAATTCAGAATATGGATGGCAAATACAATAAATGGAATTGAAGAGAAAGTTGAAAACCAATAAAAAGAAGCCAAAAAATATTTCAGGAAATTAGTGAAAGAGCTAGACAACATAAGGAAAGATATAATAGAATGTAAAGAAATGAAAGAGTCATTTAGGAAATTTCAAAACACAGCAGAAAGCTTCAGCAACAGACTAAACCAAGGAGAAGAAAGAATCTCAGAGCTTAAAGATGAGGCTCTTGAGCTAACCCAGTCATGTAAAGAGGCAGAAAAGAGAATAAAAAATGGAGAGCTATCATTTAGATAGATATGGGACTATGTGAAGCAAATTAACATATGAATTATAGGTATCCCTAAGGGAGAAGAAGAAACAGCTGAAATCATGGAAAATCTAGTCTAGGAAATCATCAAGGAAAACTTCCCTGGTATCACCAGAGATCCAGATATCCAGATACAAGACAGTCATCAAACACTGGGAAGATTCATAGCAAATGGGACAATTCCAAGACACATAGTAATAAACCTGGCCAAAGTCAATTTGAAAGAGAAAATTCTACAAGCAGCTGGACATAAACAACAACTGACCGACAAGGGAAAACCCATCAGGCTAACAGCAGACTTCTCAGTGGAAACCTTATAGGCCATAAGGAAGCGGGCTTCCATCTTCAATTGTCTTAAACAGAACAATTGCCAGCCTAGAATTTTGTATCCTACAAAACAAAGATTCACAATTGATGGAGAAATTAAATCTTTACCAGACAAGCAAACAATGAGGAAATCTGTCATGACCAGACTTGCCCTGCAGGAAATACTCAGAACTGCATTATACATGAATCGGCACAATAGATATCCACCTGTGTAATATCACCCAAAGAAACTAAAGCTCACAGCTCCTATAAAACAATAGCACAAAAGTGAAAACAAAGCAATATGGTACTACCCAACATGATAAACAGAAAAGCATCCCACATATTGATTCTATCTCTTAACATTTATGATTTAAATGCGCCACTCAAAAGACACAGGTTGGCTGAATGGATGAAAAAATAAGTACCTGCTGTCTCCAGGAGAAACATCTAAACCAAAAGGATGCACACAGGCTCAATGTTAAAGGATGGGAAAAAATATTCCACACAACTGGAAACCAAAAAAAGAGCAGGTGTAGCCATTCTTATATCAGACAAAATTGACTTTAAATCAACAATGGTAAAGAAAGACAAATATGGTCATTATATAATGGTAAATGGAGCAATTCAATAAGAAGACATAATAATTCTAAATATATGTGCACCTAACACAGGCAATCCCAGATACATTAAAAAAAAAAAAACTCCACTAGATCTAAGCAAGGAAATAAATAGTAGTGTTGTAATTGCCAGGGACTTCAACACCCCACTGTCAGAGCTGGACAAATCATCAAAGCAGAAAATATATAAAGAAACACTGGACCTGAATGGGACCCTAAAACAAATGGACCTAATAGACATTTATAGAACATTCTACCCAAATACTACTGAATATGCATTCTTCCCATCAGCACATAGGACATTTTTCCAAGAATGAACATATTTTATACCACAAAATATGTCTCAATATATTTTAAAAAATCGAAGTCATAAATCATACTTAACAAAGGAGGCCAAAGATCTCTATAAGAACTATGAAACACTGAGGAAAGAAGTCATAGGCGACACAAACAATTGGAGAAACTTATCATGCTCATGGATCAGTAGAATTAGTAATGTTAAAATGTCCATACTACCCAAAGTGATTTACATATTCAAAATTCAATGCAATCCCCATCAAATTACCAATGTTATACTTCACAGATCTAGAAAAAATAATTCTATGCTTTGTTTGGAACCAGAAAAGAGCCTGAATAGCCAAAGCAACCCCAAGCAAAAAGCAGAAAGCTGGAGGCATCACATTACCACACTTCAAACTATACTACAAGGCTATAGTCATAAAAACAGCATGGTATTTGTACAAAAATAGAGAGCTAGACCAATGGAACAGAATAGAGAACCCAGATATAAAACCATCTATTGCCAGCCAACTGATCTTTGCCAATGCAGACAACAACTGGGGAAAAGAAGCCCTATTCAATAAATGGTGCTGGGAAAATTGGATAGTCACATGAAGAAGAGTCCACCAGGATCCATGTGTGTTACCACTCACAAAAGTTCAAAATGGATAAAAAACTTAAATGTAAGGCATAAAATCATAAGAATTCTAAAAGAAAATGTAGGATAAACTCTTCTAGATATCAGCATAAGCAAAGAATTTATGACTAAGACGCCAATGGCAATTACAGCAACAACAAACATAAATAAATGGAACTTGATTAAATTAAAAAGCTGCTGCACAGCTAAGAAAATAATCAACAGAGCAAATAAACAACCTACAGACTGGGAGAAAATATTTGCAACCTATACATCCCATAAAGGGCTAATAACCAGAAAATACAAGAACTCAAGCAAATCATCAAGAAAAAAATAAAAAGGGGCCAAAAGACATGAACACAAACTTTTCAAAAGAATGTAGACAAATGGCCAATAAACATATGAAAAAATACTCCATGTCACTGATCATCAGGGAAATGCAAATTAAAACCACAATGAGATATCACCTTACCCCTGTTAGAATGGCTTTTATTAAAAAGTCCAGAAAAAAAAAAAATAGATGCTGGCATGGATGTAGAGAGAAAGGAAAACTTATACACTGTTGGTGGGACTGCAAATTAGTACAACCTCAATGGAAAACAGCATGGAGATTCCTAAAAGAATTTAAAGTAGATCTATCATTCAATCTAGCAATCCCACTACTGGGTATTTACCCAAAGGAAAATAAGTCATTTTAACAAAAAGACACCTGCACTTGAATGTTAATTGCAGCACAATTTGCAATTGCAAAGATGTGGAATCAACCCAAGTGCCCATCAATTCATGAGTGGATTAACAAAATGTGGTATATTTATACCATGGAGTACTATTTAGCCATTAAAAAGAATGAATTCATGCCTTTTGCAACACTTTGGATGAAACTAGAGACCATTATCCTAAATGAAGTATCTAAGGAATGGAAAAACAAACACCACATGTACTTGCTATTAAATTGGAACTAACCAATTGGCACACATGTGCACAGAGGGAAGTAAAACCCAGTGGAAATCAAGCAGGGAGGAGTGGGAGTGGGGGATGGGTGAAAACCTACCTATCAGGTACGATGAACACTATCTGGGTGATGGGCACACTTATAACCCTGACCCATAACAAAATCAATACATGTAACTTAAAATACTTGGACTCTCATCATATTTTGAAATAAAAAAACCCTAAAAGAATACAAATGAGAATATAAACACAACATACTAAAACCTATGGGATATAGTAAAAGTAGAAAGAGGGAAGTTTATAACAATAAGCACCTACATAAGGAAGTAGCAATATTTTGAATAAACAACCTAATCATTGCACCTCAAGGAACTAAAAAAGCACAAAGAAATAAAAAATAGTAGAAATAAAGAAACAGTAAAGAACAGAGAAGAACTAAATGAAACAGAGACTAAAAAACTACAAAGAATCAATTAAACAAGAGTTGTCTTCTTGAAAAAATAAAAGAAAATTAATAAACTGATAGACTAACCAAGAAAAAAAGAGAGAAGACCCAAATAAATAAAATCAGAAATCAAAAAAGGCATTATAACTGACACCACAGAAATGCAAATGATCATTAGACACTATTTGAACAACTAAATACTAACAAATTGGAAAACGTAGAGGAAATGGATAAATATTTGGACATATTATGTACCAAGATTGAACCAAGAAGAGATAGAAAAATTAAAAAGACCAATTATGAGTAATGAGATTGAATTAGTAATAAACAAAAAGTTTCCCAATAAAGAAAAACCCAAGACTGGCTGGCTTTACTGCTAAATTCTACCAAACTTATAAATAAGAATTAACACCAGTTCTTCTCAAATTATTCCAAAAAAAATTGAAGGGGAGATAATTTTTCTTATCTCATTCTACAAGGCCAGCATTACCCTTATACCAAAATCAGACATTGACACAACAACAAAAAAGAAAACTACAAGGTCAATATCCCAGATGAAAATAGATGCAAAAATTCTAAACAAAATATGAGCAAACCAAATTCAACAACACGTTGAGAAGGTAATACACCATGATTAAGTGGGATTTATTCCAGGGATGCATGGATGGTTCAATATATGCAAATCAATAAATGTGATACATCACATCAGCAGAATGAAGGATAAAACCCAAATGATCATCTCAACAGATGCAGAAAAAGCATGTGATAATATTCAGTATCACTTCGTGATCAAAACTCTCAACAAATTATGCATATAAGGAACATACATCAATATAATAATGGCCATATATGACAAACCCACAGCTAACATCATACTGAATGGGGAAAAGATGAAAACCTTTCCTCTTTAAATTGGAATAAGACAAGGATGCCCACTTTCACAACTCTTACTCAATACAGTACTGAAAGTCCTACCTAGAATAATCAGGCAAAAAACAAAAAACAAAACAAAAAACTAAAAGGCATCCAAATAGGAAAAACAGGAAGTCAAATTGTCCCTCTTTGTAGAAAAACCTAAAAACTTCATCAATAAAAGCTCTTAGAACCGATAAACCAATTTAGTAAAGGTGTAGGATACAAAATAAACATACAAAAATTAGTAGTGGTTCTATACATCAATAACAATCTATCTGGAAAAGAAATCAAGAAGGCAATCCCATTTACAATAACTACAAACTCCCCCTAAAATACCTAGGAATAAATTTAACCAAGAAAGTGAAAGACCTCTACAAAGAAAACTGTAAAACACTGATGAAAAATATTGAAGAGGATATAAACAAATGGAAACACATCCCATGCTCATGCATTGGGATAAATAACATCATTAAAATGACCATTCTACCCAAATCAATTTACATATTCAATGCAATCCCTATAAAAATATCAATGTCATTTTTCACAGAAATAGAAAAAAATCCTAAAATTTCTATGGAACCACAAAAAACCTTGAATAGCCAAAGCAATACTGAGCAAAAAGGATAAAGCTGGAGGAATCAACAACCTGACTTCAAAATATACTACAAAGCTATAGTAACCAAAATATCATGGAATTTGGTATAAAAACAGGCACATAGATCAATGGAACAGAATAAAGAACCCAGAAATAAATCCATGTATTTACAACCAATTTTCCAAGAATATGCATTGGGGAAAGGACACCCTATTTAATAATGCTGCTAAGATAGCTAGATATCCATTTGCAGGATGAAACTAGACTCCTATCTCTTACCATATGCAAAAATCAACTCAAAATGGATTACAGACCTAAATGTTAGACCCCAAACTGTAAGACTACTAGAAGAATACATAGGGGATATGATTTGGGACTTGGATCTAGGCAAAGATTTTGTGGTTAAGACTTCAAAAGCACAGGCAACAAAAATAGAAAAATGGGAATATATTAAACTGAAAAAACTTATGTATAGCAAAGGAAACAACCAACAGAGTGAAAAGACACCCTGTAGAATGGGAGAAAACATTTGCAAACCATTCCCCTGATAAGGAGTTAATATTAAAAATATATAAGGAAAAACTCAATAGCAAGAAAATAAATAACCTAATTTAAAAGTGGGGAAAGAACCTTAATAGACATTTCTTAAAAGAAGACATACAAATGACCAACAGGTATATGGAATAAAATGCTCAACATTACTAATCATCAAGGAATTGAAAATTAAGACTACAATGAGATATCATTTCACACCTATTAGAATGGCTATTATCAAAAAGACAAAAGATAACAGGTGTTGGCAAGGATGTGGATAAAAGGAAACTCTTTCACATTGTTGGTGGCAATGTAAATTAGTGCAGCCATTATGGAAAACACTGTGGAGGTACTTCAAATAATTAAAAATAGAACTTACCATATGATCCAGAAATCCCAATACTGGGTATATATATCCAAAGTAAATGAAATCAGTATATAGAATTGGCATCTGCACTCCCATGTTTATTGCAGAGCTATTTACAATAGCTGAGATATGGAATTAACCTGCGTCCATCAATGGATGCATAGATAAACAAAATGCGGTATATACACACAATGGAATACTATTTACCATAAAAAAGAAGGAACTCTTGTCATTTACAACATGGATAAACCTGAAGCACATAATGCTAAGTAAAAAAAAAAAAACAGGCATAGAAAGACAAGAGTGGCTTGGACTGACTCATATGTAGAAGCTAAAAAAAGTTGATCGCGTAGAAGTGGAAAGTACTGAAGAAGAGAGTATGGTGGTTATCAGGGAATAGTGGGGTTGGGGAGGGTGGGGAGATGTTGGTCAATGGATACAAAATTTCGTTTAGACAGGAGGAAAAAATTCAAGAGATCTATTGTACAACATTTTGACTATAATAACAATATATTGTATCCTTGAAAAATGCTAAGAGAGTGGATGCAAACTGTTCTCACCATAAAAATAACTATATGAGGTAATGTAAATGTTAATCAGCTAGATTTAGTCATTTCACAATGTATATATTCTTCAAAACATCATGTAACATACAATAAATACATATAATTTTATCTGCCAATGTAAAATAAATAAATTTTAAAAATCATAGGCCGGGCATGGTGGCTCACTCCTGTAATCCCAACACTTTGGGAGGACTACGTGGGAGGACTGCTTGAGGCCCAGAGTTCAAGACCAGCCTGAGCAGCATAGCAAGACCCTGTCTCTACAAAAAATAGAAAAATTAGCTGGGTGTGGTGGCGTGCACCTGTAGTCCCAGCTACTTGTGAGGCTGAGGCAGGAGGATCGCTTGAGCCCAGGAGTTTGAGGTTGCAGTGAGCTATGATGATGTCATGACACTCCAGCCCAGGCAACATAGCAAGACCCTGTCTCAAAAACAAACAAAAAAAGCACAAAGCAAAATACTTTTCCCCCTATAGCAATTCTTCAGGGCATGGTGATTTGTATTTCATATGTCAACCGACCTTCCCAGCCTTATGCTATTTTCTTTTCCTGCTTTTCCCCCCTTAACCTCAATTTCCTCCTCTATTTTTTTATTTTATTTTATTTCCTATAACTTCATAAATTGCAGCAAATTTTCTTGAAACAAGGAGGATGCAAACAAATAAATGATAAAAAATCCTTTTCTGCTACTCAAAGTGGGGTCCCTGGTCTAGTCACATCAGCATCGCTTGGGAGCTTGTTAGAAATGTTGACTCTCAGGCCTCACCCCATACCTGCTGAATCAAAATCTACATTTACCAAGATCCCCAGGTGATTCTTGTGCACATTAAAGTTTGAGAAGTACTGTGCTAGTGCACTCCTTCTGTTTGGCCCCTTGGAATGCTCAAGAATAAACTACAGCATCTTTACATCTATGGATGCATATTCCATACCCATGAAGTTTTGTTTTCCTCTTCATTTTCAAAGCTCTCTCTTCTCTTAGGATAGAGCCCTACCAGGTCCTCATCACCACGTTCCTTAGGAGTCCTGAAGAAAGCACTGAGAATATTCTACAATCTGTTGGGTAGCCAGCACAGATTGCTTTGCTACCATGAGTGTGCTGCTTTGGCCATAAAAGTATTTTTTAATACCTTTCAAGTAGACTCCATCAAGCCACACAAATTTAAAATGGTAAGTAGTAATAGAGGACAAGAGAAATTACAAAGTACAGACAGAGAGCAAAAGATTAATTTTAAAATGGAAAGCAATGAGGTAGAAAGACAAAAAAGTTGTTCCAGTTGGTAGAAACTGTAAAGTAGAAAGTTCTCACAATAGGAAGTTGATGTGAATTGACACCAAATTCACTCCTGAATCTTCACTCCTTGAGTTACAATTTCTAAGTGATGAGTCTGAATAATGTGATGCTTCTTTCAAAGATAAGTGGTGGGAATATTAATCCCATATCTTTATTAAGATCTAATTTTCGTGAGATAGGAGGCAAAAGTAAACTTATTTCCAATCACCATTGTTTTCATGAGTACCAAGGCCATTCCACTCCACCTTTAAAAGTGCAGGCCCAACAGCAATACCAGTGTCTTTTTCTTGGAATACCCAGCCTGTACTCTTGTCTCTTTTATGGGGCACATTGCTTCTTCCCATCTTTGGAGCTACATTAAATGCCTGTAAACTGGAAGAATAAACAAAAGTGTCCTCTCATCTTCTAAATTTTAAACAGAGATCTCCAGTAGACCCTTCTGTTGTGAAGTATGTTTCTGACCAAACCACTGGAGAAATGACTCTAGGACTCAGAATGTTGTCCCTATGAATAGCATTTTCTTGTACCTAGGTTAAAGCAGCCCCACATTTATGAAACCAACAAGTAGTCCCAATATAGAAAATTAAAAGCTGATTCAGCTCCCTGGTTTAAATTCACCTTCTCTTTCTTCTCTTTTCAATAAATGGTGCTGGAAAAACTGGATACCTACATGCAGAAGAATGAAACTGGATCCCCACCTCACACCTCTCACCTCTCACCTCTCACAAAAATCAATTCAAGATGGATAACAGACTTAAACCTAAGGTGTGAAACCTTGAGAATTCTAGAATAAGATGTTGGGAAGACCCTTTTAGACATTGACCAAGGCAAAGAATTTTTGAACAAGACCCCCAAAGCAATCACTGCAGCAACAAAAATAAATAAATGGAATCTGATCAAATTAACAAGCTTTTGCACAGCCAAGGAAACTATCATTGGAGCAAATAGACAGCCTACAGAATGGGAGAAAATATTTGCTCTCTACACATCCAATAAAGGGCTGATAACAAGAATCTCTCTAGAACTTAAAAAAATCAACAAGAAAAAAATCAAACAGCCCCATCAATAAATGGGCAAAGGACATGAACTGAAACTTTTCAAAAGAAGACAGAATAATGGCCAGCAAACATATAAAAAAATGTTCAACATCTCTAATCACTAGAGAAATGCAAGTCAAAACCACAATGAGATATCACCTAACCCCAGTGAGATTGGCCTCTATCAAAAAATCCCAAAACAACAAATGCTGGTGAGAATGTGGAGAGATGGGAACATTCTTACACTGCTGGTGAGAATGCAAATTGGTCCAACCTCTGTGGAAAAGAATTTGGACATACCTCAAAGAGTTAAAAATAGAAATACCATTTGATCCAGCAATACCACGATTAGGCATCTACCCAAAAGAGCAAAAGACATTCTATAATAAAGACATCTGCATCCAAATGTTTATGGCAGCACAATTCACTATTGCAAGGATGTGGAAACGACTCAAGTGTCTGTCAATCCATGAGTGGATTACTAAAATTTAGTATACATATACAGTGGACTATTACTCAATTATAAGATACAACAGTGATCTAGCACCTCTTGTATTTTCCTGGATTGAGCTTGAGTCCATTATCCACAGTGAGGTATCACAAGATTGGAAGCATAGGCTCCACATGTACTCGCCATCAAATTGGCACTAACTGATCAACACCATGATGCTCACATGGTAGTAATATTCTCCAGGGATTAGGGAGTTGGGGGCGGGGGTAAACTCACAACTAATGGACACAGTGAGCATTGTAGAGGGGAATGCCATGCCTCTAATCCTGGCTTGGGTGAGGCAAAGACATAAAATGCAACCAAAATGTTTGTACCTTCATAATATCCTGAAATAAAAATAAATAAAAAATAAATAAATAAAAAACATCAATGCTAAAAAAAAAAGAAAGAAAGAAAGAAAGAGAAAGTGAGCTCTTTGGTGTCTCTTCCTATAAGGATACTAATATTGACCGGGCATGGTGGCTCATGCCTGTAATCCCAGCACTCTGGGAGGCCGAGGAGGGAAGATCATTTGAGCTGAGGAGTTTGAGACCAGCCTGAGCAAGAGCAAGACCCTATCTCCACGAAAATTAGAAAGAAATTAGCTGGACAACTAAAATATATAGAAAAAATTAGCCGGGCATGGTGGCACATGCCTGTAGTCCAGCTACTCGGGAGGCTGAGGCAGTAGGATTGCTTGAGCCCAGGAGTTTGAGGTAGGCTGTGAGCTAGGCTAACGCCATGGCACTCTAGCCCGGGCA
This sequence comes from Eulemur rufifrons, assembly GCF_041146395.1. Lineage (NCBI taxonomy): Eukaryota > Metazoa > Chordata > Mammalia > Primates > Lemuridae > Eulemur > Eulemur rufifrons. The sequence continues at coordinate 105,475,749 of NC_091012.1, forward strand.
ACAGAGTGAGACTTTGTCTCAAAAAAAAAAAAGGATACTAATCCTATTAGATCATATCACTGGAACTAAATTGGCTGGCACCATGATTTTGGAGTTACCAGGCTCCAGAACTTTGAGAAAGTAAATTTTTGTTGTTTAAGCCACCCAGTTTGTGGTATTTTTTTATGGCATTGAAGCTATTTCACTCTATTACCGACACAATCAAAATTACACTCTATTACAGACACAATCAATATGCCTATTTGTAGACAATAAATAATACAAAGAGTATGATAATAGAGAAAGATCAGACATTGATCAATGGAATAGAATAAAAAATCCAGAAGTAGATCTGATTACAGATAATGTAAAGGAGGTATCCAAAACACTGCAGTTGGGATAAATGGTTGGCAATTTAGAAAAATAATTTAGAGGTTTACTTCAGAGAATTCACCAGAATAAATTATAAATAAACAAGTTATGTGGAAATATAGAGTTCAATATTTTTTAGCTTTCTGGAGAAGAGATAACTTAAAAAACGTGAAGGCACTAGAAGAAATCACAAAAGAAAAGATAGAAATATAAACATCAAAAGCGAACAAATTTTGTTTTGACAAACAAAATTAAACAGCAAGGAATCTACCGGGGACAATATTTTAATAATTTTGAGGGATATTAGTTTTAGAACAAAAAAGGTAGAAATTGGCCAAAACCCAAAACATTCATTTATCAATTGATAAATGGAAAAAAAAGAGAGAAAATTCACACAAAAATTCACTCCTTCCTAAATACACATAGGATGAAATGTTCAACCTTGATTGAAATTGAAGATATGCAAATAAAAATAAAATAAGACATACCATGTGTTATTAAATGATACCACATTTTATCTATTAAATGAAACTAAATGTACTATGATTGAATAATCAAGTACTGGAAGAGGGCTGAGGAGAATGTGGCAGCTCTGGAACATTCTCCATGTCAGAAGGATGTCATTTGGATACAGTACTTTTAGAAAGCAATTTGACAAGAGGGATCACCTGCCATAAAAGTGTTCATATCCTACTAGAAATTTATCCCAAGGGAATAATCCAAAAAAGTAAATGCTATACATGTAAAGATAGTTTTAACATAATTTGCCTAAAGTCAAAAAACAGGAAACAATCTAGCTGTTCAATGGTAGGATCACCCTTAAAGAAATTAATGGAATATTATCAGACATTAAGAGGTATAATATTGAAAAATATATCTTTTTGTGATAAGATACTTAGAAGGTAAGTAAAAGCCCCCCAACTGTATGTAACACTATTGTTGCAACTATATAAAAATGTATGACTATGAACAAAGACTGAAAGGCAGTACACAGAACTGAAAATAATTGCTGTTGGAGGATGGTGAAATTTTGGGTGCTTTTTCTGCATAATTTTGCCAAATTTTCTGCAATGTTTTTATTCTATATTTAGGTGAAAAGGAAAAAATATTACACAATCAACCTCTAGTCTACAAAAAGAAACAACAATGATAAAATGAAAGAAGGGAAAATAGTTGCAGTAAGAAATTCTTACTGACAAAAATAACTAAGAGCAACATGAATACTTAGATGCCCAGGAATATTCATAAAAACATATTTGAATATATGGGTCCAGAATTTGTATTCACAGGAAGAAAAGGGCACTGACACTATTTCTTTCTAGTAAAAAATCTCTTAATGTTTTCTTTCTATTTCCCAAGTTTGGAATGAGCTGAACTCTGGATTAAATGAAATGGCACAATGCCTGGCACATAGTAGGCATCCAATTTCCTTCCTTCCTATGAAATAAAAGACACTCTGAAATAAAAGTGGCTTTATGGCCCTAAAGAAACATCGGTTCTGGAATCAAAGTCAACCTCATATCACATTCCCTATTACAATAAACTCTTTTAGCTCTAATATTTTAAAAGGGAAAAAGACCCCAAACACTAATAATTGAAATGGCTTTCCCACATTTTAGTTTTAAGAGAAACAGACATGTTACAATTTTTAAAGAGTCTATCAGGTATTTTAGCAATGATCCTGAGAGACTGCAGATTTGATCCAATACTACACCTTCTCTCCACTGAGTACATCATCAAAGAAAGAACCAGTATAATTTAGAGTTACTATTTTATTTCTCTTAGTGGAAACTGGTGATTGGACATTGTTGCTGGAATATGTGGAAATTTTAATAGACATTACAGGAAACCTGGGGCTTTCTGGGCAGCATTTATGAATTTGAAGGGGACAGAAATAATCCATCTTTCTGGGAAACACTCACTTACGTAGAATGGACTGCTTTTCTTAATGATGTGTTAATGAGGTGGCTGCAAAGGCCTGATGTCGCTGGCCCAAATGAGAGGGCTTTGGCCTCCTATGTCCTTGCTCCCTTTTATTCGGGAGAAGGAATGTCCCTGCCTGCTGCCTCACTGGAGCTCTCTCCTTTCCTTCTCCTCCAGGGTCTGATCTCTCTGTGAGCAGGGGCTCTGCCTCCACAGCCTGGCATAGGAACAAGCCTCCACTCTGCTTTGGAGACCAGTTAACCCAAGCTGGGCTGTGGCTTCTTATCTGGTCTTAGCATTTATTTATTATTCATATTTAAAACACCATTCATTTGTTTTGTACAATTCAAGTACTTGTGATTTTTAATGGCAAAAACCAGACATTTTGATTTTGCAAACCATGTGTTCTCAGTCGTTAAAGTTATTTGGGACTGGACCCTTTCTTGCCTTCTCATTGTCCTGCACTCTGCACCAGCATAGTATTTGAGAGCTTTCCATCTGGTCTGTTCCTCAAATGTTGCACAAGCTGAGAAGGTGAGATTATTAGGGTAATTTTTTGTTTGATAACTTTTTATTTTGAGATAATTTTGAACTCCAAGAATAGTGTAAGCTGGGCGTGGTGGCACACACCTGTAGCTACTCAGGAGGCTGAGGCAGGAGGATGGCTTGAACCTAGGAATTTGAGGTTGCAGTGAGCTATGATGACACCACTGCACTCTAGGACGGGTGATGGAGTGAAACTCTGTCTCAGAAAAAAACAAAAAACAAACAAACAAACAAAAAACAACAAGAAGAAGAAAGAATAGTGTAAAGATCTTCCCTATACTCTTTACCCAGATTCACCAGTTGTTCACAATTTGCCCCGTCTGCCTTACTTTATCTCTCTGTCTCTCTCTTTCTGTGTGTATATAAGAATTTTTCTGAACTAAATGCTCTGAAATTAATATACGTTGGCAACATCAAATTCTTTTACCAAATACTTTAGTGTGCATTTCCTAAGAACAGGGACATTTTCATTTTTTTAATTAATTTTTTTTTCTTTTTAGAGACAAGGTCTTATTCTGTCGCCTAAGCTGGAGTGCAGTGGCATTATCATAGCTTACTGTAACCTTGAACTCCTGGACTCAAGTGATCCTCCCACCTCAGGCTCCCAAAGATCTGGGACTATAGGCCTGTGCCACCACACCCAGCTAATTTTTTTTTTTAGAGAGACAGAGTCTCGCTATGTTGCCCAGGCTGGTCTCCAACTCCTGGCCTCAAGCTATCCTCCCACCTCAGCTTCCCAAAGTGCTGGGATAAGGACATTCTCTTAAATAACCATAGTACAACAAACAAAATCAAGAAATTAACATTGATACAATGCTATTATTTAATCCCTACTCCTTATCCAAATCTCAAAATTGTTCCAATAATGGCCTTTATAGTTATTTTGTTTTTCTTAATCTTGGATTTGAATCAGGATCATGCATTGCATTTGATTGTCATGTCTTCCAAGTCTCCTTTAATCTGGAACAGCTCCTCAGCATTTTTTTGTCTTTCATTACCATGCCATATAGCAGAGTACAGGTCAGTGGTTTTGTAGAATGTCTTTCAATTTGGGTTTGTCTGATGTTTCCTCATCAGACAAATTCAGGTTAGAATTTTCAGCAGGAATACAACTTAAGTAACCTTGTACCTTTTTTCAAAGCACATTATATACATTAGGAGATGCATGATAACATTTTTCTCAGTTTTGGTGATGTTAAACTTTGATCATTTGGTTAAACCAGTGCCCTCCAGGTTTGTGAACTGTAAAGTCATTATTTTCCCTTAGGAATAAGTATGTAATTTGTGAAGAGATACTTGGAAACTATGTAAATGGTCTGCTCCTCATCAAAGTTTCAACAAATTGGGATTTCTAAGTGGCCATTAAAATTGGGGTCCAATTTTAAAAATTGAGCATGGCTTTCTATATCTATAACTTGATATTTCTTCATACTTTGTTTCACTCTTTCCCTTTCTTTCTGCACAATCCAACCTCCCAATCTACCCCCTTAACTCTCTTCCTTCCATTCACTAGCTCTAACATTTTTTTGGTAGATGGAAGTCTACAAATACTGCCTAATTTTTATCTCCCTCAGTCTTGCCTCCTTCTCCCAACATCTAGCATATGTCAGGAATGATGATTTGTGCAAATGTAATGACCAATTCTTTTTCCCCTCTGTCTTTTTACTGAAACAAAAATTTAACCATATAAAGAAGTTGATAAAATGATTCAATGAGTACTTATATAGCCTCCCTCCAGATCCAACAAGTACAAATATTTTGTCATATTTTCTATATCTCTTTCTCTCATTCGACATGACACTTTACCCCTAATACTTCTGCATGCCTCTCCTTAGAATGACAGCTTTCTAAATTCACACCTAAGAAAATTAATATAACCCCATAAAATCTTCTAGTGTCCAGTACATATTTGTGATTGTTTAAAAATATATCCAGAAATTCTTTGATTTGCCTCCCTTTAAGAGGCAGAGCCCAATTACCCTCCTCAATGTGTGGGGCTACACTTAGTAACTGATTTCTACTAAATACAATAACTCAGAAATGACAGTGTATGACTGCAGAGACTAGATTTTTCTGTGCTCTCTCTCTTGGATCACTCTTTCAGGTCATACATTCAGGAGGTAGTTAGCTGCCACATTGTGAGGACACTCAATCAGCTTATAAAGCAGATCTCATGACAAGGAACTGAAGCCCAATAGCCATGTGAGTGAACTTTGAGGCAGATCTTTCAACCCCACTCAAGCCTTCAGATGACTATAGCCCCTACTGACATCCTGATTTCAACTATGTGAAAGATCCTGAACCAGAACCACTCAGCTAAGCCATTCTCAAATTCCTGACCTACAAAAACTCTGAGATAATGTTTGTTGTTTTAATACATCAAGTGGCAGCAATAGAAAACTAATACAATATTCAGATTACCTCATTGTCACAAGAATGCATTATTTAACTATTGTTTTAAAACCATGAAAAAAGCTAGGTTTGCACATATGGTGGTTATATCTTTTCGGTTTCTTTCAGACTAGAACAGTTCCCCATTTATATCTTTTCATGATATTGACTTATTGAAAAGTCCAGGGCAGGTCTGCATTTTGGCTTTGTCTGATCGTTTCCTCTTGGGCTCATTTAACTCACCTCTCTTTCCCGTTTTCCCTGTAGGCTGGAAGTTAGGTTAAGGGTTGATTAGATTCAAGAATACTCAAACAGATTTGAGGAGGTCTGCCGAGTCAAACAGATTTGACAAGAATACTTCATAAGCATTCAGAGGTAGTGCTGTGTACTTCACATTGAAATCATATAAAGGGACTGATAATGTCAGGTTATTCCTCTATTGGTTATGCTAAATCACTTAGTTAAGGTGGTTACCTACAGGTTCCTCTACTGTAAAGTCAAATTTTTATTTTTGCAGCTAGTAAGAAATCTGTAGGTGATACTTTGGCATTATAAGACTATTCTGTTCCCTAGAAAACTTTCACCTAATTGTTATTTTAGCATTTATTGATGATCCATGCCTGAACCAATTATTACTTCAGAAGATGCAAAAGGTGATTTTCTAATTATATCATTCCTCCTATACTTAGCTAATATTCATTTGTATAGAAGAGCTTCCTCCCTCCCCAGTGCCTCTCTCTCTCCCTCTCCTTCCCATCAACCTTTACTTCTCCCCTCTCTTGGAATATCACTATGAGCTTACAGATTTTTCTTTATTTTCTATGTTACAATAAAATACAGCAATTTTCTCATTCAAGCTCCAATTGTCAAATTGTTTTATTCTACAATATATACAAACCAAACTGATACTGATACTATTAACTGTAAACCTACTGAGTAAAGTTGGAGAATTTTTAGAATACATGCTGTAAAATATAAAAAGTATTAGAGTAAAAGAACTGTGCTCAAAAGTTGTTTGAAATCATGCATAATTTTTTTCTCTGTGTGGTTATCAATTTGATATATAGCAAGGTTCATCTGTTTCTGCTTATGGTCAATATTAAAGTTTGCTTTTTCAATCTTTTTATGTAATTTTACTTTATAATATGTAAAATATTAACATATGTCAAAAGTGAGAACTATACAGAAAAGCAGACTCAGAGAAGTATCAGTCCCATCTTGATACCCTCTTCCCCATCCATACTTCCATAGTAGCAATTTTTATTAGTTTCTGATTTTCCTTATTGTGTTTCTTTTTCTTCTGCATATATAAACTTATATGTATATGTAAGTATATATATAATTATATATATGGTATATATAGTTATTTATTGTTTTACATATATCATATATTGTTATGTATATATTAATACAAAATAAAGTATGCATGTATATACACATTGTTATATCTATATATATATGTGTGTGTGCATAGTTATTTCCACCTTCATTCATACACAAAATCTAGCAGGCCATATAGGCTTCTGTGTCTTTACTTTTTTAAAACTTAATACATCTTAGAACTCACTCAATATGTATTCATAGGGATTGCTCTCATTCTTTCTTTATGGTTGCATAGTACTTCATTATGTGAATAGTTTATTCAACCAGTCCATATTATAACAGACTCTGCATAGTTTTCAACTTTTTGTTATTATGAATAATGCATGACTAATAAACTTATACATATATTGTTTTATTTTTGTGGAGGTGTATCTTCAGTACTGCTTAGTAAAAGAATAGATACATATTGAATTTCATTACATATTGCCAAATTCCCCTCCAAAGGGCTTGTGCCATTTTGCACTGCCCACCAGCAATACATGAGAGCATATTGTTCTACACAGCCCTGACAACAGCCTGTTTTGTCAAGCATTTCATTTTTGTCAATCTGGTAAGTATAAAATATCTTTGAGTAGTGGGAATTGGTATTTCTATTTCAAGTGATTTTAAGCATATTTTCATATGTTTATGAGACTTTTCACTTCTTATATCCTTTTCTCATTTTTCTATTGGGCTTTTCATATTTTTCCTCTGAATTTTTACTGGCTCTCTATATATCAGGGAGATCAGCCTTCCATCTGTTATATAAATTACAAATATTTTTCATTTTACTTTGTCATTTTTAAAACTCTACTTGTGGTGTTTTTTTCCAAGCAAATTTTTCGGCTTTATTGAGGGATAATTTACAAATAAAATTGCATATATTTAAAGGTGTACAACTTGATGTTTTGATCTACATATACCAAAATCAAGCTAATTGGCACATCCATCACCTCACATAGTTACCTTTTCTTTTCTTGGTGAGAACACTTAAGATCTACCCTCTTAGCAAATTTTAAATATACAATACAGTATAGTTAACTGCAGCTGTATCACTCTACATTAGATCTTCAGGACTTATTCATCCTGTATTAACTGAAACTTTCTACTCTTTGACCAATATTTCCCTATTTTTCAATTCCCCCACCCCCTGGAAATTACCATTCTACTTCAGGCAAATTTTATTTTCATTTTTTATGTAGTTGAATTTATTAAGATTTTCTTTTCATTGCTTCTTGATTTTAAGTCATAGTCAGAAAATCTTTCCCCACTCCCATATTATGAAGTAATTCACCTTTACTTTCTTTTAGTACTTAAATGGTTGTTCATATGTTTTTGTTTAAAAAATTATCTTTTCAATTTTATCCTCAAAGTTTCTATCTAAATGAACTTTCCTTTAATAGTTATGTGATGCCCTGTCTTAGGCTGAGTCCCCCAGAAGCATACCCTAAGTTGAGGATTCATGTATGCATGGTTTATTTTAAAAGTGCTTCCAGGAGAGACTAGGAAGGGAGTGGAAGAAGCAGGATTTAGAAGAGGAAGAAGCCAAACCAGAGTGCAATTTCAGGCATAGTCCCATAGAAGGTAGATTCAGCCTAGTCCCTCAGGAGAACTCGGCCATGCCTCCAAATTGGCCCAACCTCAAGCAAGGAAGCTGAGCTTTCATGTTGTACATCCTTTAGACACTGGCTAAAGGCTGTCCCCAGGCAAAGAGAACAGTTATCAGAAGAGTCTCGGATGTGGCCCTTCAGGCAAAAGCACACTGAAACCAGGGGAGGGGTGCGCAGAAGCAGTAATAAAGATCCAAAGGAATCTGAATTAGTATCAACAAAGCTCTCACCACAGCTGGCAAAACCTAGAAAGCAGAAGGCTGTGGGAGGGCCACAACTGGTGGTAGGAGGGAAGGAGAGAAAAGAACCCAGAGAGAATCACTTCTTGTCTCTGCACTCCCAGAGCTCAGAGAGCAGATCCTTGCATAATTATTTTTGTTTACTCAGTAGTGAAGTCCTGGCATGGTCAAAAGCTGTGACAAAAGAGAATCTTCTAATATTCCATTGATGACGTGAAGCAGGCAGTACCTTTGATAAGCAATTGCCAAGTATACTTTCCAATAAAATTCTTCTCCAACAAGAGCTTATATGTATATTCTCCCCCAGGAGTCTGTGTGGACTGATTTCCTAAATTAAAGAAGAATTAGAGCTTTTTGTGAGAAGCCTTGAATCTGCCGCTCCAACCGAAGGCACAAGCATCTGCATGGACCTTGTTATTCTTTTTTTTCCCCATTGGAAACATGTTGTGTATTAGTCTTCTTGGGCTGCCATAACAAGACACCATTGACTGGGTGGTTAAACAACAGAAATTTATTTTCTCACAGTTATGTAGATTAGAAGTCCAAGATCAAGGAGCCAATAGGGTTGGTTTCTTCTGAGGCCTCTCTTCCTGGTTTGTAGGCAGCCACCCTCTCTCTGCATGGTTTCTTCTCTGCTCATGTGCACAAAGAAAAAGCTCTTAGAAAGAAAGCTCTGTTGTCTCTTTTTCTTCTGATAAGAATGCCATTACTATTGAATTAGGATCTCACCTTTAAGGCCTCATTTAATCTTAGTTAACCTCTATAAAGGACTTTTCTCCAAATACAGTCACATTGTGGGTTAGGGCTTCATTATGAATTTTGGAAACACATAATTCAATGCCTAATACTCTACCCTCTACCCCTGCAAAATTCATGTCCTTCCTATATGCAAAATACATTCACTTCATCCCACAGCCCTAAAAGTCTTAACCCTTTTCAGTATCAATTCCAAGTTCAAAGACTCATCCTAAATATTATTTAAATCAGGTATTCATGAGACTTGAAGTATGAGTCACCTGGAAGCAAAATTCCTCTCCAGATGTGAAACTATGAAACCAGATAAGTGATGTGCTTCCAAGATACAACCGTGCGACAGGCATAGGATGGATATTACCATTCCAAAAAGGAGATACTGGAAATAAGAAAGGGATGATGTACCCCAAGCAAGTCTAAAACCTAGCAAGGCAAATTCCATTAGATCTTAACGCTCAAGAATAATCCTCTTTGGCCTTCTGGGTCCAAGGGGTGGCAGCATCACTCTCACAGCCCTAAGTAGTGTCCCTTCCCCCTTGGCTCTTTGTGGAGGCCCCCCCTTGCAGCTATTTACTATGGTCCTGCCCCTGAGGCACTGGGTTGGGGCTGTCTGGCCTGTTGAAACAAAGGAGGGGACCCTACCCTCTGAACCTGAGGAATAAACAGCCTTGCTTCCTGGGCCTGTGGTGGAAGTGGCAGCCCTGATGATCTCTGAATTTCCTTAAAGGACATTCTTCCCTTTCCTTGAAGGTAAAGCAATTTCACAAATAGCTTTATTGTCTTGTTGTTTAGAATCCCAGAATTCCAAAAGTCTTCCTTTATTTCGTGCAGTCTCTGTTCTCTTTGGTGTAAACTGGCAGTGTCTCTGCTAGAGTAATCCCTTCTCTATTTCTGACTTCTGCTGAGGTGGCTGATTAATTCCATGGATAATCTCCTCATGGAATGATTGTCCAGTGACACCCTTGGTGTTCTCTCCAGAGCAGGCTTATCATTTTTGTGTGTGTGTGAAATATGAGTAGGCTGAGAATTTTCCAGATCTTCACATTCTGGTTCCTTTTTGCTTAGAAGTACCTTCAATTCATCTCTCTCCTCTTGCATTTTACTGTAAGTGTTAATGAGAAGCCAGGTTGCACCTACAACATCTTGCTTAAAAACCTTCTCAGCTAAATATCCAATTTCATCACTCATAAGTTCTACCTTACACAAAATACTAGAACACAAACTAATCAAGTTGTTTGCCACTTTATAACAAGGATTGCCTTTCCTCCAGCATCCAACAGTCTGTTCCTCAGTTCCATCTGATAGCTCACCAGAAGCACATTTAACATTTATATTTCTACCAATAGTCCCTTCAAGGCAATCTATGTTTTCTCTAAAATGCACCTCAAAACTCTTGAAGCCTCTGCCCATCACCTATTAATAGTCCCAAAGCCACTTCCACATTTTTAGATATTTGTTACAGCAGCACCCTATTTAGTACCAAAATACGTATTGATCTGCATGGGCTGCCATAACAAAATACCCAACATTGGGTGGCTTAAAAAGAGAAATTTATTTTCTCATAGTCCTAGAGGCTAGAAATCCAAGATATGGGTGCTATCAGGGTTGGTTTCTGGTGAGGCTTCTCTTCCTTGCCTGTAGATGGCTGCCTTCTTGCTGTATCCTCACACGGCCTCTTCTCTGTGCATGCTGAGAGAAGCAGAGAGGGAGAGAGGGCTTGTGTCTCTTCTTTTTCTGAGATAGGGGTCTCTGTACCTTTCACCGCTCACAAAAATCAACTCACGGTGGATAACAGACTTAAACCTAAGGCATGAAACTATAAGAATTCTAGAGGAAAATGTTGGAAAAACTTTTATAGACATTGGCCTAGGCAAAGAATACTAAACATAGAAAAGGTAAAGTAAAAATATGGTATAATCTTAAGGGACCACCATCTTATATGCAGTCTATTACTGATTGAAATATCATTATGCAGCATATGACTATATTTTAATGTACCGTTCTGGATCCCATCTTCCTATCCTTCCATCCTTTACTCTCCTTTACTTCAGCCCTTTAATATCACACACACATGGACCTCAAAGCCATTTTATTCTCAGTCCATCAGCCTTCTTTGGCTTCACTTCCTCCCCTCTCAACCTTGACCCCACTGTACTCAACCATTGTACTCACAGTACTCCTGCAGTCAAAACCAAACCCATTGTCTTTCCACCATATCTCTCCTACAGTTTGCAACCTTAGATAAATCCTACCATCTGCCTTTGCTTCTTCCCACCCTGGGCTGCTTAATGCTGCTGAAGAAAATCTTGAATGGATTAGGGCCACCACAGTTTTATGGTCTCCAGCCTCTCCTGGATCCTCAGCATCCTTCATTAATTTGTTGCCTTACCTCTGATCAGTTTCCCCTCCCATTCATCTGAATGACTGCTCCAAATCTTTTCCACTAACCACAAATCCTCCATCCCATTGGAGGACTTCAAGTTCAATCATTCATGCTAAGGACAGAGAAAGTAAGCTGTGGAGGCTGTTCTTCCTCCTACTCAAGGCAACTCCTTCCATATCCTTCCTCATCTCCTACAGATCCAAGGCCTTATCCCATTCATTTCTTGATCTTTCTTCTGTATTTTCAACTTCTCTCCTCTTTGAGGTCCTTTTCTGTGGCCTCTAAATTTTCCAATAATATTATATCCTCCTTTTGCACTAACCTTACCTTTCCCCTTCTTTTTACAGTCAAGATGCTAAAAAACAATATTCTATTGTGCCATATTTCTCACTTCTCTTATATGCTTCAACCCACACTAGGCAGGTTTTGGCCTCCACAATCCATACAGACTGTCCTGACTGAGGTCATCAGTGGCCTCATGACTGCCAAGTTCATTGTTTTTCAGAGTTATCTCATAAACTCTCTGCAACATGTTCACCCACTTTGTCCATGATTTCTCTTTAGCAAATCAAAATTGAAATGAGATATCACCTAACTCCAATGAGAATGGCCTCTATCAAAAAGTCCCAAAATAACAAATGCTGGTATAGATGTGGAGAGATTGCAACACTCTTACATTGCTGGTGGGACTGCAAATTAGTATATCCCCTGTGGAAAGTAATTTGGAGATACCTCAAAGAGCTAAAAATAGAAATACCATTTGATCCAGCAATCCCACTACTAGGCATCTATCCAAAGGAAAAAAGACATTCTGTAATAAGGACATCTGCACTCAAATGTTTACAGCAGCACAATTTACAATTGCAAAGATGTGGAAACAACCCAAATGCCCATCAATACATGAGTGGATTAATAAAATGTGGCATATGTATACCATGGAATACTACTCAACTACAAAAAACAACGGTGATCTAGCACCTGTTATATTATCCTGGATACAGATTGAGCCTATCCTTTGAAGTGAGATATCACAAGGTGGAAAAACATGCACCACATGTACTTGCCATCAAACTGGTACTAATTGGTCAACACTAAGGTGCTCACATGGTAGTAACACTCACTGGGTTCCGGTCAGGTGGAGGGGTGGGGTGAGGGGTAGAGGGGGTGGCGGTAAACCCACAGCTAATGGAAATGGGGCACACTCTATGGGGAAGGACATGTTCTAGCCTTGGCTTGGGCGAGGCAAATGCATTTCATGTAACTAAAATGTTTATACCCCCATAATATTCTGAATTGAAAAACATAAAAGAAGACTACCTCCAAAAAATAAAAAATAAAAAAAAATTCTTTTCATAGGCTCTCCTTTCCTTACAATTTCTCAGTGTTGATGAATCCAAAGATCTTCCTCTCTTCTTGTTCTACATGCTCTTCCCAAAATATCTCATGAATATCCATGGATTCCACTACCATCTTAATGTATATTCATATTCCAAATCTACATCTCCATTACGGCCTCTCTGCTAAGCTCTAAAACATATATCTGATTCCTTCTAGATGACTCTATTAAAATTTATCCCACCAGCACCACGAACTCATCATATGCAAAATAAAATTCATCCTTTATCTTAAAATCTGCTTCTCTACAGATTCAATGCAATCTCTATCAAAATTCCAGTGGCCTTTGTTTGAAAAAATAGAAAATCCAATTTTCCAGCTCATATGACAGTCAAAATAATCTAGAAAATAAGAACAGTCTTATTTCAAAACTTACTACAAAACTATAGTAATTAAAACAGTATGATACATATAGACCAATGGAATAAAATTGAGAGTGCATAAATAAACCAATACATGTATGGTCAATTGATTTTCAACATGGGTATCAAGACCACTTATTGGGAACAACTGGATATCCATGTGCAAAAGAATGAAGTTAGATCCGTACCTTACACCATATACAAAGGCTAACTCAAAATTGACCAAGACCTAAATATAAGGATTAAAACCATAAAACTCTTAGAAGAAAATATAGGGATAAATCCTCATGTCCTTGGATTTAGAAAATAGATTTTTATTTTATATGACATCAAAAGCATAACAACAAAAAATAGATAAATTGGACTTCTTCAAAATTAAAAACTTTTGTTCATTAAAGGGTACTATCAACAGAGTAAAGAGACAACCCACTGTATGGGAGAAAATATTTGCAAGTCATATGTAAGGGTCTAGTGTTCAGAATGCATAAAAAATGCTTACAACGCAAAACCAAAAGGACAAATAACCCAATTAAAAGATGGAAAAAGGATTTGAATAAACATTTCTCCAAAGAAGATACATAAATGGCCAATAAGCACACAGAAAGATGCTCAATATCTCTATTCATTAGGTAAATGCAAATGAAAACCACTATGAGATATCACTTCATACCTGCAGGATGGCTATAATAGAAAATAACCAGTGTTAGAGTGCATATGGAGAAATTGGAACCCTTATACGTTGCTGGTGGGAGTGTAAAATTGTACAGCCATTGTGGAAAACATTTTGGCAGTTCCTTAAAAAGTTGAATATAGAATTACCATATGACCCACAATTCTGCTCCTAGGTATATATACCTAAAGGAATTAAACACAACTACTCAAATACATGTACATGCATGCTCATAGCAGCACTATTCACAATAGTCAAAAGGTAGAAACAGATGTTCATCAATGGATGAATGGATAAACAAATTGTGGTATATACATGCAATGGATTATTATTCAGCCATTAAAAGGAATGAAATACTGATATATGTTCCAGTGTGGATAAACCTCAAAAACATTATGATAAGTCAAAGAAGCCAGGTACATATGGTCACATAATATATGATTTCATTTACATGAAATATCCAGAATAGGTAAATCTATAAAGACAGAATGCAGATTGGTGGTTGTCAGGGGTTGGGGGAGGAGAGAATGGGGAAAAAACTGCCTAATAGGCACAGGGTTTTATTTTGGAGTGATAGAGATATTTGGAACTAGACAGAGATGGTGGTCACACAACACTTTGAATGTGCTAAGTGCCATTGAATTATTCACTTTAAAAACAGTTAATCTCATGTTATATGAATTTTACCTCAACAAATTAAAAAAAAATCTTGCTTCTCCTCTTATACTTCTAAAGGCTTAATGACACACTATCCACATACATTCATCCTAGTCAGAAATCTGAAAATATTTCTGGATATCTCATTTTCTTCATTGAAAACATCCTGTTGATGACAGAGTCCATTTGGCCCTCCATCCATTGAATTTCTTGCATTTTTTTCTTCCACTCCATCTACTAGCAGTATCTTAGTTTAGACCATATAGTACTGCAATGTGTCCCAGTTGGATTCATTTTATTCAAATTTCAACTGACTTGGCCTTATTTAAAGAAAAAAAGGAAATTTATTAGAAGTTCATCACAGATATAAAAGGAGTCCAGAAGACCATACTCAGAAATAGACGAGAATTAGGACAGATCAGGGATCCAGGCAGCAGGGATTAGAATGACCACCTAGCTCAAAAGGTAGTTCTGGATTGATGCTCCTCAACTTATAATGGGGTTAAGTCTTGATAAACTCATTTTAAGTTGAAAATATTGTAAATAAAAAATATATTTAATACATTATAGAGTATCAATTGTTTACCCTTGTGATTGTGTGACTGGGAGCTGTGGCTCACTGCCACTGCCCAACATCATGAGAAAAGTATTGTACTGCATATTGCTAACTCAGGAAAAAATAAAAGTTCAATATTTGAAATATGGTTTCTCCTGAATGCATATTGCTGTTATGCTATTGTAAAGTCAAAAAATCATAAGTTGAATCATTGTAAGTTGGGGACTGTCTGTATATCTATTTTTCCGTCCTTAAATTTCTCAACACTCAAAATCGATGCAAAAACTCTTAACTCTTGAGTGTCTCAGCTTGGGTTATATTCATGCTTCTTGGTAAAGGGAGGCATAGTCACTGATACTCATAGTTGCACTAAGATAGCACACAGTGGAGAAAGATAATTCCTTCACAAGGAAATCAGGCTGTGGTTATCAGATTAGGGTGGCTGAATACTCAGGGAACAGAAGACCAAATATCTTCACCACCACTTTTTTCTTTGTGCCCTACTGTAAGTTATACAAACTTCCATATTACTTAACACTTCTAGCAATTTTTGTGTATGTGTCTTTCCACTCTATTGGACTATGAATTCCTTGGCAGCAGGAACCATAGTTCTTTCTTTTCTATTTCTAGAACTTATCATAGCCTGTGACATTAAGCAGGTGTTCAACAAGTGTTTGCTGAATGGATGAGTAAACAAACAAAGAAATGAAATCAAATAGATCTTAGACACAGCTGAATTACAGGATGAGAGGGGAAACCAAGCACCAAAGTGAGGAGAAGAGAAAAGAGTGCAGTGGTTTGAGTGGTTTGTCAGAAGCTGGGAACACACAAAAAGTTGTTCCTGGACATAAGAAAGTAGAAAAGTTATCTTGAGCCAGAGAAAACTTGCTGGTTTCTCCCAGGACCAGAGACACTTAGGAAGAAGAAACAGAATAGATTTTTTAACAGCTTAATTGAGGTATAACTAATGTACAATAAACTTCACATATTGAAAGTGCACAATGTGATACATTTTGATGCATGTATAAGCCTAAGAAACAATCATTGTAATGAAGATAATGAACATGTCCATCACCCTGAAAAGTTTCCTCATGCTCCTTGATAATCATTCCTCCAATCCTACCAGTACACCCCATCCCCAATGCTTTCTGTCACTATGAATTAGTTGACATTTTCTAGAAGCTTATGTAAAAAGAGTCATACAGTATGTGCTCTTTTTTGTCTCACTGCTTTTACTCAGTGTATTTTGAGATTCATACATGCTGTTGTGTACATCAATAGTTCACTTTATTTTACTGCTGTGTAGTATTCTAATGTACATATATATCCCAGCTAATTTTTCTATTGACCTGTTGATGGACATTTGACTTATTACCAGTTGGGGGTTTTACAACTGATGTTGTTGGGCATACTTGTGTACAAGGTTTTGTACGGACGTATACTTTCTTTTCTCTTGGATAGATAACTAGGTGTGGAATGGCTAAATCATATGGTGGGTGTATACTCAACTTTTTAAAAAACCTGCTGGAATTCTACTTCTGGCATGATAGCATGAGGGGCTCTATGGATCTTTTTCCAGTGAAACTGGTGAAAATTTTTTTAAAACAAAAATTTAAAGTCTCTGGAAACTGTTTTAAGGGGATACAGCAAATGGAGAATAATTATTCAAGAAAATCTACTAAACTTAATAAGAACCACAGAAGTCTGTGGTATTTGAACCAAGACTTCTGCCTTCTTTTTGCCTTCTCAGCTCAGGAAAATGGAAAATATACTCCAGACTGCTACAGCCAAGAATACAAGGCTCCTTTTCTCTTCAGGTCCCAATCAGATGGCCATCTTCCTGGGAGAGGTAGGATGTCAGCATTTCTCAACTACCTGCTGCTGAGGTTAAGATCCAGTTGGGTGTGGCCAAGAGGTAAATACTCCGTTCTTCCATCCAGTCTCCAATCATCAGATAGAGGCTCTAACTAGGCTAACTAGGTTGCAGCACTGCTGAAGATACCAGGGCCCAATTTCCTTTGTCCCAGCTTGTGAGGAGGGGTTTTCCTGCTGACAAAGACAAGACAAGAAGACCTAGGGTTATTGGTCACTCTCCATCTACCAAATATATTCAGTTCCTGAAGTGAGAGTGTTACTCAGAGAGAAGTGTGCCAATTTCCATGCACCAAGCACAAAAATTATGTCTCAGGGATTTTTTTTCCAGGGGAGGAAGCAGGTTTTAGAACAGAGAGCTCCAAATCTACCTCAAGCAACTGACTTCATTTGCAACAGAGTGTAAAGTTCAAGCCTAAGAGCATTTTCATAAAACAGTGAAAGTTGTAGATGAAAGACAATTGGTAGAGGTATACTCATTGGAAATCTAGGCAAAATTGTAGCTGACTAGATTGCTGGAGAGAAACAGGGAAAAAGACAGCTGGGAAGAAGCCTCCTGTAATCAGAACAAGTACTAAACACAGAACTCAGAAACTATCCCTTCAAAGGAGCCTGAATTTGATTGGATTAGGCTATGAAGCAATTTATGCTTAGGCATTGTTGAAAACAATGGAGCAACCAGTTGGCAAGTAATGGAGTTCACCATCTGTGTGTGGTCAGGGAAAGAGGTCAAAGAGAAACCTACCAAAACCACAAACCACTGCCATCTCAAGGTAACTTGTGGGCATAACCAAGGCTGTGCCCTCTTAAGAGCAATATCAGAGGCTTCACATTGGAGGGAGGGAGGAAACAGACTTTGCTAAAATAATCCAGTCAGTCACTAAATAAGTAAACAAACAAATAACAATAACAAGTCCTGGGAGGAGGATTCCAGAACCCAGAGTTGATAAAATATATTATCCAATGTGTCCAATTTGCAATAAAAATCATGAAACAGGCAAAGAAAGATTATATGTGTACTTGAAGAAAAAAAGAAGGCAAAATAAACTGCTTTTGAGAGTTACCAGTTGTTGGATTTGGCAGATAAAGATTTCAAAGTAGCCATTATAAATATGTTCCAAAAAGTAAAAAAGGGAATAATTAAAGAAGTAAAATAAGGTACGATGACAGTGTCTCATTAAATAGAGAATGTCAATAAAATGATATAAATTATCTTTAATGGAAATTTTGGAATTTAATAGTACAATGAAGGAAATAAAAAATTTCACTAGAGGAACTCAACAATAGATTTGAACTGGAAAAAGAAAGAATTAGTGAATTTGTAGATTCATAAAGGTTATTAAATCTGAAAAACAGAGGAAAAAATCAAGAAAAATGAACAGAGCCTCAGAGAAATGAGGGCCACTGCTATCTTCACCACATACACATAAGGATAATACCAGATAAAGAAGAAAAAAATTTAAAGAAAAAAATGGCTAAAACCTTTCCAAATTTATATAAAGCATTAGTCTGCATAACCAGGAAGCTGTTATAAATGTAAAGAGATGCACAAATAGACACATCATAGTAAAAATGCTGAAAGGCAAACACAAGGAGAAAATCTTAAAAAGAGGTAAGAGAAAAATGGCTATACTTTCAAGGGAACCCTTAGTAAGATTAACAGTTGACTTCTTATCAGAAACAGAGAAGGCCAGAAGGCAGTGGGATAACATAGTCTAAGTGCTCAAAGAAAGAAACTGTCAAGAAGGAATTCTATATTTGGCAAAGCTAGCTTTCAAAAATGAAGTTAAAATAAAGAAATTCCCAGATAAACAAAAACTGAAAGAATTTGTTGCTAGCAGATCCATCTAACAATAAATACTAAGAGAAATTCTTTAGGCTGAAAGCATGTGACCACAGACAGCAATTTAAATTCACACAGATGAGAAAAAACCAAAGAGCATTGGTATAAAAAATATAAACCCATATTTCTTCCTCTTTCTTCTCTTAACTTATTTTAAAAGCTACATGTAAAACAGTATGAATAGCATATATTTCTGGTCCTTGAACATACAGAAATGTGATATATTTGCCGATAACTGGAGAAAGCAAGTGGGTGGGAGAAGGGTTGTATTGGGCTAAGGAAATGACTTCAGGTGATAACTTCAATCTACAGGAACAAATGAAGAGAACCAACAATGATAAATAAGAAGGTGTGTGTGTAAATATAATATACATAATTTATAATTTATATATTGCATATATAATTTATTCTCTTAGCTTCTTTAAAAGAATTAAAATCATAAAGTAATAAGTATAATAATACATTGAGCTAAGAAGCTAAGAGAAGAAAATACTGAAAGGAGGGAACACTTCCTAACTCATCTATTAGACCAGTGTTACCCTGATACCAAAAACAGATGAATACATCACAAGAAAACTACAGACCAATATCTATTATGAACATAGATACCAAAAATGATAACAAAATGGTATCAAACCAAATCCAGCAACACATAAAAAGGATTATACAAGACCAAATTGGATTTATACCAGGAATACGAGATTGGTTTAAAATTTAAAAAATCAATTAATATAGTATATCATATCAATAGAATAACAAACAGAAAACAAATGATCATCTTAATAGAAGCAGAAAAAGTATTTAATAGAATCCAACACTCATTCATGATTTAAAAAAAAAAAAAAACCACTCAGCAAACTAGGAATAGAAGGGAAATTCTTCAACCTGAGAAAAGGCATCTGTAAAAAGCCCAATGCAACATCACATCACATCCACTAATATAGTAATCATCAAAAAGTCTGAAGATCCACCTGCACTTGAATGTTTATAGCAGCACAATTCACAATTGCAAAGATGTGGAAACAACCCAAGTGCCCATCAATGCATGAGTGGATTAATAAAATGTGGTATATGTATACCATGGAGTACTATTCAGCTATAAGAAACAATGGTGGGCCGGGCACGGTGGCTCATGCCTGTAATCCTAGCACTCTGGGAGGCCGAGGCGGGTGGATGGCTCGAGGCCAGGAGTTTGAGACCAGCCTAAGCAAGAGCGAGACCCCGTCTCTACTAAAAATAGAAAGAAATTATCTGGCCAACTAAAATATATATAGAAAAAATTAGCTGGGCATGGTGGCGCATGCCTGTAGTCCCAGCTACTCGGGAGGCTGAGGCAGTAGGATTGCTTAAGCCCAGGAGTTTGAGGTTGCTGTGAGCTAGGCTGTCGCCATGGCACTCACTCTAGCCCAGGCAACAAAGCGAGACTCTGTCTCAAAAAAAAAAAAAAAAGAAAGAAAGAAAAAGAAAGAAAGAAAGAAAAAAGAAACAATGGTGATATAGCACCTCTTGTATTTTTCTGGATAGAGCTGGAGCCCATTCTACTAAGTGAAGTGTCCCAAGAATGGAAAAATAAGCACCACATGTACTCACCATCAAATTGTTTTTAACTGATCAACACCTAAGTGCACATACAGGAATAACATTCATTGGGCGTCAGGCATATGGGAGGGGGGAGGAGGGGATGGTTATATACAAACATAATGAGTGCGATGCGCACCATCTGAGGGATGGTCAAGCTTGAAGCTCTGAGTCGGTGGGGGAAGGAAGGGTCAAGGGCAATATACGTAACCTAAACATTTGTACCCCCATAATATGCTGAAAAAAAAAAGTCAGAAGATAACCAGTGTTGATAAAAATGTGGAGAAACTGGATCCCTCATACACTGCTGATGGGAATGTAAAATAGTGCAGCCACATTGAAAAACAGTATGGTAGTTCTTCAAATAGGTAAACATATATTTACTATACCCCAAAATTCCACTCCTAGGTATATACCCAAAAGAAATGAACAAATACACTCACATGGAATCTTGCAAACAAGCATTATATATTCACAATCTCCAAAAGGAGGAAACAGCCCAAATGTCAACCAACAGATAATGGATCATCAACACAATGTGGTATAATACATTATGGTAATACAATGGAATATGATTTGGCCATAGGAAACTAAGGTACTGATACGTGCTACAGGATGAATGAACCTTGGAAACATTATGCTAAGTGAAAGAAGCCAGTCACAAAGACAACATACATGTGTCCGTTTATATAAAATGTCCAGAAAGGCAAATCTATAGAGATAGATTAGCAGTTGCTTAAGGCTGGGGTGTAGGGGAGTAGAGAGTGTAATACCTAAAAGGAATAGCATTTCTTTTTGAGATGATGAACATATTCTAAAATTTACTGTGGTGATGGTTACATGTATCTGCGAATATACTAAAAACCATTTAACTGTATACTTTAAATGGGTGAACTGTATGTCATGTGAATTATACCTCAATAAAATTCATTAAAAAGTAAATCAAAAAGTTTGCACTAAAAATATAACTACAAAACTGTTTTTGAAAGTAGATGTACAATTTCACATTTCTATAAGCAGTATCTAAGAATTCCAGTTACTCTACAACCTCAATGACACTGGGTATGTTCTGCTGTTTGTTTTTAAAGTGTTATTAGTATCTCATTGTGGTTCAAATTTTAATTTTTCTAATGACTACAAGTATTGAGCATACTTTCATGTGCTTATTTACCATCTATCCTCTTTGCTAAGTTTGTTGTCCATTGATTATTTTATTTTATTTTATTTTTGTTTCAGAATATTAGAGGGGTACAAATGTTTAGGTTACATCTATTGTCTTTGCGCCACCTGAGTCAGAGCTTCTAGTATGTCCATCCCCCAGACAGTGTGCACCACACCCATTTGGTGTGAATATACTCATCCCCTGCTCCCCCTCCCACCTGCCTGACACCCAATGAATGCTACTACCATATGTGCACGTAAGTGTTGATCCGTTAATGCCAATTTAATGGTAAGTACATATGGTGCTTGTTTATAGACAACCTACAGAAAGGGAGAAAATATTCACATGCTACACATCCAATAAAGGGCTGATAACTAGAATCTATACAGAACTCAGGAGAATCAACAAGAAAAAAATCAAACAACCCCACTAAAAGTGGGCAAAGGACATGAACATAAACTTTTCAAAAGAAGACAGACTAATGGCTGACAAACATATGAAAAAATGCTCAACATCTCTAATCATCAAGGAAATGCAAATGAAAACCACAATGAGATATCGCTTAACTCCAGTGAGAATGGCTTTTATCAAAAAGTCTCAAAATAATAAATGCTGGTGTGGATGCAGAGAGATAGGAACACTCATGCACTGCTGGTGGGACTGCAAAGTAGTACAACCTCTGTGGAAAGCAATATGGAGATAACTCAAAGAACTAAAAGTAGAACTACCATTTGATCCAGCAATCCCATTACTGAGCATCTACCCAAAGGGAAAAAAGACATTCTATAAAAAAGACACCTGCACTCAAATGTTTATAGCAGCACAAATCACAATTGCAGAGATGTACAAATAACCCAAGTGTCCATCAATACATGAGTCGATTAATCAGCTGTGGTGCATGTAAACCATGGAGTACTACTCAGCCATAAAAAACTGGTGAACTAATACCTCTTGTATTAACCTGGGTGGAACTGGAGACCATTCTTCTAAGTGAAGTATCACAAGAATAGAAAAACAAACACTACATGTACTCACCATTAGTTTGGAACTAATCAATCAACACTTATGTGCACATATGGAAATAACATTCATCAGAAATCAAGAAGGTGGATGGGAGAAGAAGGGGATGAGTAAATTCACATTAATGAGTACAATACACACTATCTGGGTGATGGGCACAGTTATAACTTTCACTCAACCAGTACAAAATCAATTCATGTAACCAAAATGTTTGTACCCCTGTAATGTTCTGAAATTTAAAAAAAAGTAAAAGAAATTACTTGAAAAAGAAAAAAAGAGAAGTGTAACAGAAACTTTTACTTATGAAGTCCAAATTTATCATTTTTTTTTAACTGGATGGTGCTTTTGGTGTTGTATCTAAAATGATTTTTGCCTAACCTCAAGGTCATGAAGATCGCTTATGATTTTTTTCCCAAAAGGTTAGGTTTTATATTTAGGTTTATGATCCACTTTGAGTCAATTGAGATGTGGATTGAAGTTCTTCTTCATATGGATACGCACCATTTGTTGAAAAGGCCATCCTTTGTCCACTGTATTGCCTTTACACCTTTGTAGAAAATCAGTTGTTCATATATGTATGAGCCTACTTCTGAATTCTATATTTTGTTCCATTGATCTATTATAGCAATATTATACTATATTGATTACTGTACCTTTATATCAAGTCTTGAAGTAGTATATATCTTTCAACTTTGTTTTTCTCTTTTGAAATTGTTTTGGCTATTCTGTTTCCTTTATACATGCATATGAATTGTAGAATCAGCTTGCTAATTTTTATAAAAATGACTGCTGAAATTTTTTTTTTTTTTTTTTTTTGAGACAGAGTCTCACTCTGTTGCCCAGGCTAGAGTGAGTGCCGTGGCGTCAGCCTAGCTCACAGCAACCTCAAACTCCTGAGCTCGAGCGATCCTCCTGTCTCAGCCTCCCGAGTAGCTGGGACTACAGGCATGCACCACCATGCCCGGCTAATTTTTTCTATATATATTTTTAGCTGTCCATATAATTTCTTTCTATTTTTAGTAGAGATGGGGTCTCGCTCTTGCTCAGGCTGGTCTCGAACTCCTGAGCTCAAACGATCCGCCCACCTCGGCCTCCCAGAGTGCTAGGTTTACAGGCGTGAGCCACCGCGCCCGGCCAACTGCTGAAATTTTGAATGGGATTGCATTGAAACTATAGCTCAATTGGGGAGACCTAGCATCTTAACAAAATTGATTCTTCCAGTCCATAAATATGATATGCCTTTTGATTTATTAAGTCTTCTTTAATTTCCCTCGGTAATGTGCACATTTCAATGTAACTAGTCTTATATATATTTTGTTGGGTTTTCCCTAAGTATTTCCTATATTTTTTTCTACCATGAATGATATTAAATTTCTATTTCTGATTTCTATTGCTAGTATATAGAAATACAATTTATTTTTGTATGTTGAAGTTTAAATCTTGTAACCTTGCTTACACTCACTTATTAGTTCTTCTAGTTTTTTTTTTTTAGTTCATAGGATTTTCTTTATAGATGATCATATTGTTGCAAATATAGCTTAACCTCTTTCTTTCCAATCTGGATACTCTGTTTTAAGATCAATAAATGTTCACAGTTATATTCCCTTGATGAATGAATTGGCCCATTTTTCATTATGAAGTTACTGTCTTTATCCTTGGTAATATTATTTGCTTTGAAGTCTTTCTCCAATATTAGTGTATTCACTCTAGCATTATTTTGATTAGCGTTAGCATGGTATATCTTTTCATATCTTTAATTTTTAACCTATTTGTAGGCAGCATATAGTTGGATTTTGCTTTTCTGAATTTAATCTTAGAATCTATGATTTTTAATTGGGGTGTTTAGGCCATTTATATTTGATTATTGATATGTTTGTATTTAAATCAACATTTTGTTATTTGGCTTATTCTTTCTATTCTTTATTCACTTCTCTTTTTTTCTTTTTTGCCTTCTTTTGAATTGAGTACTTTTATGATTCCATTTTATCCCATTTTTTGAATTGTTGGCTATAATGCTTTGTTTTGTTATTTAATGGCTGTTCTAGAGTTCATAATAAACATCTTTATATTATCACAGTCTATCTTCAAGTGATATTATAACACTTCACATGTAGTATAACTATATGTTGCATATTTTCATTCCTCCCCTCCAGTCCTCATGCTCTTCTTGGCATCTATTTGACTTTTACATATATTATAGACCCTGTATTAGTCTATTTGCATTGCTGTAAAGAAAATACCTGAGGCTGGGTAATTTATAAAGAAAAGAGGTTTATTTGGCTCACAATTCTACAGATTGTACAAGAAGTATGGCATCAGTATCTGCTTCTGGTGAGGGTTTCGGGGACCTTCCAATCAAGGTGGAAGGTGAAGTGGGAGCAGATGTATCACATGGCCAGAGTAGGAGCAAGAGAGGGAGGAGTGGTCCCAGGCTCTTCTAAACAACCAGCTCTTGCATGAACTAATAAAGCCAGAACCCATTCATTATCAGGGGGAGGGCACCAAGACTTTCGTGATGGATCCAACCCCATGACCCCAAACACCTCCCACCAGGCCCCACATTCAACATTGGGGATCAAATTTTAACATGAGATTTGGAGGGGCCAAACATCCAAACCATATCAAATCCTTAAATGTATTGATATTATTTTTGCTTTAAACTACAATTTGGCAAACTATAGCTCATGAGTGAAATCCAGATCACCACCTGTTTTTGTAAATAAAGTTTTATTGGAAAACAGTTACATCCATTTATTTATGCATTGTTTATGGCTGCTTTCATGAAATAACAGTAGAATTGAGTAGTGTGACAGAGACCAAATTATCTACAAAGCATAAAATATTTTTGATCTGGCCCTTTACAGAAAAAGTTTGCTAAGTCCTACTTTAGACAGCCAATTACTTTTTAAATGGATTTAAATATTGAGAATTTATTTTCAATAGTCATCTATGTAGTTATCAGTTCAGGTGCTCTTCGTTACTTTGTGCAAATCCAGATTTTCATATTGCATCATTTTCCTTCTTTTTGGAGGAATTTTTTTGACATGTTTTAGAGTGCAGGTCTGCTGGTGATTAATTATTTTAGCTTTTATGTATCCAAAAAGGCCTTTGTTTTTCATTCATTTTTTTAAAATATACTTTTACTGGCAAAAAATTCTTTGTTGACCATTGTTTTCTTTCACTACATTAAATATGTTGTTCCACTCTCTTCTTGCTTGCCTTGTTCTGATTAGCAATCTGCTGTCATCCTTATTTGTGTTCCTTTTTACCTACTGTGTCTTTTTTCTCTATATACTTTTCAGCTTTTTTATCACGTTTTGAGCAATTTTATTATGATGTGCTTTGATGTAGTTTTTTTCTTATTACTTGTAATGGTAATTTCTTGATCTTCAACATGTAGATTTATAATTTTCATCACATTTGGAAAGTTTTCTGCTAATATTTCTTCAAATAATTTGTTCTTCTCCCTCCCTACAAATCCTTAATTACACATATATTAGGCTGCTAGAAGTTGTTGCACAACTCTTTAAACTCTATGCGTTTTCCCATCTTCTTGGATATTTTCTATTTCTATGTGTTCTAGTTCACAAATATTTTCTTCTGTAATGTCTAATCTGCCATTAATTCCATATTGTGTCCTGCTTTTTCTCAGACATTGTAGCTTTTTATCTATAAAAGTTCAATTCATGTCTTTGTTATGTCTTCCATTCTCTACTTAACATGTTCAATTTGTCTCCTAGCTTCTTGAACATATGGAATATAGTTATTACAACCAGTTAAAATGTCTTTGTTTACAAATCTGCATCATTTCTGGGATTCTTTTGATGGATTTCTCTTCTCATTATCAGTGGTATTTTTCTGTTCCATTTCAGGTCTGGTAATTTTTTATTGGAGTAAGAACTTTTGGCAGGGTCTAATTTCCATGGTGGCTAGAAAGAGGGTAGTGTATCTATTAGCTATGCCAGAATAATGTTGTATAACAAACAAATCAAACCCAGTGCTTTAAAACAGACAGTATTTATGCTCATGGGTCTGTGGATCACTTAATGTGGCTCTACTGATCTAGGCCCAGCTCAACTTAGTGGTTCTGCTTCATGCTTGAATGGCTGGGGTAGGTCTGCTTCTAATTATAGATCTATGGGTCAACTGGGGTGGCTCTGCTCCATATGTGTTCATTCTGGGGCCAAGGCTAAAGGGGAAGCAGCTACTAGGGGAAGCTCTTCTCATGGTAATGACAGTGGTCCATAAGCACAAGTGGAAACACAAATCAGGTACCTGGCCAAAAGCCTATGTGTGATCTTTCAGGCCTGATCATTCAGGCAATTAAGAAGGTATTATCTGGCAGGCCTCATCGAGGAAAGCATCTTCCCCACACCAGACTTGGATTGCACTACACTCTAAAGGGAGTTGCAGTCAAGGACTCAGCCACTACCCCAGCTGGCCATGTTCTTATGCATATCTGTATTCCTAAACTGGACACCTCCATTCAGGGGCCTCTTAATCAGGGGCCCTTGGCTAAGTCTTCTCTCAAGAACCTCTGTGGAGACCACCTTATCAGGGTGTCTTGAAGACATTTTTCTCCACTTGACTCAGTATTCAGTACTTTTTTATTCTTAGCCTTTACTTCTCTTCCTCCCTCTAACCCCCAGGTCCATGAAATGTTAGGAGTCTTTTGTTTGGAACCTCCTCAGCAGTGAGACAATCCTGCCATCTGCACTAATACATCTGATCCTCACTGGGTACTGCTTTGTGGGAAAAAATGGAATACTTGGGGAGCTATCACTTCCCCCTGTTTAGGCTCTTGCTTATACTATCACAGTAAGTGATTAAATACTTGACTGTTACTTTCATTTTGGCTTGTTGTCTTAATCAACTACTTGGCAGCTCAGTTCTTTCAAGCACAGATCAGCTCTTGACAGAAACATGCAAAACCTCTTAAGTCCTAGGCTCAGAATTGAGCCAGCATGACTTCTGCCCACACTGGTCAAAAGAAGACATGGCTGAGTCTAAAATTAAAGGCCACAGAAAGGGTGAAGAACTGGCATCAATGATTTAGCTTTACCATAGGTATGATGGGGAAAATTTCCTGCCCACAGCCAAGACAACCTCTTGGCTCAGCCAGCATCCTGAATCCAAGTGGCTTTTCATGCTTCTGGGCCACATGTACAGATAAGTTGTTACCTTAGAGAGCTACCAATGAGTGGCAGAACCCTGATCACCTAGCTCATACTAGGTTACTTACCCATTTAACGAGTATTTATTGAGCATCAACTATGTGCCAGGACCAGTTAGTTATTGGGAATGACACAAAAATCATGAGAAACATAGTCACTGCCCTGATGGAGCTCAAACAAAATTTAAATACAAGAAAATAGACAAATACATACAATAATTTCAAGGTCAATAAGTGCTATGAAGGAAACAAATATTGTGTTGATTCAAAGAATAAATGGAGGGGAACTTCCTTAGATAAGGTGGTTGAGAGCAGCACAATATGAGTCATTTTAAGCACAGCCAAAACTCCTCCCGAGAGGCCAATGAGGAAACCAACCATAATGAAAAGAAGAGAATAGGGAATATCAGGAGTGTTAAGGGCAGGGAGTGAGAAAGCTGGAGGTGGGGAGAGTGAGAAGAAGATCTTGAGCTGGGAGAGAGGTTAGAGAGTGAGGCCACTGCCTCAGAGGTGCAGAGAACAAGCTGAAAGGATGATATACCAGTACTAAATTTGGAGCTGAGACTTTGTCATCTAACCACCTAGGCTTTGGGGAGAGAAAATATTGTAC
The DNA here is from genome assembly GCF_041146395.1 of Eulemur rufifrons. Classification (NCBI taxonomy): domain Eukaryota; kingdom Metazoa; phylum Chordata; class Mammalia; order Primates; family Lemuridae; genus Eulemur; species Eulemur rufifrons. Next base: position 105,504,205 of record NC_091012.1, read on the forward strand.
AGACAACTCGTTGGGTTTTCCAGATTTGTAGCTGAAACTACAACACCATCTAAATAGTATGCCTGGCACAGGTCAGTCTAGGAAATCCCAAATTCAGATTTATCTACTAATCTGTAAACATTCTTTAAAAATATAGATCAATTGCCTCAATCCTGTCAGTTTCTTGATTCATTCTCTGCTGTATGTCAAGCAGCAGAGCACTTTCCATAGAAATCACATATGGAGATTTGTTTGCTTGCCTCCCAACCCCCTAAGTTTTAAAAGAATTACTCTGTTTAAGGAGCCTTCATTTCCTTTTTATAAAATGAATGGGGCAGGGAGGATGTGTGTTGAGAGTTGTGTTGTCCATGACTAAGGAGGGTGAACAGAATGAACATCACAGCCAATGATCTATATTCCAGCAAGCTTGCTCCAGATCAAATGGAAGCAAGTTGTGTAGCTGAGTTATGTAGCTTCTAGTTCCACCAGGGTTAGTGTGGATAAAACTAGATATTTTTATGAATGATATTGTTATAGTTCCTCCCATTTAAGCACAAAGTATAATTTTTTAACCCCAAGTCAATGGTGAAGGGTTCCCTGTTCTCTTGCTTTCTATGTCCAGCTTCATTATCCCATGCTGTCCCAATCTCCCAGCTCAGCTGCATGGTTCCCTCCTATTTTCTGCATTCCATCCCCTTTGTCTGTGATCAAAGCAGGAATCCTTACATTCTCCAGCCTGATCCTTGCTGCTGTTATTCATTTTACATGCTCATTATTTCAGCTGTATTTTCAATGCTCTCTCATTTCCCCTCCTATGTGTCCACCCACATCTACACCTACAGTGTCTATAATGTGCTTTCTATCTACTGTAGCTTAATAAAAGGGAAATTATGCTAATTTTATTCAAACTTTAAAAAGTAAAACCTGTACCATCATTATTCTGCTCCTTTCTCCCTTTTATTTATTCATTTCAAGAGAAAAAGTGTCTAATCATCTAAGAAAATTGTACTTGCATAATGTTAACCACTTTCCAATTTTTCCTTCTAATTAAGTAGATTTTTCCAATTGAGTTTGAGTGGAATAAGAAAGCTAACCTTCTGAGTAGATCAATTTCTGATGGACTTAGGGGCCTTGGTGTCAGTTAATGATCTTGGTGCTGGGGAGGTAGCCTGGATGGTCTGCTGCACATGATGGATTGGGGACGAGGGGCACAATTCCAGAAGACAAGTGTCCAAATCTTTGTACATAATCAAGACCAAGAACCAAGAAAGCTGCTTCCCACATCAAATACAGCCTCCAGTAGGCAAGGATTCTTTGCTTGCAAATACCTAGAAGTGGAAAAGCTGATCTTAGTGATTGGAAGAATTTCCTTGTAGGCAGAAACCAGCTTTGTTGAGAAGATACCTGGATAAGGATATATAGAGGGAAGATTGAGCCTCCAGGGCCTAGAGTTCTCAATGAAGGAAGAAGCTACTCCATTAAAAACAAAAACAGGACCAAGGAGAAGGAACTAACTAAGCACTATTTGAGGCAGAGTTTGGGGCAGGAGAGAGAGCCAGTGGTTAAGCTCAAAGAAGAGACTTAGAGGAAAGATGGTTCTACTGGGAGTCTTCACATAAAATGCTGTATGTAGTCCAACCTGATTCTTCCCTGTGGTCCCACAAAATCACCTGTGAAATCTAGAATATATTTGGTGTAAATTTGGTTTCTTGCAGATGTTGGTTAAGGGGACAAGAGTGCATCAAGTTCAGCTCAGGGAGAAAACACACTCAAGGCTCATGGATGAGAGCTGCAGCTGGCACCTGGATTTATTTTTCTTTCCTAGAAGACGAGTGTTATAATTGTCAACAAGGCCTTTTAAAAGTCTGGATGTGTAGAGAATGTTATCTGGGGACTTCATGACTACATAGATTGTGTCTACATGATGCCAGAACAAATGTGATTATATTCTACTCTGAGAAAAAGTTCATCAATCACATTAGCTATCTAGCATCACAAAATTGAAAACACACACATATTTAACAGAAATTTTCACATTTTCTTAAATTTGGTATAATTTTTATATCCTACTCCATCAATCACATTTGTTCTTCTACACACATTTAGATCTGAGACTATTAAACCCAAATATTTCATTTGCCAGATGAAAAAAATAAAGGTAGAGATATTTGCCTAAAAACAAGTAGTTAGCTGTTGGTGAAGTGGGGCTAGATTGTGAGATCCTTTAACTTATAGATCTCTTATTAACTCCTGTAAATATTTGCAGTCAGTCCTTGGTAGAAAAGAAATTCACAAATGGTATTTAAATGAACTGAACCTCACAAGTCTGGAGAAAATTAAAAAAAGAAAGGAAAAGAAGGACAGGAGGGAGGAAGAAAAATAGATTTGAAAGGTCTTGCAAAGAGCTAAAAGCAGACCTACCATTTGATCCAGCAATCCCACTACTAGATATCTACCCAAAGGAAAAGAATTCATTTTATCAAAAAGACACCACTACTCAAATATTTATTGCAGCACAATTCACAATAGCAAATATGTGGAATCAACCCAAGTGCCCATCAATTCATGAGTGGATTAACAAAATGTGGTATATGTATACCATGGAGTACTACCAGGCCATAAAAAACTATAAATTAATGCCTTTTGCAACAATTTGGAAGAAAATGGAGACCATTATTCTAAGTGAAGTATCTCAAGAATGGAAAAACAAACACGACATGTGCGCTCTAATAAATTGGAACTAACTGATGGGCACATGAGTACACAGAAGAAAGTAAAAGTCATTGGAAATCAAGTAGTGGAGGGGGAGAAGGGGAAGGGCAAAAACCCACTTAATGGGTACAATGAACACTATTTGGGTGATGGGCACATTTATAGCCCTGACTCAAGCCATGTATCAAATACATCTGTACCCCCTTAATATTTTGAAAAAAAAAAAGATCTTGTATGTTTTCATCCCTATTCCACTCAAAAAGAGTAGGCCATAGAGTGAGCATGAAATGCAGGGTTAGAAATTTCTCTTCTCTTCACCTGTCTCAGATCCTGCTTATCTCTCATGATGGAAGCATATTACCTACTGAGTTGGCATATGCTTTTAAAGATATATGTTTTTATAAACAAAAGGACCACTAAAAGCAAACCAGCTATTTGATTTTATTTCAGCATAAGAAAACAATGACACACTCTACTTGTTGGAGGAAAAGCTGTGTTGTTGAACTCAGTGAGTCAGTCCCATTGTAGCTTTTTCCTAGGGGATGAATGAATGAATGAGTCACATATAGATAGGAAATATCAAATACTTAGAAAAGTTTAGAATATAATATGACATATACCCATATACCTGACACTTGAATTTAATTGTTATTTTACCATATTGGCTATATATATATTTTTTTTAACATTCAACAGAATTAATTTTATTGTAATATAAAAACAGTTGAAATATCATAGTACTCCAGTTAGATGACTTACTTGAATAACTATATTATAAATTTAACAAACCAGTGGAGAAGAGATAATATAGCAGTTACCATATCCTGCCTAATCATTTAATAAATATTTGTTTTATCAAGTCAAAGTTTAGTTTTGGAAACTCTTGGCTACATTATATATTTATTCTCTTTAGCTATTCTAAGGCTCAATGTTAGCTGAGGAAATAATTTTCAAGTTCTTTTCACCATATGAAAATGTGGCATATAGTGCCATGACTTATATCTTTACAAACATTATGTAAGTTAATAAACCATTTGAATGGTTCTTATGCTCCCTCAACATGAAATAGAATATTTATTTTTATTCAATGAACGAGTATTTATTGAGAAGCACATATAAAAGCCCATGTAAGAGATGGTTTTTAGTCCTAACTCAATTACTGATTGAAAGCATGGTCTTAGAAAAATCACATTAAGTTCTCTGACCTTGATTTTCTGTCTTTTTTTTTTCTGTTTTTTTTTTTTTTTTTTTTGTTTTTCAGCTCATTAAGGGGGTACAAAAGATCAGGCTATATACATTGCCCATGCCTCCCCATCCCCCCGAGTCTGAGCTTTAGTTATGTCCATTTCCTAGACAGTGCACATCACTCTCATCATATAGGTGTGCACTCCTCCCCTCCCCCCACCCCATCCCCCCCAGAGAGAACTTCAAACGTGTCCATTCCCCAGGCAGTGCGCATCGCACTCATCAAGTAGGTATACACCCATCCCTTCCACCCAGCCCCGACCTCTGTCCAATACCCAATTGGTGTGAATCCCAAATGTGCACTCAGGGAAACCAGTTTGCTGGTGAGTACATGTGGTGTTTGTTTTTCCATTCTTGGGATATTTCACTTAATAGAATGGGTTCCAGCTCACAGACATTGGCCTAGGCAAAGAATTTATGAGGAAGACCCCTAAGGCAATCACAGCAGCAACAAAAATAAATAAATGGGACCTGATCAAATTAAAAAGCTTCTGCACAGCCAAAGAAACAGTCACAAGAGTAAATAGACAACCTACAGAATGGGAAAAAATTTTCGCATACTACACATCAGATAAAGGACTGATAACAAGAATCTATTTAGAACTCAGGAAAATCAGTAAGAAAAAATCGAACAACCCTATCAAAAAGTGGGCAAAGGACATGAATAGAAATTTTTCAAAAGAAGATATAAAAATGGCTAACAAACATATGAAAAAGTGTTCAACATCTCTAATCATCAGGGAAATGCAAATCAAAACCACAATGAGATATCACTTAACTCCAGTGAGAACGGCCTTTATCAAAAAGTCTCAAAACTATACATGTTGGCGTGGGTGTGGAGAGACAGGTACTCTCATACACTGCTGGTGGGACTGTAAACTAGTGCAGCCCCTGTGGAAAGCAATGTGGAGATACCTTAAACAGATTCAAGTAGACCTACCATTCGATCCAGCAATCCCATTACTGGGCATCTACCCAGAAGAACAAAAGTCATTCTATAAAAAAGACACCTGCACCTGAATGTTTATAGCAGCACAATTCACAATCGCAAAGATGTGGAAACAACCCAAATGGCTATATATTTTTAAATATAAGGTTACCCAACTTTTCTTCCTATTTCCCTCATTCTGGAGGTAATTACTATTCGTGAATCACTGTATAACATTTCCATGATATTTCAGATATTCACTACTTACCTACATATCCATAAACTATGTTTTTTGTGTATATTTGAAACAGATGGTCATGGATTGAGTTGTGTCCTCCTGAAATGCATATGTTGAAGTCATAATCCTCAGTACCTCAGAATGTAAACTTATCTAGAAATAGGGTCATTGCAGATGCAATTAGTTAAGATGAGGTCACACTGGAGTAGGGTGTGCCCCTAATCCAGTATGACTAGTATGCTTATAAAAAGAGGAAATTTGGACACACACACACACTCACACACACACACACGGGGGTATGCCATGTAAATATGAAAGTGGAGATCCACAAGCCAAGGAATGTCAAAGACTGACAGCAAACCACCAGAAGCTAGGAAAAAGGCATGGAACAGATTGTCCCTCACAGCCCTCAGAAAAAAACAACTCTGCCGACACCTTGACCTCAGATTTATAGCTTCTAGAACTGTGAGACAATAAATTTCAGTTATTTAAGCCATCAGTTTGTGGTACTTTGTTACAGCAGCCCTGGCAAACTAATATACATAAATATATGGCAGGGTTAAGCAAATGCTTTTGTAAAGAGACAGATAGCAAATATTTTAGGCTTTGCAGGTAACATACAACCTCTTTGGCACATATTTCTTATTATTCTTTTCTTTCTTACAACCCATTAAAAAATAAAAACCATTCTAAGTTTGTAAACCATACAAAAACAGGCTGTGAGCCAGATTTGGCCCAAGACGGTGGACCCCTGATATATAATATCATACTGAACATATCTTTTTGAAAATTGATTGTTTTACTCCATATTATGTTTATGAGATTTTTCCAGGGAACTACAATCCTTCTACTTCCATTCATTTGATGAATTCATAAATAAATACTTAGTAGGATTTTCATTGTGGAAAAAAAACTGTGGTTTACTTATTCATCATTTTACTGATGGAAAGTTAGACTGTTTCTAGTATTCCTCTAGCAAAAATCCCCCCCATGTTCTTCAGAGGTTGCTATGAAGCAATTCCATGCACCGTATGATATTAAATATATATTAAACTATAAGCAATATATACTATTGCTTTTTAGATTTTATTTAATTAGCTAATTAATTTATTTTTGAGAGACAGGATCTCTCTATGTTGCCCAGATTAGAGTGCAGTGGCTATTCACAGGCATGATCATAGTGCCTCAAACTCCTGGCCTCAAGTGATCCTCCCACCTCAGCCTCTCCAGTACCTGGGACTACAGATGCATGCCACTGTACCTGACTTGCTTTTTATATTCTGCACATATCCTTTTAAATAATATATTTTTCTATATTAATATATGTAAATATAGTTCTTTCACTTTTGCCTGCTGTATAGTATTTCAATTGTACAAAGAAATGATAGTTCATCTATCATTTACTTTCATGATAGCAATAGTTCATTTATCGATCTTTTAACAAATAATGATGGAGTGCCCACCATACACTAGACACTGTTCTAAGTGCTGTGGAAATATTAATAGCAGAGAAAAATACTTTCTGCCCTCAGGGAGCTTACATACTAGTGGAGAGACAGACAATGAGCAAATAAATATGTATTATACCAGGCAGTAATAAAGGTTGTGGAAAAAAATAATAAAGGAAGAAAACATGTTTGAGAAAGAATAAGTTATTTTACATAGAATGATGGGAGACAGTTTCCCAGAAGAGGTAAAATTTATGTACAGGCTGAGTGAAATGCATGAAGTTGCTGTGTGCAGGTGTGGGGAGGAGCATTCCAAGCAGAAGGAAAACCAAGTGCAAAGGTGATTTCTCCATATAGTTTTTGTCTAGTTTGGTATCAAGGTTACAATGACTTCACAAATTATTTGAAGCTTTTTCCTTATTTATTTTTTGGGACAGTTTATACTGGATAGGAGTTATCTGCTACTGAAATATTTACTAGAACTCAGCTCCAAAACTATCCAGGATTTTGCAGGTGGAAATGAAAAGCCTAGTTAAATTCCTTATTGTTTATTGTTTGTATTAGTCAGGGTTCTCCAGAGAAACAGAATCAATGTATATATAAATATAGATATATTTCTATATATCTCTATGTCTATATATCTATTTCTATATCTATATCTATATCTCTATATATATATCTATTTCTATATCTCTATGGGGGGAGAGAGAGAGACTGAGAGAGACTGATTTATTTTAAGGAATTGGCTCATATGATTGTGGAGGCTTGATAAATACAAAATCTGCAAGGTAGGTCGACAGGCTGGAGACTCAAAGAAAAGTTATAGTTTGAGTACAAAGGCGGTCTGTTAGTGGCATTCCTTCTTGCTCAGGGGAGGTCAGTGTTTGTTCTATAAGGCCTTCAACTGATTGGATGAGGCCCACTTACTTTATGGAGGGTATCTGCTTTACTAAAATGTTAATCTCGTCCAAAAAAACACCTTCACAGAAACATTGAGAATGTCTAACCAAATCTAGATACTGTGGGCTAGCCAAGTTGACACATAAAATTAACCATCATATTGGTCTATTCAGTTTCCATTAAATTTGAGTTCGTTTAATAAGTTATTGTTTTCTAGCACGTTCTTCGTTTCTTCAAAGTTTTCAAATTTATTGGTACAAAGTTATCCATTTGAATTATTCTTACGAAGTTTAAATCTCTACTTGTCTGTAAATTAAGTCCTCCCTTTTAGTCCCAACATTTATTTGTGCCTTCACATTTTTTTTGCCCTAGAGCAATTTGCCACAGGTCTATTTTATTAGTCTTTCCAAGAATACATTTCTGTTGATGCCCTATTATTTTTTGATGTCTATTTTTCTAACTTTTTGTTTTTATACATACTGGTTTTTCCTTCTGCTTTGTGTTACTCTGATATATTTTCAAGTTCTTGATTTGGATACAGTCATTTCGTTTTTAAAATATATTTTATAATTGTGAAATAATTTCTTACAATGACTTTTTATTTCTTTTATTTTTTATTATTGTGAAAGAAAATATACATGTAGAAAAGTACATAAAAATGTATGCAGTTTAACAAACAATTATAAAGCACCTTCCAGGTCAAGAAATAGAATATTGTTGGTGCTTTAGAAGCAGCGCCCTAACCCACCTTGTGCTTTTCAATCAAAACTCCCTCCTATCTCCCAGTGTTAGCTGCTTCCTTGACTTTTGTCATAATTTGATTTCTTTATAGTTTTACCACCTATGCATGCATCTCTATGCAATATGGTTTAGTTTTGCCTATTTCTGAGTGTCATATAAATAGAATTATAGTGTGTATATTCTTTTGTGTCATGCTTCTTTCTCTTAGCTTTATGTTTGTGAGATGAAATATGTTATTTTGTATAGCTGTAGTACATTTGTTTTTATTGCTTAGTAGGATTACAGTGTTTGAGTATACTATAAAATCTTTTACACTGATGAAGCACATTTGGTTTTTTTTCAAGTTGTGCTATTACCAAAGGAAAAAAATATAGCGAACACTTCTGAACTGGTACCATGGGGTACAAGTGCCTGAGGATAAGGTATATATTTTCTTTGGTGTTTTTTCCCAAAAGTTTATTGAGATATAATTTAATACCATACAATTAAGCCATTTAAAGTGTACAATTTAAAGGAGTTTAGTAGATTCTTTTTTCAATTTCAGAATATTATGAGAGTGCAAATGTTTTGGTTACATGGATTGCTTTTGTACTGCTTGAGACAAACTTATAAGGTGTGCCCATCACCCAGATACTGTATATTGTACCCATTAAGTGTGATTTCACCCATCCCCTCATCCCCCCTCCTACGTGCTTGATTTCTGTTGAGTTTTACTTCTATTATGCACATGAGTGCTGCTTGGTTAGTTCAAATTTAATAGTGAGCGCATGTGGTGTTTGTTTTTCCATTCTTGCAAGACTTTACTAAGGAGAATGCTCTCCAGTTCCATCCAGATTGTTACAAAAGGTATGAATTCATTTTTTATGGCTGAGTAGAGCTCCACGGTATACACATACCACATTTTATTAATCCACTCATGAACTGATGGGCACTTGGGTTGATTCCACATCTTTGCAATTGTAAGTTGTGCTGCAGTAAACACTTGAGTACATGTGTCTTTTGGATAAATAACTTTTTTTTCCCTTTCAGTAAATACCCAGTAGTGGGATTGCTGGGTCAAATGGCAGGTCTATGTTTAATTCCTTGAGGAATCTCCATAATATTTTCCATAGAGGTTGTATTAGTTTGTAGTCCCACGAATAGTGTGTAAGTGTTCCTTCTCTCTCCATCTATGCCAGCATCTATTCTTTTGAGACTTTTTGATAAAAAGCCATTCTCACTGGGGTTAGGTGATATGTCACTGTGGTTTTGATTGGCATTTCCCTGATGATTAGTAATGTTGATCATTTTTTCATATGTTTTTTGGCCATTAGTCTATATTCTTTTGAAAAGTTTCTGTTCGTATCTTTTGCCCACTTTTTAATAGGGTCATTTGATTTTTTTTTTTTTTTTGCTGATTTGCTTGAGTTCTTTAGAGATTCTGCTTATTATCCCTTTATTGGATGTATAGCATGTGAATATTTTCTCCCATTCTATATGCTCTCTATTTGCTCTGTTGATTGTTTCCTTGGCTGTGCAGAAGCTTTTTAATTTGATCAAGTCCATTTATTTATATTTGTTGTTGCTGTAATTGCCTTTGGAGTCTTCTTCATAAATTCTTTGCCTAGGCCATAACTAGAAGATGTTTTTTCCATTTTCTTCTAGAATTCTTATGATTTCATGTCTTAGGTTTAAGTCTATTATCCATCTTGAATTAATTTTAGTGAGTGATGAGAGATATGGATCCTGTTTCAATCTTCTACATGGGGCTATCCAACTTTCCTAGCACTATTTATTGAATAGGGTTTCTTTTCCCCAGTGTATATCGTTGTCTGCTTTGTCAAAGATCAGATGGCAATATGTGGGTGGTTTTATATCTGGGTACTCTGTTCTGTTCCATTGGTCTATGTTTCTATTTTTGTGCTAGTACCATGCTACTTTGGTTAATATAGGCTTGCAGTATACCTTAAAGTCTGGAAAAGTGATGTATCCCAATTTGTTCTTTTTGCTTAAGGTTGCTTTGGCTGTTTGGGCTCTTTTCAGGCTCCGAATGAAGCATAGAATTATTTTCTCTAGATCTGTGAAAAATAACATTGGTATTTTTATGGGGATTGCATTGAATCTGTAAATCACTTCGGGTAGTATGAACATTTTGACAATGCTGATTCTCGCAATCTATGAGCACAATATATTTTTCCATTTGTTTACAACATCTGCAATGTCCTTCCTCAGTGATTCATAGTTCTGTTTATAGAGATCTTTGACCTCCTTGGTTAAATATATTGCTAGCTCTGTTATTTTCTTTATAGCTATTGTGAAAAGTATTGAGTTTTTTATTTGATTCTCAGCTTGACTGTTGTTGGTGTATAGAAATGCTACTGATTTGTGTACATTGATTTTGTAACCTGAGACTTTGCTGAATTTACTTATTTTTTACAGGAGTCTCTTGAAAGAATCTTTGGGATTTTCCAGATATAAGATCATAACATCAGCAAAGAGCAGTAGTTTGACCTCCTCTTTCCTGATTTGGATACCCCTAATTTCTTTCTCTTGCCTGATTGCTCTGGCTAGGACTTCCAGCACTATGTTGAATAGAAGTGGTGATAGTGGGCATCCTTCTCTTGTTCCAGTTCTGAGTGGAAATGTTTCCAACTTTTCCCCATTCAGTATCATGTTGGCTGTGGGTTTGTCATATGTGGCTTTTATAATTCTGAGATACGCTCCATCAATGTTTATTTTGTTAAGAATTTTTATCATAAAAGTTACTGAATTTTGTCAAATGCCTTTCTACATCTACTGAGATGATCATGTTATCTTTCTTTTTGCTTCTGTTTATGTGGTGAATCACATTTATGGATTTGCAAATGTTGAACCACCCTTGCATCCCTGGGATGAAGCCCACTTGGTCATGGTAGATTTTTTTTTGATGTGTTGCTGACTTGGTTTGCTAGAATTTTGTTGAGAATTTTTGCATCTATATTCATAAGGGATGCTGATCTATAGTTTTATTTTTTGTTGTATTCTTTCCTGGCTTTGGTATCAAGGTGATACTGACTTTGTAGAATGAATTGGGGAGGATTCCTTCTTTCTCGATGTTATGAAATAATTTCTGTAGTATGGGTCCAAAGTCTTTTTTGAAGTTCTGCTGAAATTAGGCTGTAAAAATATCTGGTCCAGGAGATTTTTTTGTTGGAAGATTTTTTATTGCTGCTTCAATTTCATTGCTTGTTATTGGTCCATTCAGGATTTCTATTTCTTACTGACTGAACCTTGGGAGGTTGTGCATTTCCACGAATTTGTCCATTTTCTCTACGTTTTCGAGTTTATGTGCATAGACATTTTTATAGTAATCACAGATGACATTTTGTATTTCTGTGGTATCAGTTGTAATATCTCCTTTGTCATTTCTAATTGAGATTACTTTGGTCCTTTATTTTCTATTTTTGGTTAATCTAGTGAGAGATCTATCAATTTTATCTTTTCAAATAACCATCTTTTTTCATTAATCTCCTGTTTTGTTTTGTTTTTAATTTCATTTAATTCTTGTATGACCTTAGTTATTTATTTTCTTCTTCTGAGTTTGGGTTTGGTTTGCTCTTCCTTTTCTATTTCATTGAGATGATTCATTAGACTGTTCATTTGTGATCTTTCTATTTTTTTGATATAGGCATTTAAGGCTATGAATTTTCACCTTAGGACTCTCTTTTGTTGAATCCCATAGATTTTGATAACTTGTGCCCCCTTTGTCATTTAGTTTGAGTAATTTTTTGATTTCCATTTTAATTTCCTTCTTGACTCAATAATCGTTGAGCAGTAGGTTGTGTAATTCCCATGACTTTGTAAAGGATTATGTGTTTCTTTTGGACTTGATTTCTAATTTTATTCCACTGTGGTCTGAAAAGATACACAGTATAATTTCTGTTTTCTTGGAAACTTTTGAGACATGTTTTGTGGCCTAAGATGTGATCAAGCTTAGAGAATGTCCCATGTGCTGATAAGAAGAATGTATGTTCAGTTGCTTTGGGGTAGAATGATCTGTAAATGTCTGTTAGACCCGTTTGCTCTGGATTCCCATTTAAGTCCAGTGTTTGTTTTTTTCTGCTTGGAGGATCTGTCCAGTTCTGTAAGAGGGATGTTGAAGTCACTGGCTATTACAATGCTGTCATTTATCACTTTCTTTAGATCTAGTAGAGTTTGCTTTATGAATCTTGGTGTACCTGTGTTAGGTGCATAAATATTTTGGATTATTATGTCTTCTTGATGAATTGCTCCCTTTACCATTATATAATGATTATATTTGTCTTTCTTTACTATTATTGATTTGAAGTTTATATTATCTGATATAAGAATCTCTACACCAGCTTTGTTTTTATTTCCATTTGCATGGAATACTTTTTTCCATCCATTCATTGTGAGTCTGAATGAATCCCTGTTGGTTAGATGTGTTTCCTGGAGACAGCAGATTCTTGGCTTGTATTTTTTTATCCATTCAGCCAGTCTATGTCTCCTGAATGGGTAATTCAAGCCATCCACCTTTATTGAAAGAATTGGTAAGTGGGATGTATTTCTGTTCATCCTGTTGGGTATTGCTTTGTTTTACCTCTGGAGCTATTATCATATATGGACTCTGAGTTTTAGCCTTTGGGTGATTTTACACTGGTGGGTTTCTATTGTGTTGATCTATGTATCATGCAGATCTGAGTACTTCCTGCAGGGCTGGTCTAGTCTTGACATATTCCATCAGTGTTTGCTTTCTCAAAAAGTCCTTATTTCTCCCTCATATAAGAAACTTAGTTTTGCAGGTTATAAAATTCTAGGCTGGCCATTTTTCTGTTTAAGGAGACTGAGGATGGGGCTCCAATCCCTTCTGCCTTGTAAGTTCTCTGTTGAAAAGTCTGCAGTTAGCCTGATGGGTTTTCCTTTGGAAGTTACCTGATGTTTTCACTTTATAGCTCACAGGAGTTCCTCCTTCATGTTGACTGTGGCCAGTCTGATTACTATGGGTCTTGGTGACTGCCTCTCTGTGATGAATCTCCCAGGAGTTCATTGAGTTTCTTGTACCTACCTATCTAAATTTCTAGTAATACCAAGGAAGTTTTACTCAATTATTCCATCAAAGAGGTTTTGCAACCCTTGTGTGTTTTCTTCTTCACCTTCATGGATACCTATGATTCTTATGTTTGGCCTCTTTACATAATCCCATATTTATTGTAGACTTTGTTCATTTCTCTTATTTCTCTGTTCTTTGTTTGACCGACTCATTTAATTCAAAGCTGTTGTAGTCAAGCTCTGTAATTCTTTATTCTGCTTGGTCTAGTCTATTCTTAAAACTTTCCACTGTGTTTTGTATTTCCTTGAATTAATTTTTCATCTCCAGAAGTTCTATTTGATTTTATTAAATAATTTGCTTTCTTTAGTGCATTTTGAATTCATCTCCAGTATTACTCTTGTGGTTTCTTTGTGTTGGTTTTTCATTTTCTCTTGTAGTTCATTGAGCTTTCTTATAATTCAAATTTGGAATTCTTTATGTTTCTTTTTGCTATTTTCATTTTGTTTCGTATCCATTGGTAAAGAGTTGTTGTTTCCTTTTGTGGGTTACCTTTTGCTCAGATTTTTTATACTTCTGGAGTTCTTTTGTTGATTCTTCCTCATCTGGCCCTCAACCCAATCCTGGGCATACTGGGCCTGCTTGTAGGCTTGTCCTCAGGTCTCCCAAGATCAATCCCTGATCATACCAGGGAGAAGAGTGCTGGCCCCAAGTTGCCTATGGGGTGTTCAAGCAGATTTGATGAGCCTCTCAGGCTGCCTCTGTCCTGCTGTCTTCACCTCTTCCCAGCAGTGTGAATTGTGTTGGGTCCTCCAACTTGATCTCCAATATGGGGGTTAGTATTTGTATGAATCAGCAACGCCCTGTTTACTTGAGTTGGGTGACACTGTCATGAGCTATAGCGTTGTTCTCCCTGTCATTGTTTGATGTTTGTATGAAAGAGCCAGCTGCTGAGATGGTCTATTGTGTCTGTGGCAGACTCTGGCCCCCCAGGTCGAGTACTTGAGTGCCCCAAACTTTAGGAGAGACCCTGTAGCTCTTAGGAGTTTGCTTGATTTCCACTAACATGGAGGTGAAGGGAGGAGCAAGACAGTTTGTGGCTAGGTTGTGGGAGCCTGAAAGGCTTTCAAAAGCCTCAGTAGGGCTCAGAAGTTGCTTTTCCAGCCACGAGGGGGATCTGCTGGTATGAGAGTCAGGACGAACTCTCCACACCAGGAGGGCTGTTCATGGGGGAGGGCCCTAAATACTTGAGTTCTAAGGCCCTGGGCTGGGATTTTTCCATCCTTCTCTAGTGCTGCAGTTTTTCTGTGGGGAGTCATGGGTACTCCCCCAACTTGCCACTCCTTGGATCCTCACAGCATACTCCCATCAGTTCAGTCCATGTGTGCTCCCTAACCACCTGAGCCCAGCTCTCAAACCTCCCCCCAGTCTGTGTATCTCACCCACTATCGTGTATCTCTGTGAAACACCAGCAGACAGGGATGTCCAAAATTTTACACCCCTATTCCACTACCAGTCCTTGGAGGAAGAATTATGGGCCCTGATATCTGTGGGGACCTCTGCCTGTAGCACGTGCCTGCTGGAGAGAAATGGCCACTTGAGAACTGCTCAGCTCAAGCTGCTCTCCCTGTGGTAATGAGTCGGGGGAGAGGCCACGGCACCCGGTCAGCCTGCACGCCTGAATGCAAGGCGTTCATTTGCCGCGGAACCAGCCGCTAGGCTATTTCTCTCCAAATGCCACACCCTTATCCAATATGGTGGTTCTGGGAGAGGAAGGGATGTGCTCCCAGATCCCTGTTCCTCAGCACCTGATTACACTCTCCCATCAGATATGTCTGCTTGGGCTTCCTTACCACACAAGTCCAGCTCCCAGACTTCTCCTCTGCATCCCCCTGCACCCCTCTTATGTTGGGGTGCACCAGGACTAGCTTGCTTATCTGAGCTGCCAGTGTGTGACTCCACAAAACGCCAGCAGGTGGGACGTTCCCAAATTGTACACCCCTGTTCCACCACAAGTCCTCAAGGGAAGAGGTGTGGGGGCCCTCTTTCTGAGGAGACCCTAGCCTGGGATGCCACCTGCCGGAGATAAGCAGCTATTTGCAAACTTTTGGGCTCAAACTATGCTCATAGTTGTAATTGGTAGGGGAGGGATGCATTTCCTAGTCAGCCTGAGCTCAAACTGCTTTCTCAGTTGCAGTGGATGGTGGAGGTTCCAGGGAGGAATTGTCTGGATAAAGAAAGCTGGCACTTTGGCCTCTGGTGGTACTCTCCCAGGGGGTGCCCCTCACAGACTGCCCAAACTCTACTATTCTGTATTTGCCACTGTGCCTGGGTTTGTGGATGGTGGAAAAACCTTCAGTAAACTTAATGTCCTGCTCTTCACTGAGGGCACTTATAAGTAGGAGGGAAATCTCCCCTTACCCTTTTGCTGAGCTCCAAGCCTCTCTGGGTTTGATCCTCACTGATATCTTCTCCTTTTTATCTTCTTCTTTCTTGGCTTTACAATTTTCTCTGTGGGGTCCTCAACCATCTCTGACTTCTCTCTCTGCAATCCACACCTGATCTGTGACTCTTCTCCCTTCTCATCTGTCCGATATCCTGCCTTCCTGCAGGGAGAGTCTGACAAGTGATGTCTCTAGTTGGCTGTCTTGGACATATCGAAGGTATATATTTTAACCTCATTAGATAGTGTCAAAACTTTTGCAAAGTAATTATACAAATTTATACTCCCACCAGCAGTATATGAAATTTCCCATTTTACCAGATTCTCACCAATGCTTGATGTCAGATTTTATAATTTTTGGAACTGTGGAGTTTGTGAATTGATATTCATTATGGTTTTCCAAGATTGCTAATGATGTTGAGCTTTTTATTCCTTATGTTATTGGTTCAGTTGGATTTACTCTTATGTGAAGAGAAAGTATTTTCTTGTTTGTTTGATTTTTATTCATTTTCAGGAGTTATTTATATATTCTGGATATGAGCCCTTTTATTACATAATTTTCTTGCCTTATTGCACTGGCTAGGACTTCCACTACTATGTTGAATATCAGTAGTGAGAGTGTTTATCCTTATGTTGTTTCAGATCTTAGGGATGTATTATTCAATCTTTCCCTATGAAATA
The DNA here is from genome assembly GCF_041146395.1 of Eulemur rufifrons. Taxonomy (NCBI): domain Eukaryota; kingdom Metazoa; phylum Chordata; class Mammalia; order Primates; family Lemuridae; genus Eulemur; species Eulemur rufifrons. The sequence continues at coordinate 105,520,546 of NC_091012.1, forward strand.
TGAGGTTACTTATAGGTGTTTTTTAGATGCACTTTATCAACTGGAAGAATTTTCCCTCTATTCCTACTTTGATAAGATTTTTAAAAAAATAATGAATGAGTATTGAATTTTATCAAATGCTCTTTCTGTCTCAATTGATATGATCATTTGATTTTTCTTCATTAGCCTGTTGATATATTGGATTACATTCCTGATTATTTGAATATCTTGTACTTTTTTTTTTTTTTGGTAACTGGACATTTTAGATAATATATTTTAGTCACTCTGCATAGTGCCCCCTCTGGATGTGTTATTGTCTCTTTAATAAATGATGCTGGGAAAACTGGATATCCATATGCAGAAGAATGAAACTAGACCCTTATCTCTCACTATATACAAAAATCAAAATAAAATGGATAAAAAACCTTAAATATAGGACCTGAAACCATAACTATGAAAAGAAAACTTTGGAGAAATTCTTGAGGACATTGGTCTGGGCAAGGACCTCCTGAGTTATACCCCTAAAGCACAGGCAACCAAAGCAAAATTGGACAAATGGGATCACATAAAGCTATAAAGCTTCTGAGGAGCAAAGGAAATGATAAACAAAGTGAAGAGACAAACCACAGAATGGGAGAAAATATTTGTAAACTACTCATCTGACAAGGGATTAATAACTAGAATTTATAAGGAGCTCCAACAACTTGATAGGAAAAAAATCGAATAATCTGCTTAAAAATGGGCGAGGGATCTGACTAGACATTTCTCAAAAGAAGACATATAAATGACCAATAGGTATATGAAAAAATGCTCAACAACATTAGTTATCAGAGAAATGCAAATCAAAACTACAATGAGATATCATCTCACCCCAGTTAAAATAGCTTTTATCAAAAAGACAGGCAATAACAAATGCTGATGAGGATGTGGAGAAAGCGGAACCCCAGTACACTGTTGGTGGGAATGCAAGTGCAACCACCATGGAAAACAGTATGAAAGTTCCTCAAAAAACTAAAAATAGAACTACCACATAACCTAGCAATTCCACCGCTATATATACATACATACATACATACATACATATATTCATATCCAAAGGAGGGGAATTCAGTACATTGAAAAATACCTGCACTCCCATTTTTATTGCAGCAGTATTCACAATAGCCAAGATACGGAATCAACCTAAGTGTCCACCAGTGGATGAATGGATAAAGAAATTGTGGTACATATGCACAATGGACTATTATATGGCCATAAAAAGAGTGAAATCTTGTCATTTGCAGCAACATGGATGGAACTGGAGAACATTATATTAAGTGAAATAAGCCAAGCACAGAAAGACAAATCTTATATGTTTTCTCTCACATGTGGGAGCTAAATATTAAAAACAATTGACCTCATGGAAACAGAGAGTAGAGTGATGGTTACCAGAGACTGGGAAGGCTAGTGGGGAGGGAAAGTTAAAGTGGGAATGGTGAATGGGTGCAAAAATATAGTGAGATAGTTAGATGGAATGAACAATATTTGATAACACAAAAAAATGAAAACGTTAGGGTATACTTTAAAATAACTAAAAGAGTGGAATTGGAATATTCCTACCACAAAGAAATGTTAAATGCCTGAGGTGATGGATACCCCAATTACCCTGATTTGACTAATTCACACTGTATGCCTGTATCAAAACATCACATGTATCCTGTAAATATATACAAGTATTATGTACCCATAATAATTAAAAATTAAAATTAGAAAAATAAAAACAGGGTAATTCTAAAAAAGAAAAAAGAGAGGACTGACTTTTACATAGGGTCTCAAAACTGAGCCAAGATAGAATTTTTAAAAAACCGTATTATAAATAAATAGTAACACAATAAACGAACACTTAAGTTTTCATTCTTTGTCTTTTCATCCTCTTTGTGGTAGGCTGCAGAACATGGGACAGTGCATACAAACTCAAGGGATGGATAAGATCTGAACTTGAACTCAAGCAACCTGAATTTCACCCATAAGGAGAGAGAAGGTGAATTAGATAATACAAAGTTGCTTCCACTAATAGGGTTCTTTTATTTTTTTTTTCAAAAACAAACAAGACTGATATGGCTTGATTTCAGTGTGTGAGGCAAAGAGGGCGAGTTGTCGCCAATGTCTGTTTTGTGTCCCTTTTCTGGCAGTAGCTCCCCTGATTTTCATCTGGAGATATGACTACTTGGAATAATGACATTTCTCATCTTTTCTTACAGCTAGGTGTGGCCAAGTAACTAAATTCTGGCAAAAATAATACAAACAGAATTGGTATGTACAAATTCTACGAAGTGTCCTTAAAATGTAAGCAAGAGCTTCATCAGCTACTCTTCCTTTTTGCTGACTGGATGGGGATAGGAAGCTCAAGCAACCATCTTAGACCATAAGAAGCTTAAGCATCCATCATGGTTCACATAATAAAGATGGCAAAACTATAGATGAAAGACACCTGGGGCCCTGATACCATGGAGCCCCATACCAGCTACAAATCAGGTGTGTTATTTGAAAGAATAAACTTTGTGTATTTAAGCTACTCCTCATTAGGGTTTTCTGTCACTCACAGTTGAACTAAATCTTAACTCATATAATGTATGCCTACTTACCTTCCTGAGTATCTGTAACTTCATTCTAAAAATGGCCAATCTTAGAGACAAGACCCAGGAAACTCTTCTTGTGTCTTCATAGTCCACCAATAGAGCCCTTAGTGGTAGGACTTAGGAGCACCCTCATTCTTTCTACCCACTGGATCGCAGGTTTTTCAGCAGCAACAAAACTATCTATAGCCAAAATTTTGAAATAATGTCAATTCTGGAAGAGTATGCTTGATGTTGGGTTATCCTGCCATTCTCCTTCTTTTCCAAGCCTTTCCTTCCCCCTCTCCTAACTAGATCCTGGTTTGATTCAGGACACTTCTGGGATATATTGAGAATGCTGATGATCTAGGACTGAGGTGTCTCAGGCCCGGCTGAAGCACAAAGCAATGGACTCAGGGTCCTATGTCCAAAATCTGTTCTGTCACATACAAGCTGAGTAATCCTCAGTAAATTACTTAAACTCTATAGCCTATTTCCTCATCAGCAAAAAGGTGGTAATAAAGCTTACTTCATAGGGTTGCTGTGATAATTCAATTGTAATTAAATATAAGTTAGGTTCCTATCACTTGGTAGGTGCTCAATAAATTGTAGCCAGTAACAATATTTTAAATAGTAATAATAGTACCTGGATCTGCCTCTATTTCCACAACTTTCCAGCTGGGAGAAGGTAGCAAGATTCACCAGAGAGTCTTCTTTTCCCTTCAAAGTGTTGTCTATTTGACAATGATGACAATAAAGATAATAATCCTGCCTCCAGGAATACTTAGTTACATTATTTACCTGTCTTTGTAGCACTCAGTGTTTAAAGCGGACTTGTTTTAGGTGAACATTAATTGCCATATAACTCAACTTCCAAAAAGAAAAGAGAAAAGGGTAACTTATAAAGAAGGTGGGAGATAATAAATGCTTGAACATCAAATGCTATCTACAGCACCAGATTTTTATTAATTAAGTGCAAATGGATCAAAAAATACCACATAGATTAACTTCCTTTTAATACATAGAGGTTTAATAATTAAAGGACAGAGTCTTTGCAAAATCTGTTTGTTGTTCTGCCAAAACCTAAACATTTGTAAGGTGATATGCAGTATCTGGATTCCCTAAAACACATAGATCCACTCAATATTAATTTTTTTAGAAAGATTTATAGACCCTTTAGAAAGTTCTATATCTCTGTACTTCCCAGCCCCCCCCCCCCCCCCGCCAAATGTGTAAACCAAATGTTACCAAAACACAAAAGTAAGTAAGGAAATAAGTATATTTGATAAGGTGCTTTGAAATTACAATTCAAAAAAATTCTTAATAACATCTATTGCTAAGGTTACTAATCACTTTCTATGTAGCAGCTAAGCAGTTTAATTGCTAAGCAAGTTAAATGCATAGTTCAATTAATCCTCTCAACATCCTTGGGAAGCATGTACTATGATTACCACTACTTTTAAGATGGAGAAATTGAGGCTTACAGAGATTAAGTAAAATTGTAAAAGCCAAGTCTTGAACCCAGGTCAGTAAAGCCTCAGCTCTTAACCACTAGAGCCTCTACTAAATGTGATTATTTTAGTTTGATAAAGAAGTCATTGTGGGGAGCGGTCTAGGCCTCCTAGTGTATCCGCCCAGGACATGCATAGTCAGGCCCTCCACCTATCCCTGTGGGACACGCTTGTGGGACACACCTATCCGGGGCTATAAAAGCAGCTTGCATTTCCTGTTCGAGGTCTCTCGCCATGTAACTGTTGTAGATGCCTCATTAAACTACTGCTGGAAGAACTCCAACTGGTCGTGTCGTACTTGCTGGCAACTGCGGCGCGACAAGTGGTGCCGAAACCCGGGAACTCTCGCACCAGGCGGAGACGACCTCATTAGAGGTGAGTTCAGAACCGCAGTAGTAGAGGTAGAGTTGGACCCCCACCTTTGATCGTGCTTCACTATGGGAAATTCCCCGAGCGCCCAGCTGCTCCGTGCTCTACAGGAGCTTTTGGCTGCACGAGAGTTGAAAATCCCCGAGCGTGTCTTACGGCATTTTATGCAGGAAGTAGATCGTGTGGCACCATGGTTTCTCCACTCGGGCTCTTTCACCGTTCCGAGCTGGGATAAATTAGAGAAGGACCTTCGCTGTGCCCATGCTACTGGGCTCCTTCGAGAGTGCGTCCTTCCTATTTGGGCATTGGTGCGCACCTGCCTAGAGGACTCTCCTTGTAGTATTCAAGTGCAGCAGGGGCAGCAGGCTCTGAGTGACTATCAAGATAGTATGTCAGAAAGGGATAAGGGTGGTCCGGACCGGCCGGGGCGTTCGAGAACCCGGTCGGAAGAAAAGCGGGGAGCCGCCCGCAAGGGAGGGCGCTCAGGAAGGCGACGGGGACGCCCGTTGCCCGGCCCGTTATCTAGGGAGGACGTGGCTTGTAAAATGGCCGCCCTCCGTCTGTCTTCGTCTTCTTCTTCTTCTTCCTCTTCTTTGTCCCGCTCTTCTTCCTCGTCTCGCGAGAGGGAGGCGGAGCTTTCTCCGGCCGATAAGGCGGACTTGGAGGAGGCGGTGACGGCGTATGAGGCGGAGCGTTATCGCCCGCCTCCGTATGCCTCCGCCCCTCCCCCACCAGTTGATGGCGGGGGAGGTACATCTTTCATGTCCGACCGGGTTCAGAGAAAAGTCAGCCAGTGCTTTCCTGTATTTGAGGATGCCAACCATGGGTCCGGTGCAGCGCGGTCTCCCTCTTCTCTCCACCTTGCCCCGATTTTGGCGTCTCCTTATTGTAGATATTAAGGATTGTTTTTTCTCTATCCCGCTGCACCCCGATGATAGAGAACGTTTCGCCTTCACTATTCCTTCCCCAAATCATGAAGAGCCTGACTCTCGCTATCACTGGAGAGTCTTACCTCAGGGGATGGCCAACAGCCCAACCATGTGTCAACTGTATGTGGCAGCAGCTGTAGCTCCCGTGTGCCACACCTTTCCTTCGATTAGGATTCTACATTACATGGATGATCTTCTTCTTTGTCATTCCGACCCTTCATATCTTCACCGTGCTTATGCCACTTTGTGTGCTCATTTCTCTTCCTACGGGCTGCACTTAGCACCCGAAAAGGTTCAGGAAGGTGATATAGGGGAGTTTTTGGGGGCCCATATAAGCCCCTTGTCCATTCGTCCTCAAAAAATTACTATTCGGGTAGATGGTCTTCACACCCTAAATGATTTCCAAAAGTTATTAGGTGACATCAATTGGCTTCGCCCTTATCTTCGCCTGTCCACAGCACAGCTGAGCCCTTTGTTCCGGGTGCTGGAGGGTGATTCAGACATATTGTCCCCTCGCGTTCTGACTCCTGACGCACGACAGGCCCTTCGGCTGGTCGAGGAGGCGATACAGCACGCCCAGTTGGTTCGGATCCAGCCTGATCAGCCTTTTTCTCTTTGCCTTTTGCCCTCTTTGGAGACACCTACTGCAGTTCGTTGGCAGGAGGGCCCTCTGCTCTGGATTCACGCGCATACCTCTCCGCGACGGGCCATTGAGCACTATCCTACCGCGGTTGCTGATCTCGCGTTGTCTGCGCTTAAACTCTCCTTAACTCATTTTGGGGCCCATCCTTCTGTTCTCCATTGCCCCTATACTAGAGCTCAAGTACAGATTCTCTGTGCCTCGGTAGACAGTTGGGCAGTCCTTCGATGCTCTTTTTCTGGTGTTATAGACAATCATTTCCCCAAGCACCCTCTTCTTCAGTTTGCTCTGCGACATCAGATTATCTTCCCCCGTGTCACGTCTTCTGACCCTCTTCCCAATGCTACTACAGTTTATACTGATGGGTCCTCTAATAGTACGGGTAGTTATGTTGTCAATGGCCAGGCCTTCACCGCTTCTTTTCCTTACTCTTCCCCTCAGCATGTGGAATGTGCCATCGTTGAGTTGGTCCTCCGTACTTTCCCAGGACCACTCAACATTGTCTCTGATTCTGTCTATGTCGTTCAGGCTGTTCGGTTGTTAGAAGTGTCTCATGCCTTGAACCCACGGAGCACAGTATTCTCTTTATTCTGTGCTGTCCGGTCAGCCATCCACTCGTGCAGTGCGAGGTTCTTTATCACTCATATTCGGGCCCACTCGCTCTTGCCTGGACCTATGGCTGCCGGCAATGCCCTGGCGGATCGGGCCACGAAATTATGTTGGCTTGCTTCTCCTTTGGAAAGTGCCCGCAACTTCCATTCGTTGTACCATGTCCCAGCTTGTACTTTACGCCTTAAATTTGGTCTCCCCCGCGCCTCTGCGCGGGAAGTGGTCCTCCAGTGTGCGGACTGTGCACCTTTCCGCTCACAACCTTCCGTGGGCGTCAACCCGCGGGGCCTTCGGCCTCTCCAGGTGTGGCAGATGGACGTCACTCACATTCCCATGTTTGGTAAGTTGTCTTATGTTCATGTGTCCGTAGACACCTGTTCTGGGGTTATCCACGCCACTCCTTTAGCTGGAGAGCGCGCCTGTCATGTCGTCACGCACTGTCTAGAAGCATGGGCTGCCTGGGGCAAGCCTGAGGTCCTTAAGACTGATAACGGCCCGGCCTGTACTTCCCGGGCCTTTCAACAATTTTGCCGCCGTCTCGGCGTTACCCATCGCACTGGCTTGCCCTATAACCCCCAGGCCCAGGGCATTGTAGAACGCGCCCATGGCACAATCAAAGTCTACTTACAAAAACAAAAGGGGGAGGCTGGGGCTTTGGGCGGTGGCAGGTCTCCCAAATCTGCCCTATCTCTTACTCTATATACTTTAAATTTTTTGCTGCTGGATGACCGCGGTCGCTCGGCGGCAGATCGCCATGTGGATCCTGGCCCCCCCCTTTCCGAGCGGGTGATGTGGAAAGATGTGCTTTGTAATCAATGGAAAGGACCGGATCTGATTCTCAGCAGATCCAGGGGAGCTGTTTGTGTTTTTCCACAGGACGCCCCGGTCCCTATCTGGGTTCCGACACGCCTCACGCGACGCCTCAGTCATCCTGCTGCTTCCTCGCCGGCTCCTGACGACGATGCTGTTGTGGCGGATTCTGCTTTCCCTGACCATGACCCTCCTCGCCCTGGGAGTGCTGTCCAGGGCGAAACGTCGTTGGGCCATCCTGCCTGTATTCCCGAGACCCCTGCCGGTGTCTCATGATTCGCAGATATTCCCCCGGTTCTTTATTACCAATGCTTCCCTAGGACTTCCCTACCTCCCGTGGTCCAACGAGTCTGGAGCGGTTCCCGGCAATGAATCCTATATCCTTGCTGGGTCCTTGTGCTTTACTACCATTATCCCGACTAACGGCAACCTGTCCTGTATACTTCTTGCCAACCAGACGGGTGCTTGGGTGGACCGGCCGCGTCCCTGCAACGGGACCTTTGCTAATGGGACTTTTGTGACAGGGATGTGGCCTGCGTTACACAAAACTGTGAACATTTGAGACCGCTGCGTCAGGCGCTCAGTTTTCCAACGTGACCTTCGGTCCCACGCCTGTTTGTCTCTGGCCTCCATTCATCTGGATTGTGGCCCGCCTGGAAAACCATACGGCCACCCTTAACTGCTCAACCGTAAACTGCACGTATACACATTGCTGGAATGCCTCAGAACACAGGATGGCCGTGGTTGCACGCATGCCCCGGTACGTCCCCTGGCCGGTTGACGCACCGGATTCGTTGGTTCTCTTTCGACATCGTAGGGACTTTGGCGTGACAGCTCTTGTCTTTGCTATTGCAGCGGCCTCCGCTGCGGCCCTTACCGCCGCTTCGATCGCGGCGGCGGGCGCCGTACAAACGGCACAGGTCCTAAATAACCTGTCAGCAACGGTAGCAACTGCCTTGGACACACAAAGCTCTATCAACTCACACCTGGCGGGAGGGATTATGCTCCTAAATCAACGTGTGGACTTGGTTCAAGAACAGGTGGACAGTTTGGTACAGCTCACCCAGCTTGGTTGCGAGCGACGACTGCCGGGATTGTGTATTACTTCGATCCCATATTCTAACCTTTCCCAGGCGGCCAATCTCTCTAAAGAGCTTTCTCGGCTGTTACAGGGCTCTTGGTCTGCCAATTTCTCCAAGCTAGCCACTCAGTTACAACTAGAAATCACCCATATTAATTCTACCCGGTTAGATCCTATGCTTACTGATGGCCTCCTCCCCACCTTTTTGTCGCTTCTACACGGGGTTCGGGAATGGGCAGGTCTTGGATCCCTGGGCCTGCTGGGATGTCTTGCTTTTGGCCTCGTGTTCTGGATGCTCATGCGTGTCCGTTGGCAGCAACAAAGGGATCGAGTGGTCATGGCTCAAGCCTTTGCTGCCCTTCATGAGGGCTCTCCTCCTGGAGTGTGGATAAGCATGTTACATACGGACGGCAACTACCGCTTTTCCCCTTGACAGCATGGCGTGGCCCTTGCACCCCGAGGGCTTGTCCCCATTGCACCGGGAAGGGCGCGCGACCCCTGTTTTGTGGTCAGCCCTTGCACCTTCATGAGCTCTCGCTCATTGCACTGAAGAGTGGTGACCATACGCCCCTTGGTGAACTGTGACCCTAGATCCGGACTGGGGCTTCCGTTCACCATGAGGCAAAAACAAAAGGGGGAGCTGTGGGGAGCGGTCTAGGCCTCCTAGTGTATCCGCCCAGGACATGCATAGTCAGGCCCTCCACCTATCCCTGTGGGACACGCTTGTGGGACACACCTATCCGGGGCTATAAAAGCAGCTTGCATTTCCTGTTCGAGTTCTCTCGCCATGTAACTGTTGTAGATGCCTCATTAAACTACTGCTGGAAGAACTCCAACTGGTCGTGTCGTACTTGCTGGCAACTGCGGCGCGACAAGTCATCTTGCACCAGTTTTAATGTAGAAAGGTCAAGTGAGACTAGTCCTCATCTGTCTATGAAAATTCCCTTGAGCACAGGCTGGTGTTCTTGATTATGCCATGCAGCTGGGGGCATCTGCCCCCCCACCCCTCCCATACCTCCATTTTCATATCCTTTCCAAATTCTCTGAACTTTCCTCCACTCCCCACCCATCATTAGCTAGGTCAAGTCAATAAGTGAGAAATTTGTCAATGTACCAAATTATTTAAAAACTTGCTTTATTTAACGATTTTGAAAATTTACAGCAATTCAAATCAGCTGGCATAGTTTTAGCAGCTTTTGGAGATTTTTGTGCATTTAGGTTTTTGACACAATGATTTCACTGAGTCTAGTTTTAGCTTTTCTGCAGCTGTTTTGCCACTGCCTTTCATCATGGATAGCTAAAGTTTAATATATTCTATATTTTTCAATACTTTGGATATATGACCTTTTAAGTGGAAAATTACTTGTGTATGTCAAATTACAAATGTTGCACATGTCTCAGATTATAAAGAGTTTCAGAACTGAGGTGGAGGGTTTTTTCTCCTCCAATATATTTTAAATTCAGTTTTCAGTATTTTGTAATTATTTTAATTTATAGATTTTTTTAAACAGACTTGATAAAATAAACATTTTGCATGCATTTAAGGCAGCATCAAGAACTGGGAAGTGTCTGAGATTTTATCCCACTTGCAATCTAGCATTTTAGTGTGACACAGTTTCATGGATGCCAGGAGAAGACATGAGACTCCTGGGTCAGAAACAGACAATTTATTACATATGAAAATAGCAGTAGCTAGACTACCAGCATTTCTGTGAAGGTTCCCTGAGCTCCAATTTTCACAGGGTGATAGGAAGAGAGCGAGGGCATACCTGCACACACAGTGGGTTGTATTCCAGGAGAAGAACTATGAGCTTAGGGAACCCAAATCTTTTAAAATGGAAAGTAAGCATTCCTGCCCTTCTCTCAGGAAGGAGGCACTGTTCACTATAGAAGTAGCCTTGAAAAGATTATCCACAATAAAAGACAGTCTTATCTTATTTACAAGATTTACAGAAACAAGAGATACTCACAGAAAATTGTCTCCCAATAGGCAGTTGAAAAATACTCAACGTCTGAAATGTAAATCACACAGAAAATGAGGTTCAACTGAGTTGGACTGACAAATAAACTGCAAAAGGGCTGTGGTAAAATGGTTACAACAAATTAAAAATTAAACCTAAGCTGAACTATATTAACTAAAACAAAACTTTAAAAAATCTTCAATGACTCTTAAACAGTTTCATTCAACATAGATTACTACAAATTTTATACTGGTAAACAGAAACAATTTTTTTATGAATCAATAATTCCCCTAATTGGCAATTTATCATGTTGGACATTCTGCAAGTTGAATAGATTTTTGGAAAATGGATCTTTGTTTGAGTTAGCCTACTTCCTAGGCCCATGTTCAGGGTTCTATTGCTTATTAGATCTCAGTTCCAACTAGCTGTAAGCTGAGGTGCTAACTGAAAGGAGCAATTCTTCCCCTTCTCAAGAATATCTGTATTTTTAACAGGAAACTTAACAAATTGGCAAGGTCCTCCCAAAGTAATCTATATTGTCAAATTTTCTAGCTCTTGATGAATGCATATTTGGGCACATGCTAACTTCTCAAAACCTCACAAATGATAACACATGGGTTACAATTTTTCAGCCTTACTGGAATCACTAATTTGTTGACTTTTCCACCTTGTTCCAAAGGCCCCATTCTGTTTTTACTTCACTCTTTGTCCAGTTTAGCTCTGTCAGTTCATCATTATATAAATTCTCTTGAAAATGTGATTATCTTCTTTCCTTTTCTCTCTCTTACTCCAAATGGCCAGCACTAGAAAATGCCAAACATTTGCCTGCTTTGTGCCATATCCACACAACTGAACTTTGCTAAGCAATGACACTACCAGACAAATTGGTATGTCTATAATAAATACCAACCCCAAATGGGTATTTAATATCACCTGGTAGTCTTACTAAAAATCTTACATTTCTCTCCTAAAAGAGCTTTCCCACTGCCCTCAAGGATATTTCACACTTTATTCTTCAAATTTCCTATGACTCCTTCTCCTCCATAAAAGAGCTGAATTATGACTTTTGTGGGCCTTAGATACTTTTGCTTTCATGGGTCCTTTCTTCTATTAAAAATACTAAAAATTATGTTTTATCACTGAATTGCTATAAAGTCATACATAATCCAAGCTTAATTCAGTATGATATATTCATTATTACTATATTCGTTTTTTTCCTTCTTATTTCAAAAGAAACTAAAGTTAAAGCATTTTCTTGGGCCCATGAAAGTATTGTGGGCCTCAGGCAGGAACTATGACTACCATGCCTAATTAATGTCAGTCTTGCTCCCCAATATTTCTTCATCCGAGGACCTTGCTTTTTACTCTATTTAGAAAATAGGTCAAAGATTCCTTATCTTGTCATGGGGCGCTAAGGAGTGAAACCTGGGCAGGAGATGTGAGATGGGAGTTATCACTATACAACAGGGTTTCTCAACCTTGGCACCATTGACATTATGGGCTGAATGATTATTTGCTGTGGGAACTATCCTATACATTGTAGGATATTTAGCAGCATCCTTGGGCTCTCTCCTTTAGATACCAGTAACATCTCTCCAGTCATGACAGCCAAAAATGTCTTTGACATTGCCAAATGTCCCCTGGGTGACAAAATAGCTGCTGGTTAAGAACCACTGCAATACAGGTATAACTTGAAGCCATGGTGGTAAATGAGTTCTTCTTGGGGAGAACTCATTTATCGTAAGACTAAGAATAAGAGAAGAAGAAAATATTAATAGTAATGAACTCCAACATGCAAGGGACTAGCAAAAGAAAATAAGCCACCAGAGAATGCTATCATACTCCTAACCTGGGGTAGACCTGGAGGATTTAATTAGAAAGATTCGAATAACTACAACATCTTAGTAGAATAGCTGATCAGGGATTTGTTGAACTGCCTACCTAAGCCATCTTTAAGGTGGAAAAGTTCTCCACCATCACAGTGATTTGATGCATCCCTGTCTAAAGATGGAAAGATGACATAGAAAACCCCTCAGAATTTGCCTAAGCCCTTGAGGTTCTGTGAGATAGCTTACATCATTAAAAATGAGGGCCAGACACTACAAAACCATAGAACTTCTTGATTTTTTTTAAACTTAAAGGTCAGATCTATGACTTCTATGGGTCATGGGAAGTTGTACAGACACCACATTCCTTGCTAAATCCTGTGTCCTCATATGTGTTATCCCTCAACAAACCTTTTGCCCTCCTAACTTCATTTCAGCATCTGCTTCTCAGAGAATAGATTATTTCTTCTTTCCACAATATGGAAAAAACATAAAGTGTGTATTAGCCTCAGTTTCCATATCATAACATATAATCCTGTTTATATACATGAACACATGCTAAAGACGCTACATATAGAATATTGTACAACATTTTTATTTACAAAGAGTAACACAGGTGTGTTTTCAAAAGAGAACTGTAGCCCTTCATTTACATATTTTACTGCTTAACACGTTATTTTTTTCCTCACATGAAGAGTGTTTAACTTCACTTCTGTTTGAGTCTCCTAATGAGATGACTAAACTTATTTCTGACATTCAAGGAAGATTGTGCTTACAGTAGATGAACCAGACCCTGTGGTCTCTCTAGGGTCTCAATGTCTGTTCACTTGAGTAGGGGTAATTCATCAGCGGTGCCACAGACAGTATTATCTGTGTGTAGTGTACTCAGATGTGGTCCTATACACTGTGAACAGGGCCAGACTCACATAGCCCATCTGGGGCCAGAGCTGCAAACTGGCCAGGGCCACAGCAGTAAAGCATGCCGTGCTAGGTTTTGCATTGTCAAGAGAGCCTTTTACCATGTTCCTTTTAAATCCTTGAAATACTGGGGTATCCTGCGCCTGATAATCTCATAGTTGTAAAGTTCAACAAGTATGTTAATCACAGAGTGCTCTTTCAGGTAAACTCTCTGCCTTGTATTTCATCGGCATTTATTCAAATGCTGTTTCAACTGTGCAATAGGTAGAATTCTAAGATGGCCCCCATGTTCACACCCTGTATAATCTCCTCCCCTTGACTGTAGGCAGAAGTGGTGACTTGCTTTTAACCAACAGAATATGGCATAGATGATGGTATGTTCTGCCTGTGACTATTTAATAATTTCTATAATTTGTATAGAAAACTCTGAGCAGACTTGCTGTTCACTCTCCTGATGGCCTTGAAGAATAAAGCTGTTGTGAGTTCAGCCACAAGAAAATGAATCCTTCCAACAACCTGAGGGAACTTGGAAGCAGATCCTTCCCTAGTCAAGCCTCTGATGAGAACACAGTTTGGCTGATACCTCCATCACAGCCTTCTGAGACCATGAGCAGAAGATCCAGCTAATCTGTGACTGGAATCCTGACTTATGGAAGCTGTAAGGTAATAAACGAGTATTGTTTTAAGCGGCACAATTTGTGGTCATTTGTTCCACAGCAATACAAAATCAATACAGTCTCTAATTTTAAATACTTCCTGCTTTTTGTCTCCCACCTCTCTCAGTGTTTATTGAAGGTTGTTAACGTTATCTTTTGTTAGCTTCAGAGTAAGCCTTTAACATTTTTATGGAAAGGCTTTATATTTTAATACTTTTTTCTCAAACTAGCAATAAAAACTGCAGCATGTTCGAACCCTTTACTATCATGAAATTGTATTTTGGTAAAGGCCAGAAGCTTATTAATCAGAATAAAGTTGGTCTTATTCATATTTCACATTGACATTCAGCTTGGCCTCTGTTTCCTAAATGTTTCATTTGCATTCAGTGATGAAAAACAAAATAAGCAAAACAAAAAAGATACTCCCACCACAAAAAACCTAAACAACATAAAACAGACTTTGACTAATGGCTGATTTTAGTCCAAACCATCAAACATTTGGATAGTATATTTTCACTGAATTGCCCATTAAATTATATTTCTTAAGGGAAGGAGAGGGCAATTGAAACGTTTCAAACATTTAAAATGATTGTAACACAGACTATGTAAGTAGCTAACTCTGGTATTTTAGTGATACAGAGAAGAAAATCAACTGAGAGAGAAATTTTTTTTTTCAATTTACTTTTTTTTTTAGCTCATTATGAGGGTACAAAAGTTCAGGTTATGTATATTGCCCATGCCCCCCCCCATCCCCCTGAGTCAGAGCTTCAAGTGTGTCCATTCCCCATACAGTGCGCATCGCACTCATTGTGTAGGTATACACCCATCCCCTCCCCCCACCCCTCACATCTGTCCGACACCCAGTTGGTGTTATTCCCAAATGTGCACTTAGGTGATGATCAGGGAAACCAATTTGCTGGTGAGTACATGTGGTGCTTATTTTTCCATTCTTGGGATACTTCACTTAATAGAATGGGTTCCAACTCTCTCCAGGAAAACAAAGGAGATTCTATATCGCCGTTATTTCTTATAGCTGAGTAATACTACATGGTATACATATACCACATTTTACTAATCCACTCATGTATTGGGGCATTTGGGTTGTTTCCACATATTTGCAATTGTGAATTGTGCTGCTATAAACATTCGGGTGCAGGTGTCTTTTTTATAGAATGACTTTTGTTCTTTTGGGTAGATGCCCAATAATGGGATTGCTGGAACGAATGGTAAGTCTACTTGAATCTGTTTAAGGTATCTCCATATTGCTTTCCACAGGGGTTGCACTAGTTTGCAGTCCCACCAGCAGTGTATGAGTGTTCGTGTCTCTCCACAGCCACACCAACATGTATTGTTTTGGGACTTTTTGATAAAGGCCATTCTCACTGGAGTTGAGTGATATCTCATTGTGGTTTTGATTTGCATTTCCCTGATGATTAAGAGATGTTGAGCATTTTTTCATATGTTTGTTAGCCAATCTTATATCTTCTTTTGAAAAATTTCTATTCATGTCCTTTGCCCACTTTTTGATAGGGTTGTTTGATTTTTTTCTTACTGATTTTCCTGAGTTCTAAATAGATTCTTGTTATCAGTCCTTTATCTGATGTGTAGCATGCGAAAATTTTTCCCCCATTCTGTAGGTTGTCTGTTTATTCTCGTGACTATTTCTTTGGCTATGCAGAAGCTTTTTAAATTAATCAGGTCCCATTTATTTATTTTTGTTGTTGCTGTGATTGCCTTAGGGGTCTTCTTCATAGATTCTTTGCCTAGGCCAATGTCTGTAAGAGTCTTTCCTACATTTTCTTCTAGAATTCTAATAGTTTCACACCTAAGGTTTAAGTCTGTTATCCATCGTGATTTGATTTTTGTGAGAGGTGAAAGGTGTGGGTCCTGTTTCAGTCTTCTACATGTGGCTATCCAGTTTTCCCAGCACCATTTATTGAATAAGGATTCTTTTCCCCAGAGTATGTTTTTGTCTGCTTTGTCAAAGATTAGATGGCTATATGAGGATGGTTTTATATTTGGATTTTATTTTCTGTTCCACTGGTCTGTGTCCTTGCACTTGTGCCAGTACCAAGCGATTTTAATAATGACAGCCTTGTAGTATAGTTTGAAGTCTGGCAAATTAATACCTCCCATTTTGTTTTTATTGCTTAAAATTGCTTTTGCTAAACGGGGTCTTCTCTGGTTCCATACAAAGCGTAAAATTATTTTTTCTATATCTGTGAAAAATGATGCTGGTAATTTAGTAGGGATTGCATTGAATCTGTAGATCACTTTGGGTAGTATAGACATTTTAACAATATTAATTCTTCCCATCCATGAGCATGGTATGGTTTTCCACCTATTTACATGCTCTGTAATTTCCTTCCTCGGTGTTTCATAGTTCTCCCTATAGAGGTCCTTTACCTCCTTAGTTAAATATATTCCTAGGTATTTTATTTTCTTTGTTGCTATTTTGAAGGGAATGGAGTCCTTAATTTTGTTCTCTGTTTGACTGTTACTGGCATATATGAATGCCTCTGATTTGTGTGTATTGATTTTGTATCCTGAGACTTTACTGAATTTATTGATCAATTCCAGGAGTCGAGAGAGAAATGTTTTTGCAGTGACTTCATGGTTTTTATTCCTCAGGGAAGTCTAGCATATGTTATTTTATGCACAAAATCATTTTCTAGAATGATCTTTTGATATATTTATTTTATTATTCTGGACAATGTGTAATAAACACATTTCAATATTTCCTTATATAATATAAAGCCCTCTTTGATTTGTCATTTGAAATAAGAATTATTGTCCAAATTTCATTTGAAAGAGCAAGTATGATCTCTCAGCAAGTAGCAGAAAGGGACATGATGAATAGTGTAGGGCAAACTAAGGAGATAAGATATAAATTACAAATGTTCTGTAATATTTTTATAAATCTATAATACTGAACAGTTTATCTCCTTAGTCTGCATTTCTTTCTTTCTTTTTAAATAGAAAGTAGATGGCTCCCTATATTCACTTAGAAAAAGTTATCTCAACATGCCTGTAACTGCAAAATTACTGGAGAGTGAGTTAGTGTACATCAGCTAACATTAACTTTTTATAGCATTTGAGATACATCCTTTTTTATCAAGGGAAGCATATATGCTTTTAAAAACATTTTTTAAATGAGAGAAAATTGTACAGCAAAGAAAATGTCGCATCAAAGAATGGCTTAGAATACAAACTATTTTGGAAAGCTATAAGGTGGTAGACTGGAGGAAGCTGAGAAGAGGAAATGCTGTTACATGGTGAAGACCTCTAAGATGACTGAGAGGTTTGAAGATTTTGGAGAGGATACAGAAGAGAAAAGATATTAAAGGAAGAGAAAATAGTATATATGACTTCTAAAAAAAACTAAAAGAATTGTAATTTTTTTAACCTGAGAAGAAATGAACAAATTGTTTATAGTATGGAGGTAAAAATATCAGCTATATTCTCTCTTTCATACAGTCTAGGAATTCTTTCAAAGATCATTTATATGTTAATAAACATATCATAATTTGTATCCATCCAGAACCTTTGAACACCTGAGTTTGGGGAGTGGCCTACCTTGTGGTCTTGCTTTCCCAACATAGGAGCCAGAAAGTCACTTTCACAGTCTTCCTTGTGGCTAGGGTATAAACTTTTGTCTGAGACTCAATCAATGGGGTGCATCCACCTGAAATTTCAGTTTAAAAGAGACAAATATGAGGAAACAGACCCTGTGGAGACCATTCTATGACGAAGATGATGGCAGAGGCAGTGGCTTTCAGGGACACTGATGGCAGCAGTTCAGCATGCATTTCCCAGAATCAATGAGGCAATCTGTGGTGTCTGCGCCTGGTGGTGGCAATGGTGAGATCCTTTCTGGAGCCATCCTGTAACATCATTTAGATGTTTTGCCTGCCCATATGTCTTCAAGCCTGGGTGTCCGGTCTTCCCAGAAGGTCTATTGAAATATCTAATATCTGTTAGATATGTTTTCTGTTTTACCAGGCATAGAAAGTTCAGATGTTTGCAATGGAGAACACTGACTGATGTGAATCCCTTCCCAAACAGATTAGCTATGAAACCCTAGGTACAAAGGGATCATCAACAGAGACTTTCTAAAATTGTTACAATTTCACTTAATCCAGAGATAGCACCTTGGGGAAGTTTTTTGCAACTCAATAATTTACTGAAAAATTGAGAAATTAAAATGCCACAAATAAATACACTAAAATAAGATAAGTAAAATGCTAAACAGTTAATAGGTTCTATTAGATGGAGAAAATCTATTTTAAAAAAATAATCATATATAGTCCACTGGGAGTAAGAAGTGGTAGAAGTATAAATGAAACTAGAATTGTAGAATGTTGATAATTACTGAATCTGGGTGATGGATATTCTATTTGCTTTATATGTTTGAAATTATTCTTAGTAAAAAGTTTAAATAAAAAATCATAAATTAGGAGGTTAACATTGATTGGGAAAAATATATTTTTCCTTATTTATCTTTAAAGTAAGGAAGAGAAGCAAGACTAGACATTGTTTGGAAATTTGGATATCAGTGTCTGCCAAAGCAATAGAACTAAGTGAGAAAAACTTATAAAAACAAGAGATGAAGACAGACTTATAGTGGACATGACTACTTTTAAGGTCATTTTTGTCCTAGGTTTCTCAGGAATAGCTTATTCATTTAGTCCATAAGTATTTTCATTAGTGCCTGCCATGTGTTGGCACTGTTCTGAGTGCTTGGGATATATCAGGAAATTAAAAAAAATTCTTGCCATTACCTATAGTTTTTTCTATATGTATTACTTAATTTCAATAAAAGATTTTTATACATATCTCCAGTCAACAAGCCTGTTTATCTAATTTTTAAAATTTAAAACTGTCTCCTGTTTCTATGATTTAGAACCATAAGATTTTACAGCTGAAAGGAAGTTTAGATTTCATAAAGTACAACTTCACATTTTATTATAATTGATAATAATACTTTGCCTTTGTAGAACACTTTATAAATTATGACATGCCTTTTGAGATCCAGAGAGAATAAGTGACTTGCCAAGTTTATACTGCCTGTTAGTAGCTGAACACAGACCTCCCAATTTGTGCTTTGGTACTCTTTCTGTTACACTAGACTTTGCTTGCTTCAATGTGATGGTTGTGGTTGACTGGAAAGACTTTAACCTAAAAACCCTTCTATTTATACATCCTGGGCCTGTTCCTTTTAACTCCGTTGTGCTCTTGTCCACCTTCTTCCCCTTCTATCATTGGCTCTAACCCAATCTGACAAATGACTAATATGTGCCTTTCTCATTGGCACTAACATCCTCATATGCTGCCATTCAGCTAGGCTCTCCTAATTCAGAGTCTTTAACTTTTTTTTATAACATCCTCTCTTCATTACTCTAAATAACCTGTCAGGACATTTTTGCTCATCTTCTAGTTATACACATGCTTCAGTTGGCTAGGTACCCAATAATGAACAAAGAGTGGAGGGGAGGCCACAGGGCTGACAATTGTACTGCTTGCTATATTTAATCACTTCCAGGTTCTTTCCTACTTCTTAGCTCCGTAGAGTATGTATGCCCCTGTTTTATGCAAAACCAAAGAAAGCATTCTTTTTCAGTGTTTACTGTGTTATATATACTCACGAGTTTCTGTTCATCACATTACTAGAGTCTAAGATCTTCAAGAAAATATTGGAGGTTCAGGCTATATCAAAAGTGCTTCCAATTACTGAGTTTTAACATTATCTATCTCCTCAGTTATTGTTTAGCCACTTAATCTCTCTCTATATATATGTGTGTATATGTAAATATATATGTAAAAATATGTATGTATATATAAACATACATACACATATATATTTAAGGTGTTGAAGTGTTTAGGTTATCTATTGCTATGTAACAAAATGCCCCAAAACATAGTAGCTTAAAACAATTTATTAATGTTCCTTGACTTACCATGGAGCTACATCTGGATAAACCCAGCATAAATTGAAAATGCACTTTTGGTGGGGTGGAGAAAAAAAAGAAAAAGAAAATGCACTTTTGGCTTATGATATTTTTAACTTATGATGGGTTTACCCTGATGTAGCCCCATAGTAAGTAGAGAAGTATACTGAATGCATATGCTTTTCACCATCATAAAGGAAAAAATAGTGAAGTTGAACCATTGTAAGTTGGGGGCCATCTTTATTATTATCTCTCATGGTTCTGTGAGTTGACTGGGCTCAGCTCCATGGTTCTTGGGTTCTCTTAGGTGGTTGCAGTCAGATGGTGGCTGAAGTCATCAGAAGGCTCAACTGGGCTGTATGTTCAAGATGGCTTCTTTAGTCACATGTCTGGCTCATCAGCTGGGTTTCCTGAAATAGCTGGGGGCTTTCCAGGCATTTCTTTCTCCATGTACCCTCTTCATGTGGCAGTTTGAGCTTCCTTAAAGCATAGAGATATCAGGGTAGTCAGACTTCTTACATGGCAGCTGGCTTCTTCCAGAGTAAGTGTTCCAAGACACTCAGGTGAAAATTACAAGTCTTCCTTTGACTTCAAGGTTGGGGGAGTTCAGACAGGTGTGAATACTGGGAGGTATGGTTGTTCCTGCCCATATATCTTCAAGCTTGTGTGTCTGGTGGGGGTTGGGGGATGGAGGGTATCTTTGGTGACTAGCTATCACATGAACGGAAGTGGACTCTGCAGCCAAAAGTCAAGTTAACTGTCAGTCCACCTGGCTGCTATGACTTTACTTTTCAAACAAATATAATTTCCTAAAATATAGCCCTCATTTTTGGTTAAGCATAGCAGACTCAGAGTTCCTTTTAATTAAAGAAAAGAAAAAGAAAAAGTAAAACTTCAAGCTCAGATGACTTACATCTCTTTGCACTGTTTTTAATCTTCTATTTATTGGAGCATGTGATAATAGCCCAGACTTTGTTCTGTTGATGGCTGGAGGCAGACCTGCCACCATTCTAGGGCTGACAAGCCAAAACAGGTGAGTCCATTTTGCATGATTCACCTTGGTAGGAGTGATTACTACCCAGCTCTGGGCCGGCAAACCACCTGCTCCCTTTTACCCACACAGAATCACCCATAGCCTGAAGCATACCCTGTATTCTTTTAGAGATGGTGGATTGAACATATGCAGAGAGACATCCAAGCGTTTTTCTTTCCAATGACAGAGACATTTTGTGAAGTCTTTGGCAGCATGCTGGCTGGCAAAGTCATCTGGCTGGCACACTCCTCCCGCATCGAGTTATGGCACTGCCACCTCTACTCTGGAGAGTTTCGAAATTTCATTTTGCACACCCTGTAAGATGTGAGTCATTCGGCTCGCAAAGGAGGATGAGGAGGAGGCGGCCATCTGCTAGTCATGAGCAGATGACAAATACCCTGCACTGCGAATTTCCATCCTTATTTCACAATATTTAAGTAAACACATTTTGTAACCATTTTTTTCAGAGTTCCTTAGTGTTTAAAATGGATTTTTTTTTTTTTGGTAAACAATATATAAAAGCCACCTTTTCTCCTCCAAACAACTGTATAACCAAAATTACACTAAAGGCAACCATCACAAAGTGCTGTCTGTTGAATGACCAGAGCAAAAAGGATACACATCTGAATTTAATGATTAAGACCCATGCCATTTCAGACGCATCCAGCTAAATTTCCATGTCTGTGAGTGGCTGCTCCATCATGCACAGCTCCATGGTGACCTCTACTGTCTGCTGGCAAGAATCCCCAAATATCTTCCACTAAAATCAAAGAGTTTCCAAATAGCATCTATTTAACATCGCTTTGTGCTATGTTATAGGAAGGAAGGAAATTGAAGGAAGAAAATATAGATGTTCTCCCCTTAAATTATAAGAGAAAGGTTACATTCATAAAATAACTGGGAACTAATGCAAGATCTAATTTTGTGTTAGCTTCAAGCTGTGCAATATGGCTCAATGAAAAATTTATTCATTCCCTTACCACCTTTATCTGAAGAAGCCAACAACAACAACAAAAATAGTAAAATAGAAATAGAAAATCAGGACTAAGGAGAAAAATAAATGCAAATGTGCAAACCAAAAAGGTAAAAGTCTGAAGGAGCTTCAAATATGGCTCTGGGAATCAGAAGGAGGAGGAGGAGGAGGAGGAGGAGGAAGAGGAGGAGGAGGAAGAGGACGAGGAAGAAGAAAAGAAAGTAGGATGTATTGCCTATCTAGACCTTGCTATCATGAAGAAGAAAGACTATCATTCCCTGAGTAAGATAATTTTTCTTGATATTAAGTTTTGGATAGAATTCCCTTGGGTTTTTTTTGTGGCATAACCCAGGTGGTATGAGCACAGGCATGCTCCTTAGAATTTGTACTGCTGCTGCAGGAGCAGAACTAGTAGTGCTGTTTTCTTTTGACTTTGATGAGGAAAAAGGGTATGCCATTGAGAAAATAAAATACATCCCTGCTGACAACCAATTAAAGTGAGAAGTGGACCTGCTGGCAGCCAGACCATGATGTTCTCAACTAACACAAACAGTGCTGGGACAAGGCCACTCCATGATCATATTTGGAATAAGAAAGATAAAGACAAAGCCATTCAGCAATCACATGGCAATCACAAAAATAACTAAACATCCTCCTCTGACTAACATGAGTGACTACTGTTTCTTTACTCATGACAACTGCAACCTCAATCATCCTATGTGAAAACTATTGAGATGCCCAAAGATTAAATTGCCCCTGCTTCTTGAAAGCACCCAATCCAGAATTGGCCTATGTTTCCCTAAATCCCTTCTGGGAATCACTCAGAGTTAGCCCAATCTTAATGAGAGGCCCCTGTCTGCTCTCTCTTTCCAAGGGCCTTAGGTTTCCTCTCGTATATGCTTTCTTTTGCTGCAACTAGTTGAACAAACCTAATGTTTTTTAAATACAAGTGTGTTCTTGGAGGTCTTTGGTTACTGGGCTTTCATAGCATTGAGCACTACACAGTGAAAGTGATTCTGAAAGGACTTAAATTAATCTGACCAAGTCAGTATTTCTGTTCTCTGTCTCATTTGAGGATAGAATACAGAATACTTAATGGAGAGGAGGAATGGCTTTTTCCTGAGACAACTTTCCCTAAATATTCCTTTGTTTGTACAAACTTTCAATATGAGATCACTTCCAGATAGTTGAAGATTATACTCTCTTATGGAGGTCTAGAAGGATGAGCTGATATTCTGTTCCTGGTTGAAAGCAGATCCATGTGATTTGAGTAATCCCTGACTAATCTCTGATCAATAAAAGTATTTTTCCATTGTAGCAAAACTTATAACTTTTTGGCCTATATTCCTCTTGTTCTTTTTACTTTTTTCTATGAAATCCTCTTCCAGTTTCAGTGTTCTTTGGCTTCTAACAGCCCACACTAAGCCTGGAACCATTCTTCAGACACAGAGAACTGGAAATGCCTTAGAGTTTATGCTCATTGCTATTCCCTACCTCCAGGCCTTTGGCCGATGACTGACCAGAACAGCAAAGCCAACTCCCTTCAAGTTGGGCCAACTGAGAGGTATAATGTACCATTCTGAGCTCTCCTAGAGGGTGAGGATGAGGTTGGGACTTGCTTGGCTTCTTTCCCACCCCTGTCTTGCTTCCCCCACTGACTTATTGATCTTCCTTGGGAGCACATCCTTCATAAATCACTAACACAAGATCATCATCACAATCTCTGCTTCAGCAGAATGCAATCTATGATGCTTATCTATCCCTCACTGTATTCCTACAAAGTAGAAATCATATCGTAATTTTTCAGATGAAGACAGAAAGGCTCAGAGAGGTTACGAGGCCAGCCCAAGGTCACACAGTTGGTAAGCAGTGGACTAGACCTAAAATCCTCATCTCTATGCCCCCGTTTTACTATGCCTCATTGCCTCTCCTTTGGGGCCTTGCATATGGTCTTACCTCCTGTTTATGGGCACTCAGAGGGAAGGTTGTGGTGCATGGGAAAGGAAACAAAGACCCAAATGTCCTCTGCCAGGTATCTGATGCATAATTGAATGTTTGTGCTGCTACCTGGGGAATGGTTTTCTTGACCATAGCATGCATACCAGGATTTATTGCCACTTCCTTCTCTCTGAGCTATGGACAGGTCAACCCCTACTGCTTGTGGTAGGTAATCCCTTCTTCTTTCCCCAATCTACCACCTCTCTCAGGTTTCGTGAGACAAACATCAAAGTCACAGCCTCAGGAGAATGCATGACTTCTGTCCACTCCTTCACACAGAAGGGTCATTGCTGAGTCCTGGTTGGCCCTTTCCACCTGTCATCCCAGAAAAATAGAGGTCATCTCTGAGAATACTCCCATGCACAGTGAATTTCACTTGAGACTACCATTTGAAATTAGGGTTTGCATATGGAAGGGATACTACTTACTACTCTAAAAGCACTCATTGCTGAGGTCACTCTTAGTCTTGAGCTTCCTCTCATCTCCCACAGACACTACTGAAGGGAAGGGTGGAGGGACTTGAGCATCTGCCTCCTACATTCCATTATGAGCATCATCCAGGAGGGCCAGACATTAATGGAAGGAAGGGTCCCCTTTTTCTGGACTCCCACTTTCCTGGAGGCAGGAAGGTTCACAGAATCTCAAGACTGGAGGGAACTTTAAACCCTATGATACATTTCATTTCCTTGAGCCTTAATCTTAACCACCACACTTTGGTACCTCTCCAGAATTTTTGTCAAAAAAGCTTATATCTTTATTTGCTTAAGAATTCAGGGTTGGTCCTATAGGTAGGCAGAAGAGTGAGCACTCTGGGTAGTATAATTTGAGAGGCACTGGGGTCTATATCAGTGCCTAAAATTCCATCATTAGCTTCAATTTTTTTAGATTAAGGTCTTGCTTCCAGAAAGCTCTGATTAACATGAGCGGGGGGCAACTTTCAAACCTACTATCCTTGACACCTCTAAGCCCTATGAGAATTTGCTTAACCAGTTAGCAAACATAAATCCAGATTCAGAGAAACAATAGTTACTCAAGTCTGGGAATAGAAGGGGGGTTGCCTTTTGGGGAGGACTCTGGGAGGGGCAACATGAGGGGCCAAGAACTACATGAAGTGCAGAGGGCAACACCAACACAGCAGATTTGCTATGTGCTGGGATCCTTACAGTATTTCTTTTCTGGGCAACAATTGTACAGACACAAAGCTGAAGAAAATGTCCTGTGGCTAAAAACATGGAGCCTAATCTGGAATCATATGCAAGGGAGCCCCAATCATCCTCCTAGAAGCAACATGTATATCTCCCCAATCCAAGCCTCTCTTTCCCCTCTGCCCTCCACCCCAGAGTCCCTGGCTGGATCTCAAAGCAGAATTCTGTGCAACACAAGGCCAAGTTCAACCAGTTCAGTCATTCTCCAACTAGTCCTCTCCAATCCATCATCCCTCATGTCTTCTATTTAGTGCCAAAGGTAAAGGGCCAACCTCTGGATTTAGCCCAAATTTACTGCATAAAAAATTAGATGTGAGGTCTATGGTTTGGGGCTCAGCATTAACATAAAAAACAACATTAATGGATAAAGCAGTCTCTAGTCCTATCTGTTACCTTTATCACTCTCTGAAAATCCCCAAAAGGAAATGATCTGGCTCTCAGCCCTGGAAAGCAAGCTTCTGTGAATCCGCAAAGCAGCAAATGTGAGATGGAAGGCAAAGGGGAGAAGGAGGGAGCAGAGTCTGCAGGGTTTACCTCATCATCCCCTGAAGAAGTATGTGGAGAAAACGAGTCTCTGCTAATGTGGGCAGCAAGGGATTAAAGAATTTAGGTTAAGTGATACCAGATTAGGGAGCGCAAGGGTGTGTGTGTGGGTGTGTGCGTGCGTGTGTGTGTGTGTACATGCTGGAAAAAGCACTGGAATATTAGTCAGAAAACCTACACGACCGGTCATGTAGACTTGATATAGTTATTTCTTCTCTCTGGCCTCAGTCTCCACATCCTTAACTAGGGTATAATACCTGCCCCACAAACCTCAGAATTAAATGGAGCAACTCACCTGCAAACTTTAAACATACTGGTGTTTCCATAAATAAATGTAAAACAATATTTTCAGGAAATACCTGGAAATAAGTGACTAACTGGCTAACTGAAAAGAAGTGTCCAAGAATGAAAAGCAATTTAATTCAATTGTAACAGGTAGTATTGTAATATAAACAACAAATATTTACCAAACACTTACTGTGTATCAGGCATTTTGCTAAGTGCTGTACAAACATTACCTTATTTAATATTTACAACAAACCAATAGCGTGAAGACTATTATCATCCCAATGTAACATATCAAGAAACTGAGCCATAGAGAGATTAAAGTGACCTGTCCAATATCTCACAGCTAACAAGTAGTGGAATCAGGATTTGAATTGAGGCTTCCAGAGCTGCAACTGTGCTAATTTGTTTCTTCACAGATGCTTAAGCCATCTGCAAGTATTATAGGAGTAGAGAAGTAGCTAATAATAATAATAACAATTATTTTTCTTACATCGTATTATATAGTGCTAAATGCTTCTCATTAACATGCTAGCGAAAGAGGTCGTACAGCAAAGTGCACAATTTTCAGGGGTTTGTATCTGGCTCTGCCACTTACTAAGGCTGTGACTTCAGGCAAGTTAATTAAGTTGTGCCTCTGTTTCCTAATCTGTAAAATGAAGATAATATTAGCACCTACTTCATATGGTTATAATGAATTAAATTAGTTACTCTTTGTAAAGCCCTTAGGATAGTGCTCAGAATGTAGCAAATGCTATGTGTGTTTGTTAAATAAATAAGCAAATGCTAAATACATAATTGAGCATTATATGTATGGTTAGCTTATATCTATGGTTTGCTTTGTATGTTCTCTAAGCAGCAGCAGCATGTATGGAGCTGATTGCTGGCAGCCCTGCAGTTCATGGTTGGCTAGAAGCCAGATGCTCAGCTTCACAATCCCCTCTCTCCCTTCCCTCCCCACAGACTCTGCAGTGGCTACTGTTCCTTTGTCCCCTCCAGGGCCATATATCAGAGACAGCTGCCCTCCTCTCTCTCCTGTTTTCCAAACTACAAAACCAGACACTGTCAGCTCAACCTTTGTCTCAGGGGCTGCCTCTCCCCTGCCAGCATCCACTTCTGCTCTGAATCAGGAGAGCCCGTGACAGGTTGAAGTGGCAGCAGAGTGGGTGTATTGAAAATGGCTGTGGCAGTGTCTATAATCAGCTAGGGTTTAGGAAAGGACAAAAGAAAATAAGCCACAAAGGATGCTGCCACCTGACACTAGGGGCAGGGTGGGGGGCAGTGGTCATGGAAATGGGAGAAACCAAGGAAGACATGAGGTACCACCAAAGCCATAATGGACCAAAGGAAAACCACTCTCAAATGTATCCCCAACCTCCTCCTGCACATACATATGCATCACTCCTTCTTACAGAGGTCTGTGTTAAGTCACCAAACCCATTCCCCCCCAAAATGGAGGGAACACCCAGATTTCTGAGACGAATCATCAACTGAGGCCATGTCCACACTCAGGGCTTGCCAAGAATATTGTTGCCAAGTATAGTCCTCAAAAGCCTCTTCCAGTACAAGTTCCCTAACATATCTACTATGGAGGTAATGGAAGGGAAGGTGAAGAGTCTAACAAAATGTTTATTAAAAAAAAATGTCCCCCCCAAACACACCCTGTCACCATCAAGACTCAGCTGATGTCACAGATGGGAGCCTTTAAGAAATGATCCACAACTACTCACCCTCACCACTGCCTCCTCCTAAATTAGCTCTGGTGAGTTTAACTTCTGTCTCCCTACTCAGGACTCCTTCCTTAAGCTTTATACCCTAGCACTCAGAGGGAGCCTTCCTGTTGCCTAGGGACTGCCCTCCACCTCAAATTGCTTTCCCTGAATTGTTCTTGCACCAGAACTTTCCATCATACCCAGTCTCAGTGAGGTGCCCCAGTCTATACCACTGGGCCCATCCCACTGGGCCAGGCCCTTCCTACTCCATAAGATGATGAATGAAACAATTTAGGGAAAATATGACACAGCCTATTGGATTCCCCTTCCAAAGGCCCTACATTTTCAATAGAGCCTCTGGAGACTCCATCACTTTATCTCAAGGGATAACTGGGATGAATTTCTGCTAGGCATGACATGTCGCTAGAGTAAAAGTTTCAGGCCCTGTTCACTCACAGACCCTGTTTTCTCCCTGAGGATAGGGACTGGGCCCAACTTTGGTATCTTTTGTGATTTGTTTCCTTTTGACTTCTCTTAAGGCTGGGCCTACGGAAGGGATCTTCCTTCCTGATACTCTAGGACAGTGGTCCCAACCTTTTTGGCACCAGGGACCAGTTTTGTGGATGACAATTTTTCCACAGAGGGATGTGTGGGGGGGAAGGCAGAGGTCAGGTGGTGATGCAAGCAATGCGGAGTAGTTGTAAATACAGATGAAGCTTTGCTTGCTACCCCAAAGCTTCGCTGGCTTGCCTGCTGCTCACCTTCTGCTGTGTGGCCCAGTTCCTAAGTTTCATGAAAGACAATTTTTCCACAGATGGGAGGTAGGGTAGGGGGGGAGGCAGAGCTCTGGTGGCCTGGTTCCTAACAGGCCACAGACCAGTACCAGTACTGGTACCGGGCCCGGGTATTGGGGACCGCAACTCTAGGGTATAATGAATAGCAGGAATTGGTTTGTTGTTTTTCTTTCATATAAAGATACAAATTGCATTCCATATAGTCAGAGAATGGACTGCATACTCTTTTTTGTTCCAGCTATTATAGTTGCTGGAAATAGAAGGGGCTCTTTTCATCCTACTCAGTTTTGAATCTTATTTTGATCACTAACCATCTGTGTGATGTCACTTCTATAAACTTCAGTTTCCTCATCCATTAAATGGGAATTTTAAATACCCACATTATTGTATGAGAGAGGATTAAATAGGTGCCTGCTATATAGTAGGTGCTTGATAAATAATTGTCATATCCTCAGCCTTAAGCATCATGCCTGGCCCTTGTTGACATTTCTTAATGCTTAATATATAAGGAATCCAGCATTGGTGATGAAGGTTTCTCTGACACTCACCAAAATCATGCCACATGGGCAGTATGTCAGCCTGCTTCTCATGGAAAATGTGCCTATACTGCCCTCAGGAACACAGCTACTGTTCTGTTCTCCAATGAGGCCATTGTCCTGAGCTG
This sequence comes from Eulemur rufifrons, assembly GCF_041146395.1. Taxonomy (NCBI): domain Eukaryota; kingdom Metazoa; phylum Chordata; class Mammalia; order Primates; family Lemuridae; genus Eulemur; species Eulemur rufifrons. Next base: position 105,549,584 of record NC_091012.1, read on the forward strand.
AAGATAGGAACCAGAGTATTTCTCTGTTCTGATTTCCAGGAAAGGTGATCAACACCAGGGCTAATCAATTGGAGATATGGAAGAGGTCTTTGGGATCCATATGCAGAAGGTTCATCTTGAAAAAGAAAGATCCATTTCCTTAATAGATTCGGCTTTGTAAATGCCTTTTCAAATGCTGCCATTTGACAGGAAAAGCTTTCAGCTTTCTTTTTTTTCAGGCTTGTGACCTCTCACCTACTTTGAATGATTCACTCAGTCTATTCACTGCCCAGGAATGTTGGCTTTGGCAAAGAACCGCAAGTCTCTTAAAATAAACACAACTGGGCTTTCATCTCACAGCAATCACTGCTGGCTGCATATTTCACACACTGTACGGCAGGATATGTTAAATTAAAATTATAATCTCTCCAGTGAAATCCTGGGCCTAGTTAAGCCACTCGAGAATTACTCATGCATTAACTTCCAATGAAGAGTATGAGTAAGATCTTCAGCCATTAACTCTCCCAGGTAATGGTCTCATCCCCTCCCAACTATCCTAACCCAAAGTAAATTAAACCCATCCAGAAGAATGTCATTTGGAAAGGAAAAAGTCAATGCCAACACTCTTTTAAAATACATAGGTCCTGGAGAGCTGAGTTTGAATTACCTTGTCAGTTCTCTCAAGCACATCTCAAAGTTTAACTTAAATCTTGCTAAATCAATATACCAAATCCATATGAATTAACATTATGCTAAGTGTTTTGAGTAGTTTAAAGAAATATATGACACTGAGCCTTTAGGAGCTTAAAGTCTTCTATGCAATGAACAAGATTAACACACAGGAAAAATAGTAACAGGGGCCATGTACAAGACAGCAGCAAAGCAGAGGAAGCAAAGGCCTTTCTCTGAATGAGGTCTGAGGCCTGACTTACCCCATTGAGTGGCTGCAGGTTAAACCTTTGGACTTACATGGTATCTCTGTTTCCTCATCTATAAAATGGTTATTACATTTCTAACCTGATTGACCTCCCAGAGTGGTTGTGATGATTAAATAAGGTAAAAAAAGATAAAGCTACAATGTACAACACCACCTATGACAATAAGGCCTGTGATAAAACAAATGGAACAACTTAAGAAATAAGTCCAAGAAGGTTATATGTCTTCTGGGGTTGCCTTTATAGATGATGAACAGATAACTTAAGCCGCCGGGCTGTAAACTTCTTGAGAACCAAGACCATTCCTTTTTAACTTTAAATGTTGTTCATACCTTACTTAGTGTCTGGAATAAGTGTTTAATATATTTTTTAAATAAATGAATGAATTCTGAAGTGCTGTTAAATTTGTGTACATGACAGTAACATGAAGAGGCCTTCCTTTTGTGCTTCCCAAAGTTTCCTTCTCATTTATATTATCTAAAGAATTTTAAAAAGGTAAAATCCTGACTCTTTAGAAGAGCCTTTGCCCCATGGGCTTTCTTGAGTGATTGCTAATAGCATATCCCCAGGCACTACTCAAATGAGCTTTTCTTGGGCCCATGCAAAATACAGCCACAGAAAAGAGTTTTCTTTAACTTCCCAAAATCCCCAATGGGAAGTTATTATGAAAAGGCTTTTGTCCTTCAGTTTATCACAGTGGCTAAAACAAGACTGAGAATGCACCAGGCTACCAGTGGCTGAAAACATACATCCCACAGTATAAAGATGAGACGAGAGAGCAGTCTCAGTCTATAAAGAGGCTCATCACCCAGCTCATGGGCACATGCCCCAAGAAACTCTAGAGACAGGAGCATTTGCCCATCTTACATGAGGTTCACTATGTTGCTTAAGAAAACAACAACCACAACAGCATCAAAATACTTACAGGGTTAAAACTGCTATTTTTCCTTCTCCTAAGTGAAATCTTCATAAAATGTGCTTCTATTTCCTCTGGACTATTATAAAGGGAAACAGATACACACCATTTAGGAAATGACAGACTTTAGAGAAACAGGAAAACATAAAATACCTTAGAATTGAATGATTTTCCCGTAAAGAAGTATTACCTTCACCAAATAAAACACAAAGCAGCAAGTCTTTTCCCCAGCAACAGGGAAGCTAACATGCAGGGCCCCCCCTGCTGGGGTGACATTGTGTTATGATGATCTTGCCCTACAGGAGAGCTCATGGCACAAGCAGGCACTTGTGAAGCACACCATGGTGGGAACAGAAGTTCAGAGAAGCATATTTATCTCCCCTGTATCCCTACTTGTGTGCATCTTGCACCTGTCTCTGTACATATGGGGTTGATATTGCTCTTGTTTATTGGGTTTGGGAACTTATGTCCTTGTGTGTATATTTGTGTTTTTCCCATTTCTGCAATGAGGTTGTAAGATCAGGGTTTTTGTTCTCCGTCCTCTAAATTTGTACAGTATTGTTCTACAACTAGTTTGATTCACAAAAGTACTGTAAGATAGACTTAGAGTAACCCTCATATCAGTCAGGATCCCAACAGGAAACAGAATTCAACTCAGAAGGTTCAAAAGAGGAAACTTTAACAAACAGACCACTACTGAGTTATGAGAACAAATAAGGAGTGTTGAGGCACCCAGAAACTAGCACAGCAGGAATTCCTTACCACCTGTAAGCCTGAGGAAAACAAGGGAAAGTAATAGAACCCTGTGCAAGCTGGCACATGGGGAATGGAGGGACCATCCAATGAGAGCTGTGGTCATGGAAGATCTCAGCCTCTGTCTGAGAATGGGAGCACGTGAAGGCATATCTCTTCCTGTTCTCCTTTCCATCCTCCTATCTCATGCCTGTGCCTCTGTTGATTGAACTCAACCAGAAGCCTGGCAATAAGGGAGTCTGGTGATTCAGTCCATGGGGATCAACCCCCAAGATCACAGAGCAGGACAGAGAAGGGCAGAGAATTGAATGTGAAAGGAAGGGGGAGGTAACAGAGAATAACCTTCAAACCAGTGAAGACTTCAGTGCTTTCTGTGCTCAGCCATGCCCACCACAGTGTTCTGAGTGTAGTAGGGCTCACTGTTGTATGGTGATCCTTAAAGATAAGCAAGAGAAGAGGGAAAGTCAATGAAATACTGCCTTCTGTGTTCTCTTTGTTGTTGCTTTTAATCTTCTATGCAGTTTTCACTTTTCTAACTCTTCCTTCCTCATCTAGAACTGTTCTTTGGTATTGACATTTGTCCTGATCCTTCCCACCCTGTTCTCCTGCCCACCAACAACCACCATTGAGAAGAAACCCAGCCCAACTGTGAACAGGTTGGTTAACCTTCTGGACCCAAAGTTTTTCTCTAACAATGTGGGGTGTGTTCCAGATGCCCCCAGATTTCTTCCAATCATAAAATGAAGCATAAATAAATAAATAAATAAAGATCTATCAGTTCTAAGATTGTTAGAGGAAAATATGGAGAAAATTGGGAGGGGAGATGAAAATAAATGATGTTGAAACAGAAGGAAGAGTAAGAAGGATAGTTTGAACATTGTATATTTCTATCTACTTTTAAATCTCTAATAATACTTGGTGAAACACTTCAGGGTGCCTATGTAGGGGGTGGGGAAGAGGGAGTGTTCATTAAGCAAATTCAATCCATTAAATTTCAACTCTACTTTTCTCAGGAATATCCAGAATTTTTCCTAAAAACCGCTAAACCTTCAAAATTGCACAAGATCAGTTATGGTTTACTAAAGATTTTTTATTCATTACTGATTATATCGGCCACTGGCCAAAGAAGCATGATAGCATTTGCATTTCTGAGAATCTGGAGATGTTTATTTTACAACTAATAAAGTAAAAGGGAATCACTTCAGCAATTCCTCTCTCGGAGTCAAAAATAGAACAATTAGGGAAGGGGAGATTTAAGCATAATTACCTTAAATTCCTTTAAATCACTCCACTATTTGCACAACAGTTTGAAGACATATCCAAGCTTGTTCGTATAATTTTTCTAGAATACTACTATTCTCGCCTATGAATCCCTGAGTTCCGTCAACATCCCACTGCTAGGGAAATTCTCTGGGTATTTGTAAGAAGTCATCTTATATTTTTACCACAATTGTCTTCCCTTACTTCCACTAGATTAGCTTGGGGGATACTGCTAAGAGCCTCCAGAGTATCTGATATTTCCCCAGTCATATCATTTCTCTCACTGTATAACAACTGTTTACTCAACTGGCTGGCATCTCCATTACACTGTGAGCTCCCTGTGGACAGAACTGTATCTGTCTTGCTCATCATTGTGCAGAATGTCTGGAATATAGTGCTCAAAATATTTTGTGAGTAAATGAATAAATATTTTTGCACTCTCTCCCAAACTATAAGTCCTCCTGAGGTCAGGAATCCTACTATTCTAAACAGGTTCCCTCTTCTCACCTCAAGTCACCCATTCAAACCTATTAATAAAGAAATCAGTGTGTTTGTATGGCTAACACAGAGGCGCTCACATAGCCATCTATTTCTTCCACAAGTATTTATGGAACACCTACTATGTGCCAGGCTTATGTTAGGTGCTAGAAATAGAATAGTGAGCAAAACCAGACAAGGTCTTTGCCCTCATGGAGCATACGTAGAGTTTTATGGGGGAGAGACATTAACCAGATAATCACACAAATTAACAAAATAGTACAACTGGAAATGCAAAGTAAACTATTAAACTGGCAAAATTTAGACAGCTAGATAATGACGAGTGTTGATATGGATGTGAGGGATGTAGGAATCCTATGTCCTGATGGTGGCAGTATAAACTAGTATAGCTATTTTGGAGACACTAGGAGTATATAATCAAAGTAACTGTATTGATTCCCTATGGTTCAGTGATTCCCAAATAATTTGTTGTATGGGGCCATAAGGATATGAATAAACAGATACATACTCATTACAATATAATTTGTACTTAGAAGCAAACTAGCCTCTAACTAGAAGAGAGGATAGGAAACTGTGGTATATGTATTTCATGGAGCTGTCCCAGTAGTTGGAAGCAAAGGACTAGATCAGAGGTCAGCAAACTATGGCCCATGTGCCAAATCTGGCCCACCTCTTGTTTTTGTTTTGTTTTGTTTGTAAATAAAGTTTTATTGAAACATGGGCACATCCATTTGTTTATGTATTGTCTATGGTTGTTTTAACACTACAACAGCAGAGTTGATTACAACAGAGACCATATTGCTTGCAAAGCCCAAAATATTTAATATCTGGTCCTTTACAGAAAACGTTTGCTGATAACTGGACTAGATGCACAAGAAGAAACACAGACAGATCTTAAAAACATAACACTGGGTTAAAAAAGTAAAAGACATAATTATTAATATATATCACTAGTTCTAAAACTTGGCTGTACATTTGGATCCCCTGGGGTAATTTAAGAATTGTGACACCTGGGTCCCATCACAGATTTTGATTTTTTGGTATGAGATACAAGTTGGGCATCAGATTTAAGCTATACAGGTGATTCCAATGTGCAGCCAACTTTGGGAAGCTCTCAGATGTGTGCATGTTGCATGTTTGTGTGTAAATATATATGATACAAAATATGAACACAATAACACAAATTTTTGGAAAACACAATGAGCCAAAAGATATATATTAAACACATTGAAATGATTGTATATTGAAGGGGAGAATTGAAATGTTATATGAGTAAATATACATACACACATACATGAATAAACACCAGAGAGGGTCCTTGCATGTACCAAGGATGTTAATATGCAATGAGCTGAGAAATATGATTAACTCAACTCTTCATCTGAAATCCAAACAGAAATATTAACCATTACATCTGTTAAATGATACATATATTTATCTGCCAGAAATCTCCCCTTCAGTGTCTCACTGGCAAATTTGATTCGCTTAGGCCAAAATTGACCTCGTTATTTTTCCCCTCAAGTCTGTACCTAAAGAAGCATCTATAGAATGGTGGAGTGAAGACTTTAAAAATCTGCTCCTCCATAAAAGCAATGAGAATACTGGCAAAAAATGACCAAATCGATTATTTCAGAACTCTGAAAATTAACCCAAGGCTTGCAACAATTTGAGAACTGCTTATTTAAGAAAACTAGCTGAATCTCAGTAAAAATTGTAGCTTTCATGGTATTGTAACTAGCCTTATTTCTATCTCGATTGCTCCATCTCTGTAGTAGTCTTTGAAAACCAGCACTCTCAAAATCACAATGGCTGTCAAAACCAGCAACCTAGCAGTAACTGGAGGGGGCAGAACAGGTTACAGGTTTGGTGCCTCTCCAAGAGATTCATCCCCAGAGAATTACCACTATTTGGCCTATCTGGCAGCTGCATGGCAAAGCCCTATTCACAGGGTTTGTCTTTATTTGACCTGACTCTGAACTCACTCATTGAGGAAAGTCTCTAGGGAGTTTGTGAAAACCAATTAGCGGCAATTGTTTAACAGCTCAGTCACCTGAGGCAGTGATAGCAATTGGGATAAACAAGGGGACAACCAAAAATTTAAAAGAAAAATCTGGGAAATGAGATGTCCACAGGGGGCCTTGAAAAACCTCTGACATATTTCTGGGGATCTAGAAAGCCACATGCATGTGCAGAGCTGTGTGCATGCCCAAGAAATACTTGGGAAGGCCTTAATCTTTCATCTCTGGCTGAACTTAATGCTCTGTGAAAGCAGGAAGTTAAAGCTGAGAGAGAGTTTTAAACTGCTGAGGCATTGAAAGTTTGGCTCAACACCCACACAGAGCCCTTTGGTAAAGGGTGGAAGATTTATGGTTCAAAGTATTTAAGGAAATCTCTGTCCAAACATTAGTGGACTCCTAAGCTAACTGAGCAGGGACTTTGTCACAGTATGCAACAAAGAATGTAGACTTTATAGAACTGATCCAGGAGAGTAATTAAACAAACAAACAACAAAAAGAACAACAAACTCTGGGGAGAGGAGGAACTGATTGCCAGAGGTTCAACATTATATTATTTAAAATGTCCAGTTTTCAGTAAAAATGTATCAGACATACAAAGAAACAGGAAAGCATGAGAACAATGGTTCACCAAATAGAGCGTATGAATAAAAGGGATAGAAATTATAACAAAAGAACCAAATAGAAATTCTGGAGTTCAAAACTAATATATATGTGTGTGTGTGTGTGTGTGTGTGTGTGTGTGGTATATATATATATATATATATATATAAACTTCTATTATTATTGTTTTTAAAAAGCAAAAAAGTATTCCCTTCCTTATCAATAATTACATAAAATGTACATGGATTAAACACTTAAAAGAAAAAAAGGCACAAACTAGCACAATGGTGAAGAATCGTGATCTAACTCTATGCTGTCTACAAAAGACATGCTAGAGTAAAAGCCACAAATAGAGGAAAGTAAGAGGATGGAAAAAATACACTACGCAAACAGTAGCTAAAAGAGAGCTGGAGTGGCCATACTAATATCAAACAAAGTAGACTTTAAGACAAAAATTATACTAGAGACAAAGTAGAACATATATATAAAAATAATAAATATATATATTTGGATTACATATAAATATACATATATAGGATATATATATACACACACACACACACTTCGAGCACTCTCTGTAATTATTTGAATTACGAGTACTGTTCAGAGAAAATATACAAGCTTAAAATAACCTGAAACAATGTTAGTATTGGCCCCTGATAGAATAAAATATGGGACAAAATTTAACACAGTCATTATTTCTGGAATTCATTGCAAGTGTAGGACATCTTTATAAACAGACTTTTTTGCTTTAATAATTATTGTTGACACAAAATAATTGTACATATTTATGTGGTGCAGTGTGATATTTCCATCCATGTATACAATGTGTAATGATCAAATTAGAGTAATTAGCATACTCATCACCTCAAACATCTATCATTTCTTTGTGTTGGGAACATTTAAAATTCACTTTTCTAGATATTTGAAAACATTTAATAAATTGTTGTTAAATATAGTCAACCTATAGTGCTATAGAACACTAGAACTTATTCCTCCAGTCCAGCTGTACTTTTGCATCTGTTAACCAACCTTTGGCTATCCCCCTTTTCCTTCCCTTCCCTACCTCTTGCAACCACTATTCTACTCCCTACTTCTATGAGATCAACTTTGTTAGCTTCTACATATGAGTGAGAATAGGTGGTATTTATCTTTCTGTGCCTGACTTATTTCATTTAACATAATGTCCTACAAGATCATCCATGTAGCCATGAATAACATAATTTTGTTATTTTATATGGCTAAGTAGCATTCCACTGCATATACATACACCACATTTTCTTTATCCATTCATCTGTTAATGGACATTTAGGTTAGTTCCATATCTTGGCTATTGTGAATAGTGCTACAATAAACATGGGAGTGCAAATATCTTTTTGACATGTTGATTTCTTTTTCTTTGGATATATAGCCAGCAGTGGGATTGCTAGATCATATGGTAGGTAGTTCTATTTTTAGTTTTTTGAGGAACCTGCATACTATTTTTATATGGCTGTGATAATTAACGTTCCCATCAACAGTGAATAAAAGGTCACTTTTCTCTGTATCCTGGTCAGAATTTGTTATTTTTTGTCTCTTTGATAATAACCATTCTAACTGTGCTTTTGATTTGCAATTTTTTGATGATTAGTGATGTTGAGCATTTTTTCATATACCCATTGGCCATTTATAAAGATAAAAAGGTGAATATATCAGAAAGACATAACAATTATAACCACACATGTAACTAACAACAGAGTTCACAATACATAAAGCAAAAATTAACAGAATTGAATGGAGAAATAGACAATTTAAAAGTAACAGTCAGCAACTGTAATATCACACTTTCAATAATGGATAGAACAACTACACAAAAGATCAACAAGGAAATAGAAGACTTGAACAGTACTGTATACCAACTAGACCTAAGAGACATTTTAGAATATCCTGTATATCTTAGCGCATTCAGGCTACTATAATAAAATACTTTAGAATTGGTAATTTAGAAACAATAAAAATTTAGTGCTTACAATTTTGGAAGATTGAAAGTCCAAGATCAATGCACTGGCAGATTTGGTATCGGGTGAGGGCCTTTTACTCATAGACAGTGCCTTCTTGCTGCATCCTTACATGGTAGAAAGAGCAAACAGGCCCCCCCAAGCCTCTTTTATAAGGACATTAATCCCATTCGTGAAGGCTCTGCCAAATGTGAATCACCTCCCAAACTCTCCACCTCTTAATACTGTCATATTGGGTATTAAATTTTAACATATAAATTTTGGGGGTACACAAATCTTCAGACCATAACATTCTTTCCCTGGCTCCCCCAAATTCATGGCTTTCTCACATTCAAAATACATTCATTCCATTGGAATAGCCCCAAAGTCTTAACTCCTTCCAAAATCAACTAAAAGTTTAAAGTCCAAAGTTCATCTAAATATTATCTAAAAATGGTATGGGTGAGACTCATGGCGTGACTCATCATGAGGCAAATTTCCCTTCATCTGTGAGCCCATGAAATCAAACAAGTTATTTTCTTCCAAAATACAATGGTGGGACAGGCATAGGATAGATATTCTTATTCTAAAAGGGAGAAATAGGAAAGAAGAAAGGTATAATAGATCCCAAGTAAGTCCAAAACCCCAAAGGGAAAAAAAAACACTAGATTGTAAGGCTTGAGAATAATATTCTTTGACCCCATCTCCTACCTTCCAGACATAACGGGTGAGGGTTGGACCTCCAAGGCTCCAGTTGACCCTGACCCTATAGCTTTGCTGAGCACTACAGCCCTCATAGCAGCTCTTAGAGATGAAAGCTGGGTGCCTGCAGCTCTCCCAGGCTAAAGTTGCACATTGGTGGCTCTACAGTTCTGGGGTCTCAGGGACAGCCCCCCCATGGCTCTACTAAGCATTGCCCTAGTGGGGGCTCTCTGTAGTGGTCCACCTCTATGGCAGTTCTCTGCTTGGGCCCCAAGACTCTCTGGGGGCATCCTTTGAAATCTAGGTAGAAGTAGCCATGCCTCCATAGCTCTTGCACTCTGTGCATCCATGTAGATGGCACTGCATAGGTGTTGCCATGGTTTACCCTGTGTCTTCCAGAGAGGTGGCTTAGGCTACACTTGGGTCCACTTGAGCCACAGCTCAAGTGGCCAATGAGTGCTGCACCAGAATTGGGGTGCAGAACCTTGTAATAATTCTGCCCCCAAGGCCCTAGCACTCTAGATCTATGATGAATGGAGCAGCCTCAAAGTTCTCTCAAATACCTTTAGGGCTATTCTTCCATTATCTTGATGAATAACATATGGCTTCCTTCTATTCATACTGATCTTCCTATAAAATGGTTGCTTGGCCACACTCTTGGTGTTCTCTCCTAAATGTACTTTTTTATTCTTTACAGCATGGCCAGGATGAGAATTTTCCAAATCTTTAAGTTCTACTTCCCTTTTGATTGTAAATTCCATGTTTAATTTGTTTCTTTCTTCTCGTACTTTACTTTAAATAGTCAAGAGAAGCCATGCTGCACCCTCAATATTTTGCTTAGATATTTCTTTCACCAAATATCCTATTTCGTCACTCAAAAGTGCTACCTTCCACAAAACATTAGGACACAGACACAACTCAGTTAAGTTCTTTGCCACTTTATAACAAGGGTTGCCTTTCCTTCAGTTTTGGTAACATGTTCCTCACTTCCATCTGATACCTTATCAGAATGGCCTTTACTGTTCATATTTCTACTAACATTCTGTTTGCCACTTAGGTAATCTCTGAGAAGACTGAGGCTCTCTCTATAGCTGTCTTCTTCTGAGCTCTCACCAGAATCACCCTTTATGGTTTATTCTTGGCAATAGAGACTTTTTCTAGCATGAACCACCAAACTTTTCCAGCCTCTATCCATTACCCAGTTCCAAAGCGACTGCCACAGTTTTAGATATTTATTACAGCAGCACCCCACTCCCAGTACCACTTTCTGTCTTAGTCCTTTCAGGGTACTATAACAAAATATTAATGCTTTAGACTGGGTAATTTAGAAACAATAAAAATCTATCGCTCACAGTTCTGGAGGCTGAGAAGTCCAAGATCAAGAAGCTGGCAGATTTGGTGTCTGGTGAGGGCCTGTTATTCATAGATAGTGGCCTTTAGCTGCATCCTCCTATGGTGCAAAAGGCAAATAGGCTCTCTCAAGCCTCTTTTATAAGGGCACTAATCCCATTCATGAGGGCTCTGCCCTCATTACCTAATCACCTCCCAAAGTCCCAACCTCTTAACGCTGTCACATTGGATATTAAGTTTCAACATACAAATTTTGGGGGAACACAAAGCTTCAGACCATAGCACTGCCCAACAATGGAATAATACACATTCTTTTCAAATTCAATGTAATATTCTCCAGGATAGACCACTGTTAGGCATCAAACAAGGCTCAATAAATTTAGAAGGATTAAAATGATTCAAAAGTATGTTCTCCAACCATAATGGAATGAAATTAAAAATGAATAACAGAAGGAAATTTTGGAAATTCAAAAATATGTAGAAATTAAACAACATACTCCTAAATAACCAATGGGTCAAAGAAGAAATTATGAAGAAAATTAGAAAATACTTTTAAGTGAATTAAAAAAAACAAAAATACTACATACTAATAGTTCTTGTATACTGCTAAAGCAGTGTTTAGAAAAAATTTATATTTGTAAACACCAATATTAAAAAATAAGAAAGACCTCAAGTCAGTAACCTAACTTTCTGCTGTATTAAACTAGAAAAAGCTAACTAAACCCAAGGCAAGCAGAAGAAAGGAAATGATAAAGGTTAGACCACAAATAAATGAAATAGAGAATAGAAAAACAGTAGAGAACAGAAACAAAGCCAAAAATTGGTTCTTTAAAGAGTCAACAAAATTGACAAACCTCTAGCTAGCATGACAAAAGAGAGAGAGAGAGAGAGAGAGAGAGAGAGGAGACTCAAATTACTAAAACCATGAAAGGAAGGAATATTACACCATCCTTATACAAATAAAAAAGAATTAAAAGTGAATACTATGAACAATTGCATATAAACAAATTAGATAGTATATTAATAGATAGTACAGATGAAATGGACAAATTCCTAGAAGGACACAAACCACTGACACTGACTCAAGAAGAAATGTAAAATCTTAATATTCTTATAAAAAGGGAACATATTGAATTCATAATTTAAAAACTTCTCACCAAAAAAGCCAGCTGGTTTCACTGCTGAATTCTACCAAACATTTAAAGAAGAATTCAAACAAATTGTATACAAACTCTTCCAAAAATAGAAGAGGAGGGAGCATTTTCCAACTCATTCTATAAGGCCAGTATTACTCTGATAACAAAACAATACAAAGACATCATAAGAGCAGAAAACTGCAGACCAGTATCCTTTATAATCATGGGTGCAAACACCCTCAACAAATTTCTAGCAAGCTGAAACCAGCAATATTGGAATTTTTTTTTTTTTTGTGACAGAGTATCTATCTGTGACCCTGGCTAGAGTACGGTGGCATCATAATAGCTCACTGCAACCTCAAACTCCTGGGCTTAAGCAATCCTCATGCCTCAGCCTCCAGAGTAGCTGGAACTACAGGCACATGCCACCACGCCCAGCCAATTTTTTTCTATTTTTAGTAGAGATGGGGTCTCACTCTTGCTCAGGCTGGTCTCAAACTCCTGACCTCAAGTGATCCTCCTGCCTTGGCCTCCCAAAGTGCTAGGATTATAGGCATGAGCCACCACATCCAGGCCAATATATATAAAATTTTATACACCACAACCAAGTGGAACTCATTACAGGAATTAAAGGTTGGTGCTGAGACAACTGGATATCAATATGCAAAAGAATGCATTTGGACCTCTTCCTCATACTACATATAAACATTAACTCAAAATGCATCATAGACCTAAATATAAGACCTAACACTATAAAAGTCTTAAACCTTGAATTTGGAAATGAATTCTTCTAGATATGACATTAAAAACATAATGAGCAAAAGCAAAAATAGTTAAATTCGACTTCATAAAAGTTAAAAATTTTTGTGCTTCAAAGGACACTATCAACACAGTAAAAAGACAACATACAGATGCATAAATATGCTAGGTAACTTGTATCTAGAATTTAAAAACTCATAGAACTCAACAATAAAAAGACAAATAACCCAATTTTAAATAATGGGAAAAGTATTTGAATAGACATTTCTCCAGAGAAGATATACAAATGGCCAATAAGCACATGAAAAAATGCTCAATAGTATTAGTCATTAGGCAAATACAAATTAAAACAATGAGATACCACTTCACACCCACTATGATGGCTGCAATAAAAAAAACAGACCATACAAGTGTCAGCAAGGATGTACAGAAACTAGAAACCTCATTCATTGCTGGTAGAATTGTAAAATGGTGCAGCCAATTTGGAAAACAGTTTTTTAGGTCCTCAAAATGTTAAACATAGAGTTACCATATTAGCCAGTAATTCCACTCCTAAGTATATACCCAAGAGAAATAAAAACGTATTCCCACACAAAAACTTATACATGAATGTTCACAGCACCATTATTCACAATAGTCAATGTGGTATATCTATTCCATGGAACATTATTCAGCTATAAAAATGAACAAGATATTAATACATGGTATGAGATGGGTGAATGATGAAAAAATTATGCTAAGTGAAAGAAGTCATCCCTAAAAGATCACATATTATATGATTCCATTTATGTAAAATGTCCAAAATAGGCAAATCCATAGAGACAAAAAGTAGATTAGTCATTGCCAAAGGCTGGGAAGGAGGGCACAATAGTGAGTGACTGCTAATGGATATAGGATTTCTTTTTCAGGTGATGAGAAAGCTATCAAAACAGATAGTGGTGATGATTGAATATGTCTATAAATATGCTAAAAACAAGTGAAACACTGAACTTGTGTACTTTAAAGGGTGAATTTTATGTTATGCAAATTATATCTCAATAAAGATGCCATTAAAAAAACTCTGCCCATATTCCCAGATTCCTTATTCTTGTGAATGCCAGAATGACCCATCCATTTATGTAAACCAGTAATCTTCTTTGACAAATTCTGTCCCTACTCCCTTTTCAAATCTATCGCTTATTCCTACCAATTTCTCCTCCTACATATGGCTGTTAAGTCCTCTGTTTTTCTGTTAATACCATCCAAGCCCAATCCTCCATTATCTCTTGCCTAAAATATTTAATAGCCAATTAACTAGTCATCCTGCATCCACTTTTACCTGTTCTCCTATTCATTCTTCACCCAACAGCCAGAGTAATTCTTTCAAAATGAAAAAAAAATTAATAAACATTTTTATGAAAACAAGACTTACATAAATAAAAGTGTAATGCATCTAGCTTTGTGAATTACCACAAAGTGAACACACCCATAGAAACACCAATCAGATCAGGAAGTAAAACATTAACAGCATCCCAGAATCTCCCCGCTTCACGTTTTTTCATGCATCATGACATCTTCCCCTCAGTATCGTAACTTCTATCACTGTATATTGGTTTTGCCTATTTTTGAAGTATGTACAATGGAATCATACAAAAAGTATGCTTTTGTATCTGGTTTTTATTTTATTTCATGTTTGGGAGATTCATCTGGTTATTGAATGTAGCAGCAGATAGTAGTCATTGCTATACAGTATTTCATTTTTGGATCTAATATAATTAACTTACCCATTCTACAGTTGAAAGGCTGCTATGGATGTAATAGCCCAGTTATGGTTTATTAAAATGAGGTTGATATGAACATACTTGTACAAGTATTTTGGGACTTGTTATGTATGCATCTCTGTTGAGTATATACATTGGAGTGGAATTGCTGAGTCATAGGGTATGTGCATGTTCAACTTTAGTAGATACTTCTAAGCAGTTTTCCAATGCGATTGTACAAATTTACACTCTTACCAGCAGAGTATGAGAGTTCCAGTTGCTCCACATTCTCACCAATACCTGGTACTGTCAGTCTTTTAAAATTTGGCCATTCTGATGGGTATATAGGGTATCTTATTGTCATTAATTAGAATTTTCCCAACGAAAAATAAGATTAATACCATTTCATATGCTTAATGGCCATTTGATTATCCTCTTTTGTGTGATTCTTATTCAAATTTTTGCCCATTTTTCTATTGGAGTACCTGTATTTGCCTTATAAAATTCTACATCTGAGTCTCTGTGGCTTGCCAATTCACTCTTTTATTGGTGTCTTTTGATGAACATAAATTTTTAAAATAGTCCAATTTACCAATCATTGTGGTCCAATTTATCAGTCTTCTCCTTTATGGTTGGTGCTTTTTGTGTGCTATTTAAAAGTAGTTCCCAAGGTAATGAAGCTCTTCCCTATACCATCTTCTAGAAGTTTTATTGTTTTATCTTTCACACTGAGGTCCACAATGTATCTTGAATTAAATTTTGGTTATGGTATAAAGGAGAGGTTAACATTTATTTTTCTTTCTGTATGGTTTTCCAATTGACCCAACACCATTTATTAATAAGAATATCCTTACCCTATCAAAATGAAAATTTAATTGTGCTAGAATGGAGAGAAGGCTAAAACTCTCAGCTTTGGATTTAAAATTATTTCTGATGGCAGAATTCAACCTGAAACTAAAGAGTCATAGCTAATGTTCAGAAGAAAGGCCTTATTACCTCTGACTGGTACTGAGTCCTCCTGTCTGGAAGGAGAATAGAAAAGCAATCTTGAAATGGTAATAATAATTATCCAGCTCAATCCCATGAACTACTTGAATAGTTAATGAATGAGCTGCTAATGATGGTTACATAGCAAGATCTCCACCAAACTGAAGAAAATTGTGTCTACCCTTAGACAACTGAGTATCTGATGTGCAGATGACCCTCTGAGGAGAAGGCTGCTGGAAAGCTTTTGGGTACAAAGTGCTCTGATCTCTTTGGATAGCAGAGATGTAAGTCAACAGGTTCAACAGGTTTTTTCTCATTTTAGGATTGCAAAGCCAAATAGAATCAACTTTTATGTATGACTTTGGGTTTTTTGCACTGCCAATCAGATTCCTGGCTAGGAGCTCTTTATGCATTATCTGACAGCCACATGAATCATATGGGTCAGTTGTTCCTGATATCTGATCCCTGTTACTCATGGGAGACTGGAAGACTAAAACTTCACACAGCTAGCCTCCCACCCATTCTCCCTGCACTACTGATCCCTAGTGTATCCCCTCCCTAGACTTAATCCCTCCTCCTATATTTGCTTACAGCCTTTGAAAAATTCTCATAACATACAGATATACGGATACTGTCTAAGCTTTTGAGCAAGGCTACTCCCATTGACATTAACTGTTCTGTTGACTTCCCCCAGTCTACTCTTTTACCATGTCCTTCTTTGCTATTCATGCCTGATGTAGTTCCCAGCACTCATCATGCTGATTCATGCCTCTTCCTTGCATGTGATGTCCCCCCTGCCTCGACCAACCTTTCCACTTTTATTTTCTCGCTGGAGGTGAAATTCAGA
This sequence comes from Eulemur rufifrons, assembly GCF_041146395.1. Taxonomy (NCBI): domain Eukaryota; kingdom Metazoa; phylum Chordata; class Mammalia; order Primates; family Lemuridae; genus Eulemur; species Eulemur rufifrons. The sequence goes on from NC_091012.1 coordinate 105,566,039, forward strand.
AAGCTTTAAAAATCTGTTAGTCACCAGGAAACTTTTCTATGACTCAGGTGGACTAAATGCCCCATACCTACCCCTATAACCACATATATCACATGATACCAGAGAGTCTCTTTGTGTGCCCATTTCTCTCATGTTGGTTCCACATCTCATTTACTTTTGATACCCCAGTATCAGGCACAGTTCTTGGCACATGGTGGCGGTTCAATCCATTCATTTGAATGCACCTGAGCAGCAGTAGGACAAGTCAAGGACTAACTTGCTCAGAAGTTCTTTCAATACCACTGAGGCTTCTAAGCTTGGCTGGGGTCAGCCCAGACAACCACTTACTCTAGAGTCATAGAGGAGACTTAAAGCTCAAAAGTTTGCAACTTGTACACAGGCCCTCAGCTTACAGAATCTAAACTTCCTTTCTCATGCACTTATTTCTAAAATTGAATAAATAAGTTAAAAAAAAAGGCAACTGAATGTCCTCCATTTCATGTTTTCTTAAGCCAGCATCAGACTGTATGACACATCCTTCAAATAACTGTGGTGTTCTGAGGAAGTGTTTTAAAAAATACAGCCCAGCCAACAAGTGCACTCAGGGATCTTGGTGTTTGTTTTTGAGCATTAAAAAAAATTAAAATTGCAGTGTCAGTGAGTGTAGACTCATCCCACACTAGCTCAGTGGTCCTTTTAAAATAGCCTGCATTAGAAAAATCTTTTATACTAGAGCTCAATAAAACTTTGAAAAATCCAACATAATTTTTAAAATATCATCCCAAGTAATTCAGTTGGTGCTCAAATTTTTTAAAAATCTCCATAGATAATAAAGAAAAAATAACATAATGAGAGCTTAGCTCAATTATTATTCTTACTATGGATGGTAACTTATATTAAATAATTACCTAATATAGCAGCTAGGACCCAGGAAGAGGCAAAAAGTTTTGGCTGTTTTTTCCCCATTTTCACCCCAATCATGTACATGCCCCTTTCTCCTTTGCTCTGTGTCCCAGGGAGTCCTATGCACTGCATTACCCAAGCCTCCTTTCTAGCTGACTTTTGGTTGAGCTATCCTTATAGATGGATTCATGGGGGATCAAAGAATAATAGAAGAAGATATTTCTTCCCCTGCTTTCTCTATATATCAGTGCCACATTTTTGACATGGCTGTGTTCCTATGTGACTACAGCTCCTGCTGGGAAGCTTTCTTCTCTTCCCTGTTCCATGGCTCCAGGCTTTTTCCCATTGTCCTTGCATGCTAGGCGTGATAATGGGTTTCCACTCACACCAGTTTCTGAGTGCTTCAATATTCTTTGTTGGTTTTCTCAACCAAGCCCACACCTCTGTAATTAGTCCCTTCATTAATGTCTTTTAGGATCGAGGCAAGATGGTGGACAACAAAAAGTGCCAGCCAGAGTGTTTCTGCAAGAAAGATAGACTGTAGATGAAAATGAAAAAACCAAACAGGCAGACAAACATAGATCAGATGAAGATTGGAAGGAAGGGTGCCTGAAACTACAGGAGACTCTGTGGGAAGAAGTTGTGGAGCAAAACTGGAAGGAGAAAGGCATTGGCAGGGTCTAAACCCCAAGAGGCTTGGAGACCAGTGAAAAGGGTAGGTAGAGCGGTTAAATTTCCCCTCCCTTGCATCTTGGACTGCTAGTGGGCTCCTGAGCTGCTGGAGAGACCTGCCAACACCAGCCCAGAGATGGCTGCTGCCAGTGAGTGGTGAGCCTCTTGTGGACAGGGCACCAGGCTCCCAGCTACCTCGGGGCACCTCCCGTCCCGCAGACCTGAGCTGATCGGGAGGCACCATATGGCTTCATTCTCCCCTTCCCTTTCCCTACCTGCGGCTGCTGAGAGAGACAATTTAGCCACCACCTGGAGGCATCTGCAGGGAATGGGACCTTTCCATTTGGGGCCCTGCAGTGGACTGAGGGGTACTCGGACTCTGAGCTCCCTACCTGCTGGCCCTCCCAGGTGCTGCTTGCCTGGTGACTCGGGGAGAATAGGGCAAATCCTGAGGTGGACAGACATTGATCCAGCTTTGGCACCTCATGGGTGACTTGAGACCAGCACTCTTCTCCCTGGCAGGGTCAGGGATTAATCTCCGGGACCCAGAGTACAGGCCTGCAGGCCAGATCTTGTACACTCAGGTCTTGATCGCATTGCCTGGGGGCACATTTGTGAACTAGTCTACTGCAGTTTGTGTGCCTTCAGGGGCAGATCAGAGTGGGCCCTAGCTGCAGCATGCTGGAGGGGCAGCCCTCCTCCCATGGGAGGGCCACACTTCCAGCTCAGGCTGTGATCCTGGGCAGGGAGCCTCCCAGCCCACATCACAGCCAGGGGAGATCCTCTGGCTTGAGGTCCTCCCTGCCAGCAGAGGCCCGGAAGAAACCATGGAATAGGGGAGGGTGGAAAGGAGCAAGGCCTGCTCCAGACTGCAGATCTCAGACAGCACCACCTTCATACACAGACTTTTTGGCTGAGTGGGGCCATTTCAGCCCCTCCCTGGCAGCTTTGCCCAGAAGCAGAGAATAGACCTTTGATCCCTGCTAACAGCATTTGTGGAGGTTGAGGGCAGGCTCACCCAACCCAGCTTCACCTAGCCTCACTAGCCCATCTCTGTCTGCTGAGGTGGAGAATAGGGACACAACTGGAAGTCCCAGGGCCCCGCCCCCACCTGAGGCACTCAAATGCCTCTCCAGAGGAACAAGAGCTGATTACAGAACAGAAAAACACTTCAGCTTCCTCCTCCAGGCAAGCGCCACCTACTGACAGGAAGGTCCATTTACAAACCCTTTTACTGCATTTACTGACTCATCATCCTACAGGGTGTGGTCAGATGTCAGTCACAAACACCACCTACTGGCTCAGAGACTAAACCTAGCATGTCATTATCTAAATACAAATCTAAAGGTGAGAAGCAACAGCTGCTCCAGATTGAAAGGAATCAACAAAAGAATTCGGAAGTATGAAGAATCAAACAGAAAGCACACCCCCAAAGGGGAACACCAGCTCCCTAGCAATGGATACCAACCAAATTCAGAACACTAAAATGACAGAAGAATACTTTCGAACATGGATTGTAAGGAAACTCAATGATAGGCAAGAGAAAATGATTATCCAAACAAAGAAACCACACACACACACAAATCCAGGACTTGGAAGAAAAACTCACTAAAGAAATTGAAATATTAAAGAAAAATCAAACAGAACTTCTAGAAATGAAGACTTTATTCAAGGAATTACAAAACACAGTGGAAAACCTCAAGAATAGGGTAGATCAAACAGAAGAAAGAATCTCAGGATTGGAGATAACACCTTTCAATTAAATAAGTCAGTCACAGAGATAGAGCAGAGAAATAAGAGAAAAGAGCAAAGCCTATGAGAAATGTGGGATTATGTGAAGAGGCCTAACATGAGAATTATAGGCATCCCTGAGGGTCAAGAAGAAAATACACAAGGGGTGGACAAGCTATTTGAGGATATAATGGAGGAAAATTTCCCTGGCCTTGCTAAAAATATAGATATCCAGATACAAGAAGCTCAAAGGACTCCTAGGAGATTCATTGCAAACAGGAATATACCACAACATATAGTCATCAGACTGGACAAAATGAACATGAAAGAGCTATAAGGTGAAAGAAGCAGGTAACCTACAAAGGAAATCCCATCAGATTAACTGCAGATTTCTTAACTGAGACCTTACAATCCAGAAGAGACTGAGGCCCCATTCACACTGTTTTCAAACAGAATAATGCCCAGCCTAGAATCTTGGACCCTGTAAAACTCAATTTCTTATACAAAGGAGAAATAAAGACCTTCTCAGATAAGCCAATTCATCAGGACAAGACCTGTACCCCAGAAAGTACTCAGAACAGTGTTACACATGGATCAGCACAATAAACACCCACTAGTATAAAATCATTCAAAAGCTAAGGGTCAAAGACCAGATACCAGAATGGCTAAAGAGAGAAAACAAACCAACAAAGTTCAACTCAACAGGATGAACAGAAATCTGCCCCACTTATCAATTCTTTCAATAAATGTGAATGGCTTGAACTGCCCACTAAAGAGACATAGCCTTGCTGAATGGATAAATATATACAAGGCAAGTATGCACTGTCTTCAGGAAACACATCTAACCCACAAGGATGCATTCAGACTCAAGGTAAAGGGATGAAAAACAATATTTCATGGAAATGGAAGCCAAAAGAAAGCTGGCATAGCAGTTCTGATTTCAGATAACTTAGTCTTAAAATCAAAAAAAGTAATGAAAGACAAAGATGGTCACTATATAATGGTGAAGGGTACAATTAAACAAGAAGACATAGTGATTCTAAATATTTATGCATCTAACTCAGGTGCACCCAGATTCAAAAAGCAAATCCTACTTGATCTAAACAAAATAATAAACGGCAACACCATAATAGCTGGGGACTTCAACACACCTATGACAAAATAGGACAGATCCTCCAAACAGAAAACAAACAAAGAAACAATGGACTTAAACAGAACTTGAGAACAAATGGGCCTAACATTTACTGAACATTATACCCTAAAACCACTGAATATACATTTTTCTCATCAGCTGATGGGACATTCTCTAAGATTGATCATATCCTAGGGCACAAAGCATGTCTCAACAAATTTATAAAAAAAATCAAAATTATGCCATGCATCTTCTCAGATCACAGTGGAATAAAATTAGAAATAAACTCCAAAAGAAACTCTCATTGCTGTACAAAGTCATAGAAACTAAATAACCTTCTGTTGAATGATTATTGGGTAAAGGAGGAAATTAACATTGAAATCAAAAGATTCTTTGAATTAAATGATAAAGGAGATACAAGTTATCAAAATCTGTGGGACACAGCTAAAGCAGTCCTTAGAGGCAAATTTATATCCACAAATGCCTACATCCAAAAGACAGAAAGATCACAAATCAACAATCTAATGAATAATCTCAAAGAACTGGAAAAGGATGAGCAAACCAAGCCCAAACCCAGTAGAAGAAAAGAAATAACAAAGATCAGAGAAGAAATAAGTGAAATTAATAATAAAAAAACTATATGGAAGATTAATTTTAAAAAGTTGGTTTTTTGAAAAAATAAACAAAATTAACATGTCTCTTGCTAGATTGATGAGAAGCAGAAAAGAAAGGACTCTAATAAGCTCCATCAGGAATGAAAAAGGAGATATTACAACTGATGCCATGGAAATACAAAATATCATCTTTGAACATTATAAAAAACTCTGTGCACATAAACTTGAAATTGTGGAGGATATGGACAAATTGTTAGAAACACACAGCCTCCCTAGGCTCAATCAGGAAGAAAAAAAATTTCTTAACAGACTAATATCAAGTACCACAATTAAAACAGCAATAAAAAACATTCCTAAAATGAAAAGTCCCAGACCAGATGGTTTCACACCTGAATTTTACAAGACCTACAAAGAGGAACTGATGCCTATCCTGCAGAAATTATTCTACAATATTGAAAAGGAAGGAATCCTCCTGAACACATTTTATGAAGCCATCATCACCCTGATACCAAAACCAGCAAAGGACGCAACAAAAAAAGAAAACTACAGACAAATATCCATTATGAATATAGATCCAACAATTCTCAACAAAATCCTTGTAAACTGAATTCAGGTGCTTATCAAAAAAAAAAAAAAATACTCCACCACGACCAAGTGGGCTTTATTCCAGAGATGCAGGGATGGTTCAGCATACGCAAATCTATAAATGTAATTCACCACATAAATAGAAGCAAAAAGAAATATCATATGATCTTCTCAATAAATGCAGAAAAAGCATTTGACAAAATTCAGTGCCCTTTTATGATAAGAACGTTTAAGAGAATAGGCTTAGACAGGACTTACCTAAAAATGATACAAGCCATGTGTGACAAACCCACAGCCAACATCATACTGAACGGAGAAAAATTGAAAGCATTCCTGCTTAGAACTGGAACCAGACAAATTTGCCTTCTATAACCGCTTCTATTCAAGATAGTGCTGGAAGTCCTAGCCAGAGCAATCAGACAAGAGAAGGAAATTAAGGGCATCCAAATGGGGGCAGAAGAGGTCAAAGTATTGCTCTTTGCTGATGATATGATCTTATATCTAGAAAACCACAAAGATTCTGCCAAAAGACAACTGGGTTTGATAAACAAATTCAGCAAAGTCTCAGGTTACAAAATCAATGTACAGAAATCAGTAGCATTCCTACATGCCAACAACAGTCAAACTGAGAACCAAATCAAAGACTCAGTACCCTTCACAATAGCAACAAAGAAAATAAAATACCTAGGAATATATTTAACTAAGGAGGTAAAAGACCTCCACAGGAAGAACTACAAAGCACTGAAGAAGGAAATAGCAGAAGACGTAAACAGATGGAAAACCATACCACGCTCATGGGTTGGCAGAATAACATTGTTAAAATGTCTATACTACTCAAAGTGATCTACAGATTCAATGCAATACCTATTAAAATACCAATACTATTTTTTGCAGATGTATAAAAAATAATTCTATGCTTCATATAGAACCAGAGAAGAACCCATACAGCAAAAGCAATCTTAAGTAAAAAGAACAAATTGGGAGGCATCAATTTACTGGACTTCAAGATATAGTACATGGCTATAGTAAATAAAACAGCATGGTACTGGCACAAGAACAGAGACATGACCAATGGAACAGAACGGAGAACCCAGATATAAAACCATCCTCATATAACCATCTAATCTTTGACAAAGCAGACAAAAACATACACTGGGGAAATGAATCATTATTTAATAAATGGTACTGGAAAAATTGGAAAGCCACATGTAGAAGACTGAAACAGGATACACACCTTTCTCCTCTCACAAAAATCAACTCACAGTGGATAACAGACTTAAACCTAAGGCATGAACCTATAAGAATTCTAGAAGCAAATGTAGTAAAAACTTATAAACATTAGCCTAGGCAAAGAATTTATGAAGAAGACCCCAAAGGCAATCACAGCAACAACAAAAATAAATAAATGGGACTTGATCAAATTAAAAGCTTCTGCACAGCCAAGGAAACTATCATGAGAGCAAACAGACAACCTACAGAATGGGAGAAAATATTCACAGGCTATAGATCTGATAAAGGGCTGATAACTAGAGTATATATAGAACTCAGGAAAATCAACATGAAAAAGTTAAACAACCTCATCAAAATTGGGCAAAAGACATGAATAGAAACTTTTCAAAATAAGATAGACTAATGGCCAACAAACATATGAAAAAATGCTCAACATCTCTAATCATAAGGGAAATGCAAATCAAAACCACAATGAGATATCACTTAACTCCAGTGAGAATGGCCTTTATCAAAAAGTACCAAAACAATAAATGTTGGCATGGATGTGGAGAGACAGGAACACTCATACACTGCTGGTGGGACTGCAAACTAGTACAACCTCTTTGGAAAATAATATGGAGATACCTTAAAGAGCTACAAGTAGAACTACTGTTTGATCCAGCAATCCCATTACTGGATATCTACCCAAAGGAAAAAGGACATTCTATAAAAAACACATCTGCACTAGAATATTTATCGCAGCACAATTCAAAATTGCAAAGATGTGGAAACAACCCAAGTGCCCATCAATACATGAGTGGATTAATAAAATGTGGTATATGTATACCATGGAGTTCTACTCAGCCACAAAAAACAATGGTGATCTAGCACCTCTTGTATTATCTTGGATAGAGCTGGAGTCCATTCTACCAAGTGAAGTATTATAAGAATGGAAAAACAAGCTTCACGTGTACTCACCATCAAATTGTTATTAACTAATTAATTCTTACGTGCACATATTGTAGTAACATTCATGGGTGTCAGGCAGGTGGGGGGGGATGTGTATATTCACACCTAATGGGTGTGGTGTGTGCACTCTTCTGGGGATGGACATGCTTGAAGCTCTGACTTAGGTGAGGTGAAGGCAAGATATGTAACCTAAACATTTGTACCCCTGCAATATGCTAAAATAAAAAAATAAAAATAATTAATGCCTTGTATTTGATTCATCTTATTGAATACTGTTATCTGCCAGTACACAAGCTAAGTTTAATGTATTTGTAGAGTCTGCTTCACATCACAATTGAAGTAAAGTCACCCTGTCCCCCATGGCATGCATTGAATTAAAGGAGAAAAGAGCAAAACCATTCTTTGTGACTCAACAGTGATTTACAATTCACCAAGAATGAAACTTGAGAATAAGAAATATCATTTTGAAGGCATTTTAAGACCCCACTCCACTGCAAAAGATCCATGAATACAAAAAAGAAAAAGTGTAAAAGTTTTAAATCAAGGCATGCATTCACAAGAAGAAAAAACTCATATTAACAAGGCAAAAGGCAAATAAATAGTACTTAGTCTTTACATAAAACATGGGGATTTGACACTATGACTTGGTTGGACTGTAATAACTGTCCCTTCCTACTCCATTATTGGTGCAACAAAATCCAAATCACTGTTCCTTTGAAAAGCTACCAATCTGCTACAAAACTAAGCATTATAATTAGTCCTATACCTCTAGGGCCTGAGGTCAGGGGATTTGTAAACATGGATCAGGAGGTGGACTCAGGAGAGGTAACCTCAGGAGTGCTGAAACAAGATCAGAAACTAAAGATGGAAAAGCATTCAGATTACTGGTAGATTCCAAGTGAATCTAAAGCTAGATAGAAATGTACCAGAAAGAATGGTCAAAGTTTAGAATAAGTTCAGACTGAAGAAAGGATCTGAGTACGGGGCATCACTATCGAGGCAAGAGCTTCAAAAGACAACTTTAAGAAGGCACTGAGGGGGAGGGGGAAAAAAAAGAAGGCACTGAATACCAAAATCTTGCCTCTTTCCATTACGTTTTATATATTTCCATTATAAGGATAAAAGTAAACCCCTATAAGGCTGATCTAAAAACTCTGGCTGTGGTAGGATCAAAAATGTTAAGAGAAAGGCAGTTCCTGATGAGAAGACTGGAAGAGATCATTTGTATCCTAAAAGAATATTATAGATTGGCTCATTTAATAAACAATCAAGTTGTGTTTTCAGATTTTTTGAGTTTAATTTTCAGCCCAGTGCTACATTGGATCAGGGTATTAGAGGTTCTGGGGTAGATATAATCTCAACTTGTTTCCTAAGATCATACTTTCTTTTAAAAGATATTAATATTAATATATGAAAACTCCCTTGGAAACACAGAAAAAGTTTTTTTTATAACCCTCTGCTTAACACATTTGCTTCCACCCAAATAAAGTAAAAGTGCCAGATTAATTTCCCACCTGAAATAACCTAATAGTGGACAAAATGTATGAATCATTTTCAAGAGATTGGATAGTGTATTGCAAAGGACACTGTATTACAATGAAAGACAGTATATTAGTGAGGGTTCTCCAGAAGAATATATATATCATAGGAAGCAAAGGCTCTTGCCCCTCTAAGTTTTGCTGAAAAATCACTGACACGAGGCAGATGAGGCAGATTGATTAATAGGAGGAAAAAGATACAAATTTATTTTATTTAATGTGTATACATGAGAGCCCTCAGAGTGAAGATTCTACTCCTCAATGAAGTACAAAGGTTTTTAAAGTAGAAAAACAAATTTTAGGAGGGAGAGAGGAAGAAGCTTGACTAGCTAGCAAAGGTGTTCTTGTTACGTAAATGAAATCTTACAAGTAGCATAAAGAAATGAAGTTTTTCTGAATATTCTTTATTGGTTAAAGAAATGAAGTTTTTCTAAAGGCTTGGAATGTTTTAAGTTAAGATAAGGAAGTCTGCTAATCATAGAGAAGCCACTAGACATATGGACCTATACTGAGACTCAAGCGATCTTTTAAGTAAATTGATGACTTGCAGGTGTGGTTTAACTTTTGCCTTACATGGCCTTAGGCTTGGTAATGATTTTGTATCATATTGTTACAAAAAATAACTCCAAAATAACTGGGAATCACTAGGTGTGTCTGACCTCCCTTTTCCTCATGGCTGGCAACTCAGCTGTAAGGATTTTTTTGGGGGTCTTCTTGGCAAAGAGGGGGTCTATTCAGTCAACTTGGGGAAGCTTAAGAATTTTATTTTAGTTCACATGCCTTAAGGGAGTACAGGCCACAGGGACAGAGAACCCAAGCAGAGCTTGGCAGATTGCCTGAGTTAAGGAGACAGAGCTGAAATTCTAGGGAGATCAAAGCAGCCATAGTTCACAAGAAAGAGTACCAGAGAAGAGAATGCTCCACACAGAGAGAAACCTGGAGATTTGCAAAAGGACTCTTTCAAGTATTCAGTTAAGTAGTGATCACTGTATGCATGTAAGGAAACCACCTAAGGCTGAAAAAAGAACCATTTAAAAGGACTACAGGTCTCATCACAAATAAATGATAAGTATGTGAGGTAATGCATATATTAATTAGCTTGATTTAGCCATTTCACAATGTATATACATATTTCAAAACACTATGTTGTACACTGTATATATATGTATACACACAATTTTTGTCAATTTAAAAAAATAATTTAAAAAAGATTATAGGGAACAATACTTGGTTGTCACACAGGGCTGGGAACTTTGCCTGCTTCTACCAGCTAGATGTGAAAACCTCATAATTCACAGGGCATTGGAAAGGGTACACAGAAGTGTCTTGCCTCAGTAGTGGGGAATAATTAGCCTTAGACTGAATAGAACTTTGGTCCTGCCCAAAAGTCTTAAAAGTAATATTTGAAAGGATAAAACTATTTTCAATTAATTTAACTTGATCCTAGAAAAAATATGAATAATATTTAGAGGAATAAAACATATCAAACTCTCAACAAGGTAAAATTCACAATGTCTGGCATATGATCAAAAATTGGCAGTCTAACAAAAACATTGTTAATGTGTACACTTTAAATGGGTAAATTGAGTGGTATGTTAATTATATTTCAATAAAGCTGTGAAAAATCTTATAAAGCAGGCAAAGAAGAAGGAAAATAAGACCTATGATGAAGGGGAAAATCAATCAATTGAAAATAATCCAGAGGTGACACAGAAGTTAAAATTAGACAAGGATATTTAAAAAGTTTAACAATATTTAGGCCGGGCGCGGTGGCTCACGCCTGTAATCCTAGCACTCTGGGAGGCCGAGACGGGTGGATCGCTCAAGGTCAGGAGTTCGAGATCAGCCTGAGCAAGAGCGAGACCCCATCTCTACTAAAAATAGAAAAAAATTATATGGACAACTAAAAATATATATATAGAAAAATTAGCCGGGCATAGTGGCGCATGCCTGTAGTCCCAGCTACTCGGGAGGCTGAGGCAGGAGGATCGCTTGAGCCCAGGACTTTGAGGTTGCTGTGAGCTAGGCTGACGCCACGGCACTCACTCTAGCCCGGGCAACAAAGTGAGACTCTGTCTCAAAAAAAAAAAAAAAAAAAAAAATTTAACAATATTCCAAATGTTCAAAAAGTTAAGTATAGTTTTCTAGATATGAAAACTACAATGTCTGAGATGAAAAATGCACTGAATGGGAATAGTAGCAAATTAGATTTCATAGGACAGAAGATTGGTGAACTTGAATTTAACGTGGCAAAAGGAACTATATAAAGTGAAACAGATAAATGAGGGGGAAAATGAACTCAGTATCAGTAATAAGTTGAACAACTTAAGGCAGCTAATGTATGTACAGCTGAAGTCCTTCAAGGGGTAAGCAGTGCAGAAAAAAATGTTTGAAGAAACAATAGGCAAAAAATTTTACAAATTTGATGAAAATTATAAATTGTAGATCCAAGAATCTCAAGAAACCTCAACACCATCAATGTGAAGAAAACTATATCAAGGCACATTATAATAAACTTTATCAAAACCGGTGATAAAGGGAAAAATCTTAAAAGCTACTAAAGAAAAAAGACACATTACATACAAAGAAACAAAGATAAAGATGACAATAGATTTCTTGTTGGAAACAACACAAGCAAAGAGACAGTAAAGCAATACTGTTAAAGTACTGACAGAAAAAACAAAACTGTCAACTTAGAATTCTATGAATATAACTATTGAAAATATCTTTCAAAGGTAAATGTGAAATAAAGGCATTTTCAAACATATAAAAACTGAAAGAATTCATTACCAGGAGACCTGCTCTACAATAAATGTTGAAGGAATTCCTTAAGGCAAAAATAAAGTGATACTAGCTGGAAATATGAATCTATACAATGGAATGAAGAACACAGGAAATGGTGACTACATGGGTAAATATATATTATTTAAATTTCTTTAAATCACAATTGACTATTCAAACAAAAATAACAACAAAGGTATATGGAGCTTACAATATAAGTAAAATGTATGAAAACAACAGCACAAAGATTAGGAGGAAAGAAATTGAAGTACATTATTGAAAGACTCTTATAATACCTATGAAGTGGTATAATAACACTTCAAGCCAGTCTATAATAAGTTAAAAGATACATACTATAAGCCCTAAAGCAACTACTAATAGATAAGAAGCCAACAATGGAAATAAAATGGAGTCATTTTTAAAAATTAATTAATACAGAAGAAGGCAAATAAAAAGGAAGAAAGGAACAAAGCACAAATGGGAAAAATAGAACACAAATATTAATAGTAAGGTGGTAGATTAAAACTAACCATATCAATAATTAGATGACATGTAAAAGATATGAATGCCCCAATGAAAGGCTGACATTGTCGGATTGAGTAAAATAGCAATACCCAACTATACGCTTTCTATAAAGATGCAGATAGGTTAAAACTAAATGTTAAAAAAGATGTACCATGCTAACAATAATCAAAAGAAAGGGGCTATATTAATACTAGACAAAGCAAATATCCAAATAAAGCATATTGCCAGAGATAAAGAAGGCCATTTCATAATGATTAAGAGGTTAATTTATCAAGAGGATTTTACCACCTTAAACATTCATGCCCCTATTAATGAGCTTCAAAATACATGAAGTAAAATCTATCACGCTTTTACTATGAGATTGCATCATAGAATGGCAAAAAGGAAGAGGCAAATCCATAGTTGTATTTGGAGATTTAAATCCCCCCCAAAAAAATAACCGATAGAACAAGCAGATAGAAAATTAGCAAAGCTATAGATTTAAACAACACTTTCAGTCATCTAGACCTAACTGATATCTATGGAATACTCCACTGAACAATAGTAAAATATGCACATGGAATGTTATCAAGATAGACCATATCCTGGGCCATAAAACAAGCCTCAATAAATTTTAAAGGATGCGAGTCATAAAAAGTATGTCTTCTGACCACATTGGAATTTCCTTTTAAATCAATACTGAAAGGATCTCTGGAAAATCCCTAAAATTTTGGAAACTGAATAACACACATCTGGACAAGCCATGAGTCAAAGAAGAAATTAAAAGAGAAAGTAGAAAGTATTTTAAACTGATTAAAGGTAAAAATACAACATTTCAAAATTTGTGGCATGCTAATTCAGCAGTAATTAGGGGTAAATGTATAGCACTAAACACTAATAGTAGGAAAGAAGAAATGCCTCAAATAGAAGACCTTAGATTTCACCTTAAACAAGAAGAAAAGAGCAAATTAAACCTAAATTGAGCAGAAGTAAGTAAATAATAAATATCAGAAAGGAAATCAATGGAACAGAAAACAGAAAAATAGTGCAGGAGAGTCAATGAAACCAAAACCTAGTTCTTTAAGTAGATTGGCAAAAGTGATAAAACTCTAGCAAGACCGAACAGGAAAAAAAAGACATAAATTACCAATATCTGGAATGACAGAGTGGATATCACTAGAGATTCTGTAGATATTAAAAAGATAAGAGAATTTATAAATCATTTTATTCCATTATATTCAACAATTTGAAATTAAAAATTGAAACTGAAAATAGAAATTTTCAAATTTCATTTGATGAAATTGAAGTTTTTTTTCTTTTTTCTTTTAGCATATTACGGGGGTACAAATATTTTGGTAACATGGATTGCTTTTCTACTACTTCAGCCAAAGTTGTAAGTGCACCCATCACCCAGAGAGCGTACATTGTACCTGTTCGGTATGATTTCACCCATCCCCTCCTCCCCCGTCCCACCTGTATAACTTCTGTTGTGGTTTACCTCCATCAATGCACATCAGTGCTGCTCAGTTAGTTCCAATGTAATACTGAATACATGCAGTGTTTGTTTTTCCATTCTTTAGATACTTCACTTAGGAGAATGGTCTCTAGTTCCATCCAGATTGTTGAAAAAGGTATTAATTCATTTTTTATGTTTAAGTAGTTCTTCATGGTATACATATACCACATTTTCTTAATCCACTCATGTATTGATGGGCACATGGATTGATTTCACATCTTTCTTATTGTGAATTGTGCTGTAATAAACATTCTAGTGCAGGTGTCTTTTTAATAAAATGACTTTTTTTCCTTTGGGTAAATACCCAGTAGTGGGATTGCTGGATCAAATGGTAGGTCTACTTTTAGTTCCTTGAGGAATCTCCATACTATTTTTCATAGAAGTTGCACTAGTTTGCAGTCCCACCAACAGTATGTAAGTGTTCCTATTTCTCTGCATCCACACCAACATCTATTGTTTTGGGACTTTCTGATAAAAGCCATTATCACTGGGGTTAGGTGCTATTTCATTTTGGTTTTGGTTTACATTTCTCTGATGATTAGTGACGTTGAACATTTTTTCATATGTTTATAGGCCATTAGTATATCTTCTTTTGAAAAACTTCTGTTCATGTCTTTTGCCCATTTTAATGGGGCTGGTTGATTTTTTCTTGCCAATTTGCTTGAGTTCTTTGTACATTATGGTTATGAGCCCTTTATTGGATGTATAGCATACAAATACTTTCTCCCATTCTGTAGGTTGTCTATTTGCTCTGTTGATTGTTTCCTTGGCTGTGCAGAAGCTTTTTAATTTAATCAAATCCCATTTATTTATTTTTGTTGTTACTGTGATTGTCACTGGGGTTTTCTTCATAAATTCTTTGCCTAAGTTGATGTCTATAAGGGTTTTAGAAACACTGCCTTTTAGAATTCTTATGATTTCATGCCTTAGATTTAAGTCTGTCATCCATCTTGAATTAATTTTTGTGAGTGGAGAGAGCTATGCATCCTGTTTCAATCTTCTACCTGTGGCTATTTTCCGAGAACCATTTGTTGAATTGGGATTCTTTTCCCTAGAGTATATTGCTGTCTACTTAGTCAAAGATCAGATGGCAGTATGTGAATAGTTTTATATCTGGGTTCTCTCTTCTGATCCATTGGTCTATATCTCTATTTTTGTGCCAGTACCATGCTGTTTTATTTACTGTAGCCTTGTATTATAGCTTAAAGTCTGGTAAAGTGATGCCTCCAGATTTGCTCCTTTCCCTTAAGGTTGCTTTGGCTATTTGAGCTCTTTTCTGATTCCAAATGAAGCATAGAATTATTTTTTCTAGATCTGCAAAAAATGACATTGGCATTTTGGTAGGGATTGCATTGAATCTGTAAATCACTTTGGGTAGTATGGACACTTTAACAATGCTTATTCTACCAATACATGAACATGATATGTTTTTCCATTTGTTTACATTGTTTGCAATTTCCTTCCTCAGTGATTTGTAGTTCTCTTTGTAGAGATCTTTTACCTGCTTGGTTAAATATATTCCTAGGTATTTTATTTTCTTTGTAGCTATAGTGAAAGGTATTGAGTCTTTGATTTGATTCTCAGCTTGACTGTTGTTGGTGTATAGGAATGCTACTGATTTGTATACATCGATTTTGTAACTGGAGGCTTTGCTGAATTTATTTATCAATCCCAGGAATCTCTTGTTAGAATCTTATGGTTTTCTAGATATAAGATCATATCCTCAGAAAAAGTGATAGTTTGTCCTCCTCTTTCCAGATTTAGATATCCTTTATTTGTCTATTTTTTGGCTGACTGCTCTGGCTAGGACTTCTAGCACTACGTTGAATAGAAGTGATGACAGTTGGCATCCTTGTCTTATTCCAGTTCTGAGTGGGAATGCTTTCAACTTTTCCAGTTCCGTACAATGTTTGTTGTGGATCTGTCATACATGGCTCTTATAATGTTGAGGTATGTTCCATCTATGCCTATTTTGTTAAGAGTTTTTATCACAAAAGGGTGCTGAATTTTGTCAAATGCATTTTCTGCATCTATTGAACATGATCATATTATCTTTGTTTTTGCTTCTGTTTATGTGGTGAATCACATTTATAGATTTACATATGTTGAACCATCCTTGCATCCCTGAGATGAAGCTCACCTGGTCATGGTGTATTCTTTTTTTGATGTACTGCAGAATTCAGTTTGCTAGAATTTTATTGAGGACTTTTCATCTATATTCATGAGGGATATTGGTCTATAGTTCTCTTTTTTTGTTGTGTCCTTTCCTGCCTTTGGCATCAAGGTGATACTGGCTTCATAGAATGAGTTGGGAGGTCTCATTCCTTCTCAATGTTATGAAATAATTTCAGCAGTATGGGTACCGATTCTTCTTTGTAGGTCTGATAAAATTTGGCTGTGAAACCATCTTTTTTATTGGAAGATTTTTATTGCTGCTTCAATTTCATTGCTTGTAATTGGTTTGTTCAGAAGTTCTATTTCTTCCTGATTGAGCCTTGGGAGGTTGAGGGTTTCCAGGAATTTGTCCATTTCCTCAACGTTTTTTCAGTTTATGTGCATAGATATTTTTATAGTATTCACAAATGATAGTTTGTATGTCTGTGGTATCAGTTGTAATATCTCCTTTTTCATTTCTGATTGGACTTATTTGGGCCCTTTTTTCTATTTCTGGTTAATCTAGGGAGGGTTCTATCAATTTTGCTTATTTTTTCAAAGAACCAACTTTTTGTTTCATTAATCTTCTATATTATTTTTTAAATTTTTGATATCATTTAGTTCTGCTCTGACCTTAGTTATTTCTTTTCTTCTGCTGGGGTTGGGTTTGGTTTGTTCTTCCTTTGTGGGTTAGATGTGTTTCCTGGAGACAACAGATATTTGTCCTGTATTAATATTTTTTTCATCCATTCAGCCAGCCTATGTCTCTTGAGTGGGGAATTCAACCTGTACACATTTATTGAAAGGATTAATAAGTAGGATGCATTTCTGTTCATTGTATTGAGTAGAACCTTGTTGCCTTGTTTTACCTCTTGTGCCATTATTTTATATGGGCTCTGAGCTTTAGCTTTTGAGTAATTTTACACTGGTGGGTTTCTATTATGGTGATCAATGTATAATGCAGATCTGAGTACTTCCTGCAGGACAGGCCCAGTCTGGACAAACTCTCTCAGTTTTTGCTTGTCCTAAAAAGTCTTTGTTTCTCCCTCATATAAGAAACTTAGTTTTTAAGGATACAAAATTCTAGGTTGGTCACTATTCTGTTTATGAAGACTGAAGATGGGGCCCCAATCCCTTCTGGCTTGTAAGATCTCAGTTGAGAAGTCTGCAGTTAGCCTGATGGGTTTTCCTTTGTAAGTTACCTGATGTTTTTGTCTTATGGCTTGCAGGAGTTTCTCCTTTGTGTTAATTTTGGCCAGTCTGATGACTATGTTCCATGATGATTGTCTCTTTGCTATGAATCTCCCAGGTGGCCTTTGAGCTTCTTATACCTGAATATCTAAATTTCTAGTGAGAACAGGAAAGTTTTCCTCTATTCCCTCAAATAGTTTTTCCAACCCTTGTGTGATTTCTTCTTCACCCTCAGGGATGCCTATAATTCTTATGTTTGGCCTGCTCATATAACCCCATATTTCTTATAGTCTTTGATCCTTCCTCTTAATTCTCTGTTCTTTATCTTTGACTGACTTGTTTAATTCAAAGGTGTTGTCTTCAAGCTCTGAGATTCTTTCTTCTGTCTGGTCTAGTACATTCTTAAGACTGTCCACTGTTTTTGCATTTCCTTGAATGAATTTTTCATTTCAAGAAGTTCTATTTCATTTTTTTAATAATTTGACTTCTTTAATAAATTTTTCATTCATTTCCTGATTTTTTTGTGCTTCTTTTGTGTTGGTTTTCCATTTTCTGTTGTATTTCATTGAGCTTACTTATAATATATATTTGGAATTTTTATCTGTCATTTCAATATTCTGATATTTTTTGTTATCCATTGGTAGAGAGCTGTTGTTCCCTTTTTGGGGTGACCTTTCAGTCTGATTCTTCATAATTCCAGAGTTCTTTCACTAATTCCTTCTCATCTGGTACAGCTATTGCTTCTTCTTTGGATTTTCTTTTGTTTTCAACAACTTCTTAAAAGACACAAAGTTTGAAAGCTCACTCAAGAAGATGTAGATAATGGGAATTGTTCTATATTTATTAAGGAAATTGAATTTAGAGTTATAAACCTTCCCACAGAATAGACTGTAGGACCAGATAGTTTCACTGGTGAATTCTACTAAATATTTGATTAAGAAATAATTCTAAATTTGCACAAATACTTCTATAAAATTTAAAATAATGGAATACTTCGTAACTCTTCCTATGAGACCACAAATGCCCTGTACCAAAAGCAGACAGACATTATAAGAAAAGAAAACTAATAAACTATATTCCTCATACATATAGATGCAAAAATCTGAAACAAAATTTTAACAAAACAAATCCAACAAAATGGACAGTACATAATGACCAAGTGGAGTTTTTTAAGGAAATGCAAAGTTGGTTTAGCATCTTAAAGAAAATCAAAGAATGTAATTCACCATATTAACAAACTAAAAAGAAAAAAATATGATTAACTGTATAGTCCTAGAAAAAGCATTTGACAAAATCCAGTACTCATTCCTGATTTCTAAAAAACTCTCAGTAAACTAAAAATAGAAGGAAAAAACACCAACCTGATAAAAGGCATGTACAAAAACCCTACAGGTAATATCATACTTAATGGAAGATTGAATGCTTTCTCTCTAAGATCAGGAACAAGACAGGGTTGTCAACTTAAACTATTTCTAGTCAACTATGCAGTAGAGGTTTTAGCCAGAGCCTTATATGGCAAGATAAAGAATTAAAAGCATCTGGACCGGGCACCGTGGTTCAGCCTATAATCCTAGCACTCTGGGAGGCCGAGGCAGGCAGATGGTTTGAGCTCAGGAGTTCGAGACCAGCCTGAACAAGAGCGAGACCCCATCTCTACTAAAAAAATAGAAAGAAATTAGCTGGACAACTAAAAAAAAATATATATATATATATTTAAAAAATTAGCCAGGCATGGTGGCGCATGCCTGTAGTCCCAGCTACTTGGGAGGCTGAGGCATTAGGATTGCTTGAGCCCAGGAGTTTGAGGTTGCTATGAGCTAGGCTGAGGCCATGGCACTCTAGCCCCGGGCAACAGAGTGAGACTCTGTCTCAAAAAAAAAAAAGAAAAGAAAAAAGAAAAAAAGAATTAAAAGCATCCATATCTGAAAAGAAGTGGTAAAACTATTCCTATTTGCAACATGATCATATATGTAGAAAACCTGATGGAATCTGCAAAAATCTAAGAACCAATAAGTGAATTCAGTAAGGTTGTATTAGAAAAGATCAATAGGCTGGGCATGGTGGCTCACGCCTGTAATTCTAGCTCTCTGGGAGGCTGAGGCAGGTGGATCATTTGAGCTCAGGAGTTCGATACCAGCCTGAGCAAGAGCGAGACCCTGTCTCTACTAAAAATATAGAAAGAAATTAGCTAGACAACTAATATATATATATATATGTATATATATATATATATATATATATATATATGTAATTAGCCAGGCATGGTGGCGCATGCCTATAGTCCCAGCTTCTTAGGAGGCTGAGGCAGTAGGGTTGCTTGAGCCCAGGAGTTTGAGGTTGCTGTGAGCTAGGCTGACACCACAGCACTCTAGCCTGGGAAACAGAGTGAGACTCTGTCTAAAAAAAAAAAAAGAAAAGAAAAGAAAAAATCTATATACAAAAATCAACAGTAATTTTTGATATACAGTACTAGAAGGTAACAATCAAAAATTGAAATAAAAATACCCTTTATAACAGCATCAAAAATATTAAATAGCTAGGGAAAAATTGGACAAAAGATGTGAAAGACCTACACATGAAAAACTACAAAATATTGCTAAGAGAAATTAAAGAAGATCTAAATTAATGTAGAGATATACTGTATTCATGAATTAGAAGACTACATATTGTTAAGATGTTAATTCTCCCCTAATTAAACTATAGATTCAACACAATCCCATTGCAAATTTATGTAGGCTTTTTATAAAAATTGACAATCTGATTCTAAAATTCACATGGATATACAAAGGACCCAAAATAGTCAAAACAAGTTTAAAAGACAACAAAAAGAAAACTTGTAGGATTTACGTCATTTTACTGTAAGACTTATTATAAAGCTACAGTAACCAATACAGTGTGGTAATTGTACAAAGATATACAAATAGGAACAGAATGGAGAGTCCAGAAATAGACCCACAAGTATATGGTCAACTGAATTTTTTTAAGGTGCAGAGGCAATTCATTGGAGAAAGGATAATCTTTTCAACAAATGGTTCTGGAACAATTGGCTATCCACACACACACACACACACACACACACACACAAAGAACTTCAACCCATATCTCACACCTATATACAAAAAGTACTTCAAAATAGATTGTAGACCCAAATGTAAAACTTAAAACTATAAAATTTCTAGAACAAAAATTTAGGAGAAAGTCTTCATGACCTTGGATTAGGCAAAGGTGTCTTAGATATACCACCAGAAAAGATCCATAAAAGAAAAAAAGGTATTGAGTGTCATCAAGGTTAAAATTTCTGCACTTACAAAGACACTATTAAAGAGAATGAAAAGGCAAGATGCATAATGGAAGAAAATCATACATATGATATCATACATATATGTATGCTATATATGTACACACACACATGTGATAAAGAATTTGTATCCAGAATATATAAAGAACTCTTAAAACTCAGTCACTTTTTTAAAAATCCCAATTTAAAAAATGGGTGAACATGCATTTCAAGAAGATATATAGATAGCAAATAAGCACATAAAAATACTCAACATAATTAGTCATTAGGGAAATACAAATTAAAACCACTATGAGATGCCACTACACATCTATTGAAATGGACATAATTTAAAAGACTGCCCATAGCAAGTATTGATGAAGATCTGGAAAAACTGGAACTCCCATACACTTCTAGTAGGAATCTAAAATGACTTTGGAAAAGAATGTGGTAGTGTCTTAAAAAGATAAACATACACCTACCATATGATCCAGTTATTAACCTTCAAGTACTTACTCAAGCAAAATGAAAGTATATATCCCTACAAAGACCTGTACATAGATGTTTATCACAGCTTCATTTGTAAAAGCCAAAAACTGGAAACAACACTAATGTCTATCAAGATGTGTATAGATAGACAAACTACGGTATATCCATACAATGGAATACCACACAGAAATAAAGAGGAATAAACTATTGATACATGCTACAACATGAATTAATCTCAAAATAACCATGCTGAATAAAGAAGCCAGAAAAAAATGAGTACACACTCATTTATGGTTCTATTTATATAAAATTCTAGAAAATGCAAAATAATCTATATTTAAAAATGCAGATCAGTGCTCACATGGGGATAGGTTTTTGTGGAGAAAGGGTTTAGCAGGAGGGAGAGATTACAAAAAGGCAGAAGAAAACAATTGAGGGTGATAGATCTGTTCATTATCTTGATGTTGATGGTATCACAGGTGTATACATATGTCAGAACTTATCAAATTGTACACTTTAAATATGTGAACTTTACTATCAATTATATCTCAATAAAGCTATTAAAAATTTTAAAAAGGAAAGGAAAAATAAAACCCACTTCTCTTTATCATCTCCTGGTGTAATGGATGTTATATGTGCTAATATATATTCCTCCTGTGATAACTTTACAGCATGACCTTCTTCAATAAGGTTGTAAGCTCCTTGAAGGTAGAGACAATGTCCCTTACACTGTTGTTTTGTTTAATTTCTCAGAGTATACTGGTTAGAGTTCTGGCAGAAAATTGATGAAATACTCAAATTGAGGTAATTCAAGGAGATTTTAATAAAAGGACTTTTTACCAAGATGAGGTCAGGGTTTAGGGACCTCACACATGAGCTAGTATGTTACTGGGGCAGGTTACAGTGGCGTGTTGTTATCATCAGTATGTCTGAGGGGGCAGGGGAAAAGTGTGCTTATCAGAACCTGGAATCAGAGAGAAAGTTGTATGGAGAGGGCTATAACCTTCAGTAGGGGGATACAGCCAGCTTCAATAAGCATGCAGTGGGAGAGCTGTGGGAATAGCTAACTGAAGTCACCATTTTACTCTCTTGCTGGAGCTTCCCATTGCACAGACCGAACTGGATATCAGAGCATAAGGAAGACCATTGACATGGTCTATACAGGTCAGTCTATGGAGATAGAGAGCAGGGCACGGAAGGGTGGAGAGTGGGTCTGAAGGCACAAATGGGGATAGGTAACACACAGGGTATCCAGAATTATGTTGAATATGTGCTCATTTTGCAAGTGCTTCTTGTCTGATTGATAAATTGTTGATTTTTAAAAACTTGACAAAAGTTTTTAGTCTGCCTTAGAAGAATGACTATGCATTGGCATTTGAAAGCATTTCTTTAGAACCATCTGAAGATTCAACTGACAGTTATTTTCTCACCATTGCCTCCTCTGTCCTTCCAGTTCTATTAAAATTATGCCAAATAAAAAATTTCCAGAGATATTCCTTGATTTTTTTTCTGTTTTTTTTTTTTTTTTTTTTTGAGACAGAGTCTCACTTTGTTGCCCAGGCTAGAGTGAGTGCCGTGGCATCAGCCTAGCTCACAGCAACCTCAAACTCCTGAGCTCAAGGGATCCTCCTGTCTCAGCCTCCCGAGTAGCTGGGACTACAGGCATGCACCACCATGCCCAGCTAATTTTTTCTATATATGTTGTTAGCTGTCCATATAATTTTTTCTATTTTTTAGTAGAGACGGGGTCTCGCTCTGGCTCAGGCTGGTCTCGAACTCCTGAGCTCAAACGATCCGCCTGCCTCGGCCTCCCAGAGTGCTAGGATTACAGGCGTGAGCCACTGCGCCCGGCCTTTTTTCTTTAAACTCTTTCCTTTAAACCCTGGCTGTATTCCCCTACTGAAGGTCATAGCCCTCTCCACATAACTTTCTCTCTGATTCCAGGTTCTGATAAGCACACCTTCCCCTTGCTCCCTCAGACACAGATGATTAGGTAAACTATAACCACTGGTTGGAGCTCTGATTTTTTTAAAATGTCCCTCTAAAACAGTTTGCACATTCAAATAAATTTGGGAAACTAAACAAAGGGAAACCCATTTATACTAAAATTTATTAGTGCCCTTAATATGCAACTGTGCTTAATAACTCTCCTAGAATAGGTAATGGACATAGTATTTCCCAAGTTTATTTAACTGGAGGTTTTTTTGCTTGTTTCTTTGTTTGTTGGTTGGTTTTTTTTTTTTTTACCTTGAGAAACCAGGGTTCTAGGGAGCTTGCTCTGGGAAACATAGGAAAGACATGGACAAGAGGTCAACAGCACTCCAGGCCCCCTCCGTTCATAGACAAACAAAAGACGGTAGTAATTTCCAGGGTTCCTGTAAGGTGATATGTGGAAAAGGATGTAGGGGAGTGTCCTAAGCAGGTGAAGACAGGTCCCTGGACAGATGCTGGGCTGTCACTAAAATAAGTTCACAACCATGGAACTATATATTCCAGGCTTAACCCAGAGTGGAGCTAATTTTGTTTCTCTGTTTATTCCTTGGAAAAGAAGACAGGAAATTGCACCTTTGATAATATTGGTCAGAAGAGAAGAAAGGTAAGGGAGAAGATTATTTTATGTCCTATGAAAGGTAGGTCCCAAATTGCCAAAATCCTGAATGTTTCCTTGGCAGTCCCTCCATCCACCGTATTAGACATTCATATCCACATGAAATCATTGTTAGACAACACTTAGTGTTCCACTAATTGAGAAGAATTACCTGAAGGGTTTTTAATGGGTCTATTCTGTTGTGACTATGGGGACAAAGAACACACACACACACACACACACACACACACACACGCAATCTCTACTAGTAAGATACCTTAGGTATATTTTGAAAGACAAGACTCAATGGAACTGCTCATGAAAAAGACAGTATTTCATTAAATATGTAAGTATGTTAATGTTACACACCAATACAATAAATTGTGAGTTACACACTATAGGCAACTGGTATAAGAGAAATTTTAGAAAAGAGAAGGTAACATGCTCTATTGTCATCAAGGAAGCTTCTGGCAGGAGGTCTGTGGAGGGGCACCCTGATACCCTGTAGCATTCTCCAGGCTGCCTGGCAATGAGTAGAATGGGCTTAGTTTCTAACCCTCCCTCCGGCTGGTGGAACAGCTCAGGGTCTCAGCTTGCCACAAAGTCTCCGAGTGATATCAGCAAAGGCATACACCCACCCACCTCACTGCCCCGAAAAGCTGATGCCGAAGGTCAGATTCTGTTTAACTCCCAGCCCCCTGTATGGTTGCTCTTGTACCTGCCATATGAATAGGTGAAACAGCGAGAACACAGAGGTCCCACTCCTGAAGCATAAATCCTAATGTGTCCCACTCTTCCAGGCCCAAGCATTCCTCTCTGTGGGATGATGAGAGAGTGGAGAACTGTTTGTTCTGACCTGTGAGAGCCAGCTTGCACCATGCTGATTTCTGCCTATTTTCCTGTGCCCTTCACCCAAGAAATTCTATGTATTTATATACACAGTACACATTATATTTTCTTTAAAAATGCAACAGTAATGGAGTTTTAAGGGCAGAAAGAACTACTCTTCTGTCCAGTACCCAAGTTAACATGAACCAGTGTCATTAAAGACCAAGGAGTATGGTTTGGATGACACTGATTGCAATCATGTTCTTTAAGCATGATTTCTAAGTGGCATAGGTTTCTAGTGGCATACTGTCCCCTAACTCAACCCCTTCCCAGCTCTGGCTCCTTTATGTTTACCCTTTTCTCACCAAAGTCATAAAATCATAGAAAATTAGTGCTAGAAGAGATGTTAGAGAATGGCTATCCTAGGACCCTCATATGGGAGACAGGGAATTTAGGCTTACGGAAATCAAGTGATTTAAATATGAAAGAATGGGTTCTTCTGACTTCCAGTCCAGTGCTCTTTCCATTAGACCACACAGTGGCTTGAAATCAAAAAGAAACAAATGTAAGCAGAGAAGAACCCAATGCATGATCATGAAATGCTAACTTAAAAAATCACCTGTGCTGTATGCAGGCTCACAGGGTCTTGCCAACTCTTTCATATTCCTAAGGGGTGCCCTTCAGAACATACTAGTGAACACATCTTAGAAACAGGAATGGTACCCACAAGAAAAGTAAAAGTCTTTTTACTGCTTTTTCTTACTTATTTAAAGAATGCCTATGTTTTCAGAATAGCTACTCCTGTTTTCCAGCCAGTGCACTGCACACTAATCTTGAAACGAGCTCCTTTAGGCCTCACCTTTAAGGAAAAAATATGAACAGGTGACTGAAAAAAGTACTGCCTTCTCCAATACATCAAGGCATATTTTTCCAATCTGTGTGTGCAAGGGAGGGGACAGCAGTAGTTTGGGCCACCTTTACCCTACAGTACTAAGCAGAAGGAACAAAACATCAATGTTCTATAGCCTGGGCTACAAATAGAAAGGAGGGAATCATAAGATGAACAGAAAATGGATCACTCAAGTGCTAGGAGTGACTTCTCTCTCTAGGACTTTTCCCCTGATCCTCTATCCTGTGTCCTCCTCTTCCAGGGCAGGGGATTCTCTCTCTCTCTCTCTCTCTCTCTCTCTCTCTCATCTCTCTCCCTCCATGTGTATATACTGCACCTTCCTGTCCCCAACATAGCTTCAGCCTGTCTGTAACCAATCAGGCCAATGCAAAGAGGGCACAGTGTCAGATCCCCTGATTTTTAAATAGAAGGTGGTTGACAACAATTTTCTTTCCTGGCTCAGGATCTCCTAAGCACTCTCAGCATTAACAATGGTGATCAGGGCAGTACAGCCACCCCTACTGGTTGTGCAAATCTAAAAAGGCATGTGGATACAGTTACTTTCTGCCTCATCCATGCCCCTTCCCCCCATGTCTTTGGTTACCAGCGGCTAAAAGAAAGTGTAGACCTTCACAATGTTAAGGCACATTCATTTTTCATGTGGTTCCCCAAACAAGAGCTCCATCTTACAAATGAGACAACTGAGGTTTAGAGAGGATAAAGTGCCTTTCCTAGGGTCAGATAGCTGGTTAGCAGCTGAGTTGAGTACAGGGTCCCATAGTTCTGTGAACTAAAATAAAATCTTAAGCCCTCCCAGCTGACTGAATGGATTTCCTCTTGGCCAAGGAGACCCCAAAATTACCCTATGGCTGAGTTGCTGGCCATGAAAAGGGAGGTCAGACATGCCTCATCATGCCCCCCTCTTTCTTGGAGATAACCTTTGTAACTCATTAACAGACCTAAGGCTGTGTGAGACAGAGCTTAAACCACACCTGTAGGTCCTCAATTTACTTAACAGTTCACTTGAATCTGAGTATATGTCAGGTGGCTTGTCTCTGATTAACAGATTTCCTTACCTTAACTCAAGACATTCTGAGCCTTTAGACAAAGCTTCATTTCTTTAACAAATTACAAATGAAAGAATCTTTAAACCCACCTATAACCTGTAATGCCCAATTCAAGATGTCCTGCCTTTTGGGGCCAAACCAATGTATGCCTTCCATGTATTGATTTATGACTTCACGTGTAATTCCTGTTTCCCTGAAATGTATAAAACCAAACTGTAACCCAGCCACAGCGAGACCACTTGCTCAAGACTTCTTGGGTGTGGCTCACCAGGCCATGGTCATGTATATTTGGCTCAGAATAAACCTCTTTAAATTATTTTGCAGAGGGGATGGGTGTATACCTACATGATGAGTTTGTTGTGCACCATCTGGAGAATGGTCATGCTTGAATGTTCTGACTCAGGGGGATGGGGGGGTGGGGGGAGGAAATAGGGGTATAACTACATGATGAGTGCAGTGTGCACTGTCTGGGGAATGGACACGCTTGAAGTTCTGACTCGGGGGGATGGGCGGGACATGGGCAATATATATAACCTGAACTTTTGTACCCCCATAATAAGCTTAAATAAAAAAAAATTATTTTGCAGAGTTTGTGTTCTTTTCTATTGACAGTTCCTTCCAAGTGCCTAATTTCAGGGTGTTAGGAGTGAGGTATTGACCAATGTCAAGGCCTCAAGATCTGTTAATTTGCTACAAGGCCAGGCATGACTTATTACGTGACTATTAGGATAGAAGTGAAGGGGGACCCCATGATTATCTTTCCCATCTCCTCCTGCCATTTCTACAACTGCCAAAAGAACATCCTGGGAGACCCATTCTAATGTTACTATTGAGGTAAAGGGAAAACTTCCCCTTTTCCCTCAGAAGGTTCACTGAAAAATCAGCTCATACAACAGATTAATAAGAGGAAAGTTATACAAATTTTATTTTTACCATGCACATGGGAAGAACCACAGAGTGATTGCCCATATCCCAGTGAGATCCAAATACTTATATATCCTCATTTCAGAGGGAAGGGGGGAGATAGGGTTATTCTGTTGAGTGGCAATAAATGATTACTAGGGAGGATGAATAGATACTTGGGAAAATGAATGGATGGGGGAAATAGATTAACTTGTAAATGATTATCTTTGGCAATTAAATTAACCTGAGAGATGGGACATTATTTTGAAAATGGGTTGGGCCAGGTCTGGTTACATTCTCGATCTTCTTTCCTGCAAAAGATAATGAGATAATAGGGAGGGGAAGGAAAGACAATTTGTTTTTCTTGATGGGTTCCTCTGGTCTTTATGGAAATAGAAAGAAAGCCTCTTCTAATGCCTGTTGATCTCTAAGGGATTTTAATTCAAAATACTCTTTATACAAGGAGTCATATTTTGGGGTGAAATTTCCTGCATCCCTTTACTACCCACAAACTGGTTCTTGGCATTTCTATAAAGAATTATCTACCAAAGAAAACTTCTTTAATGTCATTTATAATTGAGGAAGAAATAGAGACTCTGATCACCCCCATGTGGTGTGTTCACAGATTGGGGTGGAGGAGCCTTTGGGAAAAGTCATTCCTGCTAAGCCTTGATGGAGCAATAAACAGAAGGCTCAAACTGTGCTCTACAGTCTCTCTGTGGGATATGGCCTGCAATCTTCATTATCAAAAGAGTGAGCATTGTTTTTTCTGCTTTTCAATAGGTAATTCACTCTTAGTCAAAGAGACTGTGGATAAAAATGCCCTGGGCTTTTGAAATTCACAGTCTGCTGGACAATAGTCCCCCAGTGTTA
Source organism: Eulemur rufifrons (assembly GCF_041146395.1). NCBI lineage: Eukaryota > Metazoa > Chordata > Mammalia > Primates > Lemuridae > Eulemur > Eulemur rufifrons. Next base: position 105,594,430 of record NC_091012.1, read on the forward strand.
TGAACGCCATAGTGAGAACAAGAAGTCCTTGGGCTCCCGCCCCTGCCTTCTCCTCTTCCCTCCCTGTCTCCCACACCTCCCCGCTTCTTTTACCTACCCTTCCCACTGCCTCCCAGCCCCCAAAACAGCTTTTGTGTTAATTCCTGCTGCCTTCACTTACAATGTCCCACTGTCATTCACAAACAATGACAAGTGTCACAGATGAAACCTCAGCTGCCTTGACCTGCTGAGCTCCAATTTGAAAAACAAGCAATTAAAAAAAATCCTCCTATCTGCTAATCTTCCTCCAAGGGAATCAGATGCAAAATCATGTTCTTTTTCATGAAAATGTTCCCAGGCTGTAGGTGTCAACAAAGGAAGTCTGCTGCATCCCACAGTGACTAGCAAGAAAACCTTCCTCCTCACCAGTAAAGAACAAACTGCTGTGAAACTTATCACCCACCAGAACTACATAGTCATCTCCCCTGTCTGTTTTAGTGGGCTTTTAAAAAAATATGGGGGAATTTATTGTGGAGCTTTGGTTAAAAAGGAATGAGTTGGGTTTACTACCATCTTTCACAACAAAGTGAATTGGACTTAAATAAATTACAATGTTTAAAGTGGTCTCAACCCTTCTAACACAAATGCCAGCCTTCCTCAGCAGTTACTTCATGCCAATAAACAAACAGCCTCTTCTCCCTCCTTCCTCTTGAAAAATAAACAGCATCTGTTAACATACACTGTTCCCACCTTGACAAGGAAAACCAAATGCCCCATTGCTTCAGCTCCCTCAGATCAGCTCAATACTGGCTGGAGGTACCCCCTCAAAAGGATGTCCCAAAGAAAGACTGCATTTTTCTCTTAAGGATACCAGTATTTTCAAATCAAAATCCAAACTCTGTCATCAAGGGATGTGATTATTCTCTGCCCAAATTAAGTAGTGGTGTGCAAGACAGAAGTCCATGAGGCAAATTATACCTCCCTCTAGCCATCCAGATAATGCCACCAGGTAAACATGTTTGTCTAATACAAGGCACCATTTCTCAAAATGTCTTCCACCTGCTCAGAAGCACGTAGAACATAGGGCTCCACCCCAAATATTCTGAACTGTAACCTCTGAATTTGAGCAAGTGGGTAATTCTCATGTCCACTCAAGTTTCAGAACCACTGGTCTAAATTAGAGAGTGATATGCACAGGTCCAGTGATTCTACCTATGTCTGACAAAGCTATTCTTTAGGCATCACAGAGGACAGAAGAGTTTTGAAAGTGTAGCCAACTCTCTATGCTTTCTCCATAAAAATTCTTTTAATTTAAAAATCACATGATATAGGAACATGAATGCCTACTTAAAAACAAACAATACACAAGACAAAGACAAATGCTCAGGTATGACTTAGACATATTTAATACCAAACAGAATTACTTTAAACTTCTACCTACATGCTCATACAATCTATCTCACCCACAGGCTGACTTTGGGTATAATCCTAGATCTGATTCCTGTGCTTTGGCTTTGACCTTATCCCAGCTGCATGCTTTTGGGATGTAGACCCACTCCCTTTGCTTCCTACCCTTCTTTCAAGAATTATTTCTCTCATCAGTTTCTGTCATTATAGAGCAGCAGCTCTCAAAGGGTAATCGAGGGGACACCAGGGGTTCCTGAGAACCTTTCAGGGGACCCATGGGGTCAAAATTACTTTCAAAACTAAGATGCTATTTGTCCTTTTCCCTCTTATTCCCTCATGAGTGTACAATGACATTTTTGGGGGGCTACATGATAAGGTATGACATCATCACTCTGATGGATAATGGAATGTATTTCTGTGTATTCCTGTGTTTTAAATTTTCTCAGTTTTCATTTCTAGTATGATAAAAAACAATATTAACCCACATAAACAAAAATTCTTTGGGGCCCAATTTTTATCAACGTAAAGGGGTCCTAAGACCAAATAGTTTGAAAACTGCTGTTAGAGAAAGTGAAGTCACATTTGTATCATGATGGGCCACACTTAGTAATTTTAGAATTCTTGGTCTATTCACTCATCTGCCATCTCCCTGATGATCAATCAGTGAGCAGCTAGTTTCTGAATGCCCATTATATGGCAGGCACTATATGTATGGCAGTTTGAAGAAAGGAAAAGGTAGGAAGGAAGGAAGAAAGGAGGGAGGGAAGAAAGGAAGGAAAAAAGATAAAGGAACAGAGAACAAAGAATGAGCTGCTTACTGGAGTTTACAGTCTTCTATAATTCTGTCTATGAGTAGCATCAGAATCATCCAGAAAACATTTCAACATAAACATAGGTTGAGGCCAGGTTATTTGTATTTCCTGAAGCTCCTCAGGTGATTCTAATTCATAACTTTAGTTAAGGACAACATCTAAAATAATTGCCTCAAAATACTGAGGTACAGATTCCTCTTCCTCATAACTTATTGGAGTTTACAGTACCTGTAAACATGGCAGGAGGCAACAGGAAGACATTTATCTAAGTGAGTACAGGAAACATCGTGGGACTCTGTCAGTTAATGGGAGGACAAGGCAGGCAAGAAGCATTGCGTATCCAGGTCCAATAATAAGATTAAGGGACAAGGATTCAACAGCACTATGGAAAGCAAGGAGAGCATTGAGTCCTGAGTATGAGGGGAGCTGATCAAGATTCTTTTGCAAGAATGAAGACAAGGACCTTAGCTTCAGAACTTGAGCAAAAGTAAATGTCAATTAGGCAAGAGGCCAGGAATCAAAGCCAGGTATGTAAGGAAGGCAGAGTTTACATGTTCACTCTTCTTAAATTTACTCTAGATGCAATATTGGTTCTAGAAGGTGGGAAACGAAGCTAGGAGTGGTGTGGCAGGCAAGAAGGCTTTCAGGGCCCCAGAGGTGAGTGTGGAAGGCATAAAAAGAGGAAGCAGGCAAATCACCAAGCTTTTAAAAGAAAGTGTTAATCACTCAAAACACTTGGAAAAAAGTGGCATGGGTGAGAAACTACGGTAATATGTCTTAAGTTCGGGGCAAATAAGTAAGAACCTCGCTTACCTGGGAATCATATCTTGATTTGCCTTTGTTGTCTTGATTCTAAATATTGCAAAGCACTTTCTAGTTTAATCTGGGCTTCCTACAGGAAATCAGTGCTCCATAAAACCTAACTATTTTCTTAAGTAAATCCCCTCGTCCTAGCTTTTTTTCCTTCTCATTTGCCTTTTTTACCTAAATTTAATTTGTTGTTAAATGGGATCCATTTCATTAAGATCTTACTATATATACATTTATTCTCAATTGAAAAATCATATACCAGGCTCTTAAAAAGTTTCATCCAGAATGCTGCATAACATTTACTTTTTAAAATAGTACAAATTTAAATAATTAGTTGATGAAAGGTTTTCAGAATTTTATGACTTTGGACAGAAATGTGTGGAATTGCTGCATACTTCCAGAGATACTTCATGCTTACATCACAGAGCACCTGGCCGCACCAGAGCCATTTTCTAACTAATTGGTTGATTGATCCAATCAAACAAAGATGGTGGAGCGACTTTGTGGATGTAGTGTTTAAACTCTGAGCATGTCCTTAGCAGGAATTCCTTTCACAGGAAATAACTTAGTTTTTCTAGTTCTGTGCCCAGTGGTATCATAGATAAAATTGCTATAATAGTTGATCCTCCATAAATAGCAGCTAAGTACGTGGACTGGAGACACATGACCTTATTTGTACAGTAATAGGTGTCTAAATTATAAAATTGTCATTGAATGAATAAAACTCTTTTTCCAAACTCAACACCTCATAGATAGCTATTTATTAGACTCCTAATTTTTTGCTAGGTAAAGTTAGATGCAGTTTTCAACACACTAGATCGTGTCAATGAGCCCACTTTGGGAAACATAGATTTAAAACCCAAAATTTCCCCTCCAACCACTGAATACACCCTTCTCTCCTTCTCTTTCTTTGTTTTCTTTGCCAACTCTTACACTTTTATTTCACTTTCTTCTCCTCTCTTTCTAATTTCCCTTCTAGTGCCAACAGCCTAGGATTCTTTAATTCTTCATCACCCAAAGTAGATTTCTCTGTTGAACTCACAGTCAGATCACTCATTCACTCATTCATTCATTCACTCATTCATATATTCAAACAATCAGTAATATTTGTGGTGCAGCTTCTATGTACCAGGTTTGGCTACTACTGGCTTCTTTTTGAGGTCTCCTCTTCCTTTGCCCTTCCACATCCCACTTTCCCACCCCTCCCAATAAATAGAAACATACACATTCACATATTCATGGTAAGGATTTTATAATCAGAAGTGAACACATCCCATTGAATTCAGCCACTCTTTCCTGTACTATATAATAGGCAGGTATTTTTCCTTCTGGTCTTACATGTCATCTTCCCTTTCAAACCCTTTACCCAATGGCTAGAGGATTTCATATTTTTCTCTATCTGAGTGGAATATTGGGTCCCTCACTCCATGACCAAATACTTTGAGGCCAATCCTTCCATCAATCAATTATAAAAAGTTAGAAATGACTCTGGGAATCCTGTCCCCACGTCAGAGCATAGCATCAGGAGAATTGGATGTAACGTTTGTCTGTTTTTTGACATTTCGACAAACAACTGAAGTTTATACTCCAGGCCCCTCGAGTAGGTTTTGGGAAAGGACTGTCCAACTTAATGATAAAACTAAAGAAGTCTACAGTAGACTTTAACTTGAGGGTACACATAAGGCGCTTTTTAAATTCAATAAACATTTATTGAGCACCTCTCATGGGCCAAGCCCTGTGCAAGCCACTGAGGAAACAAAGATGAGTTATACCCAAATTTTGTTCTCAAGAAGTGCCCAAACTAATGAGTCATATACATGAATCACTGACTGCAATCAATCAAAATATTAGGTAAGAGGAACAAACTATTATTTATGAGCAACTATGAGCAAACTATTATTTATCCCTGTTATAGGAGTTAAGAATGAGGGCAGAGAGTCAGGGACACAACAGAGAGAAAGTGATATTTGAATTGGTACTTGAAAGGTGAGCAGTAATTTTCCAGAGGGAAAAAAAGTAAGAGGGGAAAAGAAACAGCTTATAAAACTGCCTTTGAAATGGCTTGCTGTATTCAGGGACTAGAAGAACTGAAGAGGTGGATTACTTGATGAGGTCAAAGATGGCCTCAATGGCATTTCCACAAATAAAAACATCAGCTGCCTCTTCCCTTGCAAAGTGTCTTTGTTTTGCTCACTACTCCATTTCAGTGAATCACCAGCTGGATGTAACCCAAGCAACCTTGGCAGATGAGGACTTGTTTTACCTGTAATGGATTTTAAGGACTTGCTTTAGCCGACTCTTTTCAATGTATAATTCTCATTGTCAGAGTATCTACACTATCTGAACTTATGAGCTTATTCTGCCGCATGATTTTGTAGAATGAACTCTGGAAAGGTATGTTTATCAAATTTAAAGGATATTGTAGGTAGGGGATAGCAAATTTATCAGGATGACAGAGTCTGTCCAAGATGAATTCAGGCTGGAATTGTGGCACAGATCCAATGAGAGGAAAAGTAATAAAGAGTATTTAGAGTTCTTGAATTTGGGCTCATAAAGCCAAATAGGCTGAATAGAATCAAGTGTGAAATAACATAGGTCTCCATTATTTCTAAGTTCAGTGTACGTTGACAGGGAGAATCTTCTCAAAATACCTAATGAACTTGAAGTTATCACAATTTTATACCTTTTTAGAACAATCAAACAACCCCTGAAGTATTGTGTCCGCTTCTGGAAAGCACCCTTTAAAGATGCTTACAAAATGGCCTAGGCCCAGGAGAGAAACAACGGGATGTGAGAGGGTTGAGAAAACATATCACAAGATAAAAGCTTGAGTATCAGAGAAATCAGAGTAAAGAGGGGCCAGTAATCATCTTCAACTAAGAAAAGTGTGTGTGCGTGTGTGTGTGTGTAACCTCCATATGATAAAACTAAAAGCAAATGGACATTTCAGGAGATTGATTTTGAAAATATCATTGTGTAAACACCATAGTATTTCAATATATGCTGAGATCTCTTTCTGTATTCTTTAGGCTGTCTACAAATTCATTAGTTTAGCCCTGTGCCATTACCATACTATTTATTATTATTTTAATATTTTTATTATCCTACTTTACTCCCTCTATTAGCTTTGTATTTACACCTATTACCATCAGTATTGTAGTGGTTATCTTAGAAATTACAAAAACATCTTTAACTTATTACAGAATACCTTTAATTAATACTTAAACCATGTCCTCAATGATACAAGAACTTTACAACAGTTTAACTCTGCTTACTCCTCCACCTATTTTGATGTTATTGCTACATTTTACTTCTATATATTTTATAACCCCCCAAAGACATTGTTATTATTGTTGGTTAAACAGATAGTAGTCTTTTATATTTGCTCACATATTTACCTTTTTTGAGGGCTGTCCACTTCTTACACTTCCATGCTTCTATATGAGATTCTCTTCCTCCAGATTGAAGAACTTTTAGTGTTTCCTGTAGTGTGAGTCTCCTGGTAATAAAATCTCTCAGATTTGTTTGTTTGGAAAATCACTATTTTGCCTTTGTTTTATGAAGGACGTTATCTCTCAGTATAGAATTGCAAGTTGGCAGTTGTTCTTTTTTTTCTTTTAGCACTTCAAAGATGCCATTCCATTATCTTCTGGCTTCCACAGATTCTGTTAAGAAGTCACCCATAATTCTTACTGTTGTCCTCCCGAAAGTAATAGATCTTTTACTCCCATTGGCTGCTTTTGGAATTTTTTCTGTATTTTTGGTTTTCCACAGTTTGACTATTATATATCTTACTGTCATTTTCTTATTATTGATCCTGCTTCTTGAATATACAGGTTGGTATCTTTCAACAGATTTGTAAAATTCTTAGCTATTATGTCTTCAAATACTGCTTTTGTCACATTATCTCTCTCCTCTCATTCTGCTGCTCCACTTACGTATATTAGAATTGTTTACCATGTCTCAATCCCTCCTATGGTTGGTTCCAGTCTTCAAATTTTTTTTCGTTCTTTCTTCTTTGTGCTTCAGTTTGGATATTTTCTATGGACTTGTCTTTGAGTTCAATTATCCTATCTTCCGTTTTGTCTAGTCTGCTGTTAAATCTATCCAATAATTTCTTAATTTTAGGTGTTATGTTTTTCAGTCCTAGAATGCCCATTTGATTCATTTTTATAGATTTAACTTTCTATTTAAAAATCCTATATTTTCATTCATTTTTTCCATCTTTTCTTCTATTTTCTTTAACATATTAATCACAGTTATTTTTCAAGTTCATCTCTATTGACTCTATTATCTGGATCATCTCTGGGTCTAATTCTCTGTTTTATTTCATGATCATTAGTCTATTTTTCTTGATCTTTGAAATTTTAATATTTTTTATTGTATGATAGATATTGTTTAGATATTATACAGGTTCTGGTTTATGTACTTATCACACTGTTTTAATGACTTTAAGAAATAATGATAATTGTGCCTTCCTCTCTAAACTTTATAACCTTTTCTCTCTTGCATATAGTTGCTAGATAATACTCTATATAATAAAAACAGTGATAGTGTGAGAGTAGGCATCCTTGTCTTATTTCTGATCTTAAAGGTAATAAATGACTCTAACATTTCACTGTTATGCATAATGTGCTATAGATGTTTGTTAGATACTCTTCATCAGGTAAAGAAAGTTCCCTTAAATTAGTTTGCAAGGATTTTTTTTTGTAATGGATAGGTTATAATTTTTATTAAGTGCTTTTTGGCATCTAATAAAATGGTAATACTTGTATCCTAATTATCCTGTTAATGTAATAAATACTATTAAAAGATTTTCTAATGTTAAACTATCCTTGCATTTTTAGTTATAGTTTACAATTTCTTTTCTTTTTCCTTTTTTTAATTTCAGAATATTATGGGGGTACAAATGCTTTGGTCACATAAATTGCCTTTGCACTGCCCTAGTTAAAGCTACAAGCGTGCCCATCCCCCTGACGGCATGCACTGCATTTGTTAGGTGTGAATTTACCCATCCCCCTTCCCCCTCCCACCTGCTCAATCCCCCATAAATACTACTTTCACATGTGCACATAAGTGTTGAGCAATTAGCACCACTTTTTTTCCTTCTGGGAGTCTGAAACTTTATTTTTATTTTTATAATTTTTTTTTATTTCAGCATATTAGGGGGGTACAAATGTTTAGGTTATGTATATTGCCCTTGCCCCATCGAGTCAGAGCTTCAAGCGTGTCCATCCCCCAAATGGTGCACACTGCACCCATTAGGTGTGTATATACCCATCCCCTTCTCCCCCCTCCCATCTGCCCAACACCCAATGAATGTTATCACTATACATACACTTAAGGGTTGATCAGTTAATACCAATTTGATGGTGAGTACATGTGGTGTTTGTTTTTCCATTCTTGTGATACTTCACTTAGAAGAACGGGCTCTGGCGCCAGCCAGGATAATACAAGAGGTGCTAGATCACCATTGTTTTTTGTGGCCGAGTAGTACTCCATGGTATACATATACCACATTTTATTAATCCACTCATGTATTGATGGGCACTTGGGTTGTTTCCACATCTTTGCAATTATGAATTGTGCTGCAATAAACACTCAAGTGCAGATGTCTTTTTTATAAAATGTCTTTTTTCCATTGGGTAAATACCCAGTAGTGGGATTACTGGAATAAATGGTAGTTCTACTTTTAGTCATTTGAGGTATCTCCATACAACTTTCCACAGAAGTTGTACTAGTTTGCAGTCCCACCAGCAGTGTATGACTGTTCCTATCTCTCCCCATCCATGCCAACATTTGTTGTTTTGGGACTTTTTGATAAAAGCCATCCTCACTGGAGTTAAGTGATATCTCATTGTGGTTTTGATTTGCATTTCCCTGATGATTAAAGATGTTGAGCATTTTTTCATGTTTGTTGGCCATTAGTCTATCTCCTTTTGAAAAGTTTCTGTTCATGTCCTTTGCCCACTTTTTAATGGAGTTGTTTGATTGTTTTCCTTGCTGATTTTCCTAAGTTCTATATAGATGCTAATTATCAGCCCTTTATCGGATGTGTAACATGCAAATATTTTCTCCCATTCTGTATGTAGGTTGTCTATTCATTCTGATGATAGTTTCCTTGGCTGTGCAGAAGCTTTTTTAATTTGATTAGGTCACATTTATTTATTTTTACTGTTGCTGTGATTGCTTTGTGGGTCTTCTTCATAAATTCTTTGCCTAGGCCAATGTCTGTAAGAGTTTTTCCAACATTTTCTTCTAGAATTGTTATGGTTTCATGCCTTAGGTTTAAGTCTGTTGTCCACTGTGAGTTGATTTTTGTGAGAGGTGAGAGGAGTGGATCCTGTTTCAATCTTCTACATATGACTATACAATGCCTTTTGCAGCAATTTGGAAGAAACTGGAGATCATTGTCCTAAGTGAAGTATCTCAAGAGTAGGAAAACATACACGACATGTACGTTCTAATAAATTGTAACTAACCCATGTGCACAAAAGCACACAGAAGGAAGTACAAGTCATTGGAAATCAAGCAGGGGCAGGGCGAAGGAGGGGAAGGCCCAAAACTCAGCTAATGGGTACAATGAACATATGGAATGGGTAATGGGCACATTTATAGCCCTATCTGAAGGCATGCATCAAAAACATCTGTATCCCCTTAATATTTTGAAATAAAAAACCAAAATGGTATTCATCTGTCTTTTTTTTTTTTTGCATTGGGGTAGATTTTTGACTATTGAGCAAATTTTTTCAAAAATAATTGTTGTTTTTAGGGTTTTAATTCTTCCTCTCTAATCAATTTTGATATTAAATATTTTTCTAAAAATTCACATCTGTGGTAGACAGTATAATGGTACCCTGAAGACGTTCACATCCTAATTTTAGACTCTGTAAATATGCCACTTATTATACATGGCAAAGGGACTTTATAAATGGAATTAAGGTTGTTCATAAACTGACCTTAAAATAGAGAGATTACCCTGGATTATCTGGGTGACAATTTAATCACAAAGCCCTTAAAAGTGGGAGAGGAAGGCAGAAGAGAGGAGTCAGAGAGATATGGTACGAGAAAAACTCAATCCATTGTTCTGGCTTTGAAAATGCAGTATGGGGGCCACAAACTAAGGAATGCAGATGGGCAGGAGGCACACAGCCATCCTTTAGGCAGCAGTTGAGCCAGGAGCTGGAAATGCTATAAGAGCTGATAGAGCTGGTTTCTTTTCATCTGGCTAATCTTCTACGTACATACTTTCTCTGTTGCACTTAAACAGAAGCTAAATTAGTTGGCCCCAATCACAGCTTTACACCTTTTCCCCACCTTTGAGCACACAACACTGAATTCAATCCCCATATTCTAAACACACACACTCAGAAAAAGGAACTTGATTGGCCCAGTTTGGATCAGTTACACACCCTGGTCCAATCATTGGTGACAAGGGGGTAGGCTCATGTGGCCCATTACCCACTCAGCAAGAGCGCATTACCCACTCAGAGAAGAGGTGTGAGTGCCAGGAAACTTTATTGTCATGCCATGATTATGCCTTTTCTTTTCCTTGCAGCCCCAAATCATCTGCCTCCACAGGACAAATGGATTAAATACCCTCTGAGGGAAGCATCATGAGAGTAACTGAAAGCCCAAACTTCAGAAATAGTGCAAGCCAGGCAGGAAAGCATGCTTGGAAAGAAAAGGAGAGAAAAGATATTACCCATGAGTTATCTGGGTCTGAAGGTGATGTGAGAAAGGAGGGAGAAAACATTACTAACTAGCTTCATCCTCAAAGACATCACCACCGCTTCTGCCTGCCTTTCTGAGGTAAAAGGAAAAGGTGATTCACCAGATGGCAGTATATGGGGCTTCTGGTCAATGTGAGTACCAACTAAAGGTCTCTCTCCATGACTGCCCTACCCATCACTTGATCTTTGGTGTTGCTATGTATCTCTGGCCTCTGGTTTCCATTCAAAGCACAGGGCTTCTCAAAGGGTGGCAGCTGAAGCCATGAACTCAATATGTGGCTTTACCCAGGATACACTTATTGGGTCTGCACTATCCCTTGGCAGAAGTCAACCCCTCCTCCTTTCCCTTAAAGACCTTTTTTACATCTAGGCATATAAAGCATGGAGCTGCAGAAACCCAGTGTCTTCTCTCCCTGCTCCATAGAGTGTTCAACCTAAATTGACCCTAGGGTTAAGCTGTGGGCTGGGCCTGGGCCTGGCCAAAATTGTGAAGTGGATATCGTTCATCCTCTGGGCCTTTCTCCCTCTAGGTCATCCTCTAGCTCTGTCAATCTTCACTCAAGGAAGGAGTTCTCCTGGACTCTTCATTATCACCTCTCCACATCTAAACCTGCACTGGTCCTTCCTAGCATAACATTAGACAAGTGGGCCTCAAAGTGTGGTCCTCAGACTAGGAACATTAGCATCACCTGGGAACTAGTTAGAAATGCAAAATCTTGTGCCCAGACTCAGACCTACCAAATCAGAAACTCTAAGGGTGGGGTCTCAGTCATCTGTATTCTATGTAGCCTTCTAGGTGATTCTAATGGGGGCTAAAGTTTGAAAAACACCATTTAAGAATGAATGATTAGTCAGCCTATCCTATAGGCAAAGTCAAATTTTAGCCTTTTCCCACCCTAGGGACCTCTTATTTTAGGTTTATTTGTGCTTTTCAGTCACCAGAACTGCCTATGTAATTTGCTAGCTCATGGAAAAATGGAAATGTGGGGCCTCTTGTTCAAAAAGCAAGAAAATAATGTCAGAAAAGTATACTTAAGGCTTTTCTCCTTTCTTACCCATCTCTCTTGACTTGCCATGGTGGGTTTTTTTTTTTTTACTTATAATTTAATACCATTATGATCAAAGAAAAGTCAAAACTTTTTAAGTTATTAGCATAAATTTTACCTTTCTTCTTTATATTGTGCAATGTCATTTTGAAATGCAAATATTAGAGTATTTAACTCATATGCAGAACCACCAAAACTTCACAATTTGCATTTTGTGGCTTGTCCCTGGAAGGTGCCTCAAGTTGGTCAGAAGGGATAGACACAAGCCAGATTCGGGAAGTTGGAAAAAGAAAGAGAGGATTCCTCAGGCACAGAGTCAGCTGAGAGAGTGCTCCCAGCACAGGACACCCATGGGACAAGCGCAGATCCTCCCAGGCATCCAAGGCCTCCGCCCTGCTACATGGAGTGTACTTGCTGAGGCCTGATATACAACAGTTTCACTCTCCTGCCAGCTGCTGAACCAATACCCCATCAGGGAGGCAGAGCTTAGGGAAGTCCAGCCAGTGTTCTTCCCATGATCTGTTGCCCCAACACATGGAAGATGGGTGGCCCCTACAGATCTTTAAACCTCTGTGTCAACATGCACTCAGTGCCTAGATCATGGATGGGCAAGGGGCTTGCCCCCACTAACACATAGCTACCTACCTGATGTGCCATGGTACTACCAGCCTTGGGCAGGGACAACCACTGCAATGCTTACCCAGGGTTGCCACAGAGTGCAGGCACCCAACTCTGCCCTCCCCACACTAGCACCCAGACCCTTTCCAAGGTCAGATGGCATCAGCTGTTGGAGGTGAGACCAGATGGGGCATGGGGTATCAGAGGCAGGGAGCACATGGCTGAGAACCTTCCCTAGGGAGGTGGCAGGAGGTGAGACCTTCCCTGAGCTGAGGCTCCAAGCTCCTTGCATATGCCTCATTGTCCCTTCAGATGTCGTTTACAAAACACAAATTCAAAAATCAGATAATTAAGAATTTGGAGATGTTAACCATGTAGCATTAAATCCCAAGCACAGAGCCCTTCTAAGCATGGGGCCCTGTGTAACTGTACTGGTCACATGCCTATGAAGCCAGCCCTGCCAGCACTCCTGAAATGAGTAGGGTAAAGACTAAACAGATCAATGGCATACTTATCCAGGCTCCATACTGCCTTAGGAATACAAGAACCTCAAAATATGACCCCTGATTACTTCTTCAATCTCATATATACCTACTGCTCCTGCTGCAACTATAGGTTCTAGCCAAATTGAACTTACTAGCAGTTGCTTTAGTATACAAGACTTTCTCAGCTTTCCGTTGCTTCTGCTTCTGCCTGGAATGCTTTCCACTTTTACTACCACCACTTGCATCTTTACTTTCCCCTCCACTCCTTTCTCCTCTCTAACTTCATCTTTCAGGCGCCTACTCTAGCTGCATCAGGCAACCTGTGTGGTACCACGGTGCATTCATCCCAATTGTGGGAATTCAAGTTGCCTGTTTACCTATATGTCCCTACAATAGTTATAAACTCCAAGAAGGCAGAGCTGGTGTCTTGTTCACTGCTCTATCTTCAGTGCTTGACAGAGTATTGGCAAGAATAGAAAACAACAATACTAATTAAATGGATGACTGGTCCACGCTGTAAGACTTACAGTGTGCTTTCACTGAAATAACCACCTGTCAAAATATCTTATGACTAAATACTGTAATCTTTTGTTCTCTGATTCATACACAGCACCACTTCGCTTTTTGATATTGTTTTCATATCTGTCAGATAGTTTTAAATTGTTGAAGTTTACAAGGACTTTCTTCAGATAAGATGAGTGTTTTCTATCACTGCAGTCTCTTCTTGCTTCAGTAGAATTTATATCTTAAAAGTTTTTTTTTTAAAAAAAAAAAACCTTTCCTATTTTTCATTTGCTTCAAAAGTATTTATGATAACTTCAAGTGGTGGTGACCCCAGAATTATGATCCTCAAATATCTTTGGATCATCAGCATAGGATATTGCAAGTAGGGCTGTGTATAGGTTGGGGCTCTCCAGATAGGTCAGCATGTGTAAAGGCTTTAGGCTTAGAAATCCTTTAAATATAAAAATAAATAAAATAAATGTCAGTTATATCTGCTCTCACTGGGTACTCAGACATAAAAACCTCTCATTTTCTGAGAACCCTAAAGAGACAACTTGGGATTCATCTGAATCATTTGTCATTGATTCCTAAGAGATAGATAAAAATTAGGCAATAGCACAGCACATGGAGGGAAGGAAATTCGGATGTCTTTGCTGCCCATTCCCTTCAGAGTGGTGCTCTGCTTTGTCACTGTGTTCAGAGGTCAGAATCCCGAGCCCCAGAAAGAGCTGAAACATGCAGTGGCCCTCTGAGCTTTCCATCACCCAGCATTCATGTTGACTTGGCTTTGAGGCTAACAATGGAAAGCTAGAGTTAGATTTGTCAAACTGTGCCTTGTATAAATTTCCCTGGTGTCTGAAGGCTATTTTGAAAATGTATTTAAGCTTCTAGTACTCCTGTGAAATTACTGGTTTAAAAAATATGTCACTTGTTTGGTGGACATAACTTTTGAAATAATTCATTCTCTTTTAAAGTAATACTGTAATTTTTACTCAGTAGTAATGTGTTTGTTCTAAAGCATGCATAATCTATAAGGCAAATTAAGCCATGATTATGTGACTCCTTGGAGGAAGAAGACACATTTGCTTGACTTGACCTAGATGAAAACAACCACTGGATGGAGAAACAATGTGTAATTTCTACAGCTACTTATGGTTCACTTCTGTAACATTTGTTTAATTATTCATATTTTCAATATCTCTTCCTACTTATAACATGAACTATGGAACACAAATTGTATGCATGTTTATTCTATAACATTATTTAAAAAGTGGTTAAGAACACACACATTCTGTTGAGCTAGAGTGCCTGGATTCAAATCTGGACTTTGCCTGGCTCTCTACCTATGAGACCTTGGGCCTCTCTGAGCCTGAGTTTCTTCATCTGTACAGAGGGGATAATGATAATACTCACATCACAGGATTTATGTGTAAGCTATTACATGATTTAACATGTTTCTTTATATTTAGCACCATAGAAATATCAGAGATAGGAATGACATGAGCAAGATGGCAGAACAGATATTTTCTACTATTCTCTCCTCAAAAATATAGAGTTTGATAACCACTCACAAATGAGAGTACCTTAATGAGAGTCCAGAAGTCCAATGGAGAAGTTCCAGCACACCACTGGAGTGAAAAATCTGAAAATAACTGCACTGAGGAGGATAAAAAGAGTTTTGCTTCCCCTCCCTCACTCCTTCCCCAAGGGAGCACAGCTCAGTACCAAGAGAAACCCCATCAGCCTGCAATTTATCCCATAGGGAAAAGTGAGAGAATAGTGAGTGAGTATCCAGTTTTCCCTAGGCATGCAGGATGCTGCCTAAGAGGCCAATTTCTTTCTTGTCCCACACAGAATACTGAGGTGATCAGCACAGCCAAGTGGTTGGGAGAGGCTAAGGGCAGGGAAGAGAGGAAGAGACTCACAGAAACCAGGGCTTTGGACTCAATAAAGGGCCACAGATTCTACTAACCACTTAACAGACTCCATTAGGAAACCTGAACCTTTAATTCTGTACATGCTTTACCTTCTCCCACTCATGGCTGGCTTTCCATGCCTACCCCTGCAAATGGCAAATGTGAGCCTCTGAAGATAGCTTGTGAGCATGTATGGTCAGCCAGCCTGACTCTATGGGATTGGAAGAAGGCACAAGACTTGAGCATTTCAGGATACAACCCTAAGGAAAACAAACAGGAGGTTGTCAGTACCTGGCCTCACTTTACAGGACTAAGAAAAGACATACAGTCTTAATAATTTTTCCCTAAGAGGAAACAAGAAGGGTAGAGTGGGTATATCCATAGAAAATGTCTGAGAGAACCTTAGAATCCCTAGTTGAGCTAGTTAGTGAAGGTATTTCTATCCTGGAGACAGTAAACAAAGACTGGAGGAGAAGACTTCTTCTTTAAATGTGAAGACAGCAACACAATACTTTAAGGAACATAAAAAAATCAAGAAAACATGGCATGGCCAAAGCAATACAATAATTTTCCAGTAACCAACCCCAAAGAAATCAACATCTACAAATTCCCTGGCAAGGAATTCAAAATAATTATTTTAGGGAAGCTCAGTGAGCTACAAGAGAATGCACACAGATAACTAAGCAAATCCAGAATAACAATACATAAACAAATGTATTCAGAATTAAGGAGAGATAAAGACTTCCAGGTAAAGAAAGCTAAGGGAGTCCATCACCACTAGACTTGCCTTACAAGAAATCCTAAAAGGACTTCTTTGAGCTGAAAGAAAACAATGCTAATGAGT
The DNA here is from genome assembly GCF_041146395.1 of Eulemur rufifrons. Lineage (NCBI taxonomy): Eukaryota > Metazoa > Chordata > Mammalia > Primates > Lemuridae > Eulemur > Eulemur rufifrons. The sequence continues at coordinate 105,610,584 of NC_091012.1, forward strand.
AACATAAAAACATATGAAACCAAACACCATATGTTCTCACTAATAAGTGGGAGCTAATAGATGGGTACACATGTGCACAAAGCTATATAAAGGACATGCAAAAACACGAAGGAAGAATGGTGGGAGGGTGGTTGTGGAATAAAAACTTACTTACTGGGTATAATGAACACTATTCTGGTGATGGGCACACCAAAAGCCCTGACTTAAGCATTATACAACATATCCATGTAATAAAAACACTTGTACACCTTAATTAATATTTTGAAATAAAAACCCATTAATAAAGTCAAAATAAACAAAACAAAACAAAAAAATATGAACATATAAATCTCACTGGTAAAGGTAAGTATACAGTCAAATTCAGAATACTCTAATACTGTAGTATTGGTGTGTACATTACTTTTAACTCTAGTATGAAGATTAAAAGACATAAGTATTAAAATAATAATAGTTACAATAACTTAGTAGTACACAATATAAAAAGATGTAAATTATAATATCAAAAACAAAATGTGGGAGAAGGGAAGTAAAAATGTAGTTTTTGTATGTGACTGAAGCTAAGTTGTTGGTTGGGTGCAGTGGCTCACACCTGAAATCCCAGCACTTTGGGAGGCCGAGGCAGGAGGATCACTTGAGGCCAGGAGTTCAAAACCAGCCTGGGCAACATAGTGAGACCCTGTCTCTATTAAAAAAGAAAGGAGGAGGAGGAGGAAGAGGAGGAGGAGCAGCTAAGTTGTTATCATATTTTATTTATTTACTTAGAGACAGGGTCTCACTCTGTCACCTAGGCTAAAGAGCAGTCATAATAGCTCACTGCAACCTCAAACTCCTGGGCTCAAGTGATCTTTCGGCCTCAGCCTCTTAAGTAGCTGGGACTACAGGTGTGCACCACCACACCTGGCTAATTTTTCTATTTTTTTTTTTTTTTGTAGAGATAAGGTCTTGTTCTCACTAAGGCTGGTCTTGAACTCCTGACCTCAAGCAATCCTCCCACCTCAGCCTCCCCAAGTGCTAGAATTACAGGTGTGGCCCACTGTGCCCATCCTGTTATAAGCTTTAAAAATACTTTTATGACTATAAGATAATTTATATCGGCCTCATGGTAACTACAAAGCAAAAGCCTACACTACATACACAAAAGATAAAGAGAAAGGGATCAAAGCACACTACTACTACAAAAAAAAAATCAAATCACAAAGAAAGATAGCAAGAGAGAAAGAAAAGCACAAAATAACTACAAAAAAGCCAGAAAACAATGTTTCAAATGGCAATAGTACGTCTTTATCTATCAATTACTTTAAATTTAAATGTACTAAATTACCCAATCAAAAGACATAGGGTTGTTGAAAAGATAAAAAATATCAACTATATGCTGCCAATGAAAAACATACTTCAGCCTTAAGGACACACATAGTCTGAAAGTAAAGGGATATAAAAAGATATTCCATACAAATAGAAATAAAAAGAGAACAGGTATAGCTATATTTATATCAATTTATATCATACAAATAGACTATAAGTCAGAAATTATAAAAAGAGACAAAGAATGTCATTATATAATGATAAAGGGATCAATTCATCAAGAAGATATAACAATTATAAATATATATGTGCCCAACAGTGGAACAGTTAAATATATAGAGAAAGTATTGAAAGATCTTAAGGGAGAACTAGACAGCAATACAATGATAGTAGGGGACTTCAATACCCCACATTCAAAAATGAATAGATCATCCAGACAGAAAATCAATAAGGAAACATTGTACTTGAATTACACTTTGGACCAAATGGACCTAATGGTCATATACAAAATATTCCATCTGACAGCAGCAGAATACACATTCTTCTCAAAGGAACACAGAATATTCTCCAGTATAGAGCATATGTTAAGTGACAAAACAAGTCTTAACTAATTTAAAAATATTGAACTCATATCAACTATCTTTTCCAACCACAATGGTGTGAAACTAGGAACCAATAACAGGAGGCAAATTGGAAAATTCACAAATATGTGGAAGTGAAACAACATACTCATAAACAACCAATGGGTCAAAGAATAAATAAAAAAGTAAAAAATATCTTTAGGCAAACGAAATTGAAAACACAACATACCAAAGCTTATGAGAGGCAGCAAAAGCAGTTCTAAAAGGAAAGTTTATAATGATAAAGCCTACATGAAGAAAAAAAGATCTCAGTTGTAAAACCTATCTTGACACCTCTAGGAACTAGAAAAACAAGAACAAACTAAGCCCAAAGTTACTAGAAGGAAGGAAATAAAGATCAGAGCAGAAATAAATGTAAAAGGACTAGAAAAGCAACAGAAAATATCAATGAAACTGAGTGTTTTCTTGAAAATATAAACTACACTGACCAAGAAATAAAGAGAGAAGACTCTTTAAAAATAAATAAAATCAAAAATGAGAGAGAATACATTACAATTGATACCACACAAATACAAAGAATCAATTGTATGAACAATTATATGCCAACGAATTGGATAACCTACAAGAAGTAGATAAATTCCTAGAAACATAAAACTTACCAAGACTAAATCATGAATAAATATAAAATATGAACAGCCCAATAATGAGTAAGGAAATTGAATTAGTAATCATAAACCTCCCAACAAGGAAAAGCCCAGGACCTGATGGCTTCACTGCTGAATTCTACCAAACAGTAAAAGAAGAATTAATGCTAATCCTTCTCAATTTCTTCCAAAAAATTGAAGAGTAGGGAGCACTTCCACATTCACTTCACCAGGCCAGCATTAACCTGATACCAAAACCAGACAAAGACATTATAAGAAAAGAAAATTACAGGACAGTATCCTTGATGAACACAGATGTAAAAATCCTCAATAAAATACTAGCAAAACAAATTCAACAGCACATTAAAAGAATAATTCACCATGATCAAGTGAGATTCATCCCTAGGATCTTAATGATATTTTGAAATAAGAAAATTAACATATGTGATATACCACATTAATAAAATGAATAATAAAACTTATATGATCATCTCAACAGATACAGAAAAGCATTTGACAAAATCCAATATCCTTTCATGATTAAAAAAAATAAGTATAGAAACAACGTACCTCTACATAATGAAGGTCATATATAACACCACAGCTGACATCATACTTAATGGTGAAAAGCTGAAAGCTTTTCCTCTAAGATCAGGAACAAGGTAAGAATGCCCATTCTCATCATTCCTATTCAATATACTACTGGATCGCCTAGACAGAGCAAACAGGAAAGAAAAATAAGAATGGAAAAACAAGCATCACATGTACTCACCAGAAAATTGGTTTCCCTGATCATCACCTAAATGCACATTTGGGAATGATACCAATTGGATATCAGACTGAGGTGGGGGGTAGGGGGAGGGGATGGGTGTATGCCTACATGATGAGTACATTGCGCACCGTCTGGGGAATGGTCACGCTTGAAGGTGCTGACTCAGGGTGGGGGGTTGGGAGGAGGGGATGGGTGTATACCTACATGATGAGTGCAATGCGCACTGTCTGGGGAATGGGCATGCTTGGAGCTTGACTCGGGGGGATAGACGGTACATGGGCAACGTATGTAACCTGAACTTTTATACCCCCATAATAAGCTGAAATAAAAAAAAAAAGAAAAAGAAAAAACTGGAGACATCACACTTTCTGATTTTAAATTATATCACAAATCTGTAGCAATCAAAACAGTATGGTGCTCACATAAAAACAGACACATAGACCAATGTAACAGAATAAGGAGCCCAGAAATAAACCCATGTATATATATGGTCCACTAATCTTCAAACAAGAGGACAATAATATACAATGAATGGGCAAAGAAAAGTCTCTTCAATGAGTGGTGTTGGGAAAACTGGATATCCACATGCAAAAAAAAAAAAAAAGGAAAGAAAAGGAAAGAAAAAAACTGGACCCTCATCTTACATCATACACAAAAATCAACTCTAAATGGATTAAAGACTTAGACATAAAACCAGAAACCATAAAACTCCTAGAAGAAAACATAGGGGAAAAGTTCCTTGATGATAGTCGTGGGAATGATTATTTGGATATGACACCAAAACTACGGCAGCAAGCACAAAAACAAGATTCTATAATTGAAAATATGTTTCCTTTCCTAGTTGTGTGTACTTGGCATCTTTATTGAAAATCATTTGGCTGTAGATGTGTGGATTTATTTCTGTGCTCTCTATTCTGTTCTGTTGGTCTATGTGTCTGTTTTTATACCATTACCATGCCATTTTGGTTACTACAGCTTTGTTGTATGTTTTGAAGTCAGGTTTGTTCCTTTTGCTCAATATTGCTTTTACTATTTGGGGTCTTTTGTGGTTCCATACAAATTTTAGGGTTGTTTTTTCTATTTCTGTGAAGAATGTCATTGGTATTTTGATAGGAATTACACGGAAAAATTTTAAATTACAAGTGTTGACAGCGATGTGGGGAAAAGAAAACACACACTGCTGGTGATGGGAATATAAATTATTAATAGTATAGCCATTACGGAAAACAGCAAGGGGTTCCTCAAAAAATTAAAAATAGAACTACCATATAATCCAGAAATTCCACTACTAAGTATATAACCAAGAAAATGAAATCAATATGTAGAAGAGATATCTGCACTCAAATGTTTATTGGTTTATTGCAACACTATTCACAATAGTCAAGATAATGGACTCAACCTAAATATTCATCAACAAATGAATGGATAAAGAAAATGTGGTATATATACACAACAGAATACTATTAAGCCATAAAAAAGAATGAAGGGCTGGGCACAGTGGCTCACGCCTGTATCCCAGCACTTTGGGAGGCCGAGGCAAGAGAATAACTTGAGGCCAGGAGTTTGAGACCAGTCTAGGCAACATAACTATACCCCATCTCTACAAAAACATTAAAAAATTAGCTGAGAGTGGTGGCATGTGCCTGTAGTTCCAGCTACTCAGGAAGCTGAGGTAGGAAGATTGCTTGAGCCCAGGAGTTCAAGGCTACAGTAAGCTATGATTGTGCCACTATACTCCAGCCTGGGTGACAGAGTGAGACACCATCTTTTTTAAAAAAAAAATGGAAGGAAGGAAAGAAGGAAGGAAGGAAGGAGAAAGAAAAGAAAAGGAAAGAAAAAAGAAGAGAAAAGGAAATAAAAGAAAGAAAGGAAAAGAAATTAAGGAATACATACAGAAAAAAAATTTAGGTAAGCAAAGACCTTGTTTTATTTTCCTGATCCATCCCAAGCACTTAGAACAATGCCAACATGTGGCAGGCACTGATAAAAATACTGTGGACTAAATGAATAAGCAATTTCTGAGAAACCTAGGACAAAAATGACCTAAAAACTAGTCACATCCTCTATGTCTGTCCTCATCTCTTCTTTTTACTTACTTATTTCTACTGCTTTGGTAGAGACTGATATCCAAATTTCTAAACAATGTCTAATCTTACTTCTCTTCTTCGTTTTAAAGATAAATAGAGAAGCAAATATTTTTCCCAATTAGTGTTAACTCCCTAATTTATTATTTTTTATTTAAACTTTTTATTAAGAAAAATTCCAAACACATAAAGTAAATAGAATATCCATCACCTATATTTAGTGATTATCAACATTCTATAATTCTAGTTTCATTTATACCTCCACCACTTTTTATTCTCACTGGACTACATATGATTATTTTTTAAAATAGATTTTGCCACATCTAATAAATCTTTCATTGAAATTAGGTATAGCCAGCATGGTGGTATGCACCTATAGGCCCAGTTTGAGGCTGCAGTGAGCTATGATCATACCACTGCTCTCCAGCCTGGGCAACCAAGCAAGATCCTGTCTCTAAAAAAAATGGAATCCTGTCATTTGTGGCTACACAGATGAGCCTGGAGGGCAATTTATTTCTATGCCTGAAATAAATCAGGCATAGAAAGACAAATACCACATAATCTCACTCATATGTGGAATCTAAAAGTTGTTCTCATAGAAGTAGAGAGTAGAATAGTGATTACCAGGGGATGGGAGGTATGGAGACAGACTGGTCAATTGGTACAAAGCTACAGTTAAATAGAAGGAATAAGCTCTGGGGTTCTATTGCATAGTAGGATGACTAAAGTTAACAATAATGTATTGTATATTTCAAAATAGCTAGAAGAGAGGTTTTTGAATGTTCTCATTACAAAGGAATTATAAACATTTAATGTGATGGATATGCAAATTAACCTGATTTGATCATTACACAATGTATACATGTATTGAAACATTACATTGTACCCAATAAATATGTGTAATTATTATGTGCCAATCATAAATAAAAAAGAATGTTGAAATTATAATATGAAAAAATAAAATATATGTATATGAGGGAAGAATATATATACATATGTATATAATTGTGGTAGCTAGTTCCTATGATGGCAGCCAACAAAGTCCACCTTTCCCCGTACATACGTGTTACTCCTCCCATCATGAGATGGAGTCTATTTCTCCTTCCCTTGAATCTAGACTGGTCCTGTGACTTGCTTTGGCATGAAATGTAGCAGAAGTAATACTGTGTCAGTATCTCAAATCTTAAGAGGCCTGACAACTTCCACTTCCTTTCTCCTGGAACCCAGCTGCCATGTTATAAGGAAGTCCAGGCTATTTTGCTAAAGGGAAAGAGACTGCATGGAGAGGCTCTGGAGGATGAGACACCACATGGAGAGAGGCCATGTGGAGAAAAGAGGTGCTTCAACCAACTCTCACTATAATGTAATAACATGAGTGATACTAACTGGTAACATGTGGAGCAATGGTTGCTGTTTTAAGCCACTAAGTTTTGGGGTGGTTAATTATGCAGCAAAAGGTAACTGATTTCATTATATAGATAGATATAGATTAGAGGTTCTTAAATGGGGGTGATATTGCCTCTCCAACAAGGACATTTGACAATGTCTTGAGACATTTTTGATTGTTATAATGGAAGAAGAGGGACTAAGCCACTGACATCTAGTAGATAGTAGCCAATGATGATACTGCTAAACATCCATGGGACAGTCCCTTGCAACAAAGAATTATCTGGCCCAAATGTCAATAGTGCCAAGGCTGAGAAACTCTGATCTGGATAGCTAGATGATAGATAGGAATGAAGGCTATTGATGTTGATACGCAAGCTGGCCTCTAATGATTCAGTTTTTCAAAGTTAAAAAATAAATAAAAATACTAATGACTATCCCCATTGCTTCTCGCAGGGGGAGGCCAGGCTGCTGGTTAAGGTGGTAAGTGTGATTAAGAATGATTGCCCCTTGTGAAATCACATGGATCATCTGGCTATAACCTCCCTGCTTGTTCAGTCTCTGGCTCTAAACTGCAGAGCCACATAGTGCTAAAAGCCTGCTCTTCCTCCCTCCTTAACTTTCCTTAGTCCTGATCACATCCCACACTACCACAGCAGGCTACAGGTTGGTCTTGACTTCCTAGTGCAAGCCTTCCAGCAGTTTTGACACAGGAATGTGACTCCCAATGCTGGGAGCCACTTGAAGTCAAGAAAATTCAGGAGCCAGCCATCAGTATAAAGTGTAAGTGAGTTTTATTTAGAAAGTATAGAAAGTCTACTCCACAGACAGAGGAGAGGCTAGTTCTCCCTGTGGAGGGGAACCAGCCCCATGGCTCCTTGGGTCCCTCTATTTAAGCAACAGCTTAATTATAGGCTAAACAAGGGGAGGAATATTCATGTTACTTCTTAGAAAGGAGCGATGTTTTCCTGGAATTAGGGTGATGCCCTGTTTTGACTAAATATGGTCAAACAGGAAGTATCTTGGCATTAGGTGCATGCTGGGAGTGGGAGATTTTCTTAGAAACTTTTATGGTAATGAAATATAATGAAGCTCTAAGGTCAAGAGGCAGTCAATGTTCTCTACCATCTTGGCTCCAACTGGTTGAAACTTGTCCAACCTACATCTTGTTTTGATTGGGGTTGTTTGAGACTTTGTTTGAAGACTTCCTGGCTCAGTTAAATAATGCTTGCACAATTAAGCAATGCATATAGCAATGCCCAAAGCAGTTTCTGAAGTAATGTACAAAGTAATGCCTGAAGCAATGCCCAAAGCAGTGCCTGCCAGTTCCCCATCTCGGTTTCACACATTCAGCTTAAGAACACCCTATGGGAGAAGTCATTGACCCTGTTCCTTAAATGAATTGTCATTGAGGGCTGAACCTCTTTTCAAGGGGGCACAACTTCAGCGTGAAAGGGAAGAGGTATTGATGCACCAATGTGGGAGGCAGGCAGGGTACATGACTGAAATGCTCTGGAAGATACAGGACAATATTCAGAAAAGGCTGATGGTGAATTGAAAGCCATAGACACTCAGGTTTTTGACAGATGCCTAATGCCATAGCACTCTACCTTTGCATGTCAATGATTGAGGAGCACACAGGTCAGCCTCCTGACTACTTCCAGGCCCGGCCAATGAATGGGTGTCTGCTTATCGATTAAGGTTGGAGACCCTCTGACCAAGAATAACAGAGGAGATGTAGGACCATCTTGCTCCTTATGAAAATTTGTCTACCACCTCCCAGGACTCTACCTAGACTAGGTAATCAGGAGTAGAAGTTGGCTTTGCAGAGTTAAATGAGAGCTTATGATATCTTTCTCCTAGGCTTTCCTTCTACTTAATAAAAAGGAACCACCCCCCCACCCCACCCCCCGCAAAACCTCCTCCATGGGGATCTAGCTCTGTGTGTGTGGCAAGCAGCTATTTGCTTCTTCCCTTGGAGAAGAAAAAAATATCTATGCTTTGGTAGATTGCCACACTCTAGTACAAATAACAGCTTTTCTCAAATATAAGTAAAATCAATATTCAGGAAGAGGGCCACCTTTTTCTTGAGCTTTACAATATCCATGGTACATATCGTACACCCCTACTCTCACTCAGGGTAAAATCATTGCTGTTTGATGGGGTCTAAGACTCACTAAAGGAGTTTTCTAGATTCATGCTAGTATTTTACATAAATGTCTACTAGTAATTTAGGCAAATAAAAATTATAATCTTCAATATACTTTTCTCTCTTTAATTTATGCTATTTCTTCAGATCTGGGAGGTCCTTGTTGCTTGCGTGTATTAAATGGTGGGTGACGTCATAAAATCCAAGGCAACTTTCACCACCATCATCATATCATACAACAGACCCTTTAAAAATAGCTCTCTATCATCAAGAATATTCCTACCTCTGACACTGGGTGTGTTATTTACATATTATTTTACAGAGTCAACCTCCACCCCAACTCAAAGAATGCCACAATTTACAGATAGCCTATGGCAGGTTGTACTTTAAAGAACGGCCCTCTGCTGGATCTGCCTTAGAAGCAGGGACCTTCTCCATCACTGACTAGACCATAAAAATAGCTGTAGAGGTTATACAATCATGGCACCAGGTTCTACTCTCACACTGGGCTTTACTCAGAGGCAGCTTTTGCCACATGAAATGTTTCACTGCTAAAAAAACGTTTTGCTCCTTAAAGTTCTCAAAGAGAATTTTACTGAGGCACAGATTCATATTTTCTAAGATGTGATTATATTGGTAAGTTTTCTTATGCCTATGCTGATCCAAATAATATAATTGATATGCATTAGAATATTTTTTCCAGCAAGACTTAAGTCATTAGCCAGTATTTTAAAAACTGTTATTTGACTAGTTTTTCAGAAAATAACTGTTAATTCTCTCTCTGACTTCTAACCACTGAGCTATTTGCTCAAAGTTGTCAGCTGAATAAATGTGGAAAATGTTCCATTTGGAAAGCTCAAGGTTAAAATTCAGAATTCAGTCTCAGGTTTACTTGACTGCAATGTAGAATTATCTGCTCCTACTTTTTTCTAATTCCTGCCAGAAGCAGGAAAAAAAAAAGTGACGTTTTGTTCATCTTAGTTATATTCAGAGAATGGTGAATTAAGAATGTATCCAGTGTAGCTGACACCAAGCACAGAATCAGTCAAAACAATGTCTAGCACACAGTAGGTGCTTAATTAACTATTTGATGGTGAAATGACACCAAATTTGGTGGCAGACATGGCATCAGGACATACAGCCCCAGAGTGTGCTGTCTGCTGCTTGGGCACTCTGTTCTCACACATTAGTTTATTTTTACATGCACGCATTTTTAAAAAAATGTTTTCATCTATAATTTTAATATCCAGCCAACTGTGCATAATGTTTAGTGACATCCTATTAACAAAGAAACACTTTCAGATGATTCACAGGGAAGTAACAACTGCTGCTTTTCTCTCCAGCACCTGATACAAGGTTTCTTGGCGGGGGCGAATTGGATGACAGCCCTTACTTCTGGTGTCCACAGACTGAGTTTCATGAAGCAAATGTCTTTTGCTGTAGCCTGGTCCTCAAAACAATGACCAGGTTGGCTTTCAGTGTGGTGAAAACAAGGCATCACCATGGATGACATGAACTGACAGGCCCTGCTCTGCCTAAAACCGTCTGTATCTGTGAACTGCTGCTCATGGCCTAAAGACTTCCTATCAGGAGCTTTGCCTTTTTGTTAAGCACTGTCCTCTTTCTTAGAACCAGCTTAAACTTGCCTTGAGATGGAAGAAGTCAGAGTCAGTAAGAGGAATGGATGTCTTGGAGTAGGGAGAGGTCCCTGAAGAAAGGGTTGGAGAAGTGAGAAGTATGGAGGCCATGGTGCTGTTTTTAACCTGTTATCAATGAAATTTTAGAAGGTTAAGGTTGAAAAATAAAACCTGCACAGTAAATAGTCTTGAGCTTCATTCACAGCTCTGCTTCTTACTAGCTGTGTAAACATATGCAAGTCATTTAACATTTCTGACTCTGTTTCCTCATCTGTAAAATGGAGGTATATAATACTACCTGTATTAGTTTCCTAGTGCTACTAGAAGAAATTACTAAAAACTTAGTGGCTTAAAACTATAAAAAGTTATTCTCTCGCAGTTCTGGAGGCTGGAAATACAAAATCAAGTTGTTGGCAGGATTGGTGTCTTCTAAAGGCTCTGAGGGAGAATACATCCCATGCCTCTATCTTAGCTTCTGGTAGCTAATGACAAACTTCGACTTTTCTTGGTGTGTGACTGCAAACCTTCAATATCTGCCTCCACCTTCATATGGCTTTTTTTCTCTCTGTCTCAAATTTTACTCCTTCCTCTTATAAGGACACCAATCATTGGATTTAGGGCCCTCCCTAATCATCTTGAAATCATTTACTTAATTATATCTACAAAGACCGTTTTTCCAAATAAGGTCATGTTTACTGGTACTGGGGGTTAGGACTTGGACTATCATTTTGGAAGGACACTATTCAACCCACTACACTATCATATATGGTTATCGTCAAGAATCAGTGGGTTAATATACTAAAGACCTTAGAATTGACTGGGTACAGTAAGAACTCAATAAAAGACCATTATGATTACAAATATGTAAGTCTTCTTTACTTACAAGCTTACATGGGAACAAAGATCTATTCTACAGCAAAAGTATGATTACTGTGTTGTTAGTGCTTACATGCCAACATTTTAGTGTCTGTTTTCACAGTATTTGTTAGATAGATACGTATTTGCTGACCTTGTACTTGGTTCTAGATATTTTACAAATATTATTAACTCGAATACCTGTAAAGTGCAAAAGCAGTGATAAAGTCAAAAGCGATAGTAAAGAGACTTGTAAGATTACTAGGAACACTAAAATAGAGATTATATATATTAAAAAAAGAAGGATGAGATTCTGATCTGGACAAGATATTATAGACTTATCTCTATTTCTCCCTTCTAAGTACAACTATAAATCCTGAAATTAACTCAAGACACAATTAAAGAAACACTCTCAAAGCTGGAAGAGGGACTATAGGACTGGAGAAACACCTCTGTGGCAGGGTATCTTATGAACCACCACCCACAGAAGGCAGCCAAGAAGGACACCCAGAGGTAGCATTTACCAACCCCCAACCTATTAAGATAAAGGACAGCTTTCATAAGCTCATTCCTCCCCAAGATGGAAGAGGTGTCCTGCGAACATTATATGTGCCTAGGAAAATCAGCAAGGGAAATCAATCAGAAGTCACACTGGAAATAAGTGACCATCCTGAAATTGTGACAAGAAATGACAATAAGCACTCTGCATTCTAACTCTGTTTGAGATTCATCTCACCCACCCAGAGATACCACACAGCTACTGGGCACTGGCAAAGGGAATCACAACACAAGTTCCAGCTGGGTAAGCATTTTCATTCCCTACTGAGCTTGAGACTCCTCTCTGTCACTCAAAGATAATATATGTGTTAGGGGAGGAGAGCAGGGGGGATTGGCAAGTGGGATCATGCCACAATAAGTGTGTGGTCTTTGGAAGTGCTCTCTGTCCCATACATCCTGCCTATGGCAGGTGTACCCAGCCTGGGAAGCTTATTTGTCTCCACTGGCCTAAGATTCTCACTGTCCTCACTCAGAGACGCAGAGGAAACCCACCACAACAAGCACCCAACTAGAGAGGTACTCTCCATACTCCACAGACAGAAGGAACCTGATATAACAAGCACCAGGAAATGTCATTCATCCCTGAAGCAGAGAGACTCTCTATATGTAGGCTCCAAGCAGCCTGGCCTGAGCAGGCTTCTTCAGTCCCCTCAAAGAACACTAGCAGGGATCAGTGGGAGCCACAGTGGGATGAGATAAACCAAGTGGACAAAAATAGTGCCAGAAAGGCTCTGAAATTATATTGTCATTGGAACCACAGCCCCAAAAGTAGGCCAGGACCTACAGGCTAAATCTAAACAAGGTGACTGCTTGCTAAAATTAAAAAGTTAAATGAAACCCAGAGTCTCCTAATGTAATAGTCAAAATGTCCAGGCTACAGTTGAAGATCACTCCACACTAGGAACCAGAAAAATCACAACTTGAATTTTATAAATACATTTAATTAATGCTTACACTGAAATAAATCAGATGTTCAAATTATTTGACAAGACTTTTAAAGCAATCATCACACAAATGATTCAAAAAGCAGTTACAAATCATATTGAAACAAGTGAAAAATGATTAAAAATCTCAGCAAAGAAACAAGTTATAAAAATACCTAAATGGAAATTAAGAACTAAAAATTATAATAAGAGAAACAACTCGCCAGATAGGCTTAATGGTGGAGTGGAAATGACAGAGGATAGAATCAGTGAGACTGCAGACTGATCAATAAAATTTACTGAATCTTAACAATAGGAGAGAAAATGGACAGAAAAACATTTTAAAAAGCTTCAAGGACCTGTGGGACAATAACAATATATCCAACTTTTATGTCATCAGAGCCCCAGAAGTAGATGATAAAAAGAGTGGAGCTGAAAGAATATTTGAAGAAATAATGATTGAAAATTAACCAAATTTAGCAAAAGACAAACCTACAGATTCAAGAAGCCTAGTAAACTACAAGTAGGATAAGCAAAAGCAACAACAACAAAAATTGAGGCTAACACACATCAAAATTAAACTTCTGAACTAAAGACAAAGAAAAAATTTTGATATATGCCCAGTAATGGGATTGCTGGATCAAATGGTAGTTCTACTTACAGCTCTTTGAGGTATCTCCATATGGCTTTCCATGGAGGTTGTACTAGTTGGCAGTCCCACCAGCAGTGTATGAGTGTTCCTATCTTATATGCTGAAATAAAAAAAAAATTTTAATTTCCTTTTTTGTTTTATTTGAAAACTCTCTTCTTGGCCAAAAAGTAAACATCAGCTTGCCATGTCACATGTCTATATCATCACAAATTATAAATGAGTGGAAAACCAAAGAAAAAAAATTTGAAAGTAACCAGAAAAAAAATGACATATTATCTATAGAGGAACACCAAATCAAATGACAGAAGATTTCTGAAACCATGGTGGGGGAAAAAAAAAAAGGCACAACAGTTTTCAGGGGCTGAAAGAAAAGAATTGTGAATCACAACATCCATATCTGACAAAACTATCCTTTAGGAATGAAGGGGCAATAAAGATATTCTCAGACAAAGGAAAACTAAAGGAATTTGTCACTAGCAGACTTACCCTTAAAGAAAGGGCAAAGAAACTTCTTCAAACAGAAAAGAAATGATAAAAGAAGCAATTTGGAGCATTAAAAAGGAGAAAGAACAAGTGAATGAGCAGACACAAAATTATATGCAATGATTGATGCAAAATAATAACACTGATATTCAAGATAATTATATTTTAAAGTGGGAATGGGTAAAGAGAGCTGAAAGGAAGGAAGGTATCCACACTTTACTCAAGGTGGTAAAACATTGATAGCAGTAGATGTGATAAGGTGTGTGTGTGTGTGTGTGTGTGTGCGTGTAAAGAGGGAGAGAATGCTTGAGTGAGTAGTTATATCTAGTGCTACATATATAGTTATACAGTGCTATTAATATGTACATAGTTATATGGTGATATATATATATATATACCCCTAGTGCAAGCCCTAAGAAAAACTATACAAAGCAATATACCAAAAACAATATAAATAAATCAAGATGCAATACTAGAAAATGTTTAAGTAAGCCAAGAAAATCAAGAAAAGAGAAACAGAAAAATTAGAAACAGGAAACAAACAGAAAAAAAAGTAAAAGGCAAATTTAAGCTCTAATATATCAATAATTGCCTCAAATTTAAATGATGCAAATGCACTTATTAAAAGGCAGAGGTTGGCAGAGTGAATTAAGAAAATATATGACCCAACTGCAGGCTGTTTACAAAAAATTCAGTTCAAATTCAAGACACAGGTAGGTTGAAAGTAAAAGAATAAAAACTTAACACCATGAAAATATTAAGCAAAAATAAGGAGCAGTGGCTTTTTAATATCTGATAAAGTAAACTTCAGAGCAAAGAAATTTGCTAGGGTCAAAGAGGAATATTACATAATGATGAAAGGATCAATCTATCAGGAAGGCATAATAATCCTAAATGTGTACGGACCAAGTAATATAGCCTTGAATTACATGAATCAAAAATAGAGAAAATAACAACAAAGAAAACAATTAATAGAATGAAGAGACACCTCACAGATTGGGAGAAAATATTTGCAAATCATACATCAGAGAAGGGGCTAATACCCAAAATATGCAAGAAAAACTAATCAATAACAAGAAAGGAAATAACCTTATTAAAAAATGGGAAAATGACTTGAATAGAAATTTCTCAAAAGAGGACATATGAATGGCCAACATATATAAAATATGATCAGCATCTCTAATCATCAGAGAAATGCAAATTAAAACCACAATGAGATGTCATCTCATACCTGCTAGATTGGCTATTGGCTATTATCAAAAAAAATGAAAGATAACAAGTGTTGACAAGAATGTGGATACTACCATGGATTAGTGCAGCCATTTTACAAAACAGTTCTGAAGATTCCTCAAAAACTAAAAATAGAATTATCATATGATCCAGTAATCCCACCACTGGTATATGCCCAAAGCAATTGAAATCAGTATGCTGAAGAGATATCTGTGCTCCCATGTTCATTGCAGCATTATTCATAATAGCCAAGGTATGGGAACAACCTAAGTGTCCACCAGTGAATGAATGGATTTTTAAAATGTAGTAAATATATACAATGGAATATTCAGTCTTAAAAAAAACCCAGGAAATTCTGTCATTTGTGATAGCATGGATAAACCTAGAGAACATTATGTTAAGTGATATAAGCAAGGCACAGAAAGACAAATACTATATGATTTCACTTACATGTGGAATCAAAAAACAAGTCAAATTCATAGAAATAGAGAGTAGAATGGTGTTTACCAGAGGTTGGGATGGTGAGGGGAAAAGGGAAGATATTTATCAATGGGTACAAAGTTACAGTTAGATAGGAGGAATAAGTTTTGGTGTTCTATTGCATAGCAAGTGATAGTTAACAATAAAGTATTGTATATTTCAAAATAGGTAAAGGAGAGGATTTAAAATGTTCTCACCACAAAGAAGTGACAAATATTTGAGGTGATGGATATGCTAATTATTCTGATTTGATCATTTCATAATGTATGCATGTATGAAAACATCACATTGTACCCTGTAAATATATACAACTATTATTTGTCAATTAAAAATAAAATAAAATTTTAAAATGAGACAACTGTAGGGAAAAATGAACAATTAAACAATAATAGCTGGAGATTTCAATACCCCACTTTCAATAATAGATAGAACAACTAGGAAGATCAACCACTGAACAACATCTTAACCAACCAGATCTAACAGACATCTATAGAATACCCTATCAACAACAGCAAAATACACATTCTTTTCAAATTCACATGGAACATCCTCCAGCATAGACCATATGTTAAGCTATCAAACAAACCTAGATACATTTTAAAAAATTGAAATCACACAGAATTCTCTGGTTACATTTGAATGAAACTGGAAGTGAATAACTGAAAGAAATTTGGGAAACCACAAATATCTGGAAGTTAAACAACACACTTCTAAGTAACCAATGTGTCAAAGAATAAATCACAAGAGAAATTAGAAAATATTTTGAGATAAACAAAAATTAAGATATAATATATCAAAACTTATGGGATGGAGATAAAGGAGTACTTAGAGGGAAATTTATAGCTTAAAAAATGCCTACATTTAAAAACAAACCTCAAATCAGTAGTAACCTAACATTCCACCTTAATACACTGGAAAAGAAGGGCAAACTAACCCCAACAAAGACCAAAGAAGGAAATACAAAATATTAGAGCAAAAATTAATGAAACAGAGAATTTAAAAAACAGAAAATAAATAAAACCAAACAATTCTTTGAAAAGCTCAAAAGATTGATAAACTAGCTAGACTGACCAAAAAAAAAAAAAAGAGAGAGAGAGAGAGAGAGAGAGAAGACTAAAAATTCTATTATAAAATCAAGAATGAAAGAAGGGACATTTCTAACTGCCTTATAGAAACAAAAAAGGTTTATAAAGGAATACTATGAACAACTGTATGACCAAAAAATAAGATAGCTTAGATAAAATGAACAAATTCCTAGAAAACTGTAAACTACTGAAACTGACTCAAGATGAAATATAAAATTCAAATATACCTATAACAAGAGATTGAATAACAAAGAAATTTCCAGGCCTGTATGGATTCAATGGTAAACTCTATCAAATATTTAAAGAATTAATACCAATTCTTTTTTTATTTTTTATTTTTTTGAAAGATACATATATATATATTTTAATTTCAGCTTATTATGGGGGTACAAAAGTTCAGGTTACATACGTTGCCCATGTACCGCCTATCCCCCCGAGTCAGAGGTCCAAGCATGCCCGTTCCCCAGACAGTGCACATTGCACTCATCATGTAGGTATACACCCATCCCTCAATTCTTCACAAACTAAGCCAAAAACATAAGAGGGATAACTTTCCAACTCATTATATGAGGTTAAAATTGCCAAATACCAAAACCAGATGAAGACATCACAAAAAAAGAAAACTACATACCTAAATCTCTTATGAATATAGAATGTATAATTCCTCAACAAAATATTGGCAAACAAAGTCTGAAATGTATGAAAAAGGTTATATGTCATGACTAAGTAGGATTTACCCCAGGAATGCAAGGCTCGTTTAACATTTGAAAATCAATTAATATATCAACAGAATAAAAATCAAAAAACACATGATCATCTCAACAGATGCATTTGAAAAAATTCAACACCCCTTCATGATACAAAAAAAACTCTTAGAAAACTAAGAATAGAAGGGAATTTCTTCAACCTGATAAAAGGCATTTCTTAAATGCCCACAACTAACATCATACTAAAGAGAGAAAAAGAGACTAAATACTTTCCCCCTACAATCACACACAAAACAAAGATGTCTACTCTCATCATTTCTATTGAACATTATACTCAAGTTTCCAGCCAGAGTAACTAGGCAAGGAAAAAAAAAAAAAAAAAAAAACAGGTTGGAAAGGAAAAAGTAAAACTATCTCTATTTGTAGATGACATAATCTTGTATATGGAAAACCCTAAGGAATTAACTTAAAACCTATTAGAACTAATAAATGAATTAAGTAAAGCTGCAGGATACAAGATAAATATGCAAAAATCAGTTGCATTTTTATACACTAGCAATGAATAATCAAACATGAAATTAAGAATACAATTCCGTAGCATCAAAAGAATAAAAATTTAGAAATAAATTTAACAAAGGAAGTATGAAACTTACACTCTGCAACTACAAAACGTTGCTGAAAGAAATTAAACAAGAACTAAATAAATGAGAGACACCAGCTGCCAGAACATCCCAGTCAGAAGGAAAAGTTTTAGATGAAAGAGAAAAAACTAACAAACATCAGTTAGGTGTAGTGATGAGGGAAGGGTGCCAGAAGCTCCAAGAGACTCCATGGGAAGAAGTTACAGAGCAAATCAAGAAGGAGCAAAATATTGGCAGACATCAACCTCTGAGAGGCTTGGAGTCCAGTAAAAAGGGTAGGTAGAGCAGTTTGTTTTTCTCTCCCTTGCATCTCTGACAGTTGGCACGTTACCAAGCTGCTGGAGAGACTTGCTACCCCCATGAGCCCCAAAACTAATGCCACCAGCAAACTGAGAGCTTCTTGTGGACAAAGCACCAAGCTCCCAGCACCCCTGGGGCACTTCCTGTCACTACAGACCTGAGCCAGGACAGCAGCCACCACATTGCTTCTCTACCCACTGTGTGCCTTTGTCCTCCCCCAGGGGATTCAACTCCTCAGGTTTTGTCTTGCTCATTCCCACATAAACATTTCCCAACTCTGGCCCAGACTGTGGGAACCACAGGGGTCTTGTGGGTCCTGGGGATCGGCGTGACTCCAGAGCCTGGACATTCCAGGCTGTCTTCTGGAGGGAGGGAAAAAGATGACCAGAATGCTAGTTTTCCTCAATCCAGACTGGTTTCCTCCCCTTCCCCTCCCCCACCTGCAGCTGCCAAGAGAGACAATTGAGCCACCATACTGAAGCTTCCACAGAGAATGGGGCTCAATCCTTTCCTCTTAAGGTCCTGCAGTGGACTGAGGGGTGCTCAGACTGTGAGCTCCTTGCTCACTGCCCCTCCCTGGTGCTGTTTGCACATCAGCTCCATCAGAGCAGGGCACACTCAGAAGCAGAGGGACATCAAACCTGCTTGAACATGTCATAGGCAACTGAGGACCAGCACACTTCTCCCTGACATGGTCAGGGATTGATCTTAGGGGACCCAGGAACAGGACCACAGGCCAGATCCCATACCCCCCAAGTCTTGATCATGTTCCCTAGGGCCATGGAGGGGAAATTTGTGAACTAATCTCAGGAGGTGAGGGAGCCCACATGGGCAGAACTGAGAAGAGGGTACAGTGTGGGTCCTAGGCCCAGCACATTTGTGGAGCATGCCTTCCCTGACAAGAAGGCCATGATCTCAGCCAAGGCCAGGATTCTGGGTGGGGGAAGCTCCCTCCTTACGGCACAATAACTGCAGCACAATCACAGGTCAGATCCTGTATGCCCAAGTCTTGTTGCTGGTGTGGATGCAGAGAGAAAGGAATGCTTATACACTGTTGGTGGAAATGAAAATTAGTACAACCTCTATGGAAAACAGTATGGAGATTCCTCAAAGAACTAAAAGTAGACCTACCGTTAGATACAGAAATCCCACTACTGGGTATTTACCCAAAGGAAAAGAAGTCATTTTATTAAAAAGACATCTACATTTTAATGTTTATAGCAGCACAATTCACAATTGCAAAGATGTGGAATCAACCCAAATACCCATCAATACATGAGTAGATTAAGAAAATGTGGTATGTGTATACCATGGAACACTACTCAGCCATGAGCAAGGATGACTTTATGCCTTTTGCAACAATTTGGATGGAGCTGTAGACCATTATCCTAAGTGAAGTATCTAAGGAATGGAAAAACAAACACCACATATACTCACTATTAAATTGGAACTAACTGAGAAGTGCACATGTGCATAGAGGGAAGTAGAACTTAATGGAAATCAAACAGGGGGGAAGAGGGAGGAGAGGATGTGTGAAAACCTACCTAACAGGTACAATGAACACTATCTGTGTGACAGGCACACTTTTAACTCTGATTCAAGCTTTACAAAAGCAATCCATGTAACCAAAAACATTTATACCCTCATAATACTTTGAAATTAAAAAAAGAACTAAAGAAATGGAAAAATATCACATGATCATAGAGTACAGGACTTAATATTGTCAATATGGTAATACTCCCCTACTGATCTATAGGTACAATACAATCCCTATTAATACAACAGGTCAATTCTTTGCAGAAATTGACGAGCTGATCATAAAATTCTTATGAAAATTCAAGGTTCTCAGAAGTCAAAACAATCTCAAAAAGAAGAATAAAGTTGTAGGACTTATATTTTCCAATTTCAAAACATACTACAAAGTTTCAGCAATCAAGACAGTGTAATACTGTAATAAGAATAGACATATAGATCGTTAGAATAGAATTGAATGTCCAGAAATATACTCATGCATCAAAGGTCAATTGATTTTCACCAAGGGTACTCAGACTATTAAAGGAGGAAAGAATATTCTTTTCAACCAATGATGCTAAGATAACTGTATATCCACATACAAAACAAAATATGGACTCCTACCTCACACCATATACAAAAATTAACTTAAAAATGGATCAAACACATTAATGTATAAGCTGAAACTATAAACTTGTTAAAAGAAAATACATGTGTAAATTTTCATGACTATGGATTAGGCAATTGTTTCTTAAATATGACACCAAAATTATAATCAACAAGAGAAAAAATAGATAAATTGGCTTTTGTTAAGAATAAAAATATGCTTCAAAGGAAACCATCAGGAAAAGTAACACCCCACAGAATGGGAGAAAATATTAGCAAATTATATATCTGTAAGAGACTTATATCCAGAAAATATAAAAACTGTAACAACTAAATAATTAAAAGACCCAATAATTGAATTTTAAAATAGGCAAAGGCTCTGTATAGACTCCTGAAAAGAAAATATACAAATGACCATTAAACACACAAAAGACTCTCTACATCATTAGCATCATGGAAATGCAAATCAGAACCTCAATGAGAATTTTGGGGTTCAAGATGGGTGACTACTGATGTTGGACACTGGATCTCCTCAGAAAGAAGAACCAAAGTTACAAATGAATGGTCATAACTGAAATGAAATTTCAAGGAGAGAGTGCTGGAACACAGCAGAGAACCAACAGGAAGAAGCTGGGGCACAGAAAAAGAAGGAAGAGGCTAGCAAAGATTGGCTAGGAACCCTGAGGGACTTGGTATAGGATAGGCAGGGGTGTTTTGGCTCCCCTCACCCCTGCCACAGATAGCTAGAACCTGAACTGTCAGAGAGCTCCTCTGCCCTGGTGAAACCAAACACTTGTGTGCGTGGTGATTTGGGGACTTCTCAAAGGTATTGTACCAGAATGAAAACTCATGCCAGGTAACTTGCCCTCCCCTTGGAGTCAAGTGGCAGTGGCAGGGTGCCATACTTAGGCTGTAGTCATCAGGGGTCTGTGTCCTGCCCAGGGGACCTCAACCTTTGTGTTTCTACATCAAAGAAGCCCCTGCTAACATTCCCCAGTGTCTAGTCAGAAGACAGTGTTGGCACAGGGCTGGTTGGACTCAGGAGAGCTACAGGATTCCTAGTGGTTTAGCCCCAGGGAATGCTACTCCTCAGGGAAGGTAGAGTGCAGCACACCAATGGTGCTACCGCTTGGGACAAAGGAAACCAGAGTGTATGCTTTCCTGAGTCTGAGAGCTCCCTGCTTGTGGGCAGGGAGTGGCAGTGCCACTTCAAATAGAGACACAGAGGCTACATTCAGCTCTGCAGGGAAGGAGTATAAATCCATCTCACTGGTTGAGCTGCCTGGCTGCATAAGTCCAGGTGTGGAGAGGGGGACTTCCCCTTCCCCTACACTCACTGCTGCAGACACAGCGGTGGCTGCTCCCACTGGAAGTTGGCACAAGTGCACCAGAGGACCACATTTCTGGGGCTGATAGAGGCGATTGTATTCCCCACTGACAGAGTAGCCACCAGGCCTGGGCTTGCACAAAAGTCAGGGCCCCTCGACCCCTCTGCATGGAGTGGCAGAATTCTGCCATGGAGACCAGGAGAACTGGGGAACTGTATGTTTTGGGCTGAGGGAGGAGGTGCTACACTGTAGCCATTTTAATGGTTAGCCACAGGATAGGCATCTTTTATGACTCTTGGCTACCTTGCAACCTGGAGATAGACAGCAGTGACTTAACTGAGCTTCCTGAGCACCAGGACAGGGGTGTGACAGGGAAGTGGATCACGTTCCTGCCTGCTGAACCCATGGCACTGGGGACCCCCTCTCCGCCCCCTTCCCCAACCTCAGGGCATTCAATCAGGAGCTCTCCCCCACCCCTGTCAGGGCTGGTGCTTGTACTTGCCATTGGGGGACCCAAGGATGGGTGTTTCCAGTACAGTTCTGCTCAGCTTCATCCCCACCCTCCAGGGCTGAGCAGGAAGCTCAGCCCATTGTGCATTCTACTGACCAGTCCATTGCCTGTGGCATCTGAGAGCTTCTCCCAGTTAGCAAAGATCAAGCATAAACCCAATTGCTACAGCCACAGCTGGCTCTTACCTGCAAGTGCCACCTACTGGCCTGGAGGTTGAACGGTACAACCCAATATGAAATCTGCTGACACAAGTGCACAGCATTTGGGGATGACATACACTTCTGGAGAACCCCCACCCCCCACCAGCCCCTTAGGAGTAGATGAGCTTGCTCATATGCCCAATACATAGATACTACAACCAACATTTGAGAAAGCCACAACACTAAGGCTACCTATAGCCAAGGAATTCATTCAGAGTCTTTGCCACTGAGAGCACCCAGAAGCAAAACCAAACGACCATATGCTACATACATTGTAGTCATATCCTCAAGGGGGGAGAAAAAACCCAAATCCCATCCAAAGGAAAATAAATTCAAAAATAAGAGAAGAGATAGTTTCTTCAGGTGAGAAGGAACCAGCATAAACATTCTGACAGTGTGGAAAAAAAGGGCACTACAACACCCCCAGAGGCTCACACTAGCTGTCTAGCAATGGGTCCTAACCAAAATGAAAATTATGAAATGCCAGATAAATAATTCAAAATATAGATTGTATAAAAGCTCAGTGAGATCCAAGAGAAATCTGAATACCAATACAAAGAAATCAGAAAATCAATTCAGGATCAGGGGCTAGGATGATAAAGGGGACATAAGTTATCAAAATCTGTGGGATACACCTAAAGCAGTCTTGAGAGGAAAATTCATAGTCATAAATGCCTACAGCCAAAAGACAGATCACAAATCAACAATCTAATGAATCATCTCAAAGGACTGGAAAAGGATGAGCAATCCAATCCCAAACCAAGAAGAACAAAAGAAATAACCAAGATCAGAACAGAACTAAAGGAAATTGAAAACAAAAGAACTACACAGAAGATTAATGAAACAAAAAGTTGGGTCTTTGAAAAGTTAAACAAAATTGACACGCCTCTCACTAGATTAACCAGAAGCAGAAAAGGAAGGACTCTAATAAGCTCAATGAGGAATGAAAAAGAAGAATTTACAACTGATACCATGGAAACACAAAATATCATCTCTGGATGCTACAAAAATCTCTATGCACATAAACTTGAAAACATAGAGGAAATGGACAAAGCCTTAGAAACACACAGCCTTCCTCAGCTCAATTAGGAGGAAATAGAATTCCTAAACAGACTAATATCAAGTACCAAAATTGAAGCAACAATTAAAAATCTTCCAAAAAACCAGTCCCAGACCAGATGGTTTCACACCCAAATTTTATCAGACCTACAAAGACAAACTGATACCTATCCTGCAGAAATTATTCCACAACTTTGAGAAGGAAGGAATCTGCCCCAACACATTTTATGAAACCAACATCACCTTGATACCAAAGCCAGAAAAGCATTCAACAGAAAAAGAAAACTACAGACTAATATTCCTTATGAACATAGATACAAAATCTCAATAAAATCCTAGCAAACCAAATTCAGCCACTCATCAAAAAAGATAATCCACCACGACCAGTGGGCTTCATCCTAGAGATGCAGGGATGTTTCAACATATGCAAGCCTATAAATATAATTCACCACATAAGTAGAGGTAAAAGCAAAGACCATATGATCCTCTTAATAGATGGACAAAAATCATTTGACAGAATTCAGCACCCTTTTATGATAAGAACACTTAATGAAACAGGCATAGACGGGACTTACCTTAAAATGATAAAAGTCATATACAACAAACTCACAGTCAACATTATACTCAATGGAAAAAAATTGAAAGCCTTTCTGCTTAGAATTTGAACCAGACAAGGTTGACCTCTATCATCGTTTCTATTCAACATAGTGCTGGAAGTCCTAGCCAGAGCAATCAGACAGAGAAGGAAATCAAGGGTATCCAAATGGGGGCAAAAGAGGTCAAACTATCACTCATTGCTGATGGTATAATCTAGAAAACCCCAAAGATTCTGGCAAGAGACAACTGGAATTGATAGATAAATTCAGCAAAGTGTCAGGTTACAAAATCAATGTATACAAATCAGTAGCCATCCTATACGCCAATAACAGTCAAGCTGAGAACCAAATCAAAGACTCAATACCTTACTATGGAGGTGATAGAACTCTATAGGGAGAACAATGAAAAACTAAGGAAGGAACTAGCAGACGATGTAAACAGATGAAAAACCATACCTTGCTCATGGATTGGCAGAATCAATATTGTTAAAATGTCTATACTACCCAAAGTGATCTACAGATTCAATGCAATCCCTATTAAAATACTGACATCCTTTTTCTTAGATTTAGAAGAAATAATTCTATACCTTGTATGGAACCAGAGGAGATCCTATATAGCCATTACAACCTTAAGCAAAAAGAACAAATAGGGAGACATCAATTTACCAGACTTCAAGCTATATTATAAGGCTATAGTAACCAAAACAGCATGGTACTGACACAAGAACAGAGACATAGACCAATGCAACAGAACTGAGAACACAGATATAAAACCATCCTCATATAAACATCTGATCTTTGACAAAGTAGACAAATACGTACACTGGGGAAAAGAATCCCTATTCAATAAATGGTGCTGGGAAAATTGGATAGCCATATTTAGAAGATTGAAACAGGATCTTCCCCTCTCACCACTCACAAAAATCAACTCATGATGGCTAACACACTTAAACCTAAGGCATGAAACTATAAGAATTCTAGAAGAAAATGTTGGAAAAACTCTTTTAGATGTTGGCCTAGGCAAAGAATTTATGAACAAGATACCAAAAGCAATCACAGGAAAAACAAAAATAAATAAATGGGACCTGATCAAATTAAAAAGCTTCTACCCAGCCAAGGAAACTATCACGAGAGCAAACAGACAACCTACAGAATGGGAGAAAATATTCGCAGGCTACAGATCTGATAAAGGGCTGATAACTAGAATCTATATAGAACTCAGGTAAATTAGCAAGAAAAAAATTGAACAACCCATTAAAAAGTGGGCAAAAGACATGAACAGAAACTTTTCAAAAGATAGACTAATGGCCAAGAAGCATATGAAAAATGCTCAACATCCCTAATCATCAGAGAAATGCAAATCCAAACCACAATGAGATATTACTTATCTCCAGTGAGAATGGCTTTTATCAAAAAGTCCCAAAACAACAAATGTTGGTGTGGATGTGGAGAGTAGGAACACTCATACACTACTGGTGGGACTGCAAACTAGTACAATTTCTATGGAAAGTAGTATGGAAATACCTTAAAGGACTAAAAGTACAACTACCATTTATTCCAGCAATCCCACTACTGGATAATTACCCAATGGAAAAAAGACATTCTATAAAAAAGACATCTGCACTCGAATGTTTATAGCAGCATGATTCACAATTGCAGAGATGTGGAAACAACCCAAGTGCCCATCAACACATGAGTGGATTAATAAAATGTGGTGTATATATATATATACTATGGAGTACTACTCAGCCATAAAAAATGGTGAACTACATCTTGTATCATCTTGGATGAAGCTGGAGCTCATTCTTCTAAGTGAAGTATCACAAGAGCGGAAAAACAGATACCACATGTACTCACCAATAAATTGGTACTAATTGATCAAAACTTATGTGCACATATGGAAGTAACATTTATCGGGTGTCAGGCATGTGGGGGGGCATAGGAATGGGTATACTCACACATAACAGGTGTGTTGTGCACTGTCTGGGGGATGGGCAAGCTTGTAGTCCTGACTCAGGCAGCGCAAAGGCAATTTACATAACTGAAGTGTTTGCATTCCATAATATTATGAAAAAAAATTGCAAAAAATAGCAATACCATATTTTCAGTAACTGTTTATTCATTTGTGTTTGAGATGGGTTTTGTCTTTATGTTTCATCCACAGTGCCAAACACAGTGCCCAATACTTTATTGATATTACACATTTTTCTTTTGAGCTTAAATGGCTTAGCAAATATGCACATCTTATCAAATAATATTCACCTTCCTATTTGCCTTTCCTGCTTTCCCTCATTTGTTTGTGTGGATTCATGTGGCATCATTTTCCCATTTTAGAACAGTTTTGTTACCACCCTCAAAAAAATATCGTTAACTGCAATCCCCATATTGTACTACCAAACACTAGATCTTACTCATTTAATCTAACTGTATTTTGTACCCATTATCCAGCCCCTTTTAATCCCCCCTCCCCATTACTTCTAAGAGTATACACTGGGAAAAGGACAGTCTCTTCAATAAATGGTGCCAGGAAAACTGGATACCTATATGCAGAAATATGAGTCTAGACCCCTGTCTCTCATCATATACAAAAATCAAACAAAAATGGATTAAAGACTTAAATGTAAGACCTGAAATGATGAAACTACAGCTTGGTAGTTTCTTGAAAGA
Source organism: Eulemur rufifrons (assembly GCF_041146395.1). NCBI lineage: Eukaryota > Metazoa > Chordata > Mammalia > Primates > Lemuridae > Eulemur > Eulemur rufifrons. The sequence goes on from NC_091012.1 coordinate 105,637,532, forward strand.
AAATGCTATTACCATATGACCTACCAGCTACATTGATAACATGAAAGCTTGAGTTCACATACCCTGAACATGAATGTAATAGCCTCAAACTGGAAAATAACCCAGATATCTTTCAATGGTTGAATGATTAAACAAATGCTGGTGCATTCATATCATTGAATACTACTCAGCAATAAAAGGAATGGATTATACATATAACAACTTTGATGAATGTCTAGAGAATTACACTAAGTAGAAAAAAAAAAGCCAATCCCATGTTTACATACTGTATGATTCCAGTTATATAACATTTTGAAAAGATAAAATTTTAGAAATGGAGAACAAATTTGTCATTGCCAGGGGTCAAGGGCTGGTGAGTAGAGGTAAGGTGGTAGATGTGGCTATAAAATGGCAATAGGATAAATCTCTGTGCTGGTGGAACTGCTCTGTATCTGGACTGTATCAATGTCAGTATCTTCGCTGTAATATTTTATTGTAGTTTTGAAAGATGTTAGCATTGGCGGGAACTGGGTAAAGGGTACACAGGATCTCTCTCTATATGCAAAATATTTTGACATATATGTCAAAGTAAAAAGTTTAAATAAAAAAGATGCAAGATGTTGACCATTGTACATACAAATGGAATGAATTGTAGGAACATTTCTCTAAGGCAAAGAGAAAATCCTGTGACGTAGTGTGAAAAGCTCCTTGCTTGTGCAGTCAACAGTAAACTACAAGAGAGGAGGGAATGACATTGTTGAAATATAGGAAGGATTGCCTACATGGAGTTGGCCTGCATCACTGTGGGTATGTGGTGGTCTGATGGTAATTAGGGAAAAAGCCAGGGTTCAGTTTTGAAATTTGGAGACCCACCTGAAGGAATCATATAGTCCTATTTCAGTCTGCACAACATCAAAGGGACTAGTGCGCAGTGGTGTGAGTGTGAACTCTGGATGTTAATCTTTCCATACTTCTCTTGTGAAACCCACCAAGAATAAGATTATCAACCTCAATAGTATTCCACATAGATGAAACTTGGGGAAAAGCTGCCTGAGAGAATGCGTTCCAGCAGGTAGAGAAGAGGTGATCAAATTTAAAGGTTGGAAGAACCACCTCACACTCCCATTTGGTGGAAATATTTCTGGTGACTTCAAATACAAACCTATATTGTTTACTCACTTTGGACTTACACACAACCATAGGAACAGTCTTCCAAGTCCTTGCCCACTCCTAAGGAGAGCCATTTCTCTACTTCATAGGTTTAGAGACATAATCCCCTACAAGGTTTGTTTCTACACAAATCAAAAACTGCCAATCTTTACAATCCTCAAATTCTCCAACTTTAGTTAGCACTCAAGAGAGTAAGTTGGCTGTGGAGAGAGAAAGTGAGAGCCTTTCTGGAAAGAAAAAAAAAACAAACTGAAAGCCCCTAAATGACAAGAGAGCTTTCCAGAATAAGAAACCATAGTTGGAACATGGGTTTGGGCTCAATCCAGGCCTCTGTTGATGTGGGGCTAAGATACAGAACCTAGAATTCCTGACACAGCTACTTTTTCTCCCAAACCACTGTGAGTGCTCTCCAGCTTTGTGGGAGAGTTATCCTAGACATCACTGAAAAAGGAGAAATCTACAAACATTTTGCTGGGCTGGAAAGAAAGGTTTTTGGCAATAGGAGATTTGGCTCAAGCAAGAAAAAAAATGCATTGGACACTTCTTTGTCGTTTCATAGGACTTTTGACAGGGGTTTGGAGTCCTGCTCAGTATTAAGAAATAAAAAGGGGACAAAGACCTTCCCCCATCCTGGATATAGGCCTCCTCAGTGCCTAATGACACAAAAGCTCTCTTCCCTCATCTTTAAAAATATGCTTCTCCCACTGAGATGAAACTCGGTTAGGTACCTTACATTTCTTTTAGAAATTCTGGTAGTGACTGTGATATCACTGATAATAACTATGTAGGGCAGTATTTTCTAAAGATACTTTGAGTAAAATGTGTCTGATGTCAAATAAGTTTGTGAAAGGCTGTATTATTTACTTTTTAAATAGCAAATTAAAGGCTGGGAGAGGTACATCATTAAGAATACTCTGTCACTAGGTATCAATAAAAAAACTATTATTGAAAAAACAATCCTGTGTAAATTTGTTTAATTGGCTTGTTAAAAACTTATTTGATCACACAACCCTGTCAAGGTATAATTCTCAAAAAGTTAAAAATCATGACAATAATACAAGCATAGTGAGCCTATGTCAAAAATTTATTTAACACAAAGATTTATTTAACTTTCTAATGAGGGTATCAATGGGATGGTAAAGCTGTTTCAAAGAAGGATCTGAGAGACTACTATATACACTGAAAGAAAGAATTCTGAAATAAGATTTCTAAATTGCTGAAATGCAAAACAGGTAAATGTCCTGTGTGGCAATAGAACTAACTTTTGGGGTTATTTTTTTCACTGAACAGAAATTATTTGCATTTCTACTGAGCAAAAATCATCAGCAACTTCTACAAGTTAACATGTAACCATATGGAATCTTTGCCTTAATCAACAGCAATTAGTCAATTAAACAATGGTATGTTCCTCTAGAACAATGGTTCTTAAAGTGTGCTCCTTAGACCAGCGGCACCAAAATCACTTGGGATCTTGTTAGAAATTCAATTTCTTAAGCCCCACTCAAGACCTACTAAATCAGAAACTCTGGGATGGGGCACAGCACTCTGTGTTTTAACAAGCTCTCTAGGGGATTCTGAGAGTTTGAGAATCTAGAGATTCTAGATTATCATCTAGAGAATCTAGATAATTAATCCTCAGGCACTATGAGTATAATGCCAATACTTCAATATGACTTTACAAAGATATACAGTCATCCTTTTGCCTAGTTCCAAATTTTGGATAAATTTTCTTAGTCCACTTTTGAGGATCACACTTTGGAAATGGAAATGTACAATGAATAAAAACTATCCAGAGGTTTAGAAAAAGTAAGAAACCTTGTTATTTTTGATTTTATCCTACTTCAAGTAACAGTTAAAGTTACACCTTATCTACATTCTAACTTGTTTAGTCCTCCCAAATCTCTCTCCTCCTTGAACATCTATATACTTTTTTTTTTTTTATTTTACAGGATCAAAGAGTCTAACAGTATATCTTGTTAGATACAGTATGTCCTCATAATGTATACATTATTTCTTGCACAATGATATGAAATAATATGGGAAATATTCGTGATAAATTATTAAGTGAACAGTGCAAGTTAAAAACAATAGTTTCATATTTTTTTCCCCACCCCCCCTTTCCCGAGTCAGCACCTTCAAATGTTACCACTCCCCAAACGGTGCGCAATGCACTCATTGTGTAGGCATACCCCCATCCCCTCCCCCACCCCCCACCTCAGTCTGATGTCCAATTGGTGTCGTTTCCAGATTTGTATTTAGGTGATGATCAAGGAAACCAATTTTCTGGTGAGTACATGTGATGCTTGTTTTTCCATTCTTGGGATACTTCACTTAATATAATGGGTTCCAACTCTCTCCAGGAGAACCATAGAGATGTTGTATCTTCATCATTCCTTATAGCTGAGTAGTATTCCATGGTATACATATACCACAGTTTACTAATCCAATCATGTATTGATGGGCATTTGGGTTGTTTCCACATCTTTGCTATTGTGAATTGTGCTGCTATAAACATTTATATACTTTTAATTTAGAGTTTAAACATTAGTTTAACACAGTGCTAATAGCTTTATGTATGTTAATTTAACACCCCCCCCCATTGAAAACTATATTAAGGTACAAATTGTGACTTAAGCCTCTCTTCCAATCAAAACTTTAATATAGTCACAGGATCATAGATTCAAGATTGAAAGGTAATTTAAACATCAACTTATCTGGGTGAGTATACAATATTAGATAGAATTTCCTTCTCATCTGCAGTAGGCAGAATTCTAAGATGGTGCCCCTAAATTCCCATGCCCCCTGCCCCCCGGTGTAACACCCTGCATAATCACTGGGCAGTAAATACGATGGATTTTACTCCCATGATTAGATTATGTTATATGGCACAATTGACATTAAGACAGGGAGATTATCCAGGTGGCCTGACCTAATCACAGGAGCTCATTAAAAGCAGCTTCCTCTGACTGGTCACAGAAGAGGTGGTCAGAGGCTCAAAGCACAAGGATTCAACATGCCATTGCTAGCCTAAAGATGGAGGGGGCCACATCACAAGGAATTCAGACAGTCTCTAGGAGCTGATAGCAACCTCCAGGTGAAAACAAGCAAGGAAATGGAGACCTCGATCCTACAACCACAAGGAACTGAATTCTTCCAACAAAAATGAACTTTGAAGTGAATTTTTGCCTAGAGCCTCCAGATGAGAATTCAACCTGACTACCAACTCATTTCAGCCTTGTGATATCATGAGAAGACAATCAGTCATGTTGTGCTGGACTTCTGACCTACAGAATTGTAAACTAATAGCCATATGTTAGTTTAAGCTGCTACAGTTATAGTAATTTGTTATGCAGCAATAGAAAACTAATATATCACTTTCCCAAGAGGTAAGTTAGTTTCTTCTTGAACACTTGTGGCAATAAGAAACTCACTCTCCATACCCCAGGGACACCTGCACCCTTCACTCCTATAAGACAGCCCATTCCAACTTTGGACAGCTCTGACTTTTAGAGAGTTCTTGATCATACTGAGCATCCACCCATCAATTTACCCTTTACCTCTTAAAGCCATGCAATGCAAGTCTGAGCTGACGTACATTTGTCTCCATCTTTCCTTGTGCTGGTTCTTTCAGATAGTGATGTGAGCCCCATAAAATCCTGGGTAGTAGGTTCCACAGTACTCACGGTGGGCTATCTTGACTCAAAGACCCCATCTAGCTTTCAAGCCTGTGTTCGTTCAAATACACCACATTTTACACCAGAGAAATTTGTCATCGTTACCCTGCCACTGTATGGAACATCAGAATAAGCTAGGTTGTGCTAGAGAAAGTGTCTGCAAACATTTTCTGGCTTTGAGTGCCATACAGTCCCTGTCACAACTACTCTGTCATGGTAGTGAGAAAGCAGCCTCAATATATAAATGAATGGGCACATTTGTGTTTTAATAAAATTTTATTTATAAAACAGGCTACAGACTGGGTTTGGCTCACAGACTGTATGTAGTTGGCTACCCTTGCTCTAGAGGATTTTACATTAGCAATTAAATGCACAGCCTAGAAGTAGCATATATCCCTTTAACTCACAACTCATTGGCCAGAATTAAACCGGTGGCCCCTCCCAACTACAGGGAGCAGGGAAGTATAATTTTCCTGTGGTGGCAAAAGGAGGAGAGTTATAAACATGTGGTGAATAATATAAATGACTGCCACAGAGGGCATGTAGTAAAGATACATGTTTTCCTGCCTGTCTTCTCCACTACCAAGTAAACACCTCAAGGGCAAGGACCTTGTCTTATATACAGAGCCAAACAGATGTAGCAGGTGTGCATAAATATATCTGATTGATTGATAAGGGAAAAGAGAGAAGCAAAAGAAAGGGAAAGGACTTACAAACAGGCCAATGGAGTAGTAATGTGGGAAGGGATTATCATTGTTGGTAGGGGTGATATTTATGGCAATTACATTATTAACATCAGTAGTGGTGATGTTTCTAATAGAGCAATCTATATTCCTGTATTCACATTCCATTCACTCCTCAACTCATTTCAATCTGGCTTCTTCCTCCAGCCCCCAATTCCCTGACACTATTCCTGCTAGCATTACAAGTGCTTCTCTATTCGCCAAACTCAATAGACATGTTGCTTAATCCTTATTTTACTGAACTTCTCTGCTATATGTGAAACCACCAAATGTTATCTCCCACGAATTTTCAACTTCATAGAACTCTGTGAAACAGCACTTTCATGGTTCTCCTCTGTATCTCTTCAATCCCATCATGCTCTAAACTTCCCCTACTCTTCCAACTCTTTAAATATAAATGTTTCTTAGGACTCCATCCTCCTTCCTCTTCTCCTCTTGTCACTCTGCTACGATCACCTGGATGGTCTCACATACTCACATAGTTTCCACCACCACCTATAATGCTGTTGATTCCCGCACTTGTGTAGCCTATCCGTGCTTCTTCCCAAGTTTCAGAATCATGTATACAACTTTTAGTCTCATGCTTTCACCAGGAAATCCCATAGATATTTCAAATGCAACACAGCAGAAAATACATTCCTGTTTTGTATCTAACTGTGTTTCTCTTGGGTGACCTGTGTCTCAGTGGTTAAAACACCATCTACACAGTCATCTAGGCTAGAAATCTGTGAAGTATTATGGACTCTTCCTCCCTACTCCAATGCCCCAGTCCAATCAATCTCTCTGTTTAGCCTAAATATTTCTTTCTCTTTCTTCCTTTCTACACTACTTCCCTGGACCATATTCTTATTAACTTTCACCTAGACTACCAAACAGCTTTCTAACTTATCTCCCTGATTTCTTTGGTTTTGTTGTGCAATATTCCATATAGAAAACTATAGCAATGAATATAAGGTGTACTCATGCATCTAACACCCAACTTGACTGAATTTTAATTTGTTATAGTACTTGCATCTGATTTTTAAAGGAAGATGGTGATAGATCTAGGAAAAGCCCCATGTGTTACCACCCTCAATCTCATTTGCTTCCTTCTCTCCCTAGAGGTAATCAGCATTTTGAATTTAGAATTTATCATTATCATGCAGGCTTTAGTTAAATTACTACATTTGTATACGTCCCTAGACCATCTATAGTAATATTTTTCAGGTTTTAAACTTTATATATAAATAGGACAAAACCACGTGAATCTTTCTGAAAGTTGCTTTCATTACTTGGTAGTATGTATTATTAATATAAAACACAATTTGAAGGCAACATGAGGACTTCAATTGAGTTTATATGTTGATATTTTATCTAGCAAACCTAATGAACTCTCCTATTTGTTTTAATAATTTATCTGTAGCTTCTCTTGAATTTTCTATGCAGACTATCAAAAGTAAATAGACTATCACTATTACTAATCTACAAGTAAAGACAGTTTTTCTCTTTTAAATATAATTTGAATACACATCTGATTTGGGTGTTTTTTTTTTGTTTTTTTTTTGTCTTTCTGGGTTAGTTAGTACCTTCAGTATAATGTCTAGAAGCATCTATTAATGTTTATTGAGATCCTGACTTTATGGCAGTATTTCAAAAGCATTATAATTAAATATGTTTACTCTAGGCTTTAGATGAATACATTTGATTGTATTTTATCAAATGCTTTTTTGGTTCTATTGACATGATCATATGATTATGCTCTTTATTAGTGTGATATATCACATTTACAGATTTTCTGATAATAAATTATTGTTTCATTTCTGGAATAAACTCTACTTGGTTGATGTCTCAAAAATGTACCCAGGATTTGTTTTAATCAGGTATGGTAAGCTGATAGACACAGAGTCAGCTGCCTTTGAAAGAAGAATTTATTACTTGCAGTTCCCAAGAGGAGGGGACACATGATGCCACACAGGGCAACATGGGGAAGTACCAGGGTCAGTCAAGAGCCAGAAGAAGTGAGAGGGAAACATGGGCAGAAGCCTTTATCGTGGTTTTTGTGGGAAGGAATAGTCAAGGCTAGGTAAACAGCTTAAGATTGGCTAGTGTGAATAATTTCGGCAGGCTTTAAGGTAGAGGTGTGGTCCCTAGCTGTCCAGTACCTGGACCTGGGGTGATTTAGGGCAGGGAAAATAATGGCTTGGTGTTTAACAGTTAGATAAAGTAGGCGGTCCAAGGTATGGGCTTGGGGTTAGTTTGCTTATGAAAGGTGCACTGGCAGGCAAGTTGTTTGCTGTCTCTAGGAATTAGCTGTCCCTGGGAGAGGAAGTCTCTCTAGGATTAGCAAGTCCTCAAGATGTCAAAGGATCATAAAATACAAAAAAATTAAAAAACATGATTAATAAAGTTGAGATGTTTTTGTTTTGTTTTGTTTTGTTTTCAGTACTGCTGGATTTCATATGATAACATTTTCTTCATGAAACAGTTCTAGGATTTTCTTCTCTTATATTTTCCTTTGTGAATTTTGTGTGTGTGTGTGTGTGTGTGTGTATTTGAGAGAGAGAGAGAGATATTGAAGCAGAGAGAACATGCACAAACAAGTAAAATGTAAATAACTGGTGAATCTGGGCTAGTGACTTATAGGCGTTCTTATAATTTTCCTTTAAGTTAGAAATTATATCAAAATTAAAGGTTGAAGGAAGGAAGGAATCCCTAAGGGTCAAAAATGAAAAAGAAACCTACTGGATAAATAGGAATTAATGCCTTGGCTGCCCTAAAAGTATTACCTACATCAGTAAATAAAAGACTTGGGTATTATTCACTTACAGAGGCATCAAGCCTTGGGTACTTGTGAGGCAAAGAGATAGTGATTATTGAATAAAACATGAGCTCTCAAAACTCTCTACTCTATTTGAATTTATAGACAGAATATAAATCTTCCAGTAAGAGTTAATGTCTGGGTCTGGGATTTGGGTGGGAAAAAGTCTCCCTTGAGAATTTAAAACTGCAGGCCTGCCTTCATAGGGTTCAAATCTATACTACCTGAGTGGCAGACATTACTTGTGCTTTCCAACTTACAGTTGTCCTTTCCTTCTGGAACATCTGAAAAACTATACTTCCCAGCCCCTTTGTAGCTGGGCAGGGCTATGTGATTAGTTTTTCCCCATGGTCACTTCTGGGCTGAGGAAGACAAAGCCCCTTCACTACCCTTGAGCTCATTCTTCTTTTGCTGTAGAGATCTAGAATCCATGACAACATCATAAAATGGAAACAGCCTGGATCCCCCGAATCACTGCCTGGGGAGAGTTGCTCTGAAGAAATGCTCCACCTGAAGCACATTTTTTATAAGCAAGAAACAAACATTTGCTGTCTTAAGCCACAGAGATTTCAGGGTTGTTAAATCAATTCTCTCTCTCTCTCTCTCTCTCTCTCTCCCTATGCATACACACGCACACACACACACACACACACATACACACAATTTATGAAGGAAAATATAAGAGAAGAAAATTCTACACCTATTTCATAAAGCAAAATCAAGCAATGTACAAAGACAAATGTACAAGACAAAACAAAAGAAAATGAAAAAATCTTAACTAAGTAAGGTTTATCCAGAAATGCAATTGATAATTCATTATCAGAAAATCTATTAATGTGATATACCACACTAATAAATAAGATATACTCTAAATTCTCCTAATACACTGAGTGATCCAAGAAACTCCTGGCTGAGAAATCAGTATAAATATTCTCACCACAAAGAAATAAGTATGGCCGGGCGCGGTGGCTCACGCCTGTAATCCTAGCACTCTGGGAGGCCGAGGCGGGTGGATTGCTCAAGGTCAGGAGTTCGAGACCAGCCTGAGCGAGACCCCGTCTCTACTAAAAATAGAAAGACATTATATGGACAACTAAAAATCTATATAGAAAAAATTAGCCGGGCATAGTGGCGCATGCCTGTAGTCCCAGCTACTCGGGAGGCTGAGGCAGTAGGATCGCTTAAGCCAAGGAGTCTGAGGTTGCTGTGAGCTAAGCTGACGCCACGGCACTCACTCTAGCCTGGGCAACAAAGTGAGACTCTGTCTCAACAAAAAAAAAAAAAAAGAAATAAGTATGTGAGGTAATAGATATGTTAATTAGCCAAATTTGCTCATTCTACAATGTATACATGTATTGAAGCATCCCATTGTACCCCATAAATATATACAACTATTATTTGTCAATGGAAGTAAAATCTTTTTGAAAAAGTGGAAACGTGGTCTCAGGTTGATTATACTTCTGGAGGCCTAGAAGAGAAAAATATAAGATCTCTGTGATGGGTCCCAGCATCAAAACAAGTGTCATTGGATTTCCACCACAAAGATCCCCTCCCCTTCCACTAAGCATGAGCTCATAATAAAAAATTTTAATGGATACAATAAAACAAGCCACCATGAATGGGAATCAGCATAAAAACATGAAGAAGAATATTATTCTTTACACATAAGAATATTATATGTAATAAGAATATTAAATTGATTAAAGAAATAAAATATGAAATTGAAACCCATGAAAAGGGAAATACTATTATCAAGGAAAAAGTTCAAAAAGATTTGAAAACCAGTGAAATAAAACTTTTGGAAATAAAAAAATACAGCTCTTTAAATTAACAATTCAATGGATATGTTAAACAACATACCAAACATAGCTGAAGAGAGTAATGTTAAATTGGAAAAGTGGTATGAAAAAACTACCTAAAATGGAAAAAGAAATAAAATATGTAAAAGCAGAGTTAGGAGAAATAGAGAATAGAATAAGAATGTTCACTATATCTGTAATAGACATTCTAAAAGAAGAGAATACAAAGCATGGAAGAGAGATAATATTTCAAAAGATAATGGCATTAAGAACCATATGAAATCCAAGCTGGATAAATAAAAAGAAATTCAGAAACACAACCGGAGGCATCATAGTGAAACAACAGTACACCAAAGACCAAGAGAATATCTTAAAAGCTATTTGGGAAAAAACAGACAAATTAAAGTCTATCACACTGTTTATCCAAAATAATTTAACCTGGAAGGCAATGGAGAGCTGAGAGAAAATAGCTGTATCCAGCTAAACTATCTTTCAAGATCCATGTCAACAGAGATTTGTGGACAACACTGAATTTACTACCAACATATCATCAATGAAGAAATTTATACCTCACAGACACTAAAATCCTGGATGCCTCCTTTTTCTGTCCCTCAACCTGGAACTCAGCAATTCTAAAACTTCAGCTTTACTGCTTTGCACTTCTGTTCCATTTTCTTATTTTCAGAGCTGGTTGTATCTTTTTTGTTTTCATTTTTACATTTATCTCTCTCTGCTATGTGTTTGGACCAGGAGAGTGAACGTGAAATCACCATGTTCTCCTGACTAGAAATCACCCTATTTCTTTATATCTTCATTTTAACTTCCATATAACCTCCAGAATAATCTAGCAGTGATTCTCAAACTACCCATGGTGAAGGATCAGTGTTGTGGTTTTTTAAAAATTTTCAATAAATGACAAAGCAATACTCTGTCAAAGTCAACTGATTACTTACTTGGATGTGTCCGCAATGTCAAATTGCTATAAAGGTTTTTAGGTACTCAATCTCAATTTCTGTACTTATTGCAGATCTACAGCACTGATGTGTGGACCACACTTTGAGTAGTACTAATGCAACTAAAATTCAAATCTGAAAATGTCACTTAAAATTATCTAATGGATCTCTGTTATCTGTAAGAGAAAGTCCAAATTTTGGATGCCATAGCATATAACATCCTTTGTGACTTGACTGTCTCTCCAGTTGTTTCATCTTTTATCTTTGTCTGCCTCAGACATTAGACCCAGAAACAATAAAGTGTTTGCAGTTTCTTAATCATTAAGAATCATTGGAAGAGCTAAGAAACAATATCTGAGCTGAGCTTTCTGGAGCTAATTCCAGAGCAGACAGCAGAACTGGGATACCAAGGAAGCTGCTATTCTCTACAGCAGGAAGCTTCTAGCTCCAGAACCGTATAGCCACTGTCATAATTTAAAAGCTGCTGTAATCAAGGTGTCATCTTTACTAGTGCCATTGCAGAACCATACCATACCTGCTATGATCTACATGAGGAAAATTGCCTCTCAATCCTGCCTCTCAGCCCTCAAGAAGCTAGTTACTTGACACTGTGACCTCTGTTAATGCTGCCTCAGAAAAACTCTGCCTTCCGTGTATTACACAAGTGCATCTGGTTGGTTTAACCTTTTATACATGCAGAATCCTAGCTGCAAGGGAGTCTATGGAAAGTAGATTTTAATTTTCCAGCCTCTGCAGCACAAAACATTTGATTAGAGTTAGAAGTTTAAGGGTCTTAGGTGTTTGAATATTATCCTGGAGTTTAGACAGTATTCTTTCTGTGCAGTGGAAATTTTTAAACAAGGAACTTATATGAATCATTTGTGTTATTGTTCAAACAATAACTCTGGTAACCAAATTTCTCTAATAGGAAATAAAAAGGAAAACTAGAAAGTAGTTATGAGGCTGTCATACAAAAGCAGGTAAGAGAGGATAAGCACTTGAGCTGAGGCAATGGAAAAGGGAAGGAAGTAGGGGATGCTACTTCAAGACATCACTTGGCAGAATAAACAAACCTTAGATAAAGCAATTAATAGAGAAGAAAATTCATTCAGGCTGTGTTCACATGTGATGCCAAAATATTAAGAATTTTTAAATGAAAATTTCATCCATGAGCTAGATATATATAGTTATCTCATTATTTGGTTAGACAATCAAATAAAATGCTGAATATTTTGGTATTATCTTAGGTTTAGTTTATATTAACTTAGGAAAATTAATTCATAGTTCCAATCTGGTCAGAATTTGATTAGTTGCCTAATACAATTTCACTTCTTTCACAAAAATAAAATGAGGTTGCTCTTTATTTATGATAAAGATATATTGGTAACTTGATACTAACAATATAGTTACAAACACAAAAGGAGCCAAATGTGGTATTTTTACCACAAGTCTGACCACCATGAGGCACATGGACTGATCACAAAATCAAGCTAACAAATCTCTTTCAAGAACTGGAGCTTGGAAAATATTGTATACTGTGGCCCCTCTTGGAGAGTCACCATACATATTAACATATCAAAACCTCCAAAAAGTCATGCAGAAAAGAAACATGTTCAGTTTTGCTTAATCCAGCATTTCTCATCCTTATAAGACTATGAAAACCTTCATTATTAATTTATAAATTTATTAAATAGATTTCATAATATCTATTTATATTCTGTGAAAACAGTATAAGTTATAATATATTTTGAGAAATGCAAGTTTAAAAAAATGGTCTCTAAACTTTTAAATGATATACCTGCAAGCACTATTATATGTACATATTATATTTTACATATATTATGCAAATACTATTGTGCTTAAGTGTTTCATACATTGTGTAACACACAGAACAGAAATTTATTTATTTATTTATTTATCTGAGACAGAGTCTCACTCTGTTGTCCAGGCTAGAGTGCCGTGGCGTCAGCCTAGCTCACAGCAACCTCAAACTCTGGGGCTCAAGCAATCCTTCCGCCGCAACCTCCCATGTAGCTGGGACTACAGGCATGTGCCACCATGCCCAGCTAATTTTTTCTATATGTTTTTAGTTGTCCAGCTAATTTATTTCTGTTTTTTTAGTAGAGATGGGGTCTCCCTCTTGCTCAGGCTGGTCTCGAACTCCTGAGCTCAAATGATCTGCCCACCTTGGCCTCCCAAAGTGCTAGGATTACAGGTGTGAGCCACTGCGCTCGGCAGAAAACAGAAATTTAAAATGATGTAATATGAAATACTATTTTTAAAAATTTCTATTTATTTGTGTATGGCATAAAACTTATATATTAATATCAGACAAACTAAATTTAAGAGCAAGGAAAATTACCAAGGATAAAAGTTGACATTACATAATGATAAAAGGATCAATTCACTAAGAAGACATAAGAATTCTGAATGTATACACACCAAACAACAGAGCTTCAAAATATATGAAGCAAAATCTGATAGACTTGAAAGGAGAAATGAATAAATTCACAATTACAGGTGGAAAATTTTCAACCCTCCTCTCTTAGTACTTGATAGAACAAGATACAGAAATTCAGCAAAGATAGAAAAGAATTGAAAAAAATATCAATTACCTGGACCTAATTGACATTAATTTATATAAAATTTTACTCAATAACAGCAAATGGTAATTCTTTTCAAGTGTATATTGAGCATTCACTAATATAGACTACTTCTTGGGTAATAAAACAAACCTTAACAACTTTAAAAGAATTGAAATGTTACAAAGTATGTTCTTTGACAATAATGGAATTAAATTAGAAATTAATTACAGGAAGATATCTTGAAAATCCCCTAACTCTTGGAAATCAAACAACAATCATTCTAAACAACAATTATTCTAAATAATCCATGGATCACAGATGAAGTCCCAAGAGAGATAAGAAAATATTTTGACTTGAACCAAAAATGAAAATACAACATGAAATTTGTGTGGTGCACCTAAAACAGTCTAAATACACCAATTAAAAGACAAAAATTTCCAGATTGGATTAAAAAAGTCAAGGCCCACCTACATACTGCCTATGATATCTATGATTATGGAGAAATATATAGCATTAAATGTATAGCATTAAATGCTTATATTAGTAAAGAAGAAGGGTCTGAAATTAGTAATTCAGGCTTCAACACTAAGAGACCGAAAAAAGAAGAGCAAAATAAGTGTAGCAGCTCTGAATGTGTGTGGGTAGAAAAGATTTTTGCTGGGTGTGGTGGCTCACACCTATAATCCCAGCACTTTGGGAGGCTGAGGTAGGATGATAGCTTGAGGCCAGAAGTTTGAAACCAGCCCGGACAAAATAACAAAACCACATCTCTAAAAAAGTTAAAAATAAAAAATTAGCTAGGCATGATGGTATGTGCCTGTAGTCCTAGTTACTTAGAAGGTTGAGGAAGGAGGATTGCCTGAGCCTCAGGAGTTCAAGGCTGCTGTGAGGTATGATCACACCACTGCACTCCAGCAGCAGACTGAGACCTTGTCTCAAAAAAAAAAAAAAAAAAGGAGAAAAGATTTTCAAGGTTACTCATTTTATTTCTGTCTTTTTTTCTTCTTTTAGACAGAGTATCACTCTGTCACCCCAGCTAGAGTGCTAGAGTGCAGTGGCATGGCATCAACATAGCTCACTCCTAGGCTAAAGTAATCCTCCTGTCTCAGCCTCCTAAGTAGCTGGGACTGCAGACGTATACCACCACACCCAGCTAATTTTTTTTTCTATTTTTTGGTAGAGACAGGGTTTCACTCTTGCTCAGGCTGGTCTTGAACTCCTGGGCTCAAACGATCCTCCCACCTTGGCCTCCCAGAGTGCTAGGATTACAGGCATGAGCCATCTCACCTGGTCTTCACTCATTTTATTTCAATGTGCAATTTCTACTTTGCAAAATAATATGATCTACCAGTCAAATCCACTTAACCAGTCTTACATAAATTTTCAGACATTGGAATGGAACCAACAGATGCTTGAGGGTGCCTCTGTCAACCTGTCTGCATTACGGTATCCTACTTTTCTCTGAAGAAACCATAAACAGTAGGCATGACACACAACAGCCTTCTATGCAGATAGACTGAGTAAGGCCATCAGTGTCAGTCTGTATATTAACTGCTGATTATACTTAATTTCTTTCTTATTTTTTTAAGAAAAAATATAATATTTATCCCACATCGCAGTGGATCATCTCATGTACCCAATTCAGAAACTTCTAGGCTAGAACATAAGTGGCAAAAGGACCTAGTTAGGAAGCAATTTCACTTCTCAGACACTCCCACAGAGTTTACTCACAGAAAACAAAATACGCTGATCCTAAAGTGAAACTATGTAAAAGGTAGCTATTTCTGAGACTAAAATAATCCTTTGGAGAACACACTTCATTCTGTTAAGTTGTCAAGCAATAGGTCTCTATGTCTGTCTCCTTGTGTGTTGTTCTGTGACTATCTTCTAAATACCACATTCCACTGTCAGCTTGACATTTAAACCAGCTGGCTTTACTCCACTGCCATCCATTATGTTGCATTGTTTTATAAGAAATGTGACTTCTCTGGCAGCGGACATGTTGATCCCAAGGAAACTATTTTTCACATTTTACTGTGTGTATTTTTGAAATATATTTATTTTAGACACAGAAGATGTAACCTTGATACAAATGTTGGAGCTTATTCAAACAGTTAATAGATTTATACATGCTGCTATATTCTCTCAAGGTGATTTCATTTGAAATATTTTTTAAAATAAAGTTTAAAACTCCATCTTTGTTGGCTCAGATGCTTTCAAGGGAGTTGGCTCATGATGCTTTCTCATTTGGAATCATCTTCTGCTGCTAAGAGATTTGCATATGCTTAGGGATGACTTAATATCATTGGTAGAAAATGTACTCAGAAAATCTATGAGAAGCCATTTTTTATGCAAAGAATCTTGGTCAGGGTCAGGTAGACTTTCAAAAAGAAAATATCCTACTTTTCTAACAATAATGGGGGCTCAAGTCTGAAATTTACACATAAGCAATCACTACCAGGGTCAATTTGATTCAGTATTGCGACAGCAATTCAGTGTGACAGTGATTCAGCAAGGTGACAGTGACCCTGTTAGAGCCTGAATTTTCCCTCTAAGTCCCAAATATTTGCCCTAATGAAGAAAGTGCTGTTATTCAAGAAAGTGCAAATACTTAACAATTACACACATTATTATCTTTATTTATGTCATAGTTTCTTTCTGTGGGTTAGGAATTCAAGTACAGCTTAACTGGGTCCTCTTCAGAGTGTTTCATGAGGTTGCAAACAAGGTGTCAGCCAGGGCTGGGATCTGAAAATTCAGCTAGGAAGGAATCTACTTCTAAGCTCACTGCATGATTGTGGACAGGATTTAGTTCTTTTTGGATTGCTGGACTGATGATCTCAGTTCCTTGCTGGCTATTAGCCAGAGGTGTCCCTCAGTTCTGTGCCACAGGTTCCTCCTAAACAAGATATCTTGCCTCACCAAAGCAAGCAAAGGACAAAGTTTGATAACAAGATGAAGGTACAGTCTCTTATAATTTAATTACAAAAGTTCATTTACTAAAGTTGAGACAGTCTCTTGACTAGAAGCAAGTTACTCAAGGGAAAGGGATTACATAAGGTTGTGAATATTAAGAAAAAAGAATATTTGGGGGCCATCTTAAAAGATACCTACCACACTGAGACACAATAGCCCTCTCCCATTCATTGTGGCCACATTCAGCTTTCTCATTTCTTTTTTGAGACAGGGTCTCCATCTACGTCCCAGGATAGAATACAGTGGTGTCATCATAGCTCACTGCAACCCCAAACTACTGGGCTCAAGCTATCCTACTGCCTCAGCCTCCCAAGTAGCTGGTATGATAGGCACACACCACCACATCCAGCTAATCTGTTTATTTTTTGTAGAGATGGGCTCTCAGTATGTTGCTCAATCTGGTCTTGAACTCCTGGGCTCAAGTGATCCTCCCACCTCAGCCTCCCAAAGTGCTGGGATTACAGGCATAAGCCACCATATCTGGCCTAGCTTTCTCATTTCTTAATGATACATACAGGCCATACGACAAGTAAAAAATCTTTTTGGCTTATGAGCAATAATGTACCAGTCAATTTAGCCAGATTCAAGTAAAAAGAAGAATGGCAAATAGGGCTTTAGACCAACCATTTTTATTTTTCACTTCCTGATGTCAATATACATTTTTCTTTCTTTCCTTGTCATCTCCACAACTAGTAGAGTCTGAATATACCTTTTTCTTAATGAATAAATTAAAAATGGAATAAAACATTTTGCAAACAACTGGTGCCACATGATAGGATCAAGTCAGGAAACTGTCTCTAGCCTCCATTAGGCAAACTTAAATACCAAATATATTAGAATCACTGGCTTGATTTGGGGTTTCTCCAATAAGCAGACTTAAAGCAAGTATTTGAGTATAGGGATTTTTCTTTTATTTGTTTGTTTGCTGGGAGGAAATACCAGGAAATACTGGTAGTGTTATAGTGAAATGAGAATAAAAGTGAATACAGCCAATAATGAGTGTGTTTTTAAGCTAGTTACCACTGTGGGCAACTGAAGGTCAGTTTCAGCAGGGAGCAGTGAAACACAGTAAAGAAAATATCTCAGAGTGACATCAGGAAGACGGTGGAATATGAGGTCTCAGGCTTCACTAACCCTTATAGAAAGTTGAACTAGCAAATATCCATAAACAGGAGCACTTTTGTGAAAAATCCTAAAACTTGGGAATAAGCTTGATACACCCGTGTGGACCAGAGAGAACCAATCCAGCTTCCCTGGCATTTCAAGATGCTTCTCAGGAAGCTCACTTCTGTCTCACCTCATGGGCAACACAGGAGGTAATATCAAGACTAGACATCTTGGCCGGGCGTGGTGGCTCACGCCTGTAATCCTAGCACTCTGGGAGGCCGAGGCGGGTGGATCACTCGAGGTCAGGAGTTCGAGACCAGCCTGAGCAAGAGTGAGACCCCGTCTCTACTAAAAATAGAAAGAAATTATATGGACAACTAAAATATATATATACAAAAAATTAGCCGGGCATGGTGGCGCATGCCTGTAGTCCCAGCTACTCGGGAGGCTGAGGCAGGAGGATCGCTTGAGCCCAGGAGTTTGAGGTTGCTGTGAGCTAGGCTGAAGCCACGGCACTCACTCTAGCCCGGGCAACAGAGTGAGACTCTGTCTCAAAAAAAAAAAAAAAAAAAAAAAAGACTAGACATCTGGGGTCAGGTAGAAAGAAAGCAAAAAGACAGAGTTCACAGTGACCAATGCACATATCTCAGTGCTAGTTCTGTGTACCTGCCAGTGACAGCACCTGATAAGAGGTGCCAGTAAACAACATAGCTTACCAACAAAACTGAGCTGGTTGCTCCCAGAAATAGTAGAAAATTCTACCTGGCCTGAATCCCTAGACAGCCAGCCTCCAGCATATATCAGCATGTTATGGGGGTACAAATGCTTAGGTTATGTATATTGCCCTTGTCCCATCCAAGTTAGAGCTTCAAACATGTCCATCCCCCAGATGGTGCCCACTGCACCAATTAGGTGTGTATATACCCATCCCCTCCTCCCCTCTCCCCCCTGCCCAATGCCCGATGAATGTCACTTACATATGTGCACATAAGTGTTGATCAGTTCATACCAATTTGATGGTGAGTACATGTGGAGCTTGTTTTTCCATTCTTGGGATACTTCACTTAGTAGAATGGGTTCCAGCTCTATCCAGGATACTACAAGAGGTGCTAGATCACCATTGTTTTTGTGGCTGAGTAGAACTCCATGGTATACATATACCACATTTTATTAATCCACTCATATATTGATGGGCACTTGGGTTGTTTCCACATCTTTGCAATGGTGAATTGTGCTGCTATAAACGTTCGAGTGCAGATGTCTTTTTTATAGAATGTCTTTTGTTCTTTTAGGTAGATGCACCCAGTAATGGGATTGCTGGATCAAATGGTAGTTCTATTTGTATCTCTTGGAGGTATCTCCATATTGCTTTTCACAGAGGTTGTACTAGTCTGCAGTCCCACCAGCAGTGTAGGAGTGTTCCTATCTCTCCGCATCCATGCCAACATTTGTTGTTTTGGGACTTTTTGATAAAAGCCATTCTCACTGGACTTAAGTGATACCTTATTGTGGTTTTGATTTACATTTCCCTGATGATTAGAGATGTTGAACATTTTTTCATAGGTTTGTTGGCCATTAGTCTATCATCTTTTGAAAAGTTCCTATTCATGTCCTTTGACCACTTTTTAATGTGGTTGTTTGATTTTTTTCTTGCTGATTTTCCTGAGTTCTACACAGATTCTAGACATTAACCCTTTATTGGATGTATAGCATGCAAATATTTTCTCTCATTCTGTAGGTCGTCTGTTTGCTCTAGTGATGATTTCTTTGGCTGTGCAGAAGCTTTTTAATTTGATCAGGTCCCATTTATTTATTTTTGTTGTTGCTGTGACTGCCTTTTGGGTCTTCTTCATAAATTCTTTGCCTATAAGAGTTTTTCCAACATTTTCTTCTAAAATTCTTATGGTGTCATGCCTTAGGTTTAAATCTGTTATCCATCAGGAGTTGATTTTTGTGAGAGGTGAAAGGAGTGGATCCTTTTTCAGTCTTCATCTTTTTTTCCTGTGCTGAGTGTCCCATGCTATTTCTCTGCAAATTCACAATGCTGTTTTTGGAGTGAGTGATCCACACATAGGCGGCCGTCCATGCTCTTCACTTTGTTCCCTGGGAATGGTGGGCTGGGAGGACACCATTAGACCACAGTTTTTTAGTTTTAGGTGTTATGTTTATATCTTTAATCCATTTGAGTTGATTTTTATATATGGTATTTGATTTTCATTCTTCTGCATGCAGATAACCAGTCTTCCCAGCACCATTTATTGAATAGACTTTCCCCATTTTGTGCTCTTGGCACTTTTGTCAAAAAAAATCAATTGCTCATAAATGTGTGGATTTATTTCTGTGCTCTCTATTCTGTTCCATTGGTCAATGAGTCTGTTTTTGTACCAGTACCATACGGTTTTGATTACAATTGCTTTATAACATATTTTGAAGTCAGGTAGTGTGATGTCTCTAGTTTTGTTCCTTTTGCTCAAGATTGTTTTGGCTATTCAGGGTCTTTTGTGGTTCCACAGGAATATAAGGATTATTTTTTTCTATTTCTGTGAAAAATGACACCGGAATTTTGATAAGGATTGATTTGAATCTGTAGATCACTTTTAGTCCAGTCATCAAAGTGTCACAACACATCTGCTCACAATCCTTTAGCAAGAACTAGTCACGTGGTCCTGCCAGATGAAGGGTGGCTGGGAAATATGGTCTAGCCATGTGCCTGGGGAGAGGAAATGGGTTTGGTGAGAACCTGGCCAGTCTCTGCCAGTGGTGGCATAAGGGGCTCTTTAGGGGGTGTGTTAGTTTCCTACAGTTGCTATAACCACAACTGGGTGGTTTACAACAGGAATTTATTGTCTCAAAATTTTGGAGGCCAGAAGGCTGAAATCAAGGTGTTTTTAGGGCCATGCTTCCTTTGAAGTCTCTAGAGGAGAATCCTTCCTTGCCTCTTCCATCATTTGATGGTTGCCAGCCATCTTTGCCATTTCTTGGCTTGTAGTTGTACCACTTCAATTTCTGCCTTCATCTTCACATGGCAATCTTCCTTCTGTGTGGTGTACATGTGTCTTCAAATCTCCCTCACCTTATAAGGATACCAGTCATTGGATTTAGGGTTCACTTTAATTCAGTATGATCTAACTTTAACTTGATTATATCTACAAAGACCCTATTTCTAAAGAAGCTCGCATTCATAGCTACCAGACATTAGGACTTGAACATATCTTTTGGGGGGGACACAATTAAATCCATTATGGGGGAAATATTGATTTTCTATTATACAGTTTCTGTGGATTAGAAGTCCAGGCACAGGTTAGCTGGATCCTCTGCTCAAGGTCTCACGAGGCTGAAATCAAGGTGTCTGCTGGGCTGTGGTTTTCATCTGAAGCTTGGGCTACTCTTCCAAGCTCATGTAATTTAATTTATATAGTTTTTGATGGCTATTGGTCAGGGGTCAGCTGCATCTTCAAAGTCAGTAGGAGCACATCTCTCTGATGCTTTACCTAAAGGCTCACCTGATTAAGTTAGGCTCACCTAGAATAATCTCTGTTTTAATTAGTTCAAAGTCAACTGACGAGTAACCTAACCACAGGAGTAATATTAATATCTCATCATATTCCCAGGTTCTACCCACACTGAAGGGAAGGGATTATACAAGGCTGTGGGTCACTGGGCTTCATCTTAGAATTCTGCCTACCATAGGGAGTATGCTTATCTTACTCCAGGAAGAATAAGAATTAAATACATAATTGTTTAAGAGAATCCATTGTTTGTTTTCATATTTTTGCATGAAGGAATATGTGCATATTTGATATTTATGTACTTGTAATATTTAAGAAAGTTTGTCTAATCGGAATAACAGGTCAGCCTTGTGACTCCCATCTAAAATTATAATTGCATAATGAATTTAGGTAGGTACATCAAATTGAAATCATTATAATAACTTCAAGTTTAAGAGAACTTAAGCTTGAGCCATTTTCACAGTTACTATAACAGGATTCCATTTCTGGGCTCTTTATATGGGTTGATCTTTTCTGAATTCAAGGGGTATCATTTTTTACTTCTTTCATCTGCACACAGAAATCTATAATCGTCACTGAGGTTCTAGCTAACTTCCTTAGTCTTGACTAGATTCTGTATTTTAAAAGCTGTCTTATCCTAATGTCTGGTATCTTTTCCTGGCCCTATAAGATAAATGAATCACTATAGAAGTAATTTGATAAGGCCATAGCAAATAGCCAACCTGTATGAGTATATTTTACTTTTATTTTTCCTTGCCCAACTTTATAAGGCCCCACAAAACACCCAAAGATGCCAACTATAATAAATGAAAAATAATTCTATACTATCATTAACCGCGCTTAGGTTGACAGGGAGTGGAGAGAGAAGGGCCCACCTCCCCTATACCCATCCACCTGTTGAGTGTGGTGAGCCATTTCCCTCCCTACAGCTGCAATTTGGCTCATAACATTTCTGTGGGGACAATCAGTTAGGAGTTCCTTGTTGACACCAGGACAGAGACTAGGGTGAGGCAAGTGAGGTGCCCAGGGTGCAAAACGCAAAGTCACACTCACTCTCAGACATGTCCTGGAGAAGTTGCCTGCACCTCTTCACAGGGTCAGTACCTGAGGGCCAGTACCTGCAGACATTTTGCACTCCAGGTACCTTCTTTGCTTCACCTTGGTCCAAGTTCTTTTGGGCACCTCAAAAGCCACTTAGGGTGACCCCATTCAGAAAGGCCTTTCAAAAGATCAAGAAAAGGTACCCCCACCCCTCATCTTCTGGCAAGCATTCCTGCTAGAGCTGGCTTTCTTTCCATGTAAGGCCACACCTAAAGGATTCCATTCCTTTTGACCTAGTATTTTTTCATCTTTCAGAGCAGCTTCAAGTTTTCAAACTCTCTCTGACCAGTCTTGTGTCTACCATATTAAACCCATTACAAAACTGCTTAAAAATAACCTTCATGACATTTATTTTTTAAGAAATCAGAAAATTCAGATATGTGGAAAATAATAACAAAAAAAATCACCCTTAGTTCCTTCACCCAGAATATAACTACTCTTCCCATTTTGAAGGATGAAGATGACCTCTCTCTCTCTTTTTTTTTTTTTTTTGAGACAGAATCTCACTCTGTTGCCTGGGCTAGAGTGCTGTGGTGTCAGCCTAGCTCACAGCAACCTCAAACTCCTGGGCTCAAGCAATCCTACTGTCTCAGCCTCCAGAGTAGCTGGGACTACAGCCATGTGCCACCATGCCTGGCTAATTTTTTCTATATACTTTTAGTTGTTGAGCTAATTTCTTTCTATTTTTTCAGTAGAGATGGGGTCTTGCTCTTGCTCAGGCTGGTCTTGAACTCCTGAGCTCGAACAATCCGCCCGCTTCAGCCTCCCAAGTGCTAGGATTACAGGCGTGAGCCACCGCGCTTAGCGAAGACGACCTTTTAACCTTTTTAATGCATAGGTATTTTTTTTAACTTTAAAATTTTAACTACAGAGTCTGTGTTGTGATTGGCAGGTGGGAAAGCTAGAACACTAATCTATTTCAGGAAATGAGGCTCCAGCTTTTGGTTTTATTCAAGGAGTGCTGGCTGCTGCTTTTGGGACTCAGACTACAGCTCACCTCTGTGTCCAGTTCCATGATCTGAGTACTCAGCTAATAGGATGGTCTGGGAGTCATACACAAGAGTTAATGTGTAAGATTCCACATAGAAAAGAAAGTAACCAAAACCTCTCCCATTTGAGCCTTCCCTTTTTGAAGGTGATGCAATTATATGCAATGTAAAGATTCAAATGTCCCCACCCAGCCAAGACCCAAAGAGATGACCCCTTAATGCTCAAGAAACCCTTAATAGCTCTGGTGAGTGGGAGTCCCCACAACTCTGGGCTGCCCCAAATTCTGCCTCAGTCAAATAGACACACTTTAGTTTGCTTAAAAAGAAAACAAACACAGAACAGAAAGTTCCAACAATAGGAATAATTGCAGCCAACATTTATTAAGAGCTTAGTATGAGCAGGGTACTCTGCTAAGTGCTTTTCATGTACAATTAACATTTTACAACAACAACTTAATGAAGTAGCTAAGATTCTTATCACTATTTTATAAATGAGGAAACAGGTTTAGAAAGATCAGTGACTTGGCCAGAGCCTCACAGCTAATATGTGAAAGATAAAGCACCCCATGCCTTCTCTTAAAACCCCACAATAAACTGCCACTCACATTTGCTTTAACAATTGTAACTTACAGCAATATATACAACAAGAATATGTAAAATACAGTTAACAGTTGTACATAACAACCGTAAAATATAATGTTGAGTCTGATAAAATCAAATTGCACATAGAAACTACTAGAAGTTATGAAACAGGAAAAAATATGTGAAAGACAAATTGGGAAGTTTCTAATAACTTAGAGGGAAAATTCAAATTTCCAATCCAAATCTGCTGAAGTGGAGTTTTTGCTTCATTCAGTTGCCCATTGAGGAAACTGCATGCTTCTTGTTTTGGGAAAGCTTATAGGCTAAGGGAATAGGAATGTAACAAATACTTTCTGAGAGCCTCTTGCCTGCCAGGAAGCTTGCATACACTCCCTCTGGTAGACCTCACAAATATGAGATGAAGTGGTATTGTTTCCATTTTATAAATGAAGTCACTGAGGCCGAAAGAGGCTGATGCTGGGCCCAGCACTCATAGTAGACAGGAAGGCAAGCTTCAGACCACTTCTGTCTAGTGCCAAAGTCCACTGGAGCTGTGTTCTACTCCCTTGGCCAAGGAAGGCAATTTTGAGGGCCATGACCCCCAAGCATGGCATGCCTATGTCTGTAGTTTCTTTTCTTTACAAGAGAAAACTTCACGTATGGATGTATTTGCTACAAACTTCCTACTCTTCCTCCTGTCCCTCAAGGGTTTCCACAGTCTCCTTTTTGTCACCTCTTATCTTCTGTGTCCCATGTACCCATATTCTTTTTCTGAAGTAGCAACTATAGATCAATTGTCTCTGAGGGAAGGACCTCTGTTTTCGTGTTATATATGGGAGCATGATATGAGAGCAAAACAGAAAATCTTAGTAATCAAGAGTTTGTGGGTGGAGAGGATATCCACTGGTTCCTAAGAGTACTTTATGTCTGAGGCAGGCTTTCAGGAAAGACGTGTAGACTTAAAGTATCAACTCACAGACTAATTAATTACAAAGAGAAGGAGGTACTTTACAATGGGAAGATCTGGCAGGTGCCACTTCAACCCAAGATCAAACTTAGCCCTACCTGTGATGGGGCAAACTGACATCATTTGCTTCCTGAGGGGAAGAAGTCTTGAAAAGGACATGACATCATTTATATGGAAATCTTGCCCAAAATGTTTTATCTGGATAAAATTAAGCAGAAATAATTACACGAATCTAGATTGCAGGGCATTCTATAAGACAACTGGTCAGTACTATAAAAAAGTTACTATCAAGAAAAATAAAAACAATAGAGAATTCTTCTATATTAAAGGAAAATAAAGGGAAAAAACAACTAAATATAATGTTGGATCCTTAATTGGACACTGAATTTAAAAAAAAACAACAGCTACAAAAGATAGTAAATAAAGATTATTATCTAAAATAGAAATTTGAACCTTGTCTTAGTTCATTTGGTGTTGCTATAAAGGAATACCTGAGGATAGGTAGTTTATAAAGAAAAAAAGCTTTATTTGGCTCATAATTCTGATGGCTGGAAAGTTCAAGATTGGGTATCTGCCTCTTGTGAGGGCCTCAGACTGCTTCCACTCATGGTGGAAGGTGAAGGGAAACCAAGCACGTTCAGAGATCCCATGGAGAGAGAAAAAGCAAGGGGAGCGGGGAGATGTCAGGCTCTTTTTAACAATCAGCTTTCTCGGGCACTAATAGAGAACTCACTCACCCTAAGGGAGGGCATTAATCTATTCATGAGAGATCCACCCCCGTGACCCAAACACCTCGCTTTAGGCCCCACCTCCAATGCTCAGGATCAAATTTCAACATGAAGTTTGGAGGGGACAAGCATCCAAACCGTTGCAAACATGGACTGCATTAGTTTCCTAGGGCTGTTGTAACAAAAACTTGTGGCTTAAAATGACAAAAATGTATTTTGTCACAGTTTTCTCATAGTTCTGGAGGGCAGAAGTCCAAAATCAAGGTGTTGGCAGAGCCATGCTCCCTTTCTTGAATCCTTCCTTGCCTCTTCCTAGCTTCCAGTGGTCTGCCAGCAATCCTTGGCATCCCTTGGCTTGCAGCTGCATCACTCCAATCTCTGTCTCCATGGTCACATGGTATTCTCCCTGTGTGTCTCTGTTTTCACATGGTTATCTTCTTATAAGGAAATCAGTTATATTGGATTTGGGGCCATGACCCTATTTCCAAATAAGGTCACAATTCTGAGGTACTGTGTGTTAGGACTCCAACATATCTTTTTTTTGAGGGGGAGACACAATTCAACCAATAATGTGAGATATATATCTATATATAATAGAATTATATCAATGTTCAATTTCCAGAGGGTGATGACTGTTTAGTGATTATGTGGGAAAATGTCCTTGTTCTTAGGCAATACCATCTGAAGTGTTTGTGGGAAAAGTGACATGATATTTCCAAGTAACTCTTAGTAAATGTCACAAAATATTAACAATTGGTAAATCTAGTTAAAGGCATCCATCCAGGTGTTCATTATACTCCTTTTGCAACTTTTCTGTTGATTTGTCAATTTTCCAAACAAAGTCTTCAGGATAAAGAGGTACTTAAAAACCAAATAAGGAGAAGGAAACATTTGGAAAGGCTGTGGCGATCCCCCCTAGAATCTGTACACCCCGCTATAGTGTAAGCACCTTCTGAAGGTGACTTTCCTCTGCAACTGTCTGCACCAGCCACAGTTGCTACTCATTTAGAATCCCCTCTATGAGTTCTTTTTATGGGGCCTTTTCTGTATGTCTCTCTCATGATTCCTCTTAATTTTCTACAAGGAACCATCTCCACACAGCCCCTCATCCATCCTCCTCCACCAACACCATTTAAGGCCTTTGGGATGTTAGCAAACCATCGTCTACTTTTCCTAAGCTCACTTGCAGATCACAAAAGCTATTGTCACAGCTGGGACTTTGCTCAGTGAAAATAAGAAAAGGATTTCAAAAATTCTGTCCTTATCAACTCTTTCCCCTGTAGAAGGTTTCTTAAATGAATCCCTTGATGTGACAATGGAGAAGAACACACTATTTCTGTTTATATAAATACTATTGAAACACCAGGATCCTCATAGCCAGGCCTTTCCTGAGGCACACACTGCCACCCTCCCACAAGAGCACAGTCTTTTGTGTTCCCCTGCCAGTTGTGCCAATCACCCATATGCTAAACTCCCTGGGCATCTGACCAGGGAATCCTTTTTAGCAATGGGTCCTCAGGTCTTTGACACTTAAACTAAGGAGAGGTGAAAGAAGCTTGTCTTTCACTGTATTCTGTGCAGGGCCATGCTGAGACTTGAATGACTCTCTCTAGAGATGGGATAGGAACAAACTGAGAGTCCTGAGCCTAGAGATCTGAACCAGGAAAATTGTACCTCCTGCTTCTACTCTAGCTATGGAACGACTAAGTCAGTGTCATAGAGCAGTGACAAATTCATCAGACATACCTCTCTGGGCCAAGTTTGAAGTGAGGGCAGAGCAGGAAAAGGAGAATTTCTTTAAAATGGTGAGGACTGCCTTGTGTAAAATCTTTAATAGCAAGGGAGGCCAGCAACTGAGAACAAGCCAGAAGAGCTATCCACCAAGCAATGGAAGAGCCCTGTCCCATGATGGACAGGTAAGGGGACCTGCTGGAATGTGCTTTGGGGAAGTGTTGCCATAGGCCCAGCACCAAGGCACCACGCTGAGTGAGCAGCTATTAGGCCTGCCCCACCTACACCTGGGAGTCCAATAACCAAAGTATGAGACACACCATGGAAGCAGAGCGGTGCCCTGCCTTCCAGTATAGGGTGGTACCATGCATTTATGGCCAAGTAATGGCCCTCTAGACAACTTGTATTATCTTTATGCAGCCTAGGTCAGCCGAAGTCAGAGAGAGCAAAGAATTCTAAGAATTGGAGACCCTTAAGAGCAAAAGGCTAGTTTGTTTTTAGCTGTGTCGGGGGGGGGGGGGCATAGGCCCCTCTCCATCTGCTCATTCCATAAGAAATATCCAGAGTGTTTTCCAAGGGCCTGGCATAGATGAAACATTGCTCCTTTGAAACCACTTGGACAAATGCCTAATAGTTCCCATTCTGTCTGAGGGAGAGCCTTGGCAAGCTGGAATTGGACTTTCTCCCATGGTAATTCTGACCACTTCCCTCCATTCACCATCAATGATTACTGGCTTTGGAGGCCAAGCAACAGGCCAAGGAGAAATTGGTAGAATGGGGAAGATAGGAGATGCTGTAAGAAATAATGTTCAGTGACAATAACCATGGAGAGGAGAAACAGCAGAAACAGATAGAAGCAGACAACCCAAAGTGGAAAAGAAGAATGTCTACAACCTCTTCATCTGGAGAAAATCAGCCACCTATATAACCCTTCAAATCACAGGTATCAGACGCCTCCACTCTGTGTGATGGTAGAGGGAACAACTAACAACCAGTAGTAACTCAAAAAAACTTCTACACCCACGCCAACGTGTATAGTTTTGGGACTTTTTGATAAAGGACACAACTAAAGCTCAGACTCGGGGGGATGGGGAGGCATGGGCAATGTATATAGCCTGATCTTTTGTACCCCCTTAATGAGCTGGAAAACAAACAAAAAAAATAATAAAAAATACTTCTAAAGGAATACATGTGCAATTTGAAGAATATGTTAATTGGTCTAAGTCTATAGGTAAATTTATTTATTTAACTACCTTAAAGTTCCTGTCTTGGGAGCAGAGCCAGAAATAGGAATTCCTGTGCTAGTGATTTCTTGGGGGAGTGCTTAGAGGAGAAGGGACCTGAGGAAAACAGAACAGAGTGGGAAGTGGGGGAATTTTGAACAAGAATGTGGTCTCAGCTGGCAACTAGCTTTAGCCTAGTCACGTGGGGAAGCACCACAGAGTTAGCCCCATCTTGACACAAAGGGGCTGCCTTTTGTACCCCCTTGCTCGTCATTCATTGGCTGAGTTCTTTG
This sequence comes from Eulemur rufifrons, assembly GCF_041146395.1. Lineage (NCBI taxonomy): Eukaryota > Metazoa > Chordata > Mammalia > Primates > Lemuridae > Eulemur > Eulemur rufifrons. Next base: position 105,666,438 of record NC_091012.1, read on the forward strand.
GGGACAAGTCTCCAGAGGAGGTTGCACCTGTGATTTGCCAACAGCTAAGGGGATAAGTGTGAAAGTAGGCCAGAGGAGACCTTGGCGGGGTACCAGTTGCATTCACTACAGTTCTCTCCTATCCAATACAATTAAAAAGGCAAAGAGAACACGGCACAGCCACCATAATAACTGTAATTTTTTAAAATAGGAAAACAAGTGTAGTTAAAGATATAGGGAAATTGGAACCTTCATTCATTGCTGGTGGGAATGCAAAATGGTGCAGTCACTTTGAAAAACAGTTTGGCAGTTCCTCAAAAGGTTAAACACAGAGGTAGCATTTGATCCAGCAATTCCACTCCTAGGTATATAACTGAGAGAAATATATCCACACAGAAATGTGTACACGATTGTTTAGAGCAGCATAATAGCCAAAATGTTGAAACAACCCAAATATCCATCAACTGATATATGGATAAACAAAGTATGGTATATCCATACAATGGAATATTATTCAGATATAAAAAGTAATAGGATATTGATACATGCTTACAACATAGATGAAGTTTGAAAACATTATGCTAAGTGAGAGAGGCCAGTCACAAAAGTCACATGTAGACTTCCATTTATATGAAATTTCCAGAATAAGCAAATCCATAGATAGAAAGTAGATTAGTGGTTGCCAGAGACTAGAAGGGAGAATGAGGAATAAATGCTAATGGGTACAGGGTTTCTTTTGGGGGTAGGGAAAATGCTCAAAAATTAGACAGTGGTAATGGTTATACAACCTTGCAAATATACTAAAAACCATTGACTTGTACATTTCAAAACAGTGAATTTCACGATATATGAATTATGCCTGCATAAAAAAAATAATTTATAAAGATAGCACTGACAATTGTCTAAGATCTGCATTCTTTCAGGTACATGGTGTTGGTGTTTCACATATAAATGTCCTTACAAAGCCAAATTCAGCCAGTAAAAAGGTTTCCAAATCATGACTGCAAAACTTTTTTTTATAAATTCTACAGAATATTCATTTCTGAGCACATTTTTTCTCTTGGAGAGTTTTATGATGGTGAATCTGGTTCTTTTTCCTTGCATTGGTCTACTTCTACCTTAGCAGGGGTCAATGAATCCATGGTGCTAAGCTTTCAAAGATTAAAATGTATGTGGATTTAATGCTTATACTAATATTGAAAGTTCTCATAAAATTGGGAGATTTTAATGCACTTGAACTTGCAGTCATTGCACATTTACCTTGAGCTCTCAAAGTTTTTTAAGGGCTGGCTAAGCTGTTTTTCAGGCTACTTCAATTATTCTTTTGGACCTCCAAAATGTTTTCAGAAGTAGATTATTTCAGAATAGTAGGTTTAAGTGAGATATTATAGCAAAGCTGCATTGTTATCAGATGACAAGCTGTCTCACTGAGCTGACAAAACATGGGACCAGAACTTTGAGATTTTGACTAATTAAATTAATACATCATGCTTTTAAAAAAAGTAGATTACCAAACAGGAAGGGAACCTCAGTTATACCAGGGCTGGCAATAGATAAAGAAAATGTGGTATCCATAGAAAGAGGGTAGTCTTCATGGAAACACAGAATTAACAAAGAGTGTCATGATCAAAATTGGCAGTGCCCACTCAACACTGTCAAGGCAGAAAAGGTACCCTGGCCCACAAACATAGCTGACCAGACCTTGTAGCAGGTAAGTCCCTGTGGTGGAGATGGCTGCATCTGGCTACGAAATCTGATGCTAGCAGTTGTTAAAATCATCCAGCCACCCCCTCCTCTTTCTGTTTCCTTGCTCATGAGCAGCCTTCCCTTCATACCAGGGCTTCTGCTGGAGCTTCCTACCAAGAGAGAACTTATTATCTAGTGAAAAAGGCAATACTTAAAATTCTTATTATAAATTTACATATCAGTGTTCTGGTTTGTATATCAGGCTCCTGTGACTTAAGTTAATGGTAGTCAGTCTCACAGGGTTTGTTCAACTCTGGATCCAGCCATATACTCCTTTGCTCTAAGGGTATCAGGTTACAGACATGCTAAGTAGTGACATTTAGAAATATGAGCTAATTTATACATTCCTGGACTCAAAGGCACAAAGTCTTGACTTCTGATGAGTTGACTCAGCTGAGGCCTTACTCTCATCATGTCCCATTCAAAGGCCATTCAGTTGTCCCACCCAAGGTGACTCTTTACCCACAATAGCAAGAATAAAGAAAAATATCTTTACTTTTGTTAGAATACTTTTGGAAAAGCTGCTTCAATCTTTGCTATATTTCTTTAACTTGTAGACAAACTGTCATATCACACTGCCTAGGTGGTCATACAACTGGACATATTTTACTGAGTCATTATGAGAAGAGAACAAATGGTCAAAATGAAAGCTGACTTCATTGACTTTCTCATGTAAAGTCATTGTGAGCCATGCTGGAGTCAGCCCCCTCTTAGTCTGACCCAACAGTACATTCATCTACAGCCACATCTATTGTGCTGTAGGTGCAGGCTCCTAGAAAGTAGGAGCCATGTCTTCTGTGCCTTTATATCATCAGGGATGAAAAAAGTGTTTGTCACAGAGCAGATGTTCAATTAATATTTGGTGGATAGATGAACAAATGAATGAATGAATGAATGAATGAGTTTCATGGGTAAGAAGAAGTCTGGAAAAGTGTATCACTGGCCCAATAAAGCAGAGACAAGCATGTGATGTTTTAGAAAAATTTTCATCCCTTTAATGATTCAGATACCAAAGTTTATGAGTTAAAAGGTTAAATTCCCACCCAAAATGATTAATAAATCCTCTCTCTCTCTCTCTCTCTCACACACACACACACACACGCACACACACACACATACACACACACACACTCTCATTATTAATCTTTTTCTTCCCTGAGGGCTAAAATCTGCAGTTATACTTTAGTCATTCAGCAAGTAGATTACTCATGTATTAGTTTGCCTGGAAAAAAGGTGGTGTTGAAGAAGTCAGAGAGAAAAAGAGAATCAAGAGAACATAATCTCAGAAATAGAAAATTCTCATCCTTTATACCCTAAAGTGGCAATGGCATATTAACAAAATGGGAGTGCCCAACCCAATTCAATACCAGCATCTCTTTCATTTTTTTAAGAAGAGATAAGCCACCCCAAAAAGAGAGTTCCTCCCTCTTCCTCTTCCACTTACATACTCAGCTCCCTATTGGATAATAGAAAAATAAAAAGTAAAAAGTAAATTTAATCCATTCTTTAGGAGAATTTACAGTTTAAACACAAGCTAGAAAAGATTAACTTAAGGAAAGGCCAAATTTTTATTCAATCTTTCTAGAATGTCCTGTATAAAGCTCTAATAATGAGTTGAAGCTTCATCCAGGATTAATATAGAAATAGATATTTTTGTATTCTTGCCTCCTTTCTCTATTTGCCTTCTGTCTTTTCATTCATGATCTATAATATAGACTCATAAGTTCTTTTAATAACATGATCATTTATCTAAAGTTATAAGCTCCTTGAAGGAATTTTTCTGTACTAAGCTAACAGACTTTGAAATATTTTGAATGATTGAATGAAACCAGTGGACTTCTAAAGATTCTGGAAGTCCCAAGATTCAAATGGTTTTCCAGGGAATTGAAAAAAATTCTATTATTAATACTAAAAGTATTACAATGCAAAGAATTTCCCATCTTTCTCTTCTGATGCTTCTTTGTGAAGTGTAATCCATGTAGGCAAATTACTTCAGACTATCTAAGCCTCTAAAAATGGCCTTCAATATGACTAGTCTTAGGAAAAAAACCACATTTCTCCTGCCAACTTGAGGTAACCCATCTTAGCATTCTCAATCAACAGGTTCTTCTAGGCTAGTGCATTCCAATTTTGGCTGCCCATAAGAATCACCTGGACAGCTGTAATGGGTGTGCCCCACTGAACAAATCAGAATCTTGGAGGATGGGACCAAGGCATCAGTATTTTTTACCATTCTTTGGAGCAATGTAATGTGCAGCCAAGGGTGAGAACCACTGCTCCAAGATAATATTTCTCAAATTGCGCCCCATGGACCACCAAAATAAAAATATCCTGGAGAAGTGGTTAAAAGTGCATCTCTCTGGCTTCCACCATAGACCTAGTGAATGGTTATTTTGGAAAATCTGCTAGTGTAACAAACCCTACCCAGGTGATTCCTGTATACATTGTAACATGCATTGTAGTTAGCTTTCCCAAATCCATTGCAAGTCCCTTAGACCAGTGGTTCTTAAAGTATGGTCTCTGACTAGCAACATTATCATCACCTGGGAACTTGTTAGAAATGCAGATTCTCTGAGGCTCCCCACCCCTACTTACTGAATCAGAAACTCTAAAGGTGGAGCCCAATAATTTATGTTCTAACATGCCCCCAGGTGATACTGATGCATGTTCAAGTTTGAGGACCAATGCCTTATAATATGTCTTACGCAGAGCTGGAGGGTAGAAAGCTAAAGATTACCTTCCCCATTCTGTCTTAGAGCACACGTTCTTCTTGTGACCTGTCTCCTACCAACTAGATGCACCTCCATGAGGTCTGGAAGGTAGAAATAACTACAGGGAGACTACATTCCTCCTGGCAAGAACAGCAGTGGAGGTAGTTAGTTTTTGTGATAGTGGTAGCAGAGGTCTCAGTGACTGGCTCCTACTCTAGGGGTACTTAGAGGCAGGATACAGGGCCTCCTTACAGAGGCAGAGGCAGTATGCCCTCAAGTCAAGCATTGTGGCAGTGGCTTCCTCACCCTGAAGAAGCAAATGAGGTGGTTGTGGTCCTGTATTCAACAGATATGGCAGCAGCACCCTGATGTCCCAGCTCCAGATCATTCTCCAATAAAGGTAGCAGCACCTTTGGTGGGCCAGCTCTGTGGCGCTCTGGGTGTCATTCTTGGAAACTCGTTTAGAGCCTGCTCCTCCAACCCTCCCAAGTATTTAATAAATTTCCTAATTCCTTTTATGCTTAAACTAACTGGAATACTTTTAATAACCTTCAGACCAATGAAGCACTTATATTTGAGGTCTGTTACTGTAGTTGCTGATGCCAATATCTTTCCTAAGAGACAGCAAAATCTTAGAAAGCATGTTTGTAAAATAGGCCCAAAATGTTATTACTGGGACAGAGACCATTTCCATTATTTGCTTATACTGGCTCCACCTAGGAGTGTCTTGACTAGGTGATGGGATCTGCCCCATCATTTCTATCAGAACCCACCAAAGTCATCCCAAATTAACATGTAGTTTAAGTAAAACCTATTACTAAGCAAACACTGATTCAAGGCATATTCCCTAACCTTCTCTCACTCTCTTCCAACTGCAACTAACCCTCACTTCTATATAAAAATCCTGGAATCGTGGCCATAGCACCCTGAACGCGCCAGATCTCATCTAAAAATCCTGGAATTGCCTTTGGTCAACTATGTATCTGATTCTTGATAAGCTCTTAAAAATTAAAGGATTATTGAAAAGAGAGCCCTACCCTCAACCATTTTCCAAACCAGTGCAGGGAGCAGAAAAGGTTCCTCAAGGATACTTGTATTTATAAAAATATAAGCAAATGTCCACCAAATGTTCCAGGTCAAGGCATGAATAAATGACTTCAATTACCATCACTAAACTTTGATGCTCTCCTTAATTCAACACCTTTACTTCTTGCCTAGAAATATTTTAACAGTGGCACATGAAGAAAATGACACATGTGAAGAACCAAAGAACCTACAATGTTCAAGAAGTGTGGCGCTAATGGATAAGTCAGGTGGCTTAATCTTTTGGACTGGGACATTAAAACCTTCCCACACCCCTTTCTTGAAGTTCATATCTAAAAGTGATCATGATTCTGTCACAGCTCATCACTGGATGAAGGACTGGCATGACTTAAACTGGAAGAGAGTTTATATTAAAAAGTCAGACCAATTACATCTATCAGAGACCAGCATGTATGCCATAAACAAGGCAAATTTGACCCCAGGGTAGTGGAGAGAGTCAGCAGTCAACTCTGTAATGTGGTTTAATAGAGAACACCAGAAATGAGTTCTGACATCTCTGGCCCAGTCTGTAGCATTCGAAATGCCAACATTAAAGCTTTATCCTTTAGGATCAAGGTTTTGCTTACTAGCCAGAATATGTGGATCCCTGGAAGTAAGCCACAGCTGATGCAAAACCACAGAATAAAGGTGGTATATCTTCCTTGCAGGATACAAAATCAACATAAAAATTAGTAGTATTTCTTATGCCAATAGTGAAGTAGTTAAAAAAGAAATCAAGAAAGAAATTGCATTTACAATAGCTACAAAAAAAAATATCTAGGAATAAATTTATCAAGGCAGTGAAAGATCTCTACAATGAAAACTATAAAACATTGATGAAATAAATTGAAGAAGATACCAAATAATGGAAAGATAGCTAATGTTCATGGATTGGAAGAATTAATATTGTTAATATATCCATACTAGTGGAGACATGTTTGTTGGAAGGATACTGAGTAGTTCACAGAATCCACAAAAAAGGCTGGATGGCCCAGCTTGAAGAGTGGACAAAATTAAAAGGAGTGGAGGAGATGAGCAATAAGTTTGACTCAAATGGTACAAAAGCAGTTTATGTAACCAAAAAACTTGTGCCCCCATAACATTCTGAAATTTTTTTAAAAAGTAGCCAAGTGACACGGTAGGAAGGATCTGGTTAAGATGCCTTCATTACTGCCGTACTGCTGAGCATCATGCTCTTGCCCCTGCCTCACTCCAGGAATGAAGTCTCAACCACTGCCACTCACAAGTGGTCTCCAAAATGTTACCAGTCTGTAACCAGTACAGAAATTGAAAATAAGCATTTAAAAATTGCATAGCACTTTGCCAGAGTAATTTTCTCTCTTGAGAACCTAATAATATAAAATTGGGGTTTGCAGTTTTTGTATCTTTTTGTACTTATTCATTTTTCTAATGACTCATTTTTTATTGTCTATTATAAAAGTATCAGTCCCCAGCAGATTGGAAATTTTTTTAAACCTAGCCCTTCAGCACGGATAGTTTGTGAAGCCTTGGTCTAAGCTGTCATGGCTGGCATTTGACTGACTTCAGAGGTGAAATCCCAGGTGGGAATACCTGAGTGTTAGGCCCATGTGGTGTCTGCCATCTTGGAGTTCAAAAACGCATTGTTTTTAGTGTCTGTGTGCCTATGCCAGAGTGGATATCTGCTTCTCTCAGAAGCCTCTCACAGGTGGGTTCCCCAGATGTAGGAAGGGGTATAGATACCAACCAACCAAAAATGTGACAGAGACTGTGAGAGAGAGAGACAGAGACAGATTTATTCCAAGGAATTGGTTCCCACAATTGTGGGGGTTGGCAAGTCTAAACTTTATAGGGCAGATTAGCAGGACAGAAACTCAGACAGTAGTTGATGTTGTAGTCTTGACTCTGAAATCTGTAGGACAGGCTAGCAGGCTGGAAATTCAGTCAGGGTTTCTATGTTATTGTCTTGAGGCAGAATTACTTCTTTTCTTCTACGAGGCCTCAGTTTAGTTCTGAAGGCCTTCAAATAATTGGTAAGGCTCACCCACTAATTATCAAGGATAATCTCCTTTACTTAAGGTCAACTCATTGTAAATGTTAATTACATTTACAAAATACCTTCACAGCAATGTCTACACTCATGTTTGACCAAATAATGGGGCACCATAGCCTAGCCAAGTGGACACATAAAGTTAACCATCACAGCAATATACTCACTAAATTTTATTGACTGTTTTACAGACTGTTAAGGATTGTGGTGGAGAAGTGTGATAACCACTCTCAGTATCACACTGCACCGAAGGCCCCTGTTAAGTGACAGTACAGCAGAGCAAAAGCCCAGTCACTGGTACCATACCATGGAGACATTGACTGGCTGGCTGGTTCCCTAAGGGATAGCAGCAAAGAAGAAATGCAAGGATGAGGAAACTGAGCATGCGAGGGAGAGGGGCAACTGAGGGCCAGGGTTTGAGAAGGCAGGCCTGAGGAGAGAGGGCAGTGTGGGCTCCAACTGATAGGCATGGGACTAGGAGGTAGGTATGCAGGAAGAGAAGCTGGAGATGGGCAGACTTCCCCTCCAACACACTTCCCTACTTTATCACATTGAAGGCACTGGCCTTGGCAAATAACCTGAAAAATGTTTGTCAATGAGTCTATATTTCAAATTCCAGAATTTTATTTTTCACATGGAATTGGAAAAGAAGAAAATCATGTTATTCAGAAGAGAAACTAGTCAAAGGATTATGTCCCTGTATATTTATTTTTTTTTTTTTTTTTTTTTTTTTTTTTTTTCACAGTGGCTTTTTCTTTTTTTTTTTTTTTTTTTTTTTTTTTTTTTTTTTTTATTTTGTTTGTTTTTCAGCTCATCAAGGGGGTACAAAAGATCAGGCTATATACATTGCCCATGCCTCCCCATCCCCCCGAGTCTGAGCTTTAGTTGTGTCCATTTCCTAGACAGTGCACATCACTCTCATCATGTAGGTGTGCACTCCTCCCCTCCCCCCACCCCATCCCCCCCCCCCCCCCCCCGAGAGAACTTCAAACATGTCCATTCCCCAGGCAGTGCGCATCGCACTCATCAAGTAGGTATACACCCATCCCTTCCACCCAGCCCTGACCTCTGTCCAATACCCTATTGGTGTGAATCCCAAATGTGCTCTCAGGGAAACCAGTTTGCTGGTGAGTACATGTGGTGCTTGTTTTTCCATTCTTGGGATACTTCACTTAATAGAATGGGTTCCAGCTCACTCCAGGAGAACCAAAGAGATGCCATATCGCCATCATTTCTAATAGCTGAGTAATATTCCATGGTATACATATACCACATTTTGCTAATCCATTCATGAATCGATGGGCATTTGGGTTGTTTCCACATTTTTGCGATTGTGAATTGTGCTGCTATAAACATTCGGGTGCAGGTGTCTTTTTTATAGAATGACTTTTGTTCTTCTGGGTAGATGCCCAGTAATGGGATTGCTGGATCGAATGGTAGGTCTACTTGAATCTGTTTAAGGTATCTCCACATTGCTTTCCACAGGGGCTGCACTAGTTTACAGTCCCACCAGCAGTGTATGAGAGTACCTGTCTCTCCACACCCACGCCAACATGTATAGTTTTGGGACTTTTTGATAAAGGCCGTTCTCACTGGAGTTAAGTGATATCTCATTGTGGTTTTGATTTGCATTTCCCTGATGATTAGAGATGTTGAACACTTTTTCATATGTTTGTTAGCCATTTTTATATCTTCTTTTGAAAAATTTCTATTCATGTCCTTTGCCCACTTTTTGATAGGGTTGTTCGATTTTTTCTTACTAATTTTCCTGAGTTCTAAATAGATTCTTGTTATCAGTCCTTTATCTGATGTGTAGTATGCGAAAATTTTTTCCCATTCTGTAGGTTGTCTATTTACTCTTGTGACTGTTTCTTTGGCTGTGCAGAAGCTTTTTAATTTGATCAGGTCCCATTTATTTATTTTTGTTGCTGCTGTGATTGCCTTAGGGGTCTTCCTCATAAATTCTTTGCCTAGGCCAATGTCTGTAAGAGTCTTACCTACATTTTCTTCTAGAATTCTAATAGTTTCTGACCTAAGGTTTAAGTCTGTTAACCACCGTGATTTGATTTTTGTGAGGGGTGAGAGCTGTGTGTCCTGTTTTAGTCTTCTACATATGGATATCCAGTTTTCCCAGCACCATTTATTAAATAAGGAATCTTTTCCCCAGAGTATGTTTTTTTCTGCTTTGTCAAAGATTAGATGGCTATATGAGGATGGTTTTATATTTGGATTTTCTGTTCTGTTCCACTGGTCTGTGTCTCGGCACTTGTGCCAGTACCAGGCTGTTTTTAGAACCACAGCCTTGTAGTAAAGTTTGAAGTCTGGCAAATTAATACCTCCCATTTTGTTTTTGTTGTTTAATATTGCTTTTGCTAAACGGGGTCTTCTCTGATTCCATACAAAGCGTAAAATTATTTTTTCTATGTCTGTGAAAAAAGATGTTGGTAGTTTAATAGGGATTGCATTGAATCTGTAGATAACTTTGGGCAGTATAGACATTTTAACAATGTTGATTCTACCGATCCATGAGCATGGTATGGTTTTCCACCTATTTACATGTTCTGCGATTTCCTTCCTCAGAGTTTCATAGTTCTCCCTATAGAGGTCCTTTACTTCCTTAGTTAGATATATTCCTAGATATTTTATTTTCTTTGTTGCTATTTTGAAGGGTATTGAGTCCTTAATTTGGTTCTCCGTTTGACTGTTATTGGCGTATATGAATGCCTCTGATTTGTGTGTATTGATTTTGTATCCTGAGACTTTGCTGAATTCATTAATCAATTCCAGGAGTCTCTTGGTTGAAATCTTGGGGTTTTCTAGATATAACATCATATCATCAGCAAAGAGTGAGAGTTTGATCTCTTCTGTCCCTATTTGGACTCCCTTGATTCTGCTTTCTTGCCTGATAGCTCTTGCAAGGACTTCCAATACTATGTTGAAAAGTAATGGGGACAGTGGGCAGCCTTGTCTGGTTCCAGTTCGAAGTGGGAATGCTTTCAGTTTTTCCCCATTCAGTATGATGTTGGCTGTGGGTTTGTCATATATGGCTTGTATCATTTTTAGATAGGCCCCGTCTATGCCTATTTTTTTGAGTGTTCTTATCATAAAAGGGTGTTGAATTTTGTCGAATGCTTTTTCTGCATCTATTGATAGTATCATATGGTCTTTATTTTTGCTTCTATTTATGTGATGAATTACATTTATAGATTTGCGTATGTTAAACCATCCCTGCATCTCTGGGATGAAGCCCACTTGGTCGTGATGGATTATTTTTTTGATAAGCACTTGGATTCGATTTGCTAGAATTTTATTGAGAATTTTTGCATCTATATTCATAAGAGAAATTGGTCTATAGTTCTCTGTTTTAGTTGCATCTTTTCCTGGTTTTGGTATTAGGGTTATGTTGGCTTGGTAAAAAGTGTTGGGGAGAATCCCATCCTTCTCTATATTGGAGAATAGTTTATGTAGGATGGGCACCAGTTCTTCTTTGTAGGTATGGTAGAATTCAGGTGTGAACCCATCTGGTCCAGGGCTTTTCTTTTTGGGAAGGTTTTTTATTGCTGTTTCGATTTCAGATCTAGATATCGGTCTATTTAGGAATTCTACTTCTTCCTGGTTGAGCCTGGGAAGGCTGTGTGTTTCTAGGAATTTGTCCATTTCCTCCAGATTTTCTAATTTGTGTGCATAAAGATTTTTGTAGAATTCATATATGGTATCCTGTATCTCTGTGGCATCAGTCGTGATTACTCCTTTTGTGTTCCTGATGGAGGTTATAAGAGATTTTTCTTTTCTGTTCTTGGTTAGTCTAGCCAGAGGTGTGTCAATTTTGTTTATTTTTTCAAAGAACCAACTTTTGGTTTTATTAATCTCCCTTATGGTTTGATTGTTGTCCTTCTCATTTAGTTCTGATTTAATCTTAATAATTTCTCTCCTTCTGCTGGGTTTGGGATCGGTCTGTTCTTCCTTCTCCAGCACTTTGAGTCTATTCATTAGATTGTCTAATTGTAAGTTTTCTGTCTTTTTGGTATAAGCATTTATGGAAATAAATTTTCCTCTCAGGACTGCTTTAGCTGTGTCCCACAGATTTTGATAGGTTGTATCTCCTTTGTCATTTAATTCAAAAAATCTTTTGATTTCCGACTTGATTTCTTCATTTATAAAATGATTGTTCAGGAGAAGGTTATTTAGCTTCCATGACTTTGAGTAGAAGTGAGGATTTCTGTTAGGGTTCATTGTTACTTTTATTCCACTGTGATCTGAGAAGATGCATGGTATAATTTCTATATTTTTAAATTTTTTAAGGCATGCTTTATGACCTAAGATATGGTCAATCTTGGAGAATGTCCCATGAGCTGATGAGAAGAAAGTATATTCAGTGGTTTTTGGGTAGAATGTCCTGTAGATATCAGTCAGGCCCATTTGATCGAGAGTTGTATTTAAGTCCACTATTTCTTTGTTTATTTTTTGTTTGGAAGATCTGTCTTGAACTGTCAGTGGCGTGTTAAAATCTCCGGCTACTAACGTGTTGTTATCTATCATTTGGTTGAGATCAAGTAGGGTTTGCTTTATGAATCTGGGTGCACCTAGGTTGGGTGCATATATATTAAGTATAGTTATGTCTTCTTGTTGAATTGTACCCTTCACCAGTATATAGTAACCATCTTTGTCTTTCTTTACTTTTGTTGATTTAAAAACTATGTTATCGGAGATTAGAACCGCCACGCCAGCTTTCTTTTGGGTTCCATTTGCTTGGAATATTGATTTCCATCCTTTTATCTTCAGCCTAAATGCATCCTTGCAGGTTAGATGAGTTTCCTGAAGACAGCAGATACTTGGCTTATATTTTTTTATCCATTGGGCCAGTCTATGTCTCTTGAGTGGGGAATTCAATCCATTCACATTTAATGAGAGAACTGATAGGTGAGACAGATTGCTTTTCCTCAAGTTGGGTTGAATTTCATTGATCTGTTTTCTCTCTTGAGCCATTATGATAATTGGGTTTTTATATTTATCTCTTGATTAGTGTTACATTCGAGGGTCCTTCTTGTGCTGGACCATGTGTAACTCTGTTTTGAGTACTTCTTGGAGAGCTGGTCTTGTCTTGGTGAATTCCCTAAGTTTTTGTTTATCTGAGAATGTCTTAATTTCACCTTCATATATAAAACTGAGCTTAGCTGGATACAGGATTCTAGGCTGGGCATTATTCTGTTTCAGAAGAGTGAGAATGGGGCCCCAATCTCTTCTTGCTTGTAAGGTTTCAGTTGAGAAATCTGGCGTGATTCGGATGGTCTTTCCTTTGTATGTTACTTGATTCTTTCTTCTTACAGCTCGAAGAAGGGCCTCTTTAGTGGATATTTTGGTCAGTCTAATGACTACATGACGTGGTGTCTTCCTATTTGGTATGAATCTCCCAGGGGTTCTTTGAGCTTCTTGAACCTGTATATCTAGAGATTTGGCTAGGCCTGGGAAATTTTCCTCAATTATATCTTCAAATAGTTTATTCAACCCTTGCTTATTGTCTTCTTCACCCTCAGGAATGCCGATTACTCTGACGTTAGGCTTCTTCACATAATCCCACATTTCTTGTAGACTGTGGTTAATTCTCATGTTTGTTTGCTTCAGCTCTGTAACTGACTTGTTTAATTGGAACGTGTTGTCTTCAATCTCTGAGATTCTTTCTTCTGTTTGATCTACCCTGCTCTTGAGACTTTCCACTGTGTTTTGTAGCTCCTTGAATAAATTCTTCATTTCCAGGAGTTCAGTTTGATTTTTCTTCAGAATTTCAATTTCTTTGGTGAATTTTTCTTCCAAGTCCTGGATCTTTTTTGTGGTTTCTTTATGTTGATTATCCATTTTTACTTGCATGCTGTTCAGCGTGTTTATGATCCATGTTTGAAATTCTTCCTGTGACATGTTGCTATTTGGAATCTGGTTTGTGTTAATTGGTGGTGAACTAGTAATCCTCTTTGAGGGTGAAGTTTCAGCTTGATTCTTTATACTTCCAGAGTTCTTTCGCTGAGCCCTTCCCATCTGGATGAATCCTTAAGATTCCTTCTTTCAGCTTTAGTCTGGAAAGGGGCAGGCCGTGAGCGCCAGGTAAGCTGCCTCCTCTGTCGCTAGGGGGAGCCTTTCGCGTGTTGTTCAGGGTTTTGCTACCTCCGCTGGGGGGGCTGCTTCTCTTCCTCTCCCGAGGTGGTTTCCGTCTCTCTCTCTGCGAGAAAGACAGTGGATAGGGGGAGGGGAGCGGCGCCCTCGTTCGCCCAGCGCCCCAGCTGCTGCAGTTCCCGTGGGCGATGGTCCTCCCCGCCCCAATGTCCGCAAGGTCCACGCTCAACTCTCTCGTGACTGGGGAACCACTCAGTGTTCACACAAAGGCTTAGCTCCTAGTCGGTCCGTGGACTAGGGAAGGGAGCCGCCCGGTACCCAATCACTTCACCGGGTTTAGGGTGCAAAACCCAACAATGGCGACCGCCCGTCTGCAGCACTGTCACTGGGGTTGAACGCTCAGCGACCGGCAGAGGCCAGAGGAGCCGAGACCGGGAGAACCCAGCCCCGCCCAAACGAGACAGATCGGCGTCTGCTCCTGCCGGGAGGGAGGCAGCCCCGCCGCCCGCGTATAGGAGACAGTTGCTAGGCGCCTCAGCCGCGCACAGCGCACAGCGTTCTAGGGTCCCAAATGCCTCCCGCCAATGTCTCCTCTGCAGAGCTCACGTCTCCCGCGGCAATTCTGCGCCGACTTTGGGCAAATCCCCAATTGAGTGGGTGTGGAGGTCAGAGGGGGAACAAGATGCTTTCCTGTGGGGCTGAACCCACCCCACTCTCTGGTGGGGTGCGTACAACCGTCCCGCGCTCCCTTCTCTGATGACCCTCCGCACTCTCTAGTTTTTCGCGATGTATTTCCCGATCACCTCAGTCCTTTCTCGCTCTCTCTCTGTCCCACGCTGATTCTCCGTGGGTTCACACCGCCGTTCTTGTGGGGGAGTGAACCTCTAGCGTTGTGGCAGTCCGAGACCCATGCCTTCCACTCCGGGAGCACGAATCCAGGAGGTCACCACCATTCCGCCATCTTCAATCTCTCTGTCCCTGTATATTTAAAGTTACTTTTTGACTGAGTCGCATTTTTATTTGAGGTTGGGTTTTTGGGTGGGATGTTTCTAGTATGGGTGTGGATGTAGGTGTATTTAATCCCTTCACCACTAAGTCTCTCCATTTTAACTAAGGGGCCCAGTCTTTCAGAAGGCTCAGCATAGTCAGGTCTACAGCTCCACTTGCTTCCTCATTTCACTTTGAGCCAACACTGGACTGTGGAGCCCATCTCTGTTCACTTTGAACTCCACATTTGGATACTTAACCACAATTTGACTGCAAGAAGAAGGGAACACACTGGGCCTATTTTGAAATGTGCCAGGCAGGAAAGCTGTGGGCTCAGTTGCTCCCCACATCTTAGTAGCGCATGCAGTCACACACAGATCTCTAGGTCAACCTCTGTAGGAGGAGGAAACAGATATAATTTAAATTGAGTTTGAAGTTGATGCTTTAAATTGAAAATGAATGTTTTCCTTGAGGCGGTAGGGGATCTTTTATTTCTTCCAACTTTTTATTACAAACATTTTTAAAAGAACAGAGAAGCTGAAATAATTGTGCAGTGAACACCCATACACTCACCACCTAGATTCTACACTCAACATGTTGTAATGTTTGCTTTATCTCACATCTATCCTGTTCATCCCTCTATTATCTATCAGTTCATTTTACTTTTTGGATGCATTTCAAAGTAAGATGCAGACATCAGTATAATTTTCCCCTAAACACTTCAGCATGCATAGCATTAACTAGATTAAACTGAGTTTTAAGAACCAGAAGTAACAAGAAAACTTTGGAATCCACCCAATGTATCATAAAGGAATGGGCAAGATATCCAATACAGCATGGTTGAAGGCAATGATTGTAGAAAAATAAAATCCCTAGGAGGAAAAACTTAAATATAAGTGCAGTTCATGATACAACTTGTTCCTTCTCTTAAAGGAGATTCCTTTAATGTTTATCTTTAGTCATTATATGCATATATCTCAATTAGCACTGCACCAGGTGTAATGTGAATATTCATGAAGTATTTTTAACTGTTTGTACATGAAGTTTCCATTATTAATGAATTTATTTCTACTGTGATTATTTATTTAGCAGCAATATATGTAGACACATTTCCAGACAAGCACTTATATAATACACATATATGCATGTATATGCATAAAAATTCAGATATTAATTTAAGAAAAGAATGTAGTAGCTTATCTAGTGCCAACCATAATAGAGAGGCACTAAATAGATCAAAGAAATTTTCTTCCTCTGAGTCCCAAAGAATATATTTGTTTTATCTTTTGTCCTATTTTATTTCAAACCTATCTTATTTCTCTTCCTCCTGCTGTTCATTGTATGTTACATAGTTTATGGAAGATATCCACTACCTTTTTCTGACTTGAAAATTTGCTTTGAGCTAAAACACCTCCTGACTTTGACAAAGGACCAAACCAATCCAGTTTTAACTTGTTGACCTGAGGCAAATAGCATATTTTTTTGTTTCCAGGAACCTTGGATCTTCATTCTTCTCAAGTCTTGTCATGATGCCATTTGTCTCAGGAGGTAGCCCTACTCAAGGTAGAAGTATTTCTCACACATCAGTAATAATTAGTATGATCTACTTAGTGTTCACCAAATAGCAGGTCCTACACTGGGTCCTTCATTGGTTTTGTCCATTCAACAGCTATTTGTGCACTGTGCAGGGTTCTGGAGATACAACAGTGAATAAGGTGGGCACGAGAAGCTGAAAATCTCAGTAGGATTATTTGATTTACTATTAACCATTAGATGACAATTTAAATTGCAGTTGGGACAAGTATTAACAAGAAAATGGTATTTGGAATAGATAAAACAGGGAAAGCCCTTATCTAGTCTGGGAGGATGGCTCAGGGTGGGGAATGGTCAAAGAAGAATTTCCTAAATAAATGACATTTTATTTGAGACTTGATAGATGAGTAAGAGTGGGCCAGGCAGAAAAATAGGGCAAGTACATTCTAGGCAAAGAGAACAGGACATTCAAAAACCCTTGATTAGGAAGGACCTAATTAAGATCAAGCCAGTATGCTTGGAGCCTTGGGATGCAAAAGGAAGCCATAGAAATGTGCAGAGGGCTAGATCATACAGTCTTGCTGGCAATGTTAAGGATTTTGGTATTTACCTACTCGGTGGGCAGCCACTGAAGGATTTTAAGTAAAATTAGGAATTCATCTGATCAGATTTGTGTTTTTAGAAGATCACTCTAGGTATTATGTTGAAGATGGTGTTTTAGTCAGAATATAATTTGGGCTAAAGTAACACAGACTCAAAATAACAATGGCTTAAATGAAATGGAAGTTTATCTCTCTCTCATGTCAAAGTTTGAGGTAGAATTGGACATTGTTCTAAAAAGTCATTAAGAACCTGGCTTCATCTGTCTTCCTGTTCTGCCATCCCTAGATTGTTGCCCCCACCAGCATTGTCCAAGATGGTGCAGCAGTAAAGCCACATCTCAACCAGCAGGAATGGCACAACTGGGAAATTCTATATAGCACTTCCACTTTTGTCCCATCAACAAGAACTTAACCTAATGGTCACACCCAGCTGCAAGAGAGGGTGGAAAAGAGAGTCTTTATTCTAGAAGGTTGTGTGCCCATCTAAAAAGTGTTACTTTGGAAGAAGGGGCAAATAGATGTTGAATGACAACTGGCAGTTTCTACCACAGATGCATTAGGGATAGTTAAAAGAAGAAACAGGATGACTAGTATAGAAGCAGCTGCAGAAGTCTTGGCAGGATATAGTGGTGAGTTGGCCTAGCACACTGGAGTTGAGATGGAGAGAAATGAAGGAATTTGAGAAATGTATATGAAGTAGAATCAACAGGACTTATGCGTAAGGGCAAAAGAAGAAAAAGGTGTAAAGGATAATGTGTACGCTTCTTAAATGAACAACCAGGAACTTGGTGGCATCATTTACTGAGATAGGAAAGACTAGAAATCTGCAGATTTATGGGACAATCATAAATTCAGTGTTTATATTCTTGTCAGATATCCAAGTAGAAATATCATCTAGGGCAGGGGTTTGGAAACTACAGCCTGTGGGCCAAATATGGCTCACTGTCCATTTTTTATTTTGTTGTTATTATTGTTCTATTATGATAAAATATGCATAACATAAAAAATACCATTTTAACTTTTAAGTGTACAAGTTAGTGGCATTAGTTATATTAGCAAGGTTGTGCAAAAAATCACCACCATTTCCAAAACTTTGCATCACCCCAAATAGAAACCCCATAACTATTAAACAACAGCTCCCCAATCCCTCTTCCCCTCAGCCCCTGGTAACCTCTAATCTACTTTCTATCTCTATAAATTTGCCTATTCTAGGTATTTCATATAATTGGAACCATAAAATATTTATCTTTTTGTGTCTAGCTTATTTCACTTAGCATAATGTTTCAAAGATTCATCCATGTTGAAGCGTGTATCAGAATTTTATTCCTTTTTAAGGCTGAATAATATTTCATTGTGTATATATCACATTTTGTTGATCCAGTCATCTGTTGATGGACACTTATGTTTTTTCCACCTTTTAGCTATTGTGAATATTGCTGCAATAAGCTTTAGTATACAAGTAACTCTTTGAGTTTCTGTTTTCAATTCTTTCGGGTATATATACCTAAGAGTGGAATTGCTGGGTCATATGGTAATTCTGTTTAACTTTTTGGAAAACAACCAAACTGTTTTTCATGGTAGGCTGCACCATTTTTCATTACAACTAGCAATGTACAAGGGTCCCAATTTCTCCACATCCTCACCAATGCTTGTTGTTATTATCATTATAGCCATCTTAGTAGTAGTTGTAAAATGGTATCTCATTGTGATTCTGATTTGCATTTCTTAAATCACTAACAATGTTAAACATCTTTTCGTGTACTTATCACAATTTGTATATACTCTTTGGAGACTTGTCTATTCAAGTCTTTTACCTGTTTTTTAATTGGGTTGTTTATCTTTTTGTCACTGAGTTGTAGGTGTTTCTTATATAGATACTAAATCTGGATACTAAATTCTTATTAGATCCATGATTTGCAAATATGTTCTCCCATTCTGTGGGTTGCTTTTACAATCACTTGAGAGTGTACTTTGATGAAAAAATTTTTTAATTTTGATGAAGTACCACTGATTTATTTTTTATTTTGTGGCTTGTGCTTTTGGTGTCATATCTTAAAAAAATTCATTGTGAAATCTAAGCTCATGAAGTTTTTCCTTTACGCTTTCTTCTGAGAGTTTTAGGATTTTAACTCTTATATTTAGATCATTGACCCATTTTGAAATAATTTTTGTATATGATCTGAGGCAGGAGTCCATCTTCATTCTTTTGTATATGGATATCCAGTTTTCCCAGCAACATTTGTTGAGACTATTCTCCGTTCAAAGGACTTGGCACCCTTCTCAAAGATCAATTGGTCTTAGATGTATAGGTTTATTTCTGGGGCCTCAATTCTATTCCATTGATCTATATGTCTATCTTTATGCCAACACCATGCTGCTTTGATTACTATAGCTTTATAGTAAGTCTTAAAATCAGAAAGTGTGAGTTCTCCAACTTTGTTCTTTTTTTTATTTCAAAATATTACAGAGGTACAAATGTTTTGGGTTACATGGATCGCTTTTGTAATGCTTGAGTCAGGGTTATAAGTGTGTCTGTCACCCAGATAGTGTTCATTGTGCCCGTTAGGTAGGTTTTTGCCCATCCCCTCCTCCACCCTACCCTCTGCTTGATTTCCACTGAGTTTTACTTCCCTTTGTGCACGTGTGTGATCATCGATTAGTTCCAATTTAATAGTGAGTACGTGTGGTGTTAGTTTTTCCATTTTTTAGATATTTCACTTTGGATAATGGTCTCCAGTTCCATGCAAATTGTTGCAAAAGGCATTAATTCATCATTTTTTGGCTGTGTAGTATTCCACAGTAAATATGTACCACATTTTGTTAATCCACTCATGACTTGATGGGCACTTATGTTGATTCCACATCTTTGCAATTGTAGTAAACACTCGCATGCAGGTGTCTTATTGATAAAATGACTTCTTTTCTTTTGGGTGAATACCCAGTAGTGGGATTGCTGGATCAAATGGTAGGACTATTTTTAATTCTCTGAGGAATATCCACACTGTTTTCCGTAGAGGTTGTACTAATTTGCAGTCCCACCAACAGTGTATAAGCATTCCTTTCTCTCTGCATCCACACCAGTATCTATTGTCTTTGGACTTTATAATAAAAGCCATTCTAACTGAGGTTATGTGATATCACATTGTGGTTTTAATTTACATTTCCCTGATGATTAATGATGTTGAGCATTTTTTCATAGGTTAATTGGCCATTTGTCTATCGTCTTTTGAAAAGATTCTGTTCATTTCTTCTGCCCACTTTTTTATTTTTTTAATTTTTATTTATATTATTTCACAGTATTTCAGGGGTACAAACACTTTGGTTAGATAAATTTCCTTTGCATTCTCATCCCCCAGACAGTGTGCACCATATACATTAGGTGTGAATTTACTTCTCCCTTCCTCCCCCCTGCCACCTGCCTGACATGTTATGAGTGTGACTTCCCATATGTGCACATTAGTGTTGATCACTTAGGACAAATTTAAATGTGAGTACATGTAGTGTTTGTTTTTCCATTCTTCTGAAACTTCACTTAGAAGAATGGGCTTCAGCTCCATCCACAATAATACAATAAGTAGTTCACCATTTTTGTGGCTGAGTAGTATTCCATGGTAAACATATATCACATTTTATAAATCCACTCATGTATTGATAGGCATTTGGGCTGTTTCCACATCTTTGAAATTGTGAATTGTGCTGCTATAAACATTTGAGTGCAGATGTCTTTTTTACAGAATGTCTTTCTTTTCCTTTGGTATTTGCCCACTACTGGGATTGCTGGATCAAATGGTAGTTCTACTTTCAGTTCTTTGAGGTATCTCCATACTATTTTCCATAGAGGTTGAACTAGTTTGCAGTCCTACCAGCAGTGTATGAGTATTCCTATCTCTCTGCATCCACAACATTTGTTGTTTGGGGATTTTTTTAAATTTCAGCATATTATGGGGGTACAAAAGTTTAGGTTACATATATTGCCCTTGTCCCCCCCTCCACCCCCGAATCAGAGCTTCAAGTGTGTCCATCCCCTAGACGGTGCACATCGCACTCATTATGTATGTATACACCCATCCCCTCCCCCCCTCACATCTGCCCAACACCCGATTAATGTTATTCCTAAATGTGCTCGAATGTTTATCGCGGCACAATTCACAATTGCAAAGATGTGGAAACAACCCCAAGTGCCCATCAATACATGAGTGGATTAATAAAATGTGTTATATGTATACCATGGAGTACTACTCAGCTATAAGAAACAATGGTGATATAGCACCTCTTGTATTTTCCTGGATAGAGTTGGAACCCTTTCTACTAAGTGAAGTATCCCAAGAATGGAAAAATAAGCACCACATGTACTCACCATCAAATTGGTTTGGGGATTTTTTGATGAAAACTGTTCTTACTGGAGTTAAGTGATATCTCATTGTGGCTTTGATTTGCATTTCCCTGATGATTAGAGATGTTGAGCATTTTTTCATGTGTTTATTGGCTATTAGTTTATCTTCTTTTGAAAAGTTTCTGTTCATGTCCTTTGCCCACATTTAATGGGGTTGTTTGATTTTTGTCTTGCAGATTTTTCTGCATTCTATGCAGATTCTAGTTATCAGCCCCTTATCAGATGTATAGCATGCAAATATTTTCTCCCATTCTGTAGGTTGTCAGAAGTTTTTTAATTTGATCAGGTCCCATTTATTTAATTTTGTTGTTGCTGTGATTGCTTTTGGGGTCTTATTCATAAATCCTTTGCCTAGGTTCATGTCTATAAGAGTTTTTCCAACATTTTCTTCTAGAATTTTTGTGGTTTCATGCCTTAGGTTAAGTCTGTTATCCATCATGAGTTCATTTTTGTGAGAGGTGAGAGGTGTGGATTTTGTTTCAGTCTTCTATATGTGGCTATCCAATTTTTTCAGCACCATTTATTGAATAGGGATTCTTTTCCCCAATGTATGTTTTTATCTGCTTTGTCAAAGAGCAGAGGGCTCTATGGGGTTGGTTTTTAATGTTTTTTTGTTTGTTTGTTTGTTTTCTTGCTGACTTGCTTGAGTTCTTTGTGGATTCTAGTTATTAGGCTTTTACTGGACATATATCTTGCAAATATTTTCTCCCATTCTGTAGGTTGTCTATTTTCTCTGTTAATTATTTCCTTAGCTGTGCAAAAGCTTCTTAATTTAATCAATTCTCATTTATTTAATTTTGTTGTTGCT
Organism: Eulemur rufifrons; assembly: GCF_041146395.1. NCBI lineage: Eukaryota > Metazoa > Chordata > Mammalia > Primates > Lemuridae > Eulemur > Eulemur rufifrons. The sequence continues at coordinate 105,688,414 of NC_091012.1, forward strand.
GTTATTGCCATTGGGATCTTCTTCATAAATTCTTTGCTTAGGCTGATATCTATGAGTTTTTACAACATTTTCTTCTAGAATTCTTATGGTTTCATGCCTTACATTTAAATCTTTTATCCATCTTGAATTAATTTTTATGAGTGGTGAGACATATGGATCATGTTTCATTCTTGTGCATGTGGCTATCCAATTTTTCCAGTACCATTTATTAAATAGGGCTTCTTTTCCCCAGTGTATGTTGTTGTTGGCTTATTCAAAGATCAGTTGGCTATATGTGCATGGTTTTATATCTGGGTTCTCTGTTCTGATATATTGGTCTATTTTTGTACCAACACCATAATGTTTTGGTTACACTATACTTATAGGATAGTTTGAAGTCTGGTAATGTGATGCCTTCAGATTTGTTCTTTTACTTAAGACTGTTTTTGCTATTCAGGGTCTTTTTTGGTTCTAAATGAAGTGTAGAATTATTTTCTCTAGATTTGTGAAATATGACGTTGGGATTTTGATGGGAATTGCATTGAATCTGTAAATCACTTTGGGTACTATGGACATTTTAGCAATGTTGATTCTACCAATCCATGAGCATGAGATGTTTTTCCATTTGTTTGTGTCATCTGCGATTTCTTTCCTTAGTGTTTTGTAGTTCCCTTTGTAGAGATTTTTCACCTCCTTGGTTAGGTGCATTCCTAGTTTTTATTTACTTTGTAGCTATTGTGAATGATATTGAGTCTTTGATTTGACTCTCAGCTTGAGTGTTATTGGTGTATAGGAATGGTATTGATTTTTGTACATTGATTTTCTAATCCGAGACTTTGCTGAATTTATTTATCAACTCCAAGAGTCTCTTGGTGGAGTCTTTGGGGTTTTCTATATATAAGATCATATCATCAGCAAAAAGCAATAGTCTGACCTCCTCTTTCCTAATTTGGATACACTTTATTTATTTTTCTTGCCTGATTACTCTGGCTAGGAGTTCCAGCACTATGCGAGATAGAAGTGGTGACAGTGGGCACCCTTGTCTTGTTTCAGTTCTTAGTGAGAATGCTTTCAACTTTTCCCCACTCAGTATGATGTTGGCTGTGGGTTTGCCATATATGGCTTTTATAATTTTGAGAGATATTCCCTCTATGCCTATTTTGTTGAAGGTTTTTATCATGAAAGTGTGCTGAATTTTGTCATATGCTTTTTCTATATCTGTTGAGATGATAATACAGTCTTTGTGTTTGTTCTGTTTATGTGGTGAATCACGTTCATTGATTTGTGTATGTGGAACCACCCTTGTATACCTGAGATGAAGCCTTCCTGGTCATGGTGGATGATTATTATTATTTTGATGTGCTGTTGAATTCAGTTTGCTATTATTTTTTGAGGATTTTTGGAACTGTATTAATAAGGGATATTAGTGTGTAGTTTTCTTTTTTTATTGTGTCCTTTCCTGATTTTGGCATCAAGGTGATACTGGCTTCATAGAATGAGTTGGGAGGATTCTCTCCTTGTCAATGTATGAAATAATTTTTGCAGTATTCGCACCAGCTTTTCTTTGTAGATCTGGTAAAATTCAGCTGTGAATCCATATCTTCCAGGGCTTTTTTGTGTTGGAAGGTTTTTTTTTTAGTATTGCTTCAATCTCGCTCCTCATATTTGGTCTGCTCAGGAGTTCTATTTCTCCCTGATTGAGTCTTGGGAGGCTGTGTGCTTCCAGGAATTCATCTATTTTCTCCACATCTTTTAATTTATATGCGTAGAGATTTTCATAGTATTCACAGATGACATTTTGTATTTCTGTGGTACCAGTTGTAATATGTCCTTTTTCATTTCTGATTGAGCTGATTTGGATCTTTTCTCTTCTATTCCTGGTTAATCTAGCAAGAGGTCTATCAATTTTGTTTGTCTTTTCAAAGAACCAATTTGTTATTTCATTGATGGTTTGCACTGTTTTTTTGTTTTCCATTTTGTTTAGTTCTGCTCTGAACTTACTTAGTTCTTTTCTTCTGCTTCCTTTGGGTTTGGTTTGTTCTCTTTTTCTAGTTCCATTAGATGTGTCATTAGATTATTAATTTGTGATCTATATGTATTTTCGATGTATACATATGAGGATATGAATATTTACCTTAGGAGTGCTTTTGCTGAATTTCATAGATTTTGGTAGCATGTGTCCAATTTGTTGTTCAGTTCAAGGAATATTTTGATTTCCATCTTCATTTCATTCTTGAGCCAATAATCATTCAGCAGCAGGTTGTTTAATTTCCATAACTTTGTGTAGAATTGAGTTTTTCTCTTGGAGTTGATTTCTAGTTTTATTCCACTATAGTTTGAGAAGATAACGTGATATGATTTCTATTTTTTTTTTATTTTTTGAGACATGTTTTGTGGCCTAAGATATGATCAGTCTTGGAGAATGTTTCATGTACTGATAAGAAGAATGTATATTCAGCAATTTTGGGGTAAAATGTTCTATAAAGTCTGTTAGGCCCATTTGTTCTAGAGTCCTTTTTGCATCCAGTGTTTATTTATTCATTTTCTGCTTGGATGATCTGTCCAGTTCTTTCAGTGGGGTGTTGAAGTCCTTGGTAATTATGATGCTGCTATTTATCTCTTTATTTAGATCTAGTAGAATTTGCTTTATAAATATGGGGACTCCTGTGTTAGGTGCAAAAATATTAGGATTGTTATGTCTTCTTGTTGAATTTCTCCCTTTACCGTTATATCCTGAGTCTTTGTCTGTCTTTACTATTGTTGATTTAAAGTCAATGTTATCTGTTACGAGAATGGCTCCACCTGCTTTCTTTTGGTTTCTGTTTGCATGGAATATTTTTTCCATCCCTTCACCTTGAGTCTGTTTGAGTACTTGTTGGTTAGATGTGTTTCCTGGAGATAGCAGATACTTGGCTTGTATTTTTTCATTCATTCAGCCAGCCTATGTCTCTTGAGTGGGGCATTCAGATCACTCATGATGATTGATAGAATTGATATGTGGGATGCTGTTCTGTTCATCCTGTTGGATAGTACCTTATTTCTTTGTTTATCTTCTTGTACTATTTTTTTACATGAGCTCTGAGCTTTAGCTTTTGGATCATTTCATATTGGTGGGTGCCTATGGTGCTTATCCATGTATAATGCAGTTCTGAGTATTTCCTGCAGGGTAGGTCTGGTCTTGACAAATTCCATCAGTGTTTGCTTGTCTGGAAATGTCTTTATTTCCCCCCAATATAAGCAACTTAGTTTTGTAGAATACAAAATTGTAGGCTGGCAGTTTTTCTGTTTAAAAAGACTGAAGATGGGGCCCCAATCCCCCCAGGCTTGTAAGGTCTCAGTTGAGAAACCTGCAGTTAGCCTGATGGGTTTTTCTTTGTAAATTACTTGATGTTTTTGCCTCATGGTTCACAGGAACTCCACCTTCGCATTGACTTTAGCCAGTCTGATGACTATGTGTCTTGGTGATTGCTTCTTTGTAATGAATCTTCCAGGTGTTTGTTGAGCTTCTTGTACCTGGGTGTCTACATCTCTAGCAAAACCAGGGAAGTTTTCCTCAATTATTCCCCAAATAATTTTCCAACCCTTGTGCATTTTCACCTTCAGGGATGCCTGATTCTTATATTTGGCTATTTTACATAATCCCATATTTCTTGTAGGCTTTGTCCATCCTCTTATTTCTTTGTTCTTTATTTTTGGCTTACTGAGTTAATTCAAAGGAGTTGTCTTCAAGCTCTGAGATTCTTTCTTTTGCCTGGTCTAGTCTATTCTTAGAACTTTCCACTGTGTTTTGTATTGTCTTAAATAAGTTTTTCATTTCCAGAACTTCTATTTGTTTTATTAACTATGTTGAAATCATTTTTTATGTTTATATATGTTTATCTATTTATTTATTTTAAAATTTCAGAATGTTACAGGGGTACAAATGCTTTGGTTACATATATTGCCTCTGCAGCACCCACGTCAGAGCTACAAGTGTATTCAACCCCCAGACATTGTGCACTGTACCCATTAAGTGTGAATTTACCCATCCCCTCCTCCCCCTCCCACCTGTCCAACACCCAATGAATGTGACTTCCATATGTGCATATTAGTGTTGATCAGTTAGTACCAATTTAATGGTAAGTACATGTGGTGCTTGTTTTTCCATTCTTGTGATACTTTACTTAGAAGAATGGGCTCCAGCTCCCTCCAGGATAGTACAAGGGATATCAGTTCATCCTTTTTATGGCTGAGTAGTACTCCATGGTATACATATACCACATTTTATAAATCCACTCATGTATTGGTGGACACTTGGGTTGTTCCACATCTTTGAAATTGTGAATTGTGCTGCTATGAACATCCAAGATATCACTTAACTCCAGTGAGAATGGCTTTTATCAAAAAGTCCCAAAACAACAAATGTTGACATAGATGTAGAAAGAGTCTTACACTGCTGGTGAGACTGCAAACTAGTACAACTTCTGTGGAAATTAATATGAAGATACTAAAAGAACTCAAAGTAGAACTACCATTTGATCTAGCAATTCCACTACTGGGTATTTACCCAAAAGAAAAAAAGACATTCTATAAAAAATACATCTGCACTCAGATGTTCATAGCATCCATAGATTTTAGTATCCATGGATGGTCTTGGAACCAATCCCCCATGAATACCAAGGTACAACTGTATATCATTCAAGATACTGTCATGAAACATATGGCACACTCAAATTAGGTAAATGAGAAGAGTTTAATAAAGAATATTTACAAATTTGTTAGCTGGGTATAGACAAACCAATAAAGGATGTTAATGTATCCCATGCTTAGCAACATCAGGGGAAACATTACTACCTTTAGGCTTAAGAGGGTAAGAGGGAACAGTTATCATTACTTGGAGAGAGTAGCTATAGGAAAGGGCTACCTAATAGGTGTTGTCAACTTCAGTTGAGAAAGGCAATCAACTCACAGAGGTCCATAAGGTCTTTCTTTAATCTCCTGGTAGGTCCTCCCATTTGTCAAACCCAACTCAAAGGTAGAGGGCCAGGAATGTCATTGAAATAGTCTATTAAGATTAGCCTCCCTGGGTATGTGGCACAGTGGAGATAGCTTTAGAGTGGCCTTAAAAAATAGCAAAAAGAATATATCCAGCATGGAGAGCAGTATCTTATAAACAAAACAAGTTTCTGAGAAAGTGAGAAAGGAGCAGATGCAGAGAAAGGTGGAGAGATTTTCCTTTAATTGGAAAATAAACTCCCCTCCATGGTAATAAGAGAGAAGAGGGAATGTTCAATGTATTGCCAGTGGACTTATAAATATGATGGCAGGAAGTTGATGGGATTATGATAAGATGGCTTGTTTTCTCTGCAAAGTACAAACTACCATCTCTTAAGAGTAAAGGATGTGAACGAGAACAGTAGAGGTCTGAGAAGAGAGTTGAAAATGCATGAAAAGTTATTGAAAGGAGTTGGAGGACAAGCTGACCAGAGAAATGAAGTGAGTTGGCCAGACATCCCCAAAGCCCAGAGGAGCTTAGTCAACTTGAATTTAAAGTGGACACACATTTGATTAGTTTTTTTATTTTCTCCAGTTGCTCTTAAAATATAATCTTTTAAAATACTTACAAATGTTAATATTATTTTTTAAATACCCACAACAATCCCACAAGGTAGGCATTGTTATCCATGCTTCACAAGTAAGAATACTGGGATTCAGAGACATTAAATGATTTACTAAGGTTTATCCAGTTAATGGTATGTTAGGACTTGACCCAATTCTTTATGCATGATGCTAGAATCACCTCACTCAACAAACACTGATATGAATGACTGCAAATTATTTCCCTAACAAAATACAAACAAGAAGAGAAAACAGGTAGAACTTCATAGTCAAAGAAAGACAGGAAAATAGAAAGCAGGTATGTGAGAAGGAATGGAAGACAAAGTGGATTCTGAACAAATAGCACACCCAGGACAAGATTATTTATTAGTCAATGGTGCTCTGGGTCATGAGATCATATATAAAGCCCTTCACATGAATTATTGGTATCATGCATACTAAAGTCCACATAGAAGGAAACCTGATTAGAAGATATCACAGTGTCTCTGAGGTCATACATATTTTTACGAGGTTTGTGTTCTTCTTATGTAGGGTGATTATATTTCAAACTAAAACATTTTGAAGTGAAAAAATTAAAATTACATGCTTTCTGGTCATGATATTTATTGACCAGAAAATTGGATGAATTTCACTGATAAAATTTAAAAATTTTATATTCAAACTATTTTCAAATATGAAGTTCTCTCTGGGGGGGATGGGGTGGGGGGAGGGGAGGAGTGCACACCTATATGATGAGAGTGATGTGCACTGTCTAGGGAATGGACACAACTAAAGCTCAGACTCGGGGGGATGGGGAGGCATGGGCAATGTATATAGCCTGATCTTTTGTACCCCCTTAATGAGCTGAAAAACAAACAAAAAATAAAAATAAAAAAAAATAAAAAAAAATAAACATTATTTTCATGTAAAAAAACTCTTTAAAATTATTTTCCAAAATTTAAAAATACATAAGCAGAACATTCTTGGTACATATTCATATACTTTAATCAGTTTTTTAGCTGTATCTATTTCTAATGCCATGTCATTGACATTTTTTCTACAAATGTGTTTATTCAAAGAGTTTATTAGAATCACCTGCAATATTCTTCAAATTTGCAGTTAATAACTTTGAAAATTTTGATCACTTTAATTAGTTCTTTTCTGAAGACTGTATTTTTAATTGAGAAAATATTCTTTTTATAGATGCTAAGGTATCTAGTAAGTTTAGAGCAAGTTTGCTAATTAGAGAATATTCTCAATTCTAATTATTTTACTGAAAAAATGTATAAATATCTCAGAATAAATATTTTGAAGGGTACTGTCTTTTTGCTTCCATTTAAGGTTCTTCAAAAAATATTTTTACACGATAAAACTCATTAGCCAGGTGTGGTGGCACATACCTGTAGTCTTAGCTACTGGTAGGCTGAAGTGGGAGGATCGCTTGAGCCTAGGAGTTTGAGGATGTAGTGCACTATGATCGTGCCTGTGAACAGCCACTGCAATCCAGCCTAGGCAACATAGTGGGGCCCCCATCTCTAAAAAATGTTTTCTGTGTTTATGATTTTTTTAATGGTTCACCAAATTTAAATGCTACAAAATCAAGGCTTTCTCAAGTTTATTCTATTCCAGTATGAATTATAAATTTATTGAGTTAAAATTAGAAATGAATCAAATTAAGATATTACAAAGTGCAGTTATAAAATGTCAAAATTAAAACTTGTATGCAATTTGGGCTCTCATCATATAATCTGTTAGCTGACAAATTTCAATGTCTTCCTATATACAAGTTTTGTTTCCATAATTGCAATTTGTTAAGAGCTTTAGAAGCTGAAATTTTTTGGCACTCCATTTCTTGAGTACTTTGATGAAAGATTTCCAAATGATTTTAAACAAAATGCAACCTAAATTTAAATGACTTGTTTATAATAATATTCAATACTCTCTAGGACACTTGAGTTAATTAACAAAGTACTCTTTTAAGGGCTCAAACATTTTTAAAATCTGAGTCATGACTGGAAACAAAAAGAGGATCATGTACTGCCATGCTAAAATTTTCTTGTCTATGCTCCACATCAGATTTGCCACAAAACTTTGCAATTCAATTATTCTAAATGTGCATATGTAAATACATTTGCAAATGTTGACAACTATTGCTTCTATTTCAATTTGTAGATTATCACAGTGTAGATACAATGATGAATTATATATGCTCTACAACCAATTCCAAGTGTATTTCTGTTCCATAAGTTTCTTAATTTAGTAAGAACATTGCTTTTACTAAGATAATTATATTCCACCTAAATTTGTATTTGTGTTACATCACAAAATATTTCATCTTCAGTACTGGATTTTTACCTGAATTTACAAATAAGTATTATCATAAAAGTCAGATGTTTCACCTTTAACAAGATGAACTTCCAAAAGCTAAAATTTCCATAAATTGGATGAAAAAAATTAGGTCATTACTGAAATTAACCAATTTTCCATTTGAAGCATCTGATGTCACTGATATAAAACAAGCATCATTTAACTGTTTGCAAAAACCTTTTTCTGATAATGGATGTGAACCATTAACACCTATCGCTTCACTCTTTGTACTTGCATGGGAAAACATGAAATTGAAAATGAATGAAGTTACTTTAGAGGAATCCTCACTTGATCTAATTGAAAAGCCATGCTTCACAAAATGCTATGTAAATTCACCTTCTGCAGCTAACTTTTGAAATAGATGCTGCTGTTTTTTAAGCAGATTTGGGTCAGTGCATATCACTATGGCTTTCCAGTTGAACTGTAAATGTTGACAAACATTTTTGATCAGTTTATACATCTTTCTTTTGAGAAATAGAAATTTAGTACTCAATTATTCACAGGACATATATTCCTTTTCTCATTACCATTGAAAATTCATTGCTATAAAGAGGGTATATTTGCAAAATAAAACAGCATTGCCAAACAGAAAAGTATATAGTTGTAGATTTACACCTTAACATAAATAACAAAACTACTGCAGCAAGACTGCTTAAATGGTTTTCTCTGTGCTCTACAGAAGGACTGTTCAGCCTCCATTTGCCATGTGCATTTCACTTACAGCTAATCCATGGTTTCTCACATTTCTTACTGATTCTGAACTTTATGCATCTTGCTAGCTGTGGCATATGCCACAGCAGAAGTGACTGACCAACAGATGCAACAGCATCAAATACACCACCTGAGATCAGGAATCAGCAATCTCTAATCAAGTCCAAGAGAACTTTGTTTTACAAGCAAGCTCCTTGCAGGCTGTCCTTGAAACAGAGACGTTTGTTACCTAGCATCTGGATAGAGTTTTCATGTTTCACATGTAAACGTGTGTTACAGTGAAAACTCTATATGCTTCCCATACATCTCAAACACTACTACATGAGACAATTCTATGCTTTGCAATCTACTTATTGAATCTGTAGATTGCTTTGGGCAGTATGACCATTTTAATGATATTGATTCTTCCAATCCATGAGCATGGGATGTTTTTCTATTTGTTTGTGTCATCTATGATTTCTTTCATCAGCATCTTGTAGTTCTCCTTGTAGAGATCTTTCAACTCCTTAGTTAAATGTATTCCTAGGTATTTAATTATTTTTAATTTGTCATAATTATTTATTTTGAAAATATTATTTAATTTGTATTATTAATAATAGCTACAAATTATTTTGTAGCTATTGTAAATGTGATTGAGTTCTTGATTTGGTTCTCTGCTTGATAGTTATTGGTATATAGAAATGCTACTGGCCGGGCACAGTGGCTTACACCTGTAATCCTAGCACTCTGGGAGGCTGAGGCAGGAGGATTGCTTAAGGTCAGGAGTTCGAGATCAGCCTGAGCAAGAGTGAGACCCCCATCTCTACTAAAAATAGAAAAATAAATTAGCCAGGTATGATGGCTTGTGCTTGTAGTCCCAGCTACTTGGGAGGCTGAGGCAGGAGAATCGCTTGAGCCCAGGAGTTTGAGGTTGCTGTGAGCTAGGCTGATGCCATGGCACTCTAGCCCAGGTGACAGAGCGAGACTCAGTTTCAAAGAAAAAAAAGAAAGAAAGAAATGCTACTGATTTTTGTGTGTTGATTTTGTATCCTGAAACTTCACTGAAGTCATTTATCAAATCTAGGAGTCTTTTGGAGGAGTCTTTAGGGTTTTCTACATATGAAAACATATCATCAGCAAACGGAGGTAATTTGACTTCCTGTTTTCTAATTTGGATGCCTTTTATTTCCTTCTCTTGAATCCAAAAGGTGGGAGGGGTAGAAGGGGTGAGGGATGAAAAATTACCTATTGGGTACAATGTACACTATTTAGGTAATGGGTACATTAAAAACCCAGACTTCACCACTATGCAATATATCCATGTAACAAAGCTGCACTTGTACCCCCTAAATATATAAAAATTCTAAAAAAGAAATCTACTTTACCTGATGTTAATATACCCACTCTTGCTTTTGTTGTTGTTGTTGTTGTTGTTAATATTTGCATGGTACATCTTCTTTCATCCTTTTACTTTCAACCTACCTATGTCATTATATTTGAAGTGACAGAATATAGTTGGATCTTATAGATATAATATAGTTGGATCATGGCTTTTTTAATCTGCTCTGCTAGTCTCTGTTTTTTAATTGGTATGTTTAGACTATTTTCATTTAATGTAATTATTGATATGTTAGGTCTTATACTGTCATTTTATTATTTTTTGTTTATTTCTTATTTTTTATATTTCTCATTCTTCTGTTTCTCTTTTCTAACGTTAAAGTGGGTTACTTGAATATTTTTTATGCTTTTATCTTGATTTATTTATAGTCTTTTTGAATGTTTCACTTTGCATAATTTAGTAACAGCCAAGGATATCTCCTTACCACTCATATTCACCATAGTACTAGAAGTTCCGGTCAGTCTCCTAAGGCAAGAAAAAAGAATGAAATGCATACAGATTGGAAAGGAAAAAATAAAACCATCTCCACTTTCAGATGACATGCTGTCTATGTAGAAAATTCCAAATAATTAACAACATAAAAACTCTTAGAAATAACAAGTGAATTTATCAAAGCCTCAGGAACAAAATCAACACACAAAAATTAATCTCAATTCTATATACTTACATTTAAGTGCACATATAGTAATAACATTCATTGGGTGTCAGGCAGATGGGAAGGGGGAGTGATAAGGAAGACCCTCATCAACCTAATACTAACCTATTACCTGGCTTCTGCAATCACACTTACCTATTGCATCAGCCACCTGAGACCCCATCCCTAGGACCACCCCAACCTAACAAAAGTGGGAAAAACCCGGTAGATGGGGCTTAGAATTTGGTGGCGAGACCCCTCTGAGCCCACCGGCAAATAAACCTTGATTCTCCGACTCTCCATGTGCTGCTCAGTTTGTCCTCGGAACCACCGCTGTAACACTTGCCATAACAGGAGGAGGGGATGGGTATATACACACCCAATGGGTGTGGTGCACACCGTCTGAGGGATGGACACACTTGAAGCTCTGACTCGGGTGGGGCAAAGGCAATATACATTTGTACCTAAACATTTGTACCCCTGTAATATTCTGAAATTTAAAAAAAAAACAAATTAAATTTAAAAATTCTATATACTACTAACAAACATGTGGAAACTGAATTAAAAATTCAATACTATTTATAATTACTCCAAAGGGGATGAAATACATAGGTATAAATCTAACAAAGGATGTGTGGGAGCAAGGTCTTTGGCCCCATAAAGGTTTGGTGAAAAAAATCACTAACCTGAGACAGATTGATTAATAGAAAAAGACATATAAATTTATTTTAACATGTATACACAGGAATCTTCAGGATGAAAACTCAATTCCCCAATGAGGTACAGAGGTTTTTAAAAAATGGGGGCTTGGATTGTAGCCAAACGGGTTTTAGGGGCAAGACAGGTTATAGAAGGGAGAAAGGAGACTTGGCTAGCAAAGGTGGTCTTTTTATGTAGATAAAGCCTCACAGGTGGCAGCCCTCAGAGAGAATAGATGATAAATATTTCTTTTCAGATCTTTAAAGGTATCAGACTCTCAATTAATCTTTCCTAGCTCAGTAAGAATAGACCTGGCTGCCTTAATGGAGATTCTCTACAGATGCAAATTTCCCCTCACAAAAGACAGTTTTGTAGCATTACTTCCATCTGTGAGACCTATGGCTGCCATCTCAAAATATGTCAAAGAAATATATTTCGGGGTAGAATATTTCTAATTTACTTCACATTCACAACATTTGTGTTCTGCAAATTATAAAATGCTGATGAAAGAAATCAAAGAAGGACTAAATAAAAGGAGTCTCATACTGTGTTCATGGATTGGAAGACTCAACATAATAAAAACGTGACTTCTCCCTAAATTGATCTATAGAGTAATGCAATATTTATCAAAGTCCCAGCAAGGATTTCTGTACACATAAAGAAGTGCATTCTAAAATCTATATGAAATGACACAGAATCTAGAATAGTTAATCTTAAAAGGGAAGAATAAAGTGGGTAGAACCACTCTACCCCATGCTAAGACTTACAATATTGCTATAGTAGTAAAGATAGTGTAGTATTGGCAGAGGAATAGACATATGAATCAATGAAACAAAATAGAGAACTCAAGAACAGACCTACACAAATATGCCTAAACTGATCTTTGAAAAAGGTGTAAAAGCGATTTGTAATAGTGTCTGAATCCATTTTTGATGTTTGACCACTGACAGCTTTTAGGCCCCACCTCTTTCCCTTCCCCTTTTCTTCTATATCTAAGCAAGCTGATAAGAAAGTTGGGGCACTGCCTCCCTTGGCACCACCCAGAAAGGTCAAACCACAAAAACTCCTGCTCATACATGGGAAGCCTCACCTCAGCCCCACCCCCTAACCATAATAAAAATCCACAGTTACTTCCCCCTTCCGTCTCTTATGCCATTTCAGACTAGGATAGGTGTCTGCCCTGCTCTCTCCCCCAAATTCTATTATATGAATAATATTAATAAAACTTTCTGTACCCTCTTAGTGTGTGTATGTGTGTGTGTGTGTGTGTGTGTGTGTGATCAGTCTCAACATCTGAACCAATTTTGAGTGGGAGGTTGATCCTGTTCTCCCTGGAGCAACCACAAAACAATTGGTACTGAAAGCAGGATTGTGTATCATATCACTATACACTTATCAAAATGTTTAAAATAAAAAAATAGTGATAACATCAAATGCTGGCAATGATGCAGAGAAACTGGGGCACTCGCACATTACTGGTGGGAATATAAAATGGTACAACCACTCTGGGAAAGAGTATGGTAGTTTCTTATAAAAACTAAACATGTGCTTACTATACAACCTAGATATTGCATTCTTGGGCATTTATACCATAGGAATAAAAATTTATGTCCACACAAAGACTTGTACTAAAATAGCCATAGAATCTTTATTCATAACAGCCCCAAACTGGAAGCAACCCAAATGTCAACCAACTGATGAATGGATAAACAAAATTGGTACATCCATACCATGGAATGGTATAAAAAAGAACAAACTACTAATACATACAACAAATTAACTGACTTTCAAGGGAATTATGCTGAGTTAAAATAAATAAATAAGGCAATCCCAAAAGGTTATATCCTGCATGATTAAATTATACAACATTTTTGAAAAGACAAAATTATAGAGATGTAGAACCAATTAGTGGTTGCCAAGGTTTGGGGGGAGAGTGCAGTTGTGGGAGGAAAGGAGGTGAGTGTGGTTATAAAAGAGTAATGCAAGGGGTCCTTGTTACAGAATTCTTTTGTATCTTGACTGTGGTGGTGGTCACACTATTCTACACTTGTGATAAAATTGTAAAGAACAAAACACACACACACACACACACACGACTGCATGTAAAACTGGTGCAATTTGAATACAGTTAAGTGGATTATATCAGCGTACTATAATTATGCAAGATGTTACCACTGGAGGAAACTGAATGAAAGGAGCTCTCTGTATTATTTCTTACAAACACATGTGACTATATCTTCAAAATAAAAAGTAAAAATGAAACAAAACCAAATCTCTCCCAATGTCTAGGTTAGAGAAAAAAAATGTACTCCAGTTTTGACAATAAATTACTCTATCATCTCCAATACAAAAAGGTTGTGAAAACTACTGCTGCCAATATCTATACACTGCTTGGACAAGGTTGGGGTGTGAGGTAAAAGTGGGACAAATTGCTCATGAGAGAAAGTTCTTGATGGTCAGCCCCCATCCTAAGAGTGACTAGTGAGGTGACTTGCTGATAGCTGTCATCTGGAGCCCCTGGTAGGGTTTCTTGTTTCCTGGGGCAAACAATAGAGATGGCCCACACTGATTTGAGGTGTGGGCTTGCTATTCCATTGCTATTTCTAATAAACTTGAGTTTTCTTGATGATATTCAGGAGAAATAGAGACACGTGGTCTTTTGGTATGCTTCCCACTCTGAACACATTTATATGAGAAAATATGGTAGAAGTTAAGAAAGAGAGGAGACAAGACAGCTCAGAGCCTCTGGTGAGAATTTCAGCCAGAATCCTTCATTGCAATCCGACCATATGCTCCTAGATAGAGTATGGTCCTGGAAAAGAGATTCACACCGGGATGTCTGATCACTTTAGCCACATATAAGTGATTTTGAGTCCTTCTTTCCCATTTCTCCTTCCTTGTCCATTGTCTTTGGTTCCCACTTCTTCCGTTCAAATAAAAGCATTTCTTCTTCAAATGCTTCCTATACTTAGGACCTGCTATGTTGCAGCTTTCTTTCATTATTATGAGAATGTCCATCCTTATTCTTGTTCCTGCCACAAAGATAGGCACCTATCACTGGGATAATTTCTTAAGAGAAGTATTCCATCAGAATCAACAACCTCTCAGACAGATATCATGTAAAACTAGTCTGGTAAACATGTCCATCTTTCTTGAGAATATTTAATATCGTACATGTATTTGCACAGGTACTGTTCTTATATACCTCACCACAAGCCTAATAGCATCTTTGTTTTACAGGAGTGACTCCTAAGTGGGCAGAAGGTTGGGAAAGTATCTGCCACATGGAGTTTCTTATGCAAATAAAATTCAAGACATCCCCTTCAACATACATACAGGTTACTTAACCAAATGTAGATATGTGATTCTACCCAAACTTGTCACCATTCTTCTATACCGAAAAATCAGAAAAGTGGCAAGTATAAAAGAGAAAAAAAGAGGTGTATACTTCCATGAAAAAAAAGTTCTATTGGGATGTTTATCAATGTCAACTAAATCTTCAAAAATAGTTTATTCTGAAGTCTTCTGGAAATAACTTTCTTCAAAAGTTTCAGGCCCCAAAGTTCCACTGTTAGCTGAGCAAGTGTTTCTCCACGCTGCCTTTTATACTCAGAAGAATTCACAACACTGGCATTTGCAATCACAGTTAAATATACCTGATTCACTTAGACAATATGCCACATTGGTAGACAGTTACAAGGAGAAAACCATAATTGTGTTGATGACAATAATGGAGGACAATTGTGAAAAATTCCAGGATATTGCATTCTTCTTGGAGAAGCATGAATAAGCCATCACTTGTAAATTTTAAAAAAATGTGCTCTATACAACTTAAAATTTTCCCTCACACCTGCTTCTCTTCCCTCACTGTTCCCCAAGTCTCTTAATGGCATTAGACGCTGTTACCTTCTGCCTTCCTCAGCACTGCTCATTGTGAATTGGGGAGACCTTCACTCAGTCCTGCTGCATTCCCAGCCAGAGAGCAATGGGAATTTCTGCCACCAACAGGTGAGTCAAGAGTTACTGATGCAACCATCAACCTAAAATCCTGGGCATCTCCAGCTGTAAAACTGAGCTTTTCCAGCACTATTTTTTTTTGTTTTGTTTTCACCCAACCCTTTTGGACTGGGCACATCAGATCTCTATCTACCAGCATAGGGACTAGTGTCTCAACCCAGTGAATTGCCACCTGCCCGTGTCTCTCCTACCTGCTGCTTTCTTCTCTTCCCAATAACTCCCCACCCTCGTACATACACACATGACACACATGATACATAGGACATATACATATCACATGCATCATACACACCCCTTGGATATAGCAAGGGTCTTCTGTTGTTTGCTTTAGCTCCAACTCCCTTGGAGCAGGATTTCACACATAAATTGCTTATAATATCTGTTCATTGAATTCATTGAAGAAGAGCCAGTCCAAATGCCTAACAGAACAGAAATAGGAGTAATTGCTTTTAGAAATCTGAGTCTCCTTATCAACTTGAAAGACCTAATGGGCTGAGAGAAGAAAGAAACTAATAAATTAGAAAGCACTAAATTTCCAACAAAGATACAAGCAAAGCATAAGCACCATGGCTAAAATTAAAATCACAAGATAATTAATGGGGCCATGCTGATTAAATAAATTGTACCCAGAGTTCAGACTCTCCAGTAAATTATTTCTCAAGGTGAATAAATGGGATTCTTCCCTCATACATTTATTTGTCATGTGGAAAAAGCCACCTTGAGTCAGAAAGTTTGGACAAAAAAAATGACCTCCTTATTCCACTACTCCCCCACAATATATATTAAGCTGAAGTTGACTAAAGCAGGAATCCATAGAAAGCTACAGCTATTCTTATGGACATTTCATTCTGCTCACTGCTCAGACCCCAGCTGGAAGTTTATGCAGTTAAAACAGCCAGCTTTCCAAATGTCCAGTAAAGGACAGACTATGAAAGGTGAAGGCTCCTGTCTTCACTTCCAGAAACTCATAGGGCAGGAAAAACCTGACCAGTATCTCCTCAATCCAGAGAATTCTCACCAGAGTCGTTAGCTCTGATATTGAAGTGCCCGACAAAGCAGACAAGTCCTCCTTGGAAGTTTGGATTTATAGTTTTCCAACTTCCAGCCAAAGGGCTCCTAGAGAGACCATAAGTGGGCTTCAGGAGGTCTGTGAACTCCTTAACATTATAAATGAAACTTTAAGTTCACATGCATCTTTCTGTGAAGAGGGTCCAAAAGTTTCAGCAGACTCTCAAAGGAGGAGACCCTAGCCCTCAAAAAGGTCAAGACCACTACACTAGACCTAAAGAGACTCCATGACTTCTATGTTATAGTAATTTCAAGGAGAAAAGAGCCAAGAACTTGGACTTAAACCCGGGCAAGATCTAAACTCACAGCTCCAACTTCAGAGGGAATAGATTCATTGTTTGTAGACTAGATCCATGGAATCCATTATTCTTTGTTCTAAGGATTTGAAGTAAAACAGACATTTGCAGGACCTGGCTTGGACCACATGGGCACCTAGCACCCCCACCTCTGTGACTTTCCATCTCTCAGAACTCTTTGACTCCAGTACCACCCAGAGAAATTGTACAATTGAATAAAGAGGGGGAAAGAGAGGAGGTTCTTGTGAGTATTTGGAAGAGGGAATAAAGCTGAAAGAAAGAAAAACTGAGTGGGAAGGAAGGCATGGAGAGAGAAAAAAGTTAACAAGAAGAAACATGGAGAAAAAAAGAGAAATGGGCTGGGAGAGGTTAAAAACTGACATGAGGAATGAAAAGAAGATAGAGGAAGGAGAGATAAGGTTATGAGGAGGACAATGAGAGTTCTCAGCAAGAAAGGGAAAAAGGCAAGGAGGATTATTAGGGAAAAAAAGAAAAAATGAAAGGAGATGAGAAGTAGAAAGAACAGAGAGATAATAATAATTAAAAATTGTACAAGTGCTACTAAGCATAATTCATTAACAGGATATTACCAAACAAAAGTCTGTGCTACAAATAATATGATAATCCCTGACATCACTTAGTAATAGCCAAGCTGAAAAAGCTTACACAGCTGGGCCAGAGAAACTGTGACACACGACCTTCTATGGGGCCCATAGCCATACAAGAGGGGGAACAGTGAGGGTGGGGGAATGCTGAGAGGGGCACTACCATCCTGCTGAAAATTGCCTGAATGCAGTTCCATGGATCCTTGTGAGCCATTGGCTAAAGTACAAGAGGCCTGTAAGGAATCAGGCAAAGACACCACACAGCCTGAGCTGTTATCCAGGAACCCCAACTTACCTGCTTACCTGGGTCGTGCAGACCCCTGGTAATAGCAGCGTGTTCACTGCACCTTCCCCACCCAAGTAGGAGGGGTGACTATATCAGGCTCCTATTTGGGGCTGTAGGTTAGTGGGGTGTTAAGGGAGAGAGTAAATACAGTCAGGGCAGGGAACAGCCTGGCAAACATGTGCAATAGTTTATGCCTGCCCATGTGCTTGCCTCATAAGCACATGGCTGCATGGGCCAGTATGGGTTGATGTAGGAGGGGATATTTCCCTATTGCTCTGAGGCTCACCTGCATTCATAAACATCACATGTCTACAGTGTGAATGGCACCTACATAAATGTGTTCCATGCACTGCCAAAACAGGCACAGATGACTGCTCCAACAGTAACCATTAGTAGGTACTTTATTAGTAGACACAAGCACCAAGCACTTTAATACATTATCTCCAATCTTCAAGAGCCTGGAATAGTTATTATTAGGTTAGGCAGCCAGACTAAGAGTACATAGCTAAGAAAGGGCAGAAACAGGGTTCTGTCCTAGACATGGTGGATGCTGAGGCCCTAGATCTTCTTCCTGTACTGGGCTGCCATCCTATTTAGAGAAAACTACCCTACTGAGAGGTGTATCCCATTCATTTGGGTATTGCAGTAGCCTCCTACTTCATTCATCCTTTGTGTGTCAGTCCTTCATGTCTAAGGAAAGTGCTTATATAACAATGACAGCTTACTAGGGCTCAAAGAAGATTATTAAATTTCTAAGTAGTGTTTATACAATTTGAGATGGGCTTAAGAAGAGGCAAAAGTATACTTTGTTAGAGAAACAAATAAATTTATTTATATAAATAAAATTATTTATCCTGTTGATTTAACTCTTTAATTTTAGAAGCTGATGCCTGGCCTCTATGAAAACTTTCAGGGTGGGGGATACTGCTGGTACCCAATTTCTGCTTTTCCCCACAAGAATTGCCACTAGCCTTGACCAGTGGCTCCAACTTTGCTTGTATCTGGCAAATTTACAAATTTACTGACTTTGCTTCAAAACTTTGTGGTTCAAGGGCTCCATCTTGAGGCACGTTCTATTTCTCTCAGTGCCTCTGAGTTTGGGAAAAGATGTGAAGAATGATTAGGAATTCTGCTGCATAGCACAGTTGACTTCTGTTTGCTAAATGTTTTTCTTCAGTGTTCATAGCAAAAATTAAGACTATAGGACAATGACATGGATTTGAGCAGACATAATGAATTCCTTTTTACATATTATGGCTCTTCCTACACAAAAAATTTGTTTAAATTCTTTTAACAATAATCATAGCATGGAAGTCATTGATTTGTTTGTATTTACAATAAAATAAGCTATTTTCTCCCATTGTTGGCAATAGTTCTCAGAAGTTCTATTTGAATTACTGGATTCCATGGAAAGTTGAAGAGATCTGAGATCCCACTTAAAATCCTCTGAGTGTCCCTTCATATTATCCTACCTCCAATGGATAAACCAAAAATGTGGGCCATGATACCACGACTCAGCCCCCCAGATGTATGTGGGCAGGCTTCATGACATCAAGCCCCTGGATCAACTCAGCACCCCATCCCCCTAACTCCACTAACAAAGCCCTTATACTGTCAGCCAAATGCCCTCCCTGTCTCTAACTCATGACAGCAAAAGTGGAAATCCAATACCAGAAATCTTTCCACCAAACAAATGTTCTTGGCCTTTCCAGTTGTGCCAGGGTTCCAGCAGACCCAGCTTTAACTCTGCCCTGAATATACCATGCATCTTCACATTTCCATGCCTTTTTCCATGCTGTTTCTTCTGTGTGAATGCCACCACCCCACTGTCCTCCCACTGCCATCATTACAATTTGGTTGAATTCCCACCGAATCTTGCAAGGCATATAGTTCAAGAAACCTTCCACCCACCCACTCCACTTCTGCAGGAACAACTACATGCTTCTTATGTCTTTTCATAGGATTCTGACCAAACCTCCATTGTTACTTTCTTCACATGACATCATAGGATAAATTTTAATGTAGTTTTCCCCTTGCTAGTGTGTGGGCACCTTCAGGTACCACCTTATTCATCTCTATATCCCCAGGGACTTTCTCAGTGTTCAGCAGGCAATGGACACAATATATATCAGAAGACAGTGCTGGCTTATCAATAACTGGAAATACTATTAGCACAATCACTAAATGATGTACATGATGAAAACATCTAGTATGGGACTAGAAGGAAAAACAGAGGGGCAGCAAAACAAGTCAAAATAAAAAAAATAAGCTACTGGATTTCCTTAAAAGTCAACATTTCTCTTCTTCCCTCTCCCATACTTCAAATAGCTATCCCACAGGAAGATGACCACTTCACGATGAAGATTGGTTCTGAACTTTTATAGCTACTTTTTTTTTGAACAGGGTAGAAGATGAAGTCAAGAGAGAAGCAGAAGGAATTCCTCCCACCCCCAGTGCCTACTCAACATCTCTACCTGTATGTCTTCTAGCCATTTAAATGCAAGTGTATAGTAGGAAACTCACTTCTTTACCAGGGGTAGGCAAACATGGCTCTCAGACCAACATTAGTCCATCATTTTTTTTTGTAAACAAAGTTTTATTTGGACACAGTCACGCCCATTTCTTTATATATTGTCTACAGCTGCTTTCACACTACCACGGCAGAACTGAGTAGTTGCAACAGAGACTATTTGGCCCACAAAGCTGAAAATATTTGCTATCTGATCCTTTACAGAAAAAGTTTTCCCAGCCCTGGATTTTTAACCATCCAAATTGCCTCACTGAACATGTTCTTCATTTTAAGAGCTGGCATTGCTATCTATCAAGAGGCCCAAACATAATCCTTCTCTGCTCTCACCCTCACCCACATAGCCAATCAATTGCCAATCAAAGCACTGCTATTTCAACCTTCCAAGTGTCTTTAGAACTTTCCCCCACTCCCGCTCACTACACTGGTCCAGGGCAACCTCCTCTTTCACATGGACAGCGTCCTACCTACTCTCTCCCCACCACTAGTCTGGAGTCACCTTTCTATACTATAAATATGATTGTTATTTCCCTAGTTAAAACCCTTCAGTGACCTCCCATTGCCTTTAGGATAAGGTCAAAACTCCTCAACGTGACATACAAAGCTCTTTGTTACCTTTCCCAGCCTTCCTCTCTGGCTCCATCACCAGCAACACCCTCTGCCTCTCCCCACAGCCATTCTTCTATCTCAGCATTTTCTCTCTTCCCCTTCTAAGGCCAGTGTGAGGCTGTCCCTTGGTCTGCATTAATTTCCTCCTTTTTATTTATTTCAGAATATTATGGGAATACAAATGTTTTGGTTACATGAACTGCTTTAGTATAGCTTGAATCAAACTTATACGTGTGTCCATGACCCAGATAGTGTGCATTTTACCTATTAGGTGTGAATTTACCCATCCCCTCTCCGGGCCATTGACTTTCCATTGAATTTTACTACCACGTGTGCACATAAGTGTTGATCAATTAGTTCCAATTTACTAGTATCTACATGTGGTGTTGGTTTTTCCATTCTTGTGATACATCACATAGAAGGATGGTCTCCAGTTCCTTCCAGGTTGTTACAAAAGGGATTATTTCTCCACTTTTTATAGCTGAGTAGTACTCCATGCTATACATATACCACATTTCATTAATCCACTCCTGTATTGATGGCACATGTGTTGACTCCACATCTTTGTGATTGTGAATTGTGCTTCGGTAAACATTCGAGTACAAGTGTCTTTTTGATAAAATGACTCTTTTTTCTTTGAGTTAAATACTCAATAATGGGATTGCTGGATCAAATGGTGGGTCTACTTCCAGTTCTTTGAGGTATCTCTATATTACTTTCCATACAGGTTGCACTAGTTTGCAGTCCCACCAATAGTGTATAAGTGTTCCTTTCTCTCTGCATCTATGCTAGCATCTATAGTTTTGGGACTTTTTGATAAAAGCAATTCTCACTGGGATTAGGTGATACCTCATTGTGGTTTTGATTTGCATTTCTCTGATGATTAGTGACATTGAGAATTTTTTCATATGTTTATTGGCCATTAGTCTATCTTCTTTGGAAAAGCTTCTGTTCATCTCTTTTGCCCACTTTTTAATGGGGCTGTTTGATTTTTTTCTTGTTGATTTGCTTGAGTTCTTTGTAGATTCTTGTTATTAGCCCTTTATCAGATATATAACACGCAAATATTTTCTCCCATTCTATAGGCTCTCTATTTGCTCTACTGATTATTTGCTTGGATGTACAGAACCTTTTAAATTTAATCAGGTCCCACTTCTTTATTTTTGTTGTTACTGTGATTGCCTTTGGGATCTTATTCATAAATTCTTTGCCTAGGCAGATATCTAGAAGAGGTTTTCCAACATTTTCTTCTAAAATTCTTATGGTTTCATGCCTTAGGCTTAAGTCTGTTATCCATTGTGAATTAATTTTTCTGAGCAGTGAGAGGTACAGATCCTGTTTCAATCTTCTACATGTGGCTATATAATTTTCCCAGCATCATTTTTTGAATAGGGATTCTTTTCCCCAGTGTATGTTTTTGGCTGCTTTGTCAAAGATCAGATGACAAAATGAGGATGCTTTTATATCTGGGTTCTCTCTTCTGATTCATTGGTCTATGTCTCAGTTCTTGTGCCAGTACCATTCCGTTTTGGTTATTATAGCCTTATAGTATAGCTTGAAGTCTAGTAAACTGATGTCTTCAATTTGTTCTTTTTGCTTAAGGTTGCTTTTGGTATTCAGGATCTTTACTAGTTCTATGCAAAGCGTATTTTTTTCTAGATCTGTGAAAAATAACATTGGTATTTTAATGGGGATTGCATTGAGTCTGTAAATCACCTTGGGTAGTATAGAAACTTTAACAATGTTGATTCTGCCGATCCATGAGCATAATATGTTTTTCCGTTTGCTTACATCCTCTGCTATTTTCCTTCTTCAGCATTTCATAGCTCTCCCTGTAGAGGTCTTTCACCTCCTTGGTTAAATGTATTCCTAGGTATTTTATTTTTGTTGTTGTTGCTATTGTGACAGATGTTGAGTCATTGATTTGATTATCAGCTTAACTGTTGTTGGTGTATAGGAATGCTACTGATTTGTGTACATTGATTTTGTAACCTGAGACTTTGATGAATTTGTTTAGCAATACCAAGAGTCTATTGGCAGAATCTTTGGGGTTTTCTAGATATAAGAGCAAATCATCAGCAAACAGCAATAGTTTGACCTCTTCTTTCCCCATTTGGATACCCTTGATTTCCTTCTCTTGCCTGCTTGCTCTGGCTAGGACTTCCAGCACTATGTTGAATAGAAGTGGCAACACTGGGCAACCTTGTCTGGTTCCAGTTCCAAGTGGTAATGCTTTCCATTTATTCCTGTCCAGTATGCTGTTGGCTGTGGGTTTGTCATAAATGGCTTTTATAATTTTGAGGTATTTTCCATCTAGGCCTATTTTGTTAAGAGTTCTTGTTATAAAAGGGTGCAGAATTTTGTCAAATGCTTTTTCTGTATCTATTGAGAGGATCATATGGTCTTTGTTTTTGCTAATATTTATGTGATGAATCACATTTATAGATTTGCATATCTTGAACCATCCTTGCATCTCTGAGATGAAGCCCACTCGGTTGTGGTGGATTATTTTTTTGATGTGCAGCTGAATTCAGTTTGCTAGGATTTTACTGAGAATTTTTGCATCCATATTCATAAGGGATATTGGTCCATAGTTTTCTTTTTTTGTTGTGTCCTTTCCTGGCTTCGGTATCAAGGTGACACTGGCTTGATAGAATGAATTGGGGAGGATTCCTTCCTTCTCTATGTTACAAAATAATTTCTGCAGTATTGGTACTAGTTCTTCTTTGTAGGTCTGGTAAAATTCAGTTGTGAAACCATTTTATCTGGGATCTTTTAGGTTGGGAGATTTTTTTATTGCTGCTTCAATTTCATTACTTGATATTGGTCTCTTTGAGAGTTCTCTTTCTTCCTGATTGAGCCTAGGGAGGTTGTGTCTTTCCAAGATTTGCCCACTTCCTCAATGTTTTCAATTTTATCTGCACAGAGATTTTCATAGTATTCAGAGATATTTTGTATTTCCATGGTATCAGGTGCCATATGTCCTTTTTCATTTCTGATTGAGCTGATTAGGGTGCTTTCTTTTCTGTTTCTTGTTAAACAAGTGAGAGGCGTGTTGATTTTGTTTATCTTTTCAAAGAACCAACATTTTGTTTCATTAATCTTCTGTATTTTTTTGTTTATTTATTTTGATTTCATCTAGTTCTGCTCTGACCTTAGTTATTTCTTTTATTCTGCTGGGTTTGGGATTGGTTTGCTCTTTCTTTTCAAATTCCTTAAGATAATTCATTAGATTGTTGATTTGTGATCTTTCTGTCTTTTGGATGCATACATGTAATACTATAAATTTTCCTCTTAGGACTGCTTTTGCTGAATCCCACAGATTTTGATAACTTGCATCCCCTTTGTCCTTTAGTTCAAAGAATCTTTTGATTTCCATCTTAATTTCCTCCTTGACCTGCCTATCATTCAGCAGTAGGTTGTTTAGTTTCCATGACTTTGTGTAGAGTTGAGTATTTCTATTGGAATTAATTTCTAATTTTATTCCACTGTGGTCTGAGAAGACACATGGTACAATTTCAATTTTTTTTAATTTTTTGAGACATATTTTGTGGTTTAGGATGTGATAAATCTTAGAGAATGTTCCATGAGCTGATGAGAAGACTGTATATTCAGTAGTTCTGGGGTATAATGTTCTGTAAATGTCTGATAGGCCCATTTGTTCTAGAGTCCCATTTAAGTCCATTGTTTCTTTGTTTATTTTCTGCTTGGAATATCTGTCCTGTTTCGTCAGTGGGGTGTTGAAGTCTCCAGCTATTACAATGCTGCTGTTTATCATTTTGTTTAGATCAATTAGGGTTTCCTTTATGAATCTGGGTGCAACCATGTTACATGCATAAATATTTATTATTGTTATGTCTTCTTGTTGAATTGCTCTTTTCACCATTACATAATGACCATCTTTGTCTTTCTTTACTATTGTTGATTTGAAGTCTATTTTACCTGATAAGTGAATAACTTGTATTTTTTCATTCATTCAGCCAATCTATGTCTCTTGAATGGGGAGTTCAAGCCATTCACATTTATTGAAAGAATTGATTAGTGGGGTGGATTTCTGTTTATCCTGTTGAATAGAACTTTATTGCTTTTTTTAACTTCTTTTTTTTTTTTTTTTTTTTTTAGACAGAGTCTCACTCTGTTGCCCGGGCTAGAGTGAGTGCTGTGGCATCAGCCTAGCTCACAGCAACCTCAAACTCCTGGGCTCAAGCGATCCTACTGCCTCAGCCTCCCAAGTAGCTGGGACTACAGGCATGTGCCACCATGCCCGGCTGATTTTTTCTCTATATATATTTTAGTTGGCCAGATAATTTCTTTCTATTTTTAGTAGAGACAGGGTCTCGCTCTTGTTTAGGCTGGTCTCGAACTCCTGACCTCGAGTGATCCACCCGCCTCGGCCTCCCAGAGTGCTAGGATTACAGGTATGAGCCACCGTGCCCGGCCATTTTTTTAACTTCTTGAGCCATTGTGGAATCTCGGCTCTGATCTTTAGTTTTTGGGTGATTTTACACTGGAGGGTGTCTATTATTTTGATCCATGCATAATGCAGTTCTGAGTACTTCCTGCAGGGCAGGTGTGGTCTTGACAAATTCCCTTAGTGTTTACTTGTCTTGGAAAGTTTTTATTTCTCTCTTATATAAGAAACAGTTTTGCAAGATACAAAATTCTAGGCTGGCCACTATTCTGTTTAAGAAGACTGAGAATGGGGCCCCAATCCCTTCTGGCTTATAAGGTCTCCGTTGAGAAGTCTGCAGTTAATCTGATGGTTTTCCTTTGTAAGTTTCCTGATGCTTTTGCCTTATGGCTCATAGGAGTGCCTCTTATGTCTACTTTGACCAGTTTGATGACTATGTGTTGTGGTGATTTCCTCTCCACAATGAATCTCCCAAAGGTCCTTTGAGCTTCTTGTACCTGGATATCCAGATATCTACCAAGGCCAGGGAAATTTTCCTCAATTATTTCCTTAAATAGGTTTTCCAGCCCTTATGTATTTTCTTCTTCAACCTCAGTGATGCCTATGATTCTTATGTTAGGCCTCTTTACATAATCCCATATTTCTTGTGGGCTTCATTCATTCCTTTTATTTCTCAGTTCTTTCTCTTTGACTAACTTGTTGAACTCAAAGGTGTTGTCTTCAAGCTCTGAGTTTCTTTCTTCTGCCTGATATAGCCTATTCTTAAGGCTTTCCATTGTGTTTTGTATTTCCTTGAATGAATTTTTTATTTCTAGATGTAGTTTGATTTTTTTTAATTTCAGAATATTATGGGTGTACAAACATTTTGGTTACATATAATGCCTTTGCATCACACAAGCCAGGGCACAAGCATGTCCTTCCCCCATCCCCCATACAGTCTGCTCTGCATCCATTAGTTGTGAGTTTACCCCCCCACCTCCTCCCATCTGACTGGCACCCAATGAATATTACTACCATGTGAGCACCTTAGTGTTGATCAGAGCAGAACTATAAAACCAAAAGTTGGTTTTTTGAAAAGATAAACAAAATTGGTAGCCCTCATGCTAGACTGACAAGAACTAGAAAGGAAAGGACTCTAATAAACTCAATTAGAAATGAAAAAAGAGAGGTCACTACAGATTTCATGGAAATACAAAACATTATCTTTGAATACTATAAAAATCTATATGCCACAAAACTACAGAACATGGAGGAAATGGACAAATACTTAGAAACACACAAACTTCCTAGGCTCAATCAGGAATAAATAGAATTTCTGAACAGACCAATATCAAGCACAGAAATTGAAGCAGCAATTAAAAATCTTCCAACAAAAAAAAGTCCCGGACCAGATGGGTTCACACCTGAATTTTACCAAATCTACAAAGAAGAACTCATACCTATACTGCAGAAATTATTCCACAACATTGAGAAGGATAGTATCCAACTCATTCTACGAAGCCAATATCACCTTGATACCAAAGCCAGGAAAGGACACAACAAAAAAAAGAAAACTACAGATCAATATCCCTCATGAATATTGATGCAAAAGTCCTCAACAAAATCTTAGCAAACTGAATCCAACAGCACATCAAAAAAGTAATTCATCATGACCAGGTGGGCTTTATCCCAGAGATGCAAGATTGGTTCAACATACACAAATCTATAAATGCAATTCACCACATAAATAAAAGCAAGAAAAAAGACCATATGATTCTCTCAATAGACACAGAAAAAGCATTTGACAAAATCCAGCACGTTTTCATGATAAAAACTCTTAACAAAATAAGCATAGATGGGACATACCTTATTTGATTTTTTTAAAAAATTGATTTCCTTAGTGCGTTTTCCATTCATGTCCTGCACTGTTTTTGTGGTTTCTTTGTGTTGGGTTTCCACTTTCTGTTGTATTTCATTGAGCTTCCTTACAATCCATATTCAAAATTCTTCATCTGTCATTTCAATCTTTTCATTTTGTTTGGCATCCATTGCTAAGGAGTTATTGTTTTGTTTTGGGGGTGTCCTTTCACTCTGAGTTTTTCATGTTTCTGGAGTTCTTTCCCTGATTCCTTCTCATCTGGCCTCTAGGTCGAAACTTGGGGGTGCTAGGCCTGGCTTATGGACCTGTCCCTTGGTCCCCAAAGGTCAATCCTTGAGCATGCCAGGGAGAGACGTGCTGGTTCTGAGTTCCCTATGGGATGCTCTAGTAGCTTTGATGAAACTCTTGGGTTACCTCTGACGTGCTGTTTTCACCTCTTCCCTCTTCCCAACAGTGTGTAGTGAGTTATGTTTCCCAGCATAATTTCCGAGATGGTGGGTGGTACCTGTGAGTATGAATCACTGCTCTCTGTTTGCTTGAGTTGGAAGGCCCTATGCTTAGCTATGGGGTTTTTCCCCCTGGCATTGATTGAAGTTTGCATGGAAAAACCAGCTCCTAAGATGATCTTTTGTGCCTGTGGTAAGTTCCGATCCTCCAGGTGGGGCACACAAGTGCTTCACACTTTAGAAGGAACCCTGGAGCTCCCAGGGGTGCTTGACCTCTATTTCTCCTTAGGTTGGGGTGGAAGCAAGACAAATTGTGGCTGGATTGTGAGAGCCTGAGAGGCTTTCCAATGCCTTGGCATGGCTCAGAGGTTATCAGGCTGCTAGGGGGAGCCTCTGGTCTGAAGTTCAGGGCAATCTCTAAGCTGGCAAGGCTGTTCCTGAGGGAGGGGCATAATCACTTGAATGCTAAGGCCCCAGGCCAGGCTCTTTCCACCCTTGTCCACAAGTGTGGTTTCTCTGCAAGGTGGGGTGAGTGCCATCCCTATTCACTCCCTGGAACTCCACAGTACTCTCCCATCAGATCAGTCCAAGTGAGTTCCCTTACTGCCCAAGATCTGCTTTTAAACTACCCCTCAGTCTGTGTGTCTGACTCACTAGCATGCATCTCCATGGGTTGCTGGTGAGTAGGGAGATCCCCAATTGTGCACAGCTGTTTCACCACAAGACCTTAAGGGAAGAGAGGTAAGCCTCTCTGTCCACAGGGGTCTCTGCCAGGGTCACACTCCCAGCAGGGAGAAGTGGCCACTCATGAGTTTCTTGGCTCAAGCTCACTCCCTATTGTAATGAGTGGGGGGAGGGGCCACTGCTCCCTTTCAGCCAGCCCACCCAAGTTATTCAGTTGCCATGGGAACCGGGGCTAGGCTAATTGAATCCAAGTGCCGCACCCCTATCCAATATGGTGGTTCTCCAGTGGGGGTGGGGGATGGATACATTCAGATCTCCGTTTCTCAGTGCCACTCCATGCTCTCCCATTGGATATGTCCATGAGGGCTTCCTCACCACCTGAGTCTAGGATCATTATCTCTCCCCTGCATCTCCCTGCAGCACTCTCTTGTTTGGGGGGCACTGGCTCCGCCCTACCTGTCTAAGCCACCAGCATGTGATCCCACAAAATGCCAGTGGGCAGGGAGCTCACAAATTGTGGTGGCCACATTCTCACTGGTGGGCTCAGCCAAGAACGTGCACTCATCCTAGAGAAGCAGCTGTTCGTATGCTTCTTGGTTCAGAATATTCTCGTGTTTGCAGTGGTGGGGGAGGGACCACGGCTACCAGCTGGTCCAAGCTAAAATTACTCTTTCTGATGCTATGATTGGAGGAGGTGCAGAGGAAGAATTGTCTAGGTGTAAGAAAGCCAGCACTCTGGTCTCTTATGGCACTCTCCCATGGAGTGTCCCTTTTGGACACCTGAACTCCTGGAGTACACTGGTTCACCCTGCTATTCCTATTTAGCCACCGTGCCTGGCCTCATAGAGGGTAGAAGTGCCTCCAATATGTTTTATGCCCTGCTGTTCACCAAAGTACCTAGGTGGGAGAAGGGAAGCCCCCCTTGTCCTTTCACTGGGCTCTGAGTCTCTTTGGGTTTTGTCCATGCCACTGTCTTCTCCTCTCTGTCTTCTTCTTTCTCAGCTTTGCAGTTTTTCTCAGATGGGTCCCCAGATGTCTCTGATGTCTCTCCCTGTGATCCATACCTGAGCTGCAACTATTTTCTACTCTCCTCAGTTCAATATTCTGTCTTCCAGCCAGAATGATCTGACAAGCAATATCTCTAGTTGGCCATCTTGGGTGACCCTCCTCCTTTCTTGTGCTCCTCACTTTCTGCATATAATTCCTACTCATCCTTAGATATTACTTCCTCCAGAAAGCCTTGCTGACTGCCACAAGAGATTAGGTTTCCCAGCTATATTTTCTTCTGGTACCTTATTTATTATAAATATATAATAAATCTTTTGTATTACATATTCTTATATTTATTTATATAATAGCATAATATAGGTAATATATAATAAATATATATGAATTATTTTGTTTACATAATATATATTATAGTTTATTATAGATTTTAATGGCCTGACTCCTCTACTAGGCTATAAGCTTTGTAAGTGCAGAGGCTGTTCATTCTATTTCCTGTCCCATCCACAGTGAACAGCCCATGATAGGTACTTGATTCTACAGAGAATGGAGCTTTCCTACCTAGGATCTCCCTTAACTGCCAAACACCCACTTCCTCCCCTTTGGTAACAATACCTATGGTGGGGTAGCCTCAACAAAGTCATTACTGTTACTATATATTTCTTTCCCAATCCATTTCCTATTTTCCCTTGCTTTGCTGTGTATCATGGTGGTTTTAAGGGTGCTAATTACACTCCCCAGGATTCTGGTTAGATTCAACCCATATGAGGCCCTGGAAAAAGACTGAAGAAAGAAGGGAAAATCAGTGTATTTCTCCCACACTCATTCATACTCAATCTTTAAGTGGCATCCCAAGCAGTGATTGGTGACTGTGTCTCCCCGTGGTCCCAGCTTCTGCTATGCAGCCCTGCCATGATTCTGGCTCCCCAAGGTGGTCCTGGCTCATGTGCTCTTCTAACACTACCTTTTCCATTGTCCCTTCAGCACCTGAGCTCTTCTAACACCTTTGTCATTCAATCCCCACTATTAAATTCCTTCAATTAAACTACCTGGTGGAATTTCTGGTGGAATTTCTTTCGTCCTGACTAGACTCTAAATGACATAGTTACTAAAGCTATATGTTATTACATTTAGAATTCTACCTGACATTCACATATATTGAAGAACACCTATATTAAGCACAAAATTTTGGTATAAATTTCATTTAACAAAGACTAAGTTCTATGCAAAAGAGCATGCCAGAGAGAGAGTATAAAATCCTAGATTTATGGGCAGGCAGAAGAACCTCAAACATGTAACCAAAAGAACATTGCCTTGTGATATAAAATTTAAACACCAAAGTTTTTTTGTAATTGTCAGGCTCTAATCCACAAAGTAGAAATGCAGAAAGGGGACCTGAGTGAAAAGAGGAAGGAGAGAGTGGTATTGGGATTTTTTTTTTTCTGGAAATATCAAATTCTTAAACCAATGACTTCAAGCTGAGAGGTAATTTTCAGCTCGGCACTATGAAGCAAGACCCAGGCAGAAGTGAAAATATCATCAACTAAACAGTTATTCTCAGCAAACTGCAGAACACTCTGTTCCTACAAAAAATAATACAGGAGGAATAACCTGCCCCCTAGAACAGTGGGGAAACCATTCATAAGAGCCTGTAATAAAATACAGCCTGAGAGTCAAATGAATCTTTAAAAGCCAAAGAAAAGCAGATGGATAATAAAGAAGAAAAAAATTCATGGACTTGGATCTAGAAAATCAGCTTATTTGCATTTTGATTTTGAAAATGTTTTTAAAATTTCATTCATTTGGGCTCCAGTTATGTGTGATTTTTAATAATTCCATTTAAATTTGGGTGAAGTTTTATATATTTACTATTGTAAAGAATTCTCTAAAAAGAAAGTTAACAATTTTTAAGTTCATATGCCAGTCATTAAAACAATCACTCAAGCAATTAATAATTTTAAAAAATTTTCAAAGACTATATAAGGACACAAGAAAATATTCACAATTTGTTGGCAAATTTAAACAAGTGGAGCCTGAGACAATGACTAGAGTGTAGACTGTTTATTTAGGAGTGGTGCCTAGAAGGAGGAATGAGGGAATGGGGAGAGTGACATGAAGAAAGAAGAAAAGCCAGTAAATGGTATGTTATTGAGCTGCTTACCTCTGTGGGCAACTGAAGCCCAATATCATTGGGGATCCTCTCAGAATCCATATCAAATAGTATCTTAGAACTTTCCTTCTAAAGGACAGAAGCTGAGTATTTCTCTACCAACTTCTTTCCTCGGGGTGTTAACTCCATTGTATCTCTTGGTGGAGTGAACAAGCTTCTACAGCTTCAGAGTAAGCCCTAAAGCAGAAAAGCTGAGAAACTCTGCAGATAGTTGAGTTGTAACGTCAGCATCATTAGCAGAAGCTGTCCATTGCAGCCAAAGTCAAGTGGGTCACGGAGATTGTGACACAGAACACAAAACAGCATCTGATATAGCCTGCCCCTTGAACCACCCAGATGTGCTTATGCCCAAACAGCCCCTTCAAGGTGATGGCCACCACTACCACTAAATCTTCAAGGTAGTGGCCAACTTCAGTCTCTGATAAAAGACTTAAGACAGAAGGGTTAGTAGAATAAGCTATGTCCTTAATGGTGCCACTAGAACCAAGGCTGTTTGTTATTGATAATCATCATTTCGATCTTCTACCATGCATTCCAGATTTCCCTAATCCTCAGTCAGAAGTTCAGCTGATCTAGATTGTTTATAAAGGGGAGCAATTTTTAATTGTGTGATTTAGACTTTCCATTCGTTCAGATGACCTCACCAATTCCCAATTAGTGAGAGTTTGTTGTAAGATCCCTTACACTTATGGAGGGTAGGCAAAATGAAAAAATGAGCACAAAATAGCCAGAATTTAGACAAGGCCTTTTGGAAAAAGTGAAGTCCAATTCTGGGATATCATACCATCTGTCTCAAATAAGATGAGACACTAAAATGATAATATATGGTATAATTATTACAATAAGTTTGCCATTATATACCAAATTTTTCTAATTCACATAACAAAATGAGGTTCAATGGGCCCCAGCTACCATGAATAAAATTAAAGTTAAAGCCATAACAATAAATGTTGGCATGGATGCAGAGAGACAGGAACACTCATACACTGCTGGTGGGACTGCAAACTAGTGCAACCTCTGTGCAAAGCAATATGGAGATACCTTAAACAGGTACAAATAGACCTACCATTTGATCCAGCAATCCCATTACTGGGCATCTACCCAAAAGAACAAAAGACATTCTATAAAAAAGACACCTGCACCTGAATGTTTATAGCAGCACAATTCACAATTGCAAAGATGTAGAAACAACCCAAGTGCCCATCAATATATGAGTGGATTAATAAAATGTGGTATATGTATACCATGGAGTACTACTCAGCTATAAGAAACAATGGTGATATAGCGCCTCTTTTATTTTCCTGGATAGAGTTGGAACCCATTCTACTAAGTGAAGTATCCCAAGAATAGAAAAATAAGCACCACATGTACTCACCATCAAATTGGTTTCACTGATCATCACCTAAGAGCACATTTAGGAATAACATTGATCGGGTGTTGGGCAGATGTGGGTGGGGGAGGGGATAGGTGTATACATACATAATGAGTGCGATGTGCACTGTCTAGGGGATGGACACGTTTGAAGTTCTGACTCAGGGGGGTGGGGGAGCAAGGGCAATATACATAATGTAAACTTTTGTACCCCCACAATATGCTGAAATAATCATAAAAAATAAATTAATTTTAAAAAAGACAAAGAAAAAAGTAAAAAAAATGAAATAAACTAAGATTTAGCACAAGTAGTCATGAAAATCACAAGTAAATAAGAAATCAAGATACACAAGAGAAAGGAATTAAGGTTAAAGTAAAACAGAAGTCAGTAAATTCAAATGAAGAGAACAGAATTCCTAAGTCAATCAAAGAATTACTAAGTAAATTAAAGAAAAGCAACTAGGCAGATAAACTTCTGACTGGTTGTACCAGGGGAAGAAAACTGAAAACACAAAAACATATAATTCAATAAGAAATAAAATATAAAAACTGACAGGTAAAATAGCAGATCTTATAGTAATTGGTAAAATATTAGTGCATTTTGATTCACATGTTGAATCTACATACAGCATTACTTCTACAGTTTCTTGGAGTTCTCTTTCTCAGATCAGTCATTTTTTGCTTTCTTATTACTTTTAAAGCTTTGATTGTATATAGACTTTTTTAAAAAGGATAAAATTATTTAATTAAATAAATGCTCAGAAATGCATGTCATTCTTAAAAAACTTCTCTGTACAAATGGATATTTTAGTTACTCATTGTAGACATTCTAAGCTTAATTTCAACGAGATGAAGTAGATAAATACTCAGAAATGCAGGCATCTCTTCTAAGCAGCCGCTACCTTCCTGGCACTTACAAAGGTCATGTTTATAAACTATTATAGCAAGCCCGCTGGATGAGTCACTAAAGCCATAATGGAAAAACCAAACCCAGCTGTTTTCTGGGTAAAACAATTTATATAAAGAAGTTATAAAATGATACAAATGTTGATGCTAATAAATTTGAAAACCACAATGACAGATATAATTTTCTATTTATATATACGTAATTATTAATACAGCATCTGTTGCTATTTAGAGAACAAGTGACATTCTCCCCATTTCTGGACCACATAGCACTGCAACACAGTTAGTACTAAATAACATCCACCTTCACTAGCCCCTCCAGGGTGTGCATCCTTGAGAACACCAGGAGGCAGTAGCGGATGGAGTAAGGTACACAGCAGAAGTCATGCCTGGTGATGTGGCACCCTTAGAAGTTTGAGGGATACAGATATTCTGATCAACAAGGAGGCTGAGTAGCACTGGAGTCCCAGAAATGACTGGAGAGACACAGGAATATGCAAGGGCAGGGTGGAGACAGGTCCCATACTTGGCAGGTCGGAGCTACAAATCAAAGAAATTGAAGTGTTATTGTGATTGTGTTTGCACTCACGAACTAATTAGGTCTAAGGACATTTGAGTTACTTAAGCATAAATGAAAACTAAGAAATTATAAAAGAAATGATTGATAGAATTGATTACATAAAAATTAAATTAAGTACTTTTCTATGCCAGGAAAATGACAAATGGAAAAATATTTGTAACATAAGTGACAAAATTTTAATATTCTTAGTATACAAAGAGCTTTTATGTCAATGAGAAAAAGACAAATATCTTCATATAAAAATTAGTAAAAACATAAAGTGTAAACAATAAAACAATGCAAAGTGCTGATAAACGTATGAGAAAACGTTCAACCTCTGTAAAAATCAAAGAAATGCAAATTGAAGCAATGATGACATATGACTTGTGGTCTATCAAATGTTTTAAAAGAGCCTTTTATTGAAGTATACTATACATACAGAAAACAGCACATATCAAAAGTGTACAGCTAGCTAAATTTTCACCAGCTAAAGCTATCCCTACGGCTAGTTCCCAGATCAAGAAACAGAACATTACCTGCACCCCAGAAGCCCCTCATTCTCCCTGTTGGTCACAACCTCCCACCCCCTGGCCACAGCAGAGTAACCACTACCCTGACTTCTAACAGCATATTTTTGCCCATTTTTTCTTTTATATAAATGGAATCATATGCTACATACTTTTTTGTCTGGCTTGTTTTGCTCAGATTACTTTTGTGAGACTCACCTATGTTGTAGAGCATAGTCATGGATCATTCATTCTCATTGCTGTGTTAAGTACTCCATTGTGGATATACTAAAATTCATCCATTCTACTGTTCATGGGCATTGAATAGTTTCCAGTGTAAGACTATTATGAACAGTCTGCCCTTGAATATTTTAGTGCATGTCTTTTGGTGCTCCTAAGGACACATTTCTGTTGAATATATACCTAGGAATAAAATTGCTCTGTCATATAGTGTGTGCTTTCTCAAGATTAGTAGAGGTTGCCAAATAGTTTCCCAAAGTGTTTGTCCCAACTTACACTCCTACCAGCATTGTATGAGAGTTCAGAGTGTGTTCCACATCCTCAAGAACACTTGGTGTTTTCCATCATTTTGTATTATAGCCATTCTAGTGGCTATGTAGTACTATCTCATTTTGGTTTTTATTTGCATTTCCTTAGGAATAATGAAGCTAAGCACCTTTTATGCTTATTGTCCATAGATATATTTATTTATAAAGTATCTATTCAAGTCCCCCTTTTCCACTTTTCTCTTAGGTTGCATGTCTTTTTCTTATTGATTAGTAGGAATTATTTATCTATTCTGGATATGGCTCCATTGTCTGATATGTGTATCATGAATATAATCTCCTGCTCTTTGGGTTGTCTTTTCTCTTTCTTTTGATGAACAGAAGTCCTTAATTTTAATACATTCCTTTAAAAATGTTTTTTATAATCAGCACTTTATTAGTCTTATTTAAATAAGGCAAGGTAACAAACATGTTTGCCTATGTTTTTCTCTAAAAGTTTTATGAGTTTAGTATTGGCAAAGATTTTTAAAATATAATTAAATATTGGCAACTGTCTAGAAAAAGGATATACACAATACAAAATTACATGTAAATTATTAGAAACTCTGAAGTTTAATTTGGCAAACTTAAAATTTTTTGAAGTTTATATACTTCATCTAATAATTCAACAATCAAGAATTCATGGCCGGGCGCGGTGGCTCACGCCTGTAATCCTAGCACTCTGGGAGGCCGAGGCGGGCGGATCGTTTGAGCTCAGGAGTTCGAGACCAGCCTGAGCAAGAGCGAGACCCCATCTCTACTAAAAATAGAAAGAAATTATATGGACAGCTAAAATATATATATAGAAAAAATTAGCCGGGCATGGTGGTGCATGCCTGTAGTCCCAGCTACTTGGGAGGCTGAGACAGGAGGATCGCTTGAGCTCAGGAGTTTGAGGTTGCTGTGAGCTAGGCTGACGCCACGGCACTCACTCTAGCCTGGGCAACAGAGTGAGACTCTGTCTCAAAAAAAAAAAAAGAATTCATCTTAAGGTAATAATGAGGGTGACAAAAAAGGATTTATACAGAAAGATATTTAGTATTACATTTTTAATAACAGCAACAAATAAATAGAACTACAAACAGTCTAAATGACCTTCAAGAAATGATTAAATGAACTGTGGAATAGTCACAATCTGGAACACTATATACTAGTTCAGAATAAGCAAGAATTCTCTATGTATTGACAAGAATAGATCACTAAAACATATTAATGAGTAATAATGTGAGTCTCGAAATTATACACATATATGATATGATGTATAAAGTAAAAGCATATACCCAAGTAACAAAAAGCACTTACCATAAAGAAAAACATTCATAAATTCAATTACATTAAAATTAAGAAGTTACATTTCTCAAAAGACATCATACAGTGAAATTTGAAAATACAGAATGGGAGAATATATTTGCAATGCATATAAACTGATAAAAGATTGGTATTCAGAATATATAAAGAACTAAAAATCAGTAGGAAAAAGACAGGCAACCTGATAGAAAAAAATGATTTGAACGGGTACCTCTTTAAAATAGTAAATCCAAATGGCCAATAAACATATTAAAAGGTACTCAGCCTCATTAATAATCAGAAAAAGGTAAATTCACATCACAAAAACTACCACTACACACCCACCAGAATGGCAAAATTCAAAAGATACAAGGCTGGGATCTCCCTTCCCTTTCTTTGGGATGCCACGCCCTGTCTCTCTGTTCTCTTCCCCCCTTCTCTCTCTCTTTCTCTCATTTTCTCTGTCCTTCTAAAGGATAAAATAAATTTTACTTTTATATATCTTAATCTCTGTGTGAGAAATCTTTCTCCACCCATGACGTGAGCACCTACTAGCCTTTCCACCCTAACATTTGGTGGCCCACCCGAGGACTTTTCTCTGCCTCCACACAGGGAGAAGTCACTTTTTTCCCTCATGAGGGGACTGTCTTATTCTCTCATTTTTTTCTATTTCCGGACGGGGAGCTGCTTCAGTATTGAAACTTCTCCTTCCTCTGCAATTCCTAGGACATCCCTCTTGGTGCCCTCAAATCGTTCGGAATTGGGTAAGTCATTTGGTCTCTGGAAATTTTGGAAATGGTCATATGCACAAGGTGAAGAGTGGTAGCTTTCTGGTTTGCTCAAGGAAAAACTCAGTGCCTGGGTCTACCACTCAGGAGGGTGGCATGGAGGGACACTTCCTAAGCACTTTTTACCAGGGCGGGCACTGCCCCCAGCAGTCTTCTCCCAGACCCAGGGACGCCTGGCTATGGAGAAGACTTCAGGGTCACAATCTGAGTCACAGTTTCAGGATGCCCATCTGCTGGCCAGATTGTTAGGTTACTTCAGGGTCTGACTTCAGATTCTTGGGACGCCTGTTGTCTGATCAGACCTTCAATGGTCATCTGAGTTGGGGACGCCTTCTCAGATTTGTGGCACATATGACTATCCCTAAAACATCCTTTCCTTTCTTCAGTCAGAACTTTGGGACTCATTGACCCCTGTCCCAAACATTCAGTAAATTAAGTGACCAGGAAATTTTGGCCCGAGAATGGATCTCTTGATTACTATTCTACTACTCAATCTTCTGTTGCTGCTGACCAGCAAGGGGTCTAAAGTCCACTGCTTTCAAGCTTTCTTTAAACTTGCTAGTCTTTCTGGTCTTCACTCCGCCTGCCTCATGTTACTTCTTATCCCTACATCTCTCTCACTGCCTTCACTTTCCAAAGGATGTTTCTCTTTTGGATCCCCTGTTCCTCATTCCTCTTCTCTGTCTCCATTTCTCTTGCTTGGCCACACCTGCTCTGGCTGGCCATTCCAGAACTCCCTCCCTATCTGTACACCAACTCCCTTTTCTGGGAAGCCACAGGGTCAGAAGGCATTGTAAATCAGGTATCCAAATGGATGAAGCCAGGATGAAATTCCACCCCTTCTTTTCTTTCATAACTGTCTAAAACTTTTCACCTCTTTGGAGGGACAATCCAAGGTACTTCATCTCCCAGTTGGCCCCAATATTTGGCATATGCTCCAAAAACTTGAAAAGGGACCTCAGACTCCACAAGCAGAACTTTAAATATATATCTTTTAAAAAAAAGATACAACACCACCAAGTGTTGGAGAGGATGTAGAACAAGGGAACCTCTCACACATTGAGAGTGGGAGTGTAGATTGGCACAAACATTTTGAAAAACACTTTAGCATTATCTAACAGAGCTAGAGCTATGCATAACCAATGACCCACTAATTGTACTCCTAGATTTATAACCTGGAGAAACTCATGCACATGTGTACCAAGACACATGTAAAAAAAAAAAAGTTTGTACCAACATTGTTTGTGATTGTTCACCAAAACTGGAAACAATCCAAATGTCTATCAACAGTAGAATGGATAAACAAACAGTGCTGTATTCATGCAATGGGATACTATACTGTGAGGAAAATGAGCAAAGGATAGCTGCAGACAAAAATATAGATTAAATCTCACAAAGGAGAATGTGAAAGAATCAAGGCACAAATGAATATATTATATACAGCATAATTCTACCTCTATAAGGTTAAAAAACAAACAAACAAAAAAAGCCCACCTAATACATTTAGGGATATATACCTAAATAATAAAATTATTTTTTTAAAGGCAAGAAAGTGAGCATAATAAAATTCAGGATAGTATTAGAGGGATGGTGTGATTGGTGAGGGACCCATAGGAGGCTGGGGAGCTAGAAATGTTCTGTTCTTCAACCTGTGTATGGTAATGCAGGTACTTACTTTGTAATAATTCATTATATTGAACATTTACATTCTGTGATGCTTCTTTGAGCTTATGTGACAATAAAAAGTTTAAAAAGCACACATACAAACACACAAAACCTCAACTGTGATTTAAGTATATGAAAGCTGTTTGAAAGGACGCTAGTCAAATCGACAATGGTGGAGACTATGGTGGCCTCTGGTGAGGCAATGAAGGGGACAGGGACCAAGGTTTGGGGAGAGGGGCAGTCAAAGTGGACTTTGACCTTATCTATAATGTTTTTAATTTAAAAAGTATGGCTGGGCACAGTGGCTCACATCTATAATCCCAGCACTTTGGGAAGCCAAGGCAGGAGGATTGCTTGAGGCCAGGAGTTCAAGACCAGCCTGGGCAACATATTAATAGCAAGACCCTGTCTTTACAAAAAACAATACAAATTAGCCAGGCATGTTGGCACATTCCTGTAGTCCCAGCTACTTGGGAGGCTGAAGTAGGAGGATCACTTGAGCCCAGGAGTTTGAGGCTACAGTGAGCCACAATCATGCCACTGTACTCCAGTCTGGGTGACAGAGAGAGACTCTGTCTCTTAAAAAAAAAAAAGTGTATCATTCATATGTCCATGTGTCATTAAAGGTAAGTTTCGATGTAAGTATGAAAACAAAGAAAAA
Organism: Eulemur rufifrons; assembly: GCF_041146395.1. NCBI lineage: Eukaryota > Metazoa > Chordata > Mammalia > Primates > Lemuridae > Eulemur > Eulemur rufifrons. The sequence goes on from NC_091012.1 coordinate 105,728,029, forward strand.
TAAAAACAAAAATATGTTTTATTCTAAAGCTGTTCAATTGTATAAAACTATTTATATACAAACTATATAAAAATGCATATAAATATAAAAGGAAAACAAATCAAAATATTAATTTTGCTAATCTCTGGGCCATGGGATTATGGATGATTTTATTGGGGCTCAGAAACCAATACCCCAAAATATGGCGCTTTGATATGCTGAACTGAGGAAGAAGCCTCAAGGTCTCTCTGACCTTCTCCACCTCCTGTCTGTCAATCGTCTGTCTCTCCCAAAGTACAAGATGAAATTGCTCTCTGAAACTCCCTTATCTGCCTAAAGTCCAACTTGCCAGAGAAGGAAACAATTACCTCCAGTCCCTTCCCTGAGTTTTCATTAACTGAACTCATATCGCAGGAAGAGAGAATGAAGTCTGTCAACACATCTGAACACACTTATCACAAACTATTGTCTGCTCTCTGGGCTCAACAGATTTTGTCCCAAGCCAGTATATGTTCCTGAAGCCCATTGAATTTCCCTAAAAATCATTTACTATCTCCGCCCTAAAATCATCCACACTTCCCCATTTCCCTTTCCCTAAAAAGAAGGGTATAGTGTATGTAAGCATCTGTATCCCATTGTGTGGTGGGGTAATCACTCTGTGATTCTCCCCTGTACATGCTAATAAATTTGTATGCCTTTTTTCCTATTAATCTGCCTTTTGTCAGTTGATTTTCAGTGAACCTTCAGAGGGTGAAGGGGAAGTTTTCCTTTGGTCCTTATAGATTTTTGTTTTTCCTGTATTTTCTGAATATTTTATAATAAGTATATATATATATTTAAGTTATATTTAATAAATGTATAAGTTATTTTTATTATATATTTAATATAAGTTTAAAATATTTAATATGTTATATTTAGTGCATATTTAATAAATATATGTTATATTTAAGAATCAATAAGAAAAATACAAATAAAAATGGGCAAAGGAAAAAAATGACATTTCACAAAAGAATAAACTCAAATGCCCCATCAAAATGTGAAAACAATTTACTCCATAAGTGGAAATTTGAATTAGAATAAAATGTCATTTTTTTAACCCAGACAGGGAAAATTACAAATATTGAGAGTATCCAGTGTTGTCTAAGGTATAGGAACAATCTCATATGATTCCTGGTGGAAGTATCAATGGAAGCAGCCTTTCAGGAGGTTGGATAGTAATAAGCATAAAGAGCCTTTCAACTTTCTGCATCCTTTAACCCAATAATTCCACTTCTAGAAAATCATCTTTAAAAAAAAAAGTCAAAGATGTACAAAATGGCTTATAAAGAATGGTCATAACAATATTATTTAATATCAAATATTTAAGAACAGCATAAATATACAAATAGAGGACTGGTAAAAAGAAATACATAGGAAATCCACACGTGCTATCCCATATCATGCTATTTGAATTAGAAGTCATTTTCAGAAACATTTAATAATATGGGAATATGCTAAAGATATAATGTTAAATAAATAAAACAAGCCATGCAGTATTACCCCCAATTTAATTGCAGCTTTAAAAAAAAAGAGTGTATGTGTATGAGTATAAAAGTACAAGTGAATGAGTATGTAGAAAAATACCTAGAAGGGAATATAATAGGATATTAACAGGAGTTTTCAATGGGTGGTTTGTATTTTTCTCTTTATGACTTTCCATATCTCCAGATTCTCTTCAATGAGCCCATTAGAAATACTTAAACACATGTTTTAAATGTTTAAAAAATTTTATAATAAAACTGACGATGATCCGGTGGTCTAATGATTCCTTTTATAAAAATTACTTATGACACACTAACCACTTTCATGCCTCTCTCCAGCCAACCCTGTAATTTACACTGGTCTTACCCATAGCCTCTTCCTTGCTCTGTAAATCTTGCACTGGCCTTTAGCCAAGAGCAATAAAACTTGACCTGACCTGACCTGACCTGCAAGTTCAGTCAGTGGTAACAAAAGGAATTTATATCTTGCCTCTGCTAAATGCTTTCTTTCCTTCCTACCACAATCCCTGCTATTGTTGAACGGCTATCTACATTACCAAATTATGTTGACCATCAGGGGTTAATGAGCCAACGATTAAGATATCTATTGATCTTAATATGCCATGCCTATTAATATTAACATATTATAAAAATATATATATAATACATAATAACTTCAAATAAATGAAATGCCAGTCTTCATAAATATTAGAAAAAGCATGCTTGGTATGGGTCAGCAGACTTCTACATGTCATTACTCATTTCTTTCCCTTGGGGCTCCAGAGCTGAGTTAATCAAGTATAGGTCAGGAACAGGTCACCCACCACCGGAGGCTTGTGAATAGCCATAGAAAATTAGAAATAATAAACACCCCTTGGTTTCTATTTTACTTTGCATAGTGGTGAACACCAGAAACTCTAAATACAGAATTCATCTCCTATTTTCAGCACTGACTTCTGATCATGTTTCATACTGCATTCACTATTAGCTAGAATTCACCAAACACCACTCATTCTCAAAAATTTATTAAGTGTCCACTAGTGCCAGGCACAGTTCTAAGCACTTGTTATACGCTAGTGAACAAAAGATAGAAATCTCTGCCCTCACGGGGCCTACATTAGAGTCAAGAGAGACAAACTATAAACCAAAAAAAAAAAAAAGAAAGAAAGAAAAACAAAATAAATAAACAATATTGTTAGTTAAATCATGATTAGTACTAAGAAAAATAAAGTGAAGTAAGAGAGAACTAGAAGTGCAAACAGTAGAATGCAGTTTGCAAGCAGACGTAGAGTGGTCAGGATGAGACTTATTAAGAAGATGACTATGACAGACACATCATGTCCAGATTCTCCTTCAACGGAGTTGTTGCCCCAGCTTACAGAAATGGTGATAACCCCTTCAGGGCTTGTCTCAGCTGCAGAAAGCCACCTCACCAAAGGTCAGTCCTGATAGAAGAGGGGGGTATAAAGGGCTGGTGGTTTCAGCCCAATGGGGGACAACTCTGATAAGCCATTTTAGCTCCAGAGCTCAGTGTAGGACTGGTCAAAGTTGCCATCAAGCCTTTGTCACAGGTTAACTTCTCCCTTTGTCCACCTCTGCTTCCTTCCCCTCCCTTCCACATATGTTGATCCCAAGGGCTCTCCCTAGTAAACGTCCCACACAACAAAGATCATCTCAGAGTCTGCCTTCCATAAAACCCAATCCACAACAGTGACATTTGAGCAACTGCTTGAAAGAGATGAGATAGTGGAGTTAACCATGCATATATCTGGAAGGAGAGCATTCCAGACAGAGGGCCCAGCCAATACAAAGGTCCTGAGGCAGGAGTATGCCTGGGGTTGTCAAAGAACAGGAAGAAGGCCAGTGAGACTAGAGTGGAGTGAGTTCAAAGAAATTGGTAGGAAATAAGGTCTTTGGCTTTTACTCAACATGAGATGGAAAATCATGGGAGGGTTTTGACCAGAAGTGTGACATGATCCGACTTTTACTTCTAAAAAATAACCATGGCTGCTAGCCACTGTGTGGAGAGTACACTGTAGAAGGCAACCTGAAAGCAGGAGGCTATTAATCTGGGGGTGAGTGATAATGGCAGCTTAGTCCAGGGAGTTGTCAGTGGAGTTAGAGAGAAACGGTCAGATTCTAGAGACATTTTAAAGGTAAAGCAAGCTTTCAGGAATTCCCAGTGGATTAGATGAATAATCTATAAGGAAGAGCAGAGTTCATGTTTGAGCATGTTAAACTTGTCACATCTATATTCATTTAAGTGGAGATATCTAGTATATGGTTGATAATATAGCCTAGCATTCAGGAAAGAAGTCAGGAGACAACATGGTATTTAAACCCTTCAAATTGGATGAAATCACCTAGGGAGTGATTGCAGACATGGAAGAGAAGAGGCCCAAGGACCCGTGCATTCCAATGTTGAGACTTCCAGGAGATGGGGAAAAACCATCAAAGAACACTGAGAATAAGCAACCACTAAGGATGGAGGAAAGTGACAAGAGTGTGATATATTGGAAGCCAAGTGAAAAATATGTGATCAACTATGCTGCTGGTAGGTCAAGGAAGATGAAGGCTGAGACCAACTCTAGAATCAGCCATGTGGAGAGCATTGGTGAGGAACAATTGGAGAGGAGGAGAATGAAAATCATCTAAATAATAGAGAAGGAATTTTAAAATTTCATTGTTCACTTCCTATCTCATATCAGAAGACACATCCAGATTGGGGTGCAAGATGGCCTACTAGAAACATCACTTCTCAGGCCATCCTGGCAGGAAGGCAGGATATTGTGTAGAGGAGAGGGGAGAAGAGTTGCAGCTCAGATGTGAATCACGGAGAAAGATGACAGAGATGGCTGAGTACCCCAGAGAAAAACTGCAAAGCTGAAAAGGAAGAAGATAAAGAGGAGGAGATATCAGCAAGGATCAAACCCAGAGAGGCTCAGAACCCAGTGAAAGGGTAAGGGGGGATTCCCCACCACCTCTTACGTGCCTTTGGTGAACAGCAGGACACTAAGGTTTGCTAAAGGCTTTTCTATGCTCCACAAGCCAAAGCATGGAGGCAAACAAGGAATAGTGGGGTGAACTAGTGAGTCCCAGGAGTTTGGGGAGTCCAGGAAGGGCTCCCCCTGGGGAAAGTGCCAGTAGAGGCTGGAATGCCAGCTTTCTCCCATCCGGACACTTCCTGCCCTGAACTTTACCCCCTGCACTTCCCTAGCCACTGCAACCAAGAAAGCAGTACAAGCTCTGGATGACAGGGAGCTGTGGACCCTCCTCCACCCATTATAACCATGTGCATAGTTTGAGCTGAGAAGTTAGTGAATGGCTGCTTCTCTCTGGTGGGTGTACAACCCAGACTGAGGTGTCCACAGAGAGTGGAGCCCACTCCTCTTCCCTTGAGGACTTGTGGAACAGGGGTGTACAATTTGGGAAATTCCTGCCCACTAGCATTTTGCAGAGTCACATGCTAGCGGCTCAGATAACCAAGCTGGTACCAGTGCCCCCTGGACATGAGAGGGGTGAAGAGATGCAGAGGAGAAGTCTGAGAGCTGCACTTGTGTGGCAAGGAAGCCCATGAGGACGTATCTGATGGGAGAGTGTGGTGGGGTGCTGAGGAACAGGGATCTGGGAGTGTGCCCATCCCCCTGCTAGGGAAGCATCATATTGGATAAGGGTGTGGCATCCAGAGAGGAATAGCCTAGGACCTGGTTCCATGGCAACCAAACACCTAACACTCAGGTTGCCTGGCTCACTGGGTGCTGTGGCCCCTCCCCGACACATTATAACAGGAAAAGCAGTTTGAACAGAGACGTATTCGAGCGGCTGTTTCTCTTCAGCAGGTGAGTGCTCCAGGCTGAGGTCCCCACAAATAGTGGGGCCCACACTTCTTCCTTTAAAGACTTGTAGTGAAGCAGGGATGTACAATCTTGGAACTCCCTGCTTGCTGGCACTTCACGTAAACACACACTAGTGGGTCAGACACACAGACCAGGGGGAGGTTTGAGAGTTGGACTCGGATGGTGAGGGAGCACATGTGGACTGAACCAACTGGAGTGTGCTGTAGGGGCCCAAGGAGTAGTGATTTGGGGGAGCACCCACCCTTCCCTACAGAAAAACTATGCTACTGAACAAGGGCGGAAAGATCCCAGCCCAGGGCCTTAGAACTCAAGTATTTAGGCCCCTCCCCCATGATCAGCCCTCCCAGTTTGGAGAGCTTGTCCTGACCCTCCTATCGGAAGCTCCCCCTAGTGCCCAGAAAAGAAACTTCTGAGCCCTGCTGAGGCTTTGCAAAGCCTTTCAGGCTCCCGCAATCTAGCCATGAGCTGCCTTGCTCCTACCCCCACCTCAGTGGTGGTAGAGATCAAGCAACACCCTGGTAGCTACAGCGTCTCTCCTAAAGTTTGGGGCACTCAAGTACCCAACCTGGGGGACCAGAGTCTACCCTGGGCATAAAAGAACATCTCAGCAGTAGGCTTGTTCACACAAATATCAACCAATGACAGGGAGAACAATGCTACAGTTATCATAGAGTCTTCCAACTCAAGCAAACAGGGCATGGCTGATTTGCACTTACAAGTACCATCTGCCATTCAGAGATTAAGCTGGGGGACCGACCACAATTCACACTGCTGGGAAGAGGTGAAGACAGCAGGACAGAGGCAACCTGAGAGGATCATCAAACCTGCTTGAACACCCCATAGACAACTCAGGACCAGCACTCTTCTTCCTGGCATGGTCATAGATTGACCATCAGGGACCTAGGGACAGGCCCACAAGCCAGGTCCAATATCCCCAGGACTCAAGAGGCCAGATGAGAATGAATCAGTGAAAGAACTCTGGACATGAAAAATCAGATGGAAAGAACACCCCCAAAAGGAAAGGACAATTGTTATCCAATGGATACTAACCGAAATGAAAATATCAAAAAGACATAAAAAGATTTCCAAATTTGGATTATAAGGAAGCTCAACAAAATACAAGAGAAAGTGGAAAACCAACACAAAGAAACCACAAAAACAATACAGGAAATGAATGAAAAACTCACTGAAGAAATTGAATTATTAAAAAATCAAATAGAACCAAAAGAGATGGAAAATTCATTCAAGGAAATACAAATCACAATGGAAGGTTTTAAGGATAGACTAGATCAGGCAGAAGAAAGAATATCAGATCTTGAAGACAACACCTTCAAATTAACAAGTCAGTCAAAGATAAAAATCAGAGAAATAAGAGGAATGAAAAAAAGCCTACAAGAAATGTAGATTTGTGAGATTACATAAAGAGGCCAAACATAAGAATCACAGGCATCCCTGAGTGTGAAGAAGAAAATGCAAAAGGGTTGAAAAAAACCTATTTGAGGGAATAATTGAGGAAAATTTCGCTGGTCTTGCTAGACATTTAGATATTTCTAGGTATAAGCTCAGGTACAAGCTCAGTGAACACCTGGAAGAGTCATCACAAAGAGGCAATAACCATGAAACATAGACATCAGACTGGCCAAAGTTAACACAAAGGAGAAACTCCTGCAAGCCATAGGGCAAAAACATCAGGTAACTTACAAAGGAAAACCCATCAGGCTAACTGCAGACTTCTTAACTGAGACCTTACAAGCTAGAAGGGATTGGGACCCCATCCTCAGTCTTCTTAAACAGAATAATGGCCAGCCTTGAATTTTGTATCCTGCAAAACTAAGTTTCTTATATGAGGGAGAAATAAAGACTTTTTCAGACAAGGAAACAGTAAGGAAATTTGTCAAGGCCAGACCTGCCCTGCAGGAAATACTCAGATCTGCATTACACATCAATCAGCACAATAGATACCACCCAATGTAAAATCACCCAAAAACTAAACCTCAGAGCCCATATATAATAATAGCTCAAGAGGTAAAACAAAGCAATAAGGTTCTGCCTAACAGAATGAACAGAAATGCATCCCTCTTATCAATTCTTTCAATAAAGGAGAATGGCTTGAATGTCCCACTCAAGAGACATAGGCTGGTTGAATGGATAAAAAAATACAAGCCAAGTATTTTCTGTCTCCAGGAAACACATCTAACCCATTGGAACTCATTCAGACTGAAGGTGAAGGGATGGAAAACAATATTCCATGCAGATGGAAATCAAAAGAATGTTGGTGTACCATTCTTCTATCAGATAACATAGACTTCAAATCAACAATAGTAAAGAAAGAAAAAGATGGTCATTAAAAATGGCAATGAGAGGAATTCAACAATAAGACGTAACAATCCTAAATATTCATGCACCAAACACAGGTATGCCCAGAGTCATAAAGCAAATCCTACTAAATCTACACAAAGTGATAAACAACAACATCATAATAGCCAGGGACTTCAAGACCCCACTGACAGAACTGGACAGATCATCCAAGCAGAAAATAAACAAAGAAACATTAGATTTAAATGCGACTCCAGAGCAAATGGGCCTAACAAACATTTACAGAACCTACAAATACACAAAACCTACCAAATACACATTCTTCTCGTTGGCACATGGAACATTCTTTAAGACTGATCACATCTAAGACCACAAAACATCTCTCGGCAAATTAAAAAAACTTAAATTATACCATGTATTTTCTCAGACCACAGTGTAATAAAATTAGACATCAACACCATCAGAAACACTGAATTCTACACAAAATCATAGAAATTAAATAACCTACTGCTCAACAATAATTGGGTCAAGAAGGAAATTAAGGTGGAAATCAAAAGATTCCTCGAACTACATGACAAAGGGCTCACAAGTTATCAAAATCTATAGGATTCAGCAAAAGCAGTCTTAAGGGGAAAATTCATAACCTTAAATGCCTACATCAAAAGACAGATCACAAATCAAAAATCTAATGAGTCAGCTCAAGGAACTAGAAAAGGAAGAGCAAACCAAATAAAACCCAGCAGAAGAAAAGATATAACTAAGACAGGACAGAGAAGCCAGATATAAAACCATCTTCATATAGCCATCTAATTTTGACAAAGCAGACAATATACACTGGGGAAAAGAACCACTATTCAATGAATGGTGCTGGGAAAATTGGATAGCCACATGTAGAAGAGTGAAAGAGGATCCATATCTCTTACCACTCACTAAAATTAATTCAAGATGGATAACAGACTTAAACCTAAGATATGAAACCATAAGAATTCTAGAAGAAAATGTTGGAAAAACTGTTCTGTATATTGGCCTAGGCAAAGAATTTATGAAGAGGACTCCAATGGCAATCACAGCAACAACAAAAATAAATAAATGGTATTTAATTAGGCCAGGCGCAGTGGCTCACACCTATAATCCTAGCACTCTGGAAGGCCGAGGCAGGAGGATCGCTTGAGGTCAGGAGTTCAAGACCAGCCTGAGCAAGAGTGAGACCCAATCTCTACTAAAAATAGAAAGAAGTTATATGGACAGCTAAAAACATATATAGAAAAAATTAGCTAGGCATGGTGGCACATGCCTGTAGTCCCAGCGACTCAGGAGGCTGAGACAGAAGGATCGCTTGAGCCCAGGAGTTTGAAGTCGCTGTGAGCTAGGCTGATGCCACGGCACTCACTCGAGCCCAGGCAACAGAGTGAGACTCTGCTCTCAAAAAAAAAAAAGGTACTTAATTAAATTAAAAAGCTTCTGCACCACCAAGTAAACAATAAACAGAGCAAATGGACAACCTACAGAATTTGAGAAAATATTTGCAAGCTATACATCCAATAAAGAGCTAATAACCAGAAGCTACAAAAATCTCAAGCAAATCAGCAAGAAAAAAATCAAATAATCCCATTAAAGAGTGGTCAAAATACATGAACAGAACATTTTCAAAAGAGGAGAGACTAAGGGCAAATAAAAATATGAAAAAATGCTTAACCTCACTATTCATTAGAGAAATGCAAATCAAAACTACAATGAGATATCACCTAAGCCCAGTGAGAATGGATTTCATTAAAAAGCTCAAAACAATAGAAGCTGGCATGGATGCAGAGAGAAAGAAACACTTATATGCTTTTGCTGGGACTGCAAACTAGTACAACCTCTATGGAAGATAGTATTGAGATTCCAAAAGGAACTAAAAGTAGAACTACCATTTGATCCAGCTATCCCACTTCTGGGGATTTACCCAAAGGGGGGGAAAAAACATTTTATCAAAAAGACACTTGCACTCTAATGTTTATTGCAGCATAATTCACAATCGCAAAGATGTGGAATCAACCCAAGCGCCCATCAATACATGAGTGAACTAATAAAATGTGGCATATGTATGTCATGGAGTACTACTCAGCCATAAAAAATGAAGTAATACCTTTTGTAACAATCTGGATGGAACTGGAGACCATTCCCCTAAGTGAAGTATTCTAAGAATGGAAAACAAACACCACATGTACTCACTATTAAATTGGAACTAAACAAAGAGCACTCATGTGCACAGATGGAAGTAAAACTTAATGGAAATCAAGCAGGTTGGGGGAGGGGGAATGGGTGAAATCATACCTAATGGGTACAGTGTACACCATCTGGGTGATAGGCACACTTATAACATTGTCTCAAGCAGAAGAGGAATCCATGTAACTGATACATTTGTATCCCCATAATATTCTGAAATTTAAAAAAAAAAGATACATCCATCCAAATAAGCATCCTTTCTGGAAAACTTCCTCCCACAGAAAACTTTTTCAAACCAAGATGGCAACACAACTTAAGGGAGAAAATTCACTATAGAAAAAATAGCCCTTATTTCCTTTTCCTTGAGGAGCTGATGATAAATGAGCCTTCTATCCGGCTCATTTGTCATGCTCTTCCTTGCCAATGACAGCATCCTTCAGTGCTAAGGTGGAGAGACAACACTGAAGTTTTTAAACGTGTGTTGCACAGAGCTGAGCAGACCCAGTTCCTTCCAATCTATAGCCATAAACACAGGCTAAACAGGGAGTGAGGCTTAACCAACTCTTGAAATAAATAAAACCTATAATTAACATTCTGTACTACTTATTCTCAGTCATTAAGCTACATGTATTGGAGGAAACTGCTCATATCCAACTGATGATCATCCAGCATTTTAGACTCCAGTGGCCTTAGCCACTACTGTCCCACTATTGTCCCACCCCACGCATCAATGACCTATTTACTCTCCAGCTATACAAGGCAATTGTTACTCTCCTCAAACACTCTGGATTTTTAACCTCATTGCCATTGTGCACAGCATGTACACACAAGCACATGTGCTTATTGAAACACTATACCAATTAAAATTTTATCCAAACTTAAAAGCCCAACTCAAATGTCCCTTCTTCTGAAAAGCCTGTGCTGACCCTCCCCTCCTTCATGTTTTTATAACATTTTGTACATCTGTTATATACAGATGCTATGTAGAGACACTCTCTTCATTTAACTAGGGATGGGGTATTTTTCAGTATCTCCCATTCATCTATAAGCAAGGTAACCATGCATCCTTGTTTGCTCAGTAGAGTCCTCATATACATCTGTTGTCCCAGAGTAAATATTATCAACACTCCCTTCAGCCTTCAAAAGATGACCTCATTTGGACCATAAATGAAATGTCCACTTTATAAATAAGCATTTTGATGGTCCAATCTGAGCCTCATTCATCTACATAACTCCCATAGCACCTAGCACAGTGCCAGGTACATACTAGGTGATCAATAAATGTGTAATGCATGTGACAGAGGAAAGTAAAACTCAGTGTAAATCAAGCATGGAGGAGGGGGGAGGAGGGGATGGACAAAAACCTACCTAATGGGTACAGTGAACAATATCTAGGCAATGGACATACTTATAACTCTGACTCAAGCATAACAAAAGCAATCCCTGTAATGAAAAACATTTGTATCCCCATAATATTTTGTGTTTTTTTAATTAGGATATCTTTTTCTTATTTGGGGCTATTTTTTATATATTTATTTCAGCATATTATGGGGGTACAATAGTTTAGGTTATGTATATTGCCCTTGCCCCCCCCAAGTCAGAGCTTCAAATGTGTCCATCCCCTAGACAGTGCACATCGCACTCATTATGTATGTATACACCTATCCCCTCCCCCACCCACATCTGCCCAACATCCGATCAATGTTATTCCTAAATGTGCTCTTAGGTGATGATCAGTGAAACCTATTTGATGGTGAATACATGTGGTGCTTATTTTTCCATTGTTGGGATACTTCACTTAGAATGGGTTCCAGCTCTATCCAGGATAACAGAAGAGGTGCTACATCACTGTTGTTTTTTTGTGGCTCAGTAGAACTCCATGGTATACATATACCACATTTTATTAATCCACTCATGTATTGATGGGCACTTGGGTTGTTTCCACATCTTTGCAATTGTGAATCGTGCTGCTATAAACATTCGGGTGCAGATGTCTTTTTTATAGAATGTTTTTTGTTCTTTTGGGTAGATGCCCAATAATAGGATTGCTGGATCAAATGGTAGGTCTACTTGTACCTGTTTAAGGTATTTCCATATTGCTTTGCACAGAGGTTGCACTACTTTGCAGTGCCACCAGCAGTGTTTGAGTGTTCCTGTCTCTCCACATCCATGCCAACATTTATTGTTATGGGACTTTTTGATAAAGGCCATTCTCACTGGAGTTAAGTGATATCTCATTGTGGTTTTGATTTGCATTTCCCTGATGATTAGATGAGCATTTTTTCATATGTTTGTTGGCCATTCTTCTGTCTTCTTTTGAAAAATTTCTATTCATGTCCTTTGCCCACTTTTTGATAGGGTTGTTTGATATTTTCTTGCTGATTTTCCTGAGTTCTAAATAGATTCTAATTATCAGTCCCTTATTGGATGTGTAGCATGTGTAAATTTTAGGATTTTTTTTTATTTCAGCATATTATGGGGGTACAAATATTTACATTATGTATATTGCCCTTGCCCCACCTGAGTCAGAGTTTCAAGCATGTCCATCCCCCAGATGGTGTGCACTGCATCCAATAGCTGTGTATATGCCCGTCCCCTCCTTCCCCCTCCCACCTGCCTGACACCCGATGAATGTTATTACTATATGTGCACATAGTGTTGATCAGTTAATACCAATTTGATGGTGAGTACATGTGGTGCTTGCTTTTCTATTCTTGGGATACTTCACTTAGTAGAATGGGTTCCAGCTCTACCCAGGATACTACAAGATGTGCTAGATCACCATTGTTTTTTGTAGCTGAGTAGAACTCCATGGTATACATATACCACATTGTATTAGTCCACTCATGTATTATGGGCACTTGGGTTGTTTCCACATCTTTTCAATGGTGAATTGTGCTGCTATAAACATTCGAGTGCAGATGTCTTTTTTATAGAATGTCTTTTGTTCTTTTGGGTAGATGCCCAGTAATGGGATTGCTGGATCAAATGGTAGGTCTACTTGTACCTGTTTAAGGTATCTCCATATTGCTTCCCACAGAGATTGTATTACTTTGCAATTCCACCAGCAGTGTATGAGTGTTCCTATGTCTCCACATCCACGCCAACATTTATTGTTTTGGGACTTTTTTATATAATTCTACACTTCGTATAGAACCAGAGAAGACCCCGTATAGCAAAAACAATCTTAAGCAAAAGGAACAAATTGGGAGGCATCAATTTGACAGACTTCAAGCTATACTACAATGCTAGAGTAACCAAAACAGCATGGTACTGGCACAAGAACAGAGGCATAGACCAATGGAACAGAACTGAGAACCCAGATATAAAACCATCCTCATATAGCCATCTAATCTTTGACAAAGCAGACAAAAACATACACTGGGGAAAAAATCCTAATTCAGTAAATGGTGCTGGGAAAACTGGATAGCCACATGTAGAAGACTGAAACAGGATCCTCACCTTTCACCTCTCACAAAAATCAACTCATAGTGGATAACAGAGTTAAACCTAAGGCATGAAACTATAAGAATTCTAGAGGAAAACATTGGAAATACTCTTCTAGACATTGGCCTAGGCAAAGAATTTATGAAGAAGACCCCAAAAGCAATCACAGCAACAACAAAAATAAATACATGGGACCTGATCAAATTAAAAAGCTTCTGCACAGGCAAGGAAACCATCACAAGAGCAAACAGACAACCTACAGAATGGGAGAAAATATTCACATGTTACATATCCAATAAAAGGCTGATAGCTATAATCTATATAGAACTCAGGAAAATCAGCAAGAAAAAAATCAAATAACCCTTTTAAAAGGTGGCCAAAGAACATGAACAGAAACTTCTCAAAAGAAGATAGACTAATGGCTAAGAAACATGTGAAAAAAATGTTCAACATCTCTAACAATCAGGGAAATGCAAATCAAAACCACAATGAAATATCACTTATCTCCAGTAAGAATGGCCCATAGTATTTTGAAATAGTAAAAAAAGAACTTATTTACTGTAGTTTACATAGTCATTCTTCTAACATTGGGTGTTGGTTTCCATTTTTTACTATTAACACTATAAATAACACAAAAAGGGAAACCATTCATAAAGCACAAGCAATAAACAAGAGAAAAGGATATCAACATTTGATACATATTACTTGATATATTTGCTTTTCTTCAATTATTCAAAAAGCTGAACATTTTTCTGCATCCTATTTCTTTTTTTCCTTATAGAGATTCATCTATTAATGTCCTTGTATATTTTAAGTTATCCTTTTTAATATTTCAATTTTTTGTAAAAAGATTGAATAAAGAGTAAACTTAGTTGAAATGTTAAAAAAAGGAATACAATGAACTACACTAAAAAATATTCTTTTCCTGTTCGAAAAAATGTGTAATGACAAGTTGCAGAACTAAGTACTTCTGTTAAGAAGTGTGTGTGATTTCCCTTTGCTGAGTAGAAGGAACCAACCTTGTCATAAAAGCAAGAGAAGTCTCAGAACCTAAGTATGGCACAACCATCCTTTTCCCATCACCCCCTCCATCAGCCCATAGATGTGTCACAGACCAATGTGGAATTAAGACACTCTGAGACTCCTGGAACACCTACATTAAACAACTGGAAGATCACTTCCCTCTAGTGGGAGGAAGGAAGCCCTTGGACCAGGAGTCAAGAGACAAAGAATCCTGTCCCAACTTGGCCCTAATAAGAAGTTCCTACACTGGAACCAGGCTACATACTTTTACATTCACAGATGACTACAGGCAAGACACTTTGTCTCTCTACATCTTCATCTGAAGATGGGGAGGCTAGAACAAGGTCATTTCCAGGCCCCTTCCAGCTCTCACATTCAGGGCTGACCCAGACAGGAGTTGAAATGAATACAGATCACATCAGCATCTATTCCTGGTTTCAGCTCTCTGGGCCAAGACCCCATGGACAGGGCTGTAATAACTAAAGCACCATTTCAAGGGGCCTGAAATTCTTTAAAACTGTTCTAATATAAATGTCCAGTCAGGGGGAAACAGCTGCCCCCAGAGAAGATCTACTTCTTTGGTGCCTGGCATGAGTGTTTATTACAGAGGTTCTTCAAATTGAGTGAACATAAGATCAATGGTTAGGCTTGTTAAAACACAGTTAAAATGCAGTTTCTTATTCCCTAGGTCTGGTGTGGACCGGAGAATATACATTTCCAACAAGTACCCAGGTGATGCTGAAGCTGCTGGTCCAGGGATCACCCATGGAGAGCCAAGGCTTTATGACATTGTAGCCCACAAAGATAATTTCTAGGGGAAAACAACAACAACAACAACAAAACCTTTCAAAGAAACAAGCAGATATTCACAATGAAAGAGCACTAGAAGCAGGCTTTTGTCCCAGACTTTGTCTGGTACCATCTCGTGGTCCTTTCTGGCACTGTCCTCTTCTGGAGGACCTGTGTCCACTGAGTGCACTGCTTCCAGCTCGGAAAGGATGCTTTCCTCAGAAGAGTCCTGTTTTTGTCCTTCCTCAGCTCTTGTGTGCTACTCCTAGGTCTCATTGGCCCTTGGAATGTAACCCAATTTAGCATCAGCTGCAAATTTAATTAATGTTCCATGTAACCCTTCTTCACAGCACTGAAGAAGATGCTAATTAAAGGCAGTAGCAAACCCAATCTCCCTTTCCCTCCTGCTCCTACCTGACATTACTAGCCCTTATTCTTAGGATCCCAGCCCTTTTTAGTTGATTCCCAGTTCCAATCCAAATTTAATTTCATTTATAGAGGATAATTTTTTATTCTTTATATCAGCTAGACATCTGTGATTTGAGAGACTCTGATTTGAAGTGGAGGTTTCCACCTTAGTTGATTCCCAAGGTATACGAACTGATTATCCTCCACTGTTTGCTTAGGCTACACAAAAAGCCCCTGATGTAAACACCTGACTATCAAACAAGCCAGCCACAGAAACATCTGTAGCTTTGCCTGCCACTGCAACCTGCCTCCCTCCTCCACACATCCACATATACTCATGCCCACCATCAAAACTCCAGAGCCCCAGAATCTCCTAAAAGCTGATTTAGAAAATTAATGGGTTCAGAAATAGAGGGGAAGCCATGCAATGTAGGGATATATTAAGAACACTGCTCCAGGGATATGTGACCCTAAAGGCCCACCAACTCACTCACATGGGATTCCTATTGACAGAAAGTACTGTACCTACCCCTGCCCCAGCTGGCCTCCAGCTGAAAGCTACCAAAATCAAATTCACTTTGTCACATAGTTTAACTTTTCAACCTGTTCAGATCCATGAGGGTTGATGATAACCTTCTTCCAAGGCTCTCACTTGGGGAACTTTATAACTCCTGACACCCACGCCACACTCCACACCAATTAAACTAAACTCTCTTTAAGTGAAACCCAGGCATCAGTATTTTTTAAACTCCTCAGGCAATTCCAATGTGCAGCCAAGTTTGACAATTACTGCATTCAAGTGGATTTGCCCGACTTTATTAATCTGAATCCTTGTCTGAGGTGTTGCTCTTCATTGAGAGACTGGGAGATTTAATTGGGGAGGAGGACAATTGCCATTTAAGGAACACTCTTAGGAGAATGTCAAGACCAGTGGGAACACATACTGTGCTGAAGAAAAAGGGAGGGGGAGTAGGAGGTGGCAGCAGGGAAGATGTTAAAGGTGTTCCAGGACAGTATTTGTAATTCTCTGGGCCATTTCCATATCAAGAAAAATGAAAGGAAACTCATATTCTGCCTTTAGCTCATTTTTCTTGTGGCCTCCTGTTCAGACTCAGATTCACTGTATTTACTTTGGTGCCATAGTTTGGTTGACAGGTGGGCTAATAGGGTGCTATGGTTTCAATGTTTATGTCCCCTCCAAAATTCATGTTGAAATATCCCCAATGCAACAATATTAAGAGGGGGGGGCCTTTAGGATGTAATTAAGCCCTGAGGCCTCTGCCCTCCTATATGGAGGGGCTTATAAAAGGGCTGGAAGGGCTGGAGGGGGCAAGTTTGTGCCTTTTGTCCCTTCTGCCATGTGAGGACATAGCATCTATCCCCTCTAGAGGACGTAGCAACAAGGCATCATCTTGGAAGCAAAGAACTGCCCTCAATAGACTGCTGGTGCCTTGATCTTGGACTCCCCAGCCTCTAAAACCATGAGAAATAAATTTTTATTATTTATAAATTACCCAATTTCAGGTATATTGTTCTAGCAAAACAAATGGACTAAGACATAGGGCTAATAGTAGGCTCACAGTCACATAAGACATTGTTTTTGTGAAAAATCTCAGTGTTCCAACCACAACCTTATCCACAAACTTCTGGGTTTGGACTGCTTTCTTCCTTTCCATCTGCCTAAGCCAAGTGGAGTCAGAGGCTCGTGAGTGACAAGCTAAAGCATTTGATCCCCAGAGGCCAGTCACCCCTCAGACTACCCCTTTGGCCCTGGTCCCTACCCTCATGAGTGCTGACTGTTGCTCACAAAGAGAACTGAGGAAGGAAATGTGGCTGAACCAGCACATTTAGAGGCCAGCTGAAACAACATCCCAAGTGCAGGCCCCTGGTAAATCTGTCATATCAGCTTCAAAGACAAAGCTAATTTGTTCATTCATTCACTCAGCTGTGGCCTTTCTGTTCAAAGATAACTCTGCCTTTCAGCTCATTTCCCTTAGGAGATCCTACCAACAGCAAGACTCTTAAAATAACTGCCTGTGAGGCACCATCAGCACTGCGTTCTTTGAGTTCCTGTTATGGACTGAATTGCGTCCCTCAAAAATTTGTATGTTGAAGTCCTAACCCCTAGTACCTCAGAATGTGACTTTATTTGGAAATAAAGTTCTTGCAGATGTAATTAGTTAATATCATGTCATACCAAAAAAGGGTGACTCCTACTTCAATATTACTGACTGGCGTCCTTATAAAAAGGAAAAATTTGGAGACACACACACACACACACACACACACACAGGGAGAACACCATGTGAACGTGAAGACAGAGATGGGGTGATGCTTCTACAAGCTTAGGAATGCCAAAGATTGCCAGCAAGCCACCAGGAGCTAGGGAAGAGGCATGGAATAGGCTCTCAAAAGGAACCAACCCTATTAACACCTTGATCTCAGACTTTTAGTCTCCAGAACCATGAGATAATAAATTTCTGTGTGTGGTATTTTGTTATAGCAGCCCTAGAAAACTAGTCTAGTTCCTTTCATTCCCAGATGTATCCAAAGGGATTTGTCTTAAGTGATTGCCACTGGTCAGAATATCCTGGTTGTTCTTCTGAAGAACACTTAGTTCTTCTATTTACTTCAGGTTATTTCTGTGGATCTTTAGTTATCTTACTGATTTACCTGTTTATGTGTTTATGGTCTGTCTTTCCCCACTTCTCAAGGATAAGCTAGCTCCCTGAGAGGTGGTGTAGTCCAGCAATTGAGAGCCCAGCCTTAGGAGCCAGACTGGGTTGAGTACCAGCCCAACACTAACTGTGTCCTTAGGGTAAGGTTATTTAGTCTCTCTGTGTATCAGTTTACTCACCTATAAATAGGAATAATAATAGCACCTTCTCCATAGGGTTTGAAGAGGATTAAGTGAGTTAATATGTTTAAAGCATTTATAAGAGTATTTGGTACATTATAAACACTATGCAAATGTTAACAATCACTATTGAGAGCAGAGACATTGCCAACTTCATTCAACCCTGAACATCTAATGCCATTAAAAATGCCTGGTACATAGCAGGTACTAAAATATTTGTCAAGAGACTATATGTATGATTCCAATTGATTAGTACTTTCTTCTACTAATGTCTCTAATAAGAAAGTCCACTGTGACTTTCTTATGATCCAGAGGCTTAGAAAACACTGATTCTTTAATCAACATGTGTTAAGAACCATTCCAGAGACACACACTCAGGAGCTCCACTTCTCAGAACACACAGTCTGCATCATACACTATTTAGCCTTAAAAAGGATTTCTTGCTCCCATATCCATGAAGACTCACAATTTAGGTTCAGAAAGTAACAAAGACCAAAAGTTAATATTTATAGGTCCTTTTAACTTGAAAGGAGCTAGAAAAACATTGGGGTTCTTTGGAGCTACTTCATTTTTTCATATATTTGTAAAGTTTTTCTTTGATCTATTTTTTCTTTTTTCTCAAATACTTAGCCTTGCCTGAGCAATACCTCAAAAAATTTGGTTACCAACTCATAACTGTTCCTCTCCATGGAAGTCTTTAGTAAAAGGAGAAAGATTTATTCCTTTTGAAGAGAAAACAGAGTGTATATTTATAAAGTTTTTATGGCTGTCTTTTTGAGATTTCTATTTCTACTCAAATGTCCATTCAAATCAGCCTAAATATGGTTGAATATCTTTTCCTCAAAATTCCTAAGGAGATATTATTCAATTAATTGTTTCCCATGGAAAGTGATTGCTGGCATATGTAACTTGATTGGTGACTAAAAATATATTATCTGGCAAAAAGAAAAATCAAAAAGACAAAGAAAAATGTCTACTTTCATCAAAGCTCTCAGTGTCCTTTCTTCTGGAACAAGCTGTGCAGCACTATGCTGAAGCACCCCAGCTGGTTCACTTGTGAGGAAAAAAGCCTTTTTCAGAGATATAACCTGGAAATCCTGCTTTAGAGCAAACTGCTTGTTATTGCATAACTTGAAGCTAAATTAATTATGAATTTAAAATTTTCATCAGACCTTTCCTCCCTCCCAGAGTCATACACAATCACAGATTGAAGAAGAAAGCATTTATTATTAACAAGTACACGTGTGTGCACGTGTGTGTGCACACAAGCACACACACACACACGGCATATCAGCCCTTTGAGTCACTTTGACAAAAAGAGATGGGGTGGTTGACTACAAAAATAGCTTTTTGGAAACATACTTATATTAAAATGGAAGTCACAACTAATGTCCACTGAATTTTGCAAATCCTGTATGTTCAGGATGCTCTTTACAACGTTGCTACCCATGCTGGCCCTTAATTCCTCCTCAGACCCTGTCTCAGATCTCAGCAGCCCTTTCTCATGCTAATACTCCACCAGGACCCTGAGCTGCTGAGGCAAGCCTCTTGACAGATTCAGAGCATTATCCAAGCTGACTGCACAATTTGCTCAGCACCTGGGGCAAAGTGCTGGAAGATGCAAAGAGCAGGAACACAGTGGTAAGGTGAAGAAAGCCATGTGTCAGACATGTCAGGGAGATTGCTGAACCCTCTAATTGCTCTAGAGTAAAAGGATTAAATGAGGATAGATGGGAAAATAGCCAGGGAAGTTGGAGTAGTAACATAGAGTTACAGAAACTAACCAAAACCTTCAAATCAAGACTTGATTTGGACTTACCTCCAGGGCTACAAAGCAGGTCCACTGTTATTACCTCATAAGTCCAGCCTTTCTGACAGGAGTCACACAGGTGTGCACATGTTGTTCCATCTGACTCCATCTTGGTTTCTTGGGTCACAGAACCACTACATGACAAACCAGACAAACTCTCCTGAAATAGCTTCCTAGGGGAAGGCCACTGGGGTTGGGAGGTATATGGGGAAAGGTATAGGGACATCCTATGTGAGTGGACCCACCAGGATGGGAGCTCAGGTTATGGGGATGGAACTAATATTTAGGGGCACCTAAGAAACATCAAAAACTCTCCTGAGCATGTTATCTCATCACCTCATTCCATATCTATACAATGATAGTATAAAGTATCATTGTATCCCCATTTTACAAAGAAGGGAATTGAGATCCTGCCAGAACAGCACAGGTTCAGGCTCAGATCTTAGGAAACAACTAGAAAGATCTTGCTGCTCTGTGCATCTCCAAGAATGTGGTGCATACACATGGTAAATTGTACAGACAAAACCATTAGCATGTGAATGGACCCTTTCAAAAGATATCTGTTTGGCCATTGACCTGAGAAATAAGCTCTATATGTGTTTTTCTATTATATTTCAATACTGTTCTTTCTCATATGTGATGTATTTATTTAAAACCTAATTTTCCAACAAGGGTGCCAAGACAATTCAATGGGGCAAAAATATTCTTTTCAACAAATGGCACTGGATATCCACATGCAAAAGAATGAAGTTGAACCCATACCTCACATCATATGCAAAAATTAACTCATATCATACACCTAAATGTAATTGGTAAAACTATACAACCCTTAGAAGAAAACAAGGGTAAATCATTACCTTGAATTAGGCAATGTTTTCTTAGATATGACAACTAAAGCACAAGTGAAAAAATAAAAATAGATAAATTGGATTTCATCAAATGTAAAGACTTTTGTGCTTCAAAGAACACCATCAAAATAATGACAAGAAAATTCTCAGAATTGGAGAATATTTATAAATCATATATCTGATGGGGGATGTGTACCCAGAATATATAAAGAACTCTCACAACTAAACAATTAAACAACAAATAACCCAATTAACAAAATGGGCAAAAGATTTGATGTGAATAGACATTTCTCCAAAGAAGATATAGAAATAGCTAAAGTTCGCATAAAAAGATGCTCAACATCTGGGAAATTCAAATAAAAACCACAATGAGGTGCCACTTACCACCCACCAGCATGGCTAAAGAGAAAAAAGACAGATAATATGAAGTGCTATGAGGATATGGAGAAATTGGAATCCTCATTTATTGTTACTGGGATTGTAAAATGGTACATTCAGCCACTGTGGAAAACAGTGTTGTACGTCCTCAGATTATTAGACATAAAATTACCATATGACTCAGCAATTACACTATCAGGTATATACCCAAGAGAAACAAAAACATATATCCACACAAAAAGTTGTACACAAATGTTTATAGCAGTATTATTCGTAATAGCCAAAAAGTAGAAACAAGCCAAATGTTCATCAGCTGATGAGTGCATAAATAAAATGTGGAACATTCATACAATGGAATACTAATCAACAATAAAAAGGAATGAGGTACCGATACATGCTACAACATGGATGAACCATGAAAACATGCCAAGTGAAAGAAGCTTGTCATAAAAGACCACATATTATATGATTCCATTTATATGAAATATCAGAATAGAAAAATCCATAGAGACAGAAAGTACATTAGTGGTTTCCAGGTACTGGGGGAAAGAGGCAATGGGAAGTGACAATAGATACGAAGTTTCTTTCTGGGGTGTTGCAAATGTTCTGATATTAGATAGTGGTGATGGTTAACCAACTCTGAATATGCTAAAAACCACTGAGTTGTTGTACAGTTTAAAAGGATAACTTTTATGGTATGTAAAAGTATAACTCAATAAAGTTATGATTTAAAAAATCTAATTTGTTCCAAAAAGAATTTAGGCCAAAAAATATTTCACAATTATTAACGGATCAAAGTTTTCTTTCTCTAGTATTTGCATGCACAATCACATAGTCTAAGGTTTTTATACTTCCTGACCCCAAGATAAAGACTTAAGACCTACTCCAAAATGAAAATAAACAAAAGGAGTAAAAACTAAGGAAGCTGAGGAGTTGACTAAAACACAACTTAGCTTTTTCAGTAGGTGAACTCAAACAACTTTATTTTTAGGATTATCTGTCTCTTTCTGTTTATATATCTCTCTCTCCTTCCCTCTTCATACAGTTTCTTTAAGCTTTATTTTGTTTTTAATTGACAAGTAATAATTGTATATATTTATAGGGTAGAGTGTGATGTTTTGATACATGCATACAGGTTACCAAAAACTCAGCACTTATGCTTGAGGCCACATTAGAAGAATAAGAACAAGTGGTTTAGGGAGGAAGAAAGAGGATTTTTATTATTTTGCCAGTAAAGGAGGAAAAATGGTAGCTCAAAATCCAAATTTCCTGAACATAAGCAGAAATACAGAGCTTTTAAAGGGAGGGCCCCTCAGTGCTAGGCTATTGCGGTTAACTATTCTAATCATCCCATCTCTGCCAAAGACAAAGGCCTATGAACTCTGCCAGCTACTCACCTGGGGGGCTGGTGCCAGCTGGGATGGCTGACTTATCTCTTAACAAAGGACTTAACCTGCCTCAGGGAGGCAGGCCAGGCTGTAGTTCCCAAAAAGAGTAGAGGAGTTTTAAAGAGACAGAAAATTTCTTTCTCCTCAGGCCATTCTCTGTTATATACATTGTGTAATGATCAAATCAGGGTAATTAGAATATCTATCACCTCAAACATTTATCATTTCTTTGTGGTGAGAGCATTCAAAATTCTTCTAGCTATTTTAAAATATATATTATTGTTAACTGTAGTCTCCCTACCATGCAATAGACCACCAGAACTTACTCCTCCTATCTAACTGCAACTTTGTATCATTGACTAACCTCTCCCTATTCCCCCCTTCCCCCCATCCTCCTCATCCTCTGGTAACCATCATTCTACTCTCTACTTCATGAGTTTTTTTTTTTTTGTTGTTGTTGTTGTTTTTTCATCTTGTTATGGGGGATACAGAATTGCAGGTTACATAGGTTGCTCCTGTACCGCCTTTCCCCCCCAAGTCAGAGCTCCAGGTGTGTCTGTTCCCCAGGTCGTGCGCATTGCACCCATCATGTAGGTATATATCCCTCCCTTCCCCACCCCCCCTTCCCGAGTCAGCACCACTTTATGAGTTTTTAAAAACCAAATAGCAAGCAATACATTCATTGGTAGGGTAAAATAAAAAATAAAATCCTAAGCTCCCCTCCCCCAACTGAATAGACCCCCTTTTGGCCAAGAGGACCCCAGAAAAAAACTTAAAATTGAATTCCTCACCATGAAGGGAAGGGAGGTCAGACATCATTATATCCTCTCAGTTTTGGAGTTTAGACTAATTGCAAACAGCACCTAAGGCTATGCAAGGCAAAAGTTAAGTCACTCCTGCAGGCTATCAGTTGACTTAACAGATCACTTTGAGTCAGTGCCTTGTGGCTTGCTCTATGATTAACAGACTTTCTTATCTTAAAACATCTCTCTCTACTAATTCCAAGCCTTTAGACAAAGCTTTATTTGTTCAACTAATTACAAATCAAAGAATCTTTGGACTCACCTATAACCTGTAAGCCACTCCACTTCAAGATGTCACACCTTTTCGGGCCAAAGCAATGTATACCTCCCATGTATTGATTTCGGATTTTACCTGCAATTTCTGTCTCCCTAAAATGTATAAAACCAAACTGTAACCTGACTGCCTCAGGTGCACTTTCTCAGGAACTGTTAAGATTGTGAAGCTCCAGGCCATGGTCACCCATATTTAACTCATGATAAACCTCTTTAAATTATTTTACAGTGTTTGGTGGTTTTTCCATTAACAGTAGGAAGGAGGCAAAATAAATGGATGGATGGATTAATAAATGGATGGATACAAACAGAGGAAAAGAAAGGAGTTCTTAAAGAGAAAGCAACTTGGTTTTACCACACTGCCTTCCCAAGGCTTCTGCTTCCTGGGTTTGTCCTCTACCTACAACTATTCTTGGGTGTGCCAGAAGTCTCAACAGCTGTAGAAAGATGATAAAAGCAAAATAAGATAGGTGTCTATAGTGAATGCTGTTGGTGCCTACCCAGATGCCTTGCAGCCTGGTACATCCAAAGCCTGGCTCCTACGAGTGTTAGCTGGTAACGATTCACAGCTGTCCCCTTCTCTGAAGAACTGCCCTCAACCAAATGGGAAACATCTTGACGAGGAAGCTCTGCCAACGACTCCCCTACTCTAGAGGCCGATCTCAGCCAATGATTAACTGGCCAATGATGGACTGACAGAGGGATACAAAAAAACAACCTCTTGCCTCAAGGTGGTATCAACTTCAGGATGCAGTTTAGGCTCAGAAGTTTCCTCACAGGATAGGGCTGATGCTAGACTCCAGCTCAGACCATATCCTTGCTCAACTTCCTTCTACTGCCTCGTCCTGCTTCCCTTAGTCTCCCCTTCTCCCCCAAAATTACTCATTAGAGTGCCAGTTGCAGGCTCTGCTTCTAGGGAACCAGACAGTGATATTGTGAAATATACATTCTATACATTCTTTCTTCATCTACATTTCCTGACTCCCCAAATCCTTGAAATCTTGAAAATGATAAGTGTCTTTTTGTATGTTAATGACTGACTGATGGCCAGCAGCTCCTAGGTAGCTTCAAGATGGGGGCTAGTCACCAGAAAAACTGAGGCATGAGTAGTACATAGCGTAAAAGTTATCATTTTAAAATGTACAACTCAGTGATTTTTAGCATATTCACCCCTATCTAATTATAGAACATATTCTCTTTTTTTATTTTTTATTTCAGCATATTATGGGGGTACAAATGTTTAGGTTACGTGTATTGCTCTTGCCCCACCCGAGTCAGAGTTTCAAGCATGTCCATCCCCCAGGTGGTGTGCACTGCATCCAATAGCTGTGTATATACCCATCCATCCCCTCGTCCCCACTCCCATCTGCCCAACACCCGATGAATGTTATTACTATATGGGCACTTAAGTGTTGATCAGTTAATACCAATTTGATGGTGAGCACATGTGGTGCTTGCTTTTCCATTCTCGGGATACTTCACTTAGTAGAATGGGTTCCAGCTCTATCCAGGATACTACAAGAGGTGCTAGATCACCATTGTTTTTGTGGCTGAGTAGAACTCCATGGTATACATATACCATATTGTATTAGTCCACTCATGTATTATGGGCACTTGGGTTGTTTCCACATCTTTGCAATGGTGAATTGTGCTGCTATAAACATTCGAGTGCAGATGTCTTTTTTATAGAATGTCTTTTGTTCTTTTGGGTAGATGCCAAATAATAGGATTGCTGGATCAAATGGTAGGTCTGCTTGTACCTGTTTAAGGTATCTCCATATTTCTTTGCACAGAGGTTGCACTAGTTTGCAGTCCCACCAGCAGTGTATGAGTGTTCCTGTCTCTCTGTAACCACACCAACATTTGTTGTTTTGGGACTTTTTGATAAAGGCCATTCTCACTGGAGATAAGTGATATCTCATTTTGGTTTTGATTTGCATTTCCCTGTCTATTACAGATGTTGAGCATTTTTTCATATGTTTGTTAGCCTACAGAACATTTTCAATACCCCCAAAAAGAAACCCCTGTACCCATTGTCATTTCCCAACCCCAGGGGAAGGAAGAAGAGGCTGAAGGTTAAGTTGATCACCAATGGCTAATGATTTAATCAATTATGCCTGTATAATAAAGCTTCCATAAAAACCCAAAGGACTGGGTTGGGGAGGGCTTCTGAATAGCTAAACACTTGAAGGTTCCTGGAGGGTGGGGTGCCTGGAAAGGACATAGAAGCCCCACATCCTTTCCCCCATATGTCAGCCTATGTATCTCTTCATCTGTTTCCTTTGCAATATCCATTATAATAAACCACTAAATGCAAATAAAGTATTTCCCTGAGTTCTGTGAGCTAAACAAATTTATAGAACCAGGAGGGGGTCATGGGAACCTTGATTTATAGCTGGTGAGTCAGAAGTTCCAGAAGCCCTAACTTGCAATTGGTGTCAGAAATAAGGGCATAACCTTTTGGGACTGAGCCCTCAACCTTTGAGATCTGACACTATCTCTAGGTAGATAGTGTCAGAATGGAATTGATTTAGAGAACACCCAATGGGTGTCCACTGCAGAACTGATTGATTGGTTGTTGGTGAGGAGAAATCCCCACACAATTCTTGGTGACCAGAGGTCACAGAAGTCTTTAGTGTTGATTGTTGGATGAGAAGATAGAAAAACATTTCTATTTTTTTCTATATCCTCAGCCAAACCTATAACAATGTGTCACCATGGGATTTGCTTTTCTCGTCTGTTGCCTAGGCTTGCCTGAGAGTGCTAGAGTCCATGAGGCAACCTCTGCCCAGGGGTATAGGGCCCTTGTCTGTTCTCACAACCTTCAATATACACTGTGGAATCTGAGCAACTATCTCTCCTCGTTTCACTTTCTCCTATAATTCTACCAAAGGAAACCCAGGTCCTCCACAATCATGTTGCATTAAAAATTCCCCAATGTCTCTCTGAAGATTGGGGAAGGAGAAAGCAAGGCATATTTCCAGACTCCAGGCTTTTTGACCTCATCCACAAGGAGGAGAAGCCAACATTCATCAAGCCCACTTGTGTTGTCAATTACACATAATAGCTTATGGCTCCAGTCTGGGCCTCTCTCTCCTCACCACCCTGACACTGTATACTATGGGTTTATCAAGTCATCAATATCATGGCTTACTTTACTCTTTATCAGAAATTATAGTCCAACTCCCTCTACTTCTTGCTCACTCTGAATAAAGTTGGTTTGTACTCTGCTGAGGACCTTGCTATGATCTAAACTTTCCCTGCCCCATCCTGGGAGGTCACCATTCATTCCCTCTCTGCATACACCCACCTGGGGTCATTCCCTCAATATTATCCCCAACTCTACCTTCTCCTCTGTCAAAAATCTTCTTAGGAAAGGAAACTCTTTCCTGCAAATACTACTAATAAAAGCATTCACTTAATTGAAATTCATACTGAACCAGGCCCTGTTCTAAGTGCTTTATATACAATAACTCATTTAATTTTCAACTAACATATGAGATGGTATGACCATTTTAAAACTTGGTCTCCCAAATTTTTGACAGTCTTCCCATTGAGAGCTAGAGGCCATATTCCGTCTCCTTGAATTTTGGTGGACTTGTGACTATTTTAACCAATAGAGTACAGCAAAAGTGATACCACATGACTTCTATGGCTAAGTCATGAAAGGCCATGTAGCTTCTGTTTGATTCTCATGGGACACTTACTTCCAGGCTGTGAGAAATCCAAGCCACATGAAGAAGCTACATGGAGGTGGTCTGGTAAGTAACCCATGCTCCCACAATCCCAGCCCAGGAGTCAAACATGTGAGTGAAGAAGCCACTAGATGATTCTAGCTCCCCCCTTCCAGTCACCCTAGCCTTTCACATCTTCCCAGCTAAGACCCCAGACATCATGAAGCAGAGATGAACTGTCTTCACTGTGCCATTTGAACTCCTGACACACAAAATGTGCAAGTATAATATTAACAAAAATTGTTTTGTATACCACTAATTTTGGGTGGTTTTACCTGACCAGATAGGTACTATTGATAGATCCATTTTATACATTAAAAAACCAAGGCACAGAAAGCTTAAGTGAGTTTCCCAAAGTCAAACAAAAGTTAGGACTCAAACCTAGTCAGTCTGGCATAAGAATCTCTGTTCTTAATCTCTATGCTATGCTGCAAAGAATGACGAACTTGACCCTGTGGTTCAAAAAACAACAAATGTTGGCAAGGATGCAGAGAAAGGGGAACTTTTATACACTGTTGGTGGAAATGTAAATTAGTACAGCCATTATGGAAAACAGTACGGAGATTCCTCAAAAAGCTAAAGCTAGAACTACCATATGATCCTGAAATCCCACTGCTGGGTATACATATCCAAAGGAAAGGAAATCAGTATGTCAAAGAGATATCTCCACTCCTGTTTATTACAGCACTATTCACAATAGCCAAGATATGGAATCAACCTAAGTGTCCATCAACAGATGAATGAATTTAAAAAATGTGGAATAAATTCACAATGGAATGCTATTCAGCCATAAAAAAGAATGAAATCCTGTCATTCACAGCAACATAGATGAGCCTGGAGTACATTATGTTCAGTGAAGTAAATCAGGCACAGAAAGACAAATACCACATGTTCTCACTCATACGTGGAAGCTAAGAAAGTTGCTCTCATAGAAGTAGAGAGTAGAATAGTGGTTACTAGAGGCTGGGAAGGTTGGGGTGAAGGGGGAACAGGGAGAGTTTGCTTAAGGGATACAAAGTTACAGCTAGACAGGAAGAATAAATGCTAGTGTTCTATAGCACTGTAGGGTGACTATAGTTAATTATTTATTCTGTATTTTCAAATAGTTAGAAGAGAGGATTTTGAATATTCCCAACACAAAGAAATGAAAAATGTTTGAGGTGACGGATATGATAATTATCTTGATTTGATCATTACGTATTGTATACATGCATCAAAATATAACATGTATCCCATAAATGTGGACAATTATTGTGTGTCAATTAAAATTTTTTAAATTAACAATGTTGAATTTTACCCAAGCCCTGTGCTCCTAGAAAAGAGTGATAGTTAGCAAATCTCACCATCTTTTTGTGTTCCAGGAAACAATTTACCACCAAGAACTACCCTTCCTTATATGACTTGGATAAGACTCACACATGCCCCCTTGTCTATCTATAACAAGGCCAAACACAAACCCTCCAAATTCCCATTCTTTGCCTCACAGATGATTAGCTCAACTGCTTGACCCCACTCATGAATCAGAACAAAACAATTGTAAGCCAAAGTTTGGATTAATCTTTCCTTCTTCCTTAAAGCATCTGATTTTAGGCTCATCCTCATGTGAGCCAGACAACAGCTTTCCCTAAGAATAGGCTGGCCTCAGGGTAAAATAATTTCTGTTTTCCTCTCTGTTCAAGCCACCTTTTAATCCCACTTCACCACACCTGGTTCTTTCTGGCCTTGTTTACTCCTCTCTATAAAAGAAAAAAAAAAGAAAAACCGTTTTTGCCTAATCCTTGAGACACTTGCAGATCTTATGTTCAGAGCTTTTCCCCTAGTGCAATAGTTCCTTCTGTCATCAACAATAATCCTTTTGTGTAAAGTCTCACCTTACCAAGTCCAGATTTGTTTTTTATTTGACAAAAGTACCCCAGAAACCCCTAATTATATACCATGAAACCCAAATTAAATATGTCCCCCACTCAATTTCCCCTTAGCTGGATTCCTAACATTACTGCAGCAACTCCAGCGTTACTGGACACAGGGGAAATGGGACAGAGAAAAGTCAGAGTGGAAAAGGACAGCACTCATAACCAATTCAAATTTCAAAAGTCTACATTTAAAAAAAAAATGCATGGCTGGGGTGGGTTGGCGATTCAGGTGTTGTGGAGCCTAAGTCTTACTATGCATTTGGGGGCCCCCTTTAAGAAATGTAAGAGCATAATTTGAAGTAAATATTTATTTAGAATTGGGAAACATATCCCACCAAATTACAGATTTTAAAACATGTACCATATAAATTTGAAAGCATATACTACAAACATCACAATCCCTCCCCCAAGATACACAATTTTTATTACTAATTAACAGCATGACACACTTCCAAGGCTCATTTATGGCTGTATTTACTGCATCATTAAGTACTTACTAATTAGGAGAAAATTTCTGTTTTTGACAAGACACCATTAAGAACAAAATCCTCCACACACAAATTGACACATCTGACTAGCTTTTGACTTTGGACACTTTAAACTTTGTTTCTCCTCACTAATATTGAAAGACAATTCTTCAAAACAGGTAAAATCATGACTCTTATCCCAATTACAAAAATGAACACTTGTTAAAGATTTTATTTAACTCAATCAAAAAGGAACCAGGCAGATGTTATAGTCTATTCAAAGGTAAAGTCAAAAAAGCACAAATTTATATGGAGTAAAAGAATGTTGAAATCAATATGCAAATGGAGGCAGAAATGGTTTTTCCACAGTGGCAGAGGGAAGTCAGTTGAACCTCTACAGGACAGGACACAACTGACATGTCTCTGTGCAACAATTATTTGTGTTGCTATCTGTTATTTATGATTTACAGAGTCTTACGGTAGTTCCCACAGAATCAAAATCTGATAACCTAGAGAGGTGTCCTATAGACAATGCATAGTTTTCTACTGAGGCACACTTTTTCCACTACAATCTACCCCCTTTGTCACTAAAAGTAATCTCAAAGAAAGATTATTATTGATCACCAAATAAGGCTGGTCTTATTAGGATTGGCCTGATTATTTACACAGGTGCAGCAAGAGGGTTAACTGACCACAAAATAGGCCTTCTTAAGTTTCCTAGGAATTTTTATAAGGAATCTCAGACTGGACTTTTCAAAGCCTCTTATTATTTGCTGTTGTATGGGACAAGAAATATTTTTTCCCATCACTAGGTTCGTGGCACTATAATAAAAAATATAGGTTAACAAAAGAAAAGCATACAAATTGATTTACTATAGGTTTTACATTGCATTGGAGCCTTCAGAGATGAAAACCTAAAGAAACAGAGAAACCTGTGTATTTTTATGCTTAGGTTTAATGAAGAGAGGACAGTCATGTAGAAGTATGATTAGACAAAGGGGGTATGGTAATAAACTGGAGAGAACTTAGCAAGGCCTGTTTCTTCAGCTTCTTCACTGTGCCTCTGTGACTTCAGAGATTAAAAACACTTCTTTCCTTCAGGTATAAAAGGAAGGTATCTTTCACATGAGGATCTTATGACCTACTTTAAAGAAAAGTCAGAGAATTTTTTATGGCCTGCTTTAGGGGAGAAGGGCGGGAGAAAGTCTGAGAGAGCTTCCTGCTTCTGCTATTTTCTCAAATGCCAAAGTGCCATATTTTGGAATAGCATGTCCTGAGGCTAGGAAGCCATGCCAAGAAACCCAGGCCACAATGGTTCACCTGCAGTACCTATAAATTTGAGCAAGTATCTCTTTTCTCAGGGCCTCCCAAATTATCTGAAGTTTCCTAGGATTTCCAGGTAGTGACCTTCCTTACCACCTACCTATAAGGTTGGGGCCCTAAAAGCCAAATACTAGGCCAATTTTCCCCAGGGGGCTTTGCTAGCATTGGCTCCATAAAGTCAACCTTAATTCCTTATAATTGGCTGACCACGCCTGATGAAATGAGCATCATTCTCAAATTTGACATTTCAAGGAAGGCCATGATTGCATAACCAATTTTTCCTCAATTATATGCTGGGTTGTTTTTTTTAAAAAAGACAAATTCTTATTGTACCTATGCAAATAATGATATTGCTATGAAAAGTAAGAAATCTCAGTAAGGGTTTCTGAATTCTGAAGGGGGTCATGCAGAGAGAATAAAATATCATTTATAAATTTTTCATATCAGTTTATAAAAGCAGTGTCTGCCAAATTGTTATGAGTTACAGATAGCTTAAGAATA
This sequence comes from Eulemur rufifrons, assembly GCF_041146395.1. Taxonomy (NCBI): domain Eukaryota; kingdom Metazoa; phylum Chordata; class Mammalia; order Primates; family Lemuridae; genus Eulemur; species Eulemur rufifrons. The sequence goes on from NC_091012.1 coordinate 105,759,871, forward strand.
AAGAGAAAGGACTTCTTTATAAATAGAAAATAGAATATTAAAATAGAATCAGTAATATTCCAAACAAAGCTACCATCATCCCTTATCAATGTATTTGATCCCATGCAATTAATTCTTGTTCCTCTAGATCTTAAGTTAGCAGTCTTATGAACTCATCTACCTCTCAACTGACTCAGCCAATCAGTACAGTGGGAAATTTTTCTAAGTGATGCCATAAGAAGCCTGTATTCTAACTGTAAAAGAAAAACTAGAAAAGCAGTAAAAAAAAAAAAAAAGGATTTTATAAGAACTATTGCAATAGAGTAAAAGAGACTCCCGTGTAGAACTGTGCATAATTACAAATATAGCACAAACAAATGAGAGGTCAGTGGATGGAAAATTACTAAGAGGAAATATCAAGTGTAAGGGGGATTCTGGCTAAACCAACTTGACAGAATTCTTGCTGCAGGCAGGCCAGGGTGATCAGACATCACCTGGGGGATGGTGGAGGATGAGGAATTTGATCAGCTATCAAGAGAGATCAGATATTGAAGTTGGAGGATTGTCACTAATCTGACTTAGTGGATTTTTGCTAAAATTGTGCTGTACAAAGACAGACAAGGAAGTCCAAAGGTTAAGGCCTACTTGGAAAGAGGATTCAAAGGAGATTGACTAAGGTTTGGTCAAAGAAAGACTGCCAACCCAAGAGTCTGTTGTTTAAAGTACCCAGTGCAGTCCTTGTCCAGGGGGGCTCTGAGACATTCTTCTTTGTTGAGGATAAGAACTTTGGCCTGTGCCGATTGCAGAGCTTTCAGTGAAGCATCAGAATAAAACAACAAAACTATCTGTAGCTGACAGAGACTTAAAATAGCTGCATTTAATTTGCTACTGATAATTTTCAAAAGTGAAAGATCTGACAAGAGTTCATAACAAGAATAATGCAATTGACAAGGAACTTTGTTTATTTCTGTGGCATGAAAAATAAGATAATAAAGCTAATCCAAAAAGTTTTAGACAAAGTGTCTATAAGCATAATGTTTAAAACTATTTTCAAAGAAGATAATGAACATTACATCTGATTTATAAAAATGTACAAACATATTTTTGCAGAGAACAATTCTTGAGGCGTAAAGTGTAATTTAACATCAGGGCTCAGAACATTATACCCACACAGGGGTGGGGAATCTGTGGCCTTGGGGTCACATGTGGCCTTCTGGAGCCTTGAGTACAGCCTTTTGACTGAAACCAAATTTTACAGAACAAATCCTTTGAATAAATGGATTTGTTCTGTGAAGTTTGTATTCAGTCGGAGGGCCACACTTGGGGATCTGGAGGGCCACATGTGGCCTTGAGGCCTCAGGTTCCCCACATTATATGCCTTAGCATGCTGAGTACTTTGAACTGAAGGACATTGAAGTCCTCAGAAGCAAAGTCTCCCTTTCTGTTCTCCTGCCCTCTTGTCTCCTGCCCCTCTTCTCCCCCAAAGCAAGTCATAGAAACCAGAATTCCTCTTCCCCAAGACAAGTCATAGTAACTAGAACTCTTCTTCCCCAAAACAAGTCATAAACCTAGAAAGGTCACTTTCCCCCTTTTCTCTTCTCCCTTGAAGCCCTTCATTTCAGAGGGTCTTGCCCTATGCCCAGGAGGAAGGAATGCTGCACAGAGGCCACGAAGAATCTGAACAGACAAGCCTTGCTGAGTTTCTTCCCTCAGTCTATTACCATTAGATCACATCCTTTTGTCCAATCACGTTTCTACATGGCTGTCCATTCTTCATCAAACCTAAGCACAAAAATAGACATTTTCCCCTGGGTCTTTGGGTCTTCATTTCTGAAGGCTCCTGTGTCATGTAAAACTTTGATTAAATAAATTTGTTATGCTTTTCTTTTGCTAACCTGTTTTTTGGCACAGGAATGTCAGCAGTGATCCTTATGATGGGTGAAGAAAGATATTACACCCTTTCCATTCCTACTATAATACAATAATAATATAATGATAATATAATGCAATGTACTAAAATAATCCTGAGACACAACATATTGTGAATATAGCAAGCATTTACCAAGAATATCAAGTAAAGAGACTTTATGAATCTGGAGTAGGTCCTAGATATCTGCATTTTTATTAAACTCCATAAGTAAATCAGTTGAAAACCACTAGCCTAGATTCATATTTAAAAAGAAGGGCTGTGGCCAAGTAAGCATTTTTAAATTATACCCCAAATTATGGCTGATAACACTATATTGTTGTTGCCTCATATCATCAAGTAAAGCAACCTCAGGACTCTGGTAAACAGAATCATATTCTAGAGAGCAAGGGCATTGACAAATTTCTAGGAACTTCCAAAACAGCATCCAATTTCTGAAATGTTTTTATTAAAAACATTTTACCTGTGAAAATTTAACCTAGAGAAAGCTGAGCACCTCTTCTGATTTGACAACTCTTCCCATGCAACTTATCAATAATAACAAATAAACCCAATTATTTCGAACACATCTTTTTTATAAGGTGAAAAAACAAATCTTTGTAATTTTCCAGGAGCCCTCTGGGGAATCTGAAAGATATTTTTAGGTGTAAAAAGGTAGCCTGAAAGTTTTATTTGCTTTTTTTTAAGGATTTGGTTTAGAGAAGGCAAAAATAAAAAAGTTATCAGAGAAGATTTGGACACTTATAAGGATGGGATCATGAGTGGCTGGGAAACCATACCTCATTACCTATTTAACCAAAGTGACAATAAAACATTTTTAAATATATAGATTTTATCATGGCTAATAAATTTTAGCTCTTTAATAAGTAAGGAAGTTTTGTTCATTTTCTTAAATGCTCAAAAGCATGATAAAGTCAACATTGAGCATAGACAATTGTCTTCTAGAGAAAAAGGAACAGTTCATAATGTAGGTAAAGCCAAGCAGTAAACCAAAGACTCAAGTGTATCAAAACTGAGCAAACTTTACTAAGATTTTTACATAATTCATAGCTTTTCAGACTCAAGTGTTACAAACTAAACCAAGGCAATTAAAATTCATGTTCAAAGTTTTGCCCTTTGTTAGGCTTGTTCACATTCTGGAATAAACTGACAACTTAATTTAGGGCAGATCTCCTGCAAAATCAGAACCAATTTAATAACAATACTAAGATGCTGTTAACATTCAATGTGTTCATCATTGCTATCTTCAAATGAATCAGTAAGTATTCATGCATTTAAACAATTACTTACTTTCAATTTCTAATATGATAAATATCAGTAGTTATAACCCAGAAAAACAACAAACAACTTCTTTGGGATCCTCAATAAGTTTTGAAGAATGTAAAGAGTTTTGGAGACCAAAACAAAACAAAAACAACAAAACAGCAACAAATCTCTGAGAACTGCTGCTTTTAAGACAAAACTATTCTTTTCCTTAAAAACCAGAAGCATGTGCAGAAGTGTATTTCTCTGAAACTATTACTCCTGAGTATAGACTCAATCACTTATTTTCATTATAACTATTAACCAAAGCAACTTCTATTTCACATAGAAAACTAGGGGAGTGAATAATTAGGAACTGTCTATCACACACCAGCATTTTAGCAGACTTACAGAGTTCATTAATGCACATAACACAACTTTCTGTAGCCACACACGTCCCTTAAATAAATTAATATCAATGTGGCAAAAATTAACACATTAAATTCACAGACCCAAAGATATAGCCTTTCATAGCATAAAAATAAAAAGCAAAATCATGTAAACTTAAAATTATGCTTAAAAATCAGTGTTTCAGTATTCTGTCTTACTTAAAAATGATCCAGGTATCTAATGAATGACTATTAATTAAGTCAATCTAATATCAATCCTATTTTTAATTTCCTAAACATCTTGGAAATTATTTTCCAGTGGACATATTACAAAGCATAATTACTATTGAAATAAAATTTGTCAGAATAATGTATCAATTTGGTTAAACACAAATTTACATTTTTCATAACCTTAAACATTACGTAGCTAGCTTATTTGGTCAGTAAATATCATTAAGTTAAGAAGAACATAACCTAAGTAGAATAAAGTGTATGTTTATATTATACTTAATGCTGATAAATCAGAGAATAGATAGCTGTTTTTATTAAACCAAAAGTAGTAAACTATCCTTATTTGCCAAAGATTTACTTAAATTAAAAAATTGGATTCTTGCTGGGTGCAGTGGCTCACACCTGTAATTCCAGCATTCTGGGAGGCCGAGGTGCGAGGATTGCTTGAGCTCCAGAGTTCAAGACCAGCCTGAACAAGAGCGAAACCCCTGTCTCTACTAAAAATAGAAAAATTAGCCAGGTGTGCTGCCACATGCCTGTAGTCCCAGCTACTCAGGAGGCTGAGGCAGGAGGATCACTTGAGCACAGGAGTTTGAGGTTGCTGTGAGCTATGATGACCACAGCACTCTAGTGGGCAACAGAGTGAGACTCTGTCTCAAAAAAAAAATGCTCTGCTGTGACTATCTTGAAATTCTTAATTTTTGAACAATAGGCCTCATTTGTCATTTTACATGTAATTTTCTTTTTTAAAAAAATTGAATTCTTAAGCATTTTTTAGTTAGTTTCTGTAAGAAATTTTTCATTCTAGCACATTGAGGTATCAGAAGTTCAATTTCTTTATTTTCTGGGAATTTGGGGAATATCCCATTTCTATAAGTGGTTATTTATTTTTATAAGTCAATCAGAACAGAGATCTTTTAATTTAAGAGACTTTATAATCTAGTATTATTAATACTATCTGGAGGTAGGAAAACATTACACACTCACACAAAGAAAGATAAAGGCCTTTCCAAATTACAAATACATATTACACACAGACACAGAGAGAGCTTACAGCTTCAATTCTACCATTTTAGCCATGAGTCAAGAGTACAAGTAGAAACACAAAAACTCACTGATTGAAATGTCAAAAAGTTGCTATCTTTTTCTGTGGACATAAAATTAATTGACTCAAGCTCAAAATAGACAAACAAAAAGATGGACAAAGCAGATTCTCTGTTGTCTGTCACCTAACAAAGACTAGATCTCTATGAACCATTACCCTATTTACACAGATCTCCAAATGGTCAGACCATACAACCAAATTCCCAATCATTGCTGTCAGCAATGAGGAATAACTTATCTGCTCAAAACAAACCAAAAACAAAATACAAAATTAGTAGGCAGAAAAACTAAAGTTAGAAAAACAGAGTCAACACTTCACCTTTGGGAACCGAAAAAATACATGCCTGGACTTAAACTGCTCATGAAGTGCACTTCTCTGGTGAGGAAGTTTCCCTGGCTCTGTTAGATAAATCCACTTGGTGTCTCGGTGGAAGACCTCCAATATTGTCAACAGACAATTTTCAAAATAATAAAGGTAAAAACATTACTCTCAGTCAGGTATAAAAATGAACACATGTTAAAGATTTTATTTAACTCAATCAATAAGGCAAGCAGGCAGATGTTATAACTGGTTCAAAAGAGAAGCAAAAAAACCACAGATTTATATAGAGTAAAAGAATGTTGAAATAAATACGCAATGAAGGCAAAACTGCTTTTTCTACAGAGGTTAGGGAAATCAATTGAACCTCTACCAGATCTAGCAAATAGGACAGGATTTGCAGCTCTTTAGATAAACATTATTTTACATTGCTATTGGTTATCTACAATTTATCCCCAAATCAGAAACTGATAATCCAGAGCAGTATCTCCTAGAAAATGTACAGTTTTCCATTGAAACACAAAATTTTCCCTACACTACCCACATAATTGTGGTGCTGGATACCAGAATATGTTCATATTATGATACAACTTTAGTGCCTGAACTTGCATATCACAATGCTGAGTCTACATACTGAATAGTAGAGATATTCCTTGAAGTTATTCCTACATCAGGATGGCTAACAATACCTTAATTATACACAGAAGTGACTTCATACAACTCAACAAGTTATATCCCACTAAACCCAAACTAAATGTAACCCCAACTCAACTTCCTCCTAGTTGGGTCCTCAAAATTCCAACATTACTCCAATGCCTCCAGTGATTAATTGCATGTGTCAATCTGACTGGGCCACAGGGTGCCCAGACATTTGGTCAAACATTATTCTGGGTGTGTCTGTAAGGGCATTTCTTGATGAAATTGACATTTGAATGAGTAGACTGAGTAAAGTAGATGGTCCTCCCTAATGTGTGGGGGTTGGGGGAGGCTCACCTAGTCAATTGAAGACCTGAATAGAACAAAAGGGCTCAGTGAGAGGAAATTCCACCTGCCTGACTGCTTGAGTGGGGACATGGGTCTTCTCTTGGCCCCATTGGAATTTGCACCATCTGCTCTCCTGATTCTCAGGCCTTCAGATTTGAAGTGGAACCACACCATTAGCTGTCCTGGGGCTCTAGCCTGCTGACTGCCAATCTCAGGACCTGTCAGTCTCCATAATCGCATGAGCCAATTCCTTACAATCTCTCTTTTGCTCGTTCTTTATATATCCTGTTGGTTCTGTTTCTCTGGAGAACCCTGACCAATATGAGGTCTTAACCAGCTGTACTTAAAATATCTTACTTTTTCAAATTTTACAAAAATATTCAACCATATGAATACCTTCCTAGGGCCTTGGCAAGTGCCCAGGCATGTGAGGGGACCTGAAGCTTAAGATTCATTAGGTTCACAGTAAATCTACCTCTACTTCTATTCATCTTTTAAAACTTTGACCTTCAAAGATGCCTTTCCTGACTCCCTGATGCCCCTTTTCTCCTCCAGGTAAAAATGATTATTTACTTCCAGTGTTACATCTATATCATGTACATCTTGGAATATTGTGTTTGCTACCCTGGTTTGCCTCACTAGATTGTACGCTTCTTAAGGGGAGATACTGGGTCTTGTTTCTATATCCTCAGTGCCTAACAAAGTACTGCCACAATAAACATGAATGAATGAATGACAAACATGGCTTATTTCACTGGCAAACCAGAGCTCTCCAGCTACAAAGTCCCCTACCATTACATCCCACAACACCCTCACTACCCCTTTATACTCCATTCATTTTCCTTCCCCTTCCACTGCCCAGTCACCACCCAAATACATTCATCTGTTGCAGTTATCTATGACTGCCAAACGTAGTGGTACAGAAAAGCAACAGTCATTTGTTTTTATCTCTCCTTGTATGGTAGTTGACTGAGATTAGCTCAGTGGTTTCTCATTCAGGGTCTCTCATATGGTTGCAGTCGGATGGTGGCTGGAGGTGAGGTCACTTCAAAGGCCTCTTCACTCACAGATCTGTACCTGGACTGGAAAGACTCAAACAGCTGGGGCCCAGAACAGTTGGGGTTCCTCAAACATCTCTCTATCTCTATTTGGTCAATCCAACATAGCGGCTGCAGGGGAGCTGAACTTCATACATGATGGCTCATAGATCCAAAGATGTGTGTCCTGAGGGAGAAAGAACCAAGCAGAAACTATAGGAAAATTTTAGGACTTAGACTGGGAAATAATACTGCATCCTATTCCTTGAAAGTAAGTCATTAACACCAGCCTATATTCCAGGGGAAGGCAGGTAGACTCCACCCCTTGATGGGAGGAAGGTTAAAGAATTTGCAGACCTGTTTTCAAACTGCCGTACTATCCCCTTGCACAGTCTCATGTAGACCTCACTCCCTCATAGGTGGCAGCAGACTAATCAAACTATCTGACTCCCGACAACATCTTAGCTGACAATCTTCCCCACCCCCCATGACCATTTAGCAAAACTAATGTACAACAGTCTTCAGAAAGCTTTGATGGAACAATATGCCAGTATTTTTGATGAGTTTGCCATTCAGCATAGCACCAGGAAACTGTGCTTTGCCCCTCGTCTCTAATACAGCCACCCCAGGCTCAGCTCAGATACCATGCAGATAAAACTCTTACTTTTTTCTTGTTTGTCATACAAATGCACACTAATTTGCTTAAGCTAAGAAATAATTATTGTACTAATACATATAATTAATATGTAGTCCAAAAAAAGTAGGTTTAAAATGACCAGGTAATAGTCTCAGATTTAAATGCCTTCTGAGAATATTTCATTTGACTTTAATTCAATTCGATTTTTGTTTCCTTCTGGGGACACTCGCTCCATCCTCAGCCTAGTCCTGACAGGCTGTGGCCGGCATGCTCTGTCCTTCAACTCCACAGACACTTCAAACATTATTTAATTTAATCCTTCCAAGAGCCTAGCAGGGAAGAAATTATTCCTCTGTAATGTAGAGATGAGGAAAATGAGGTTCAGAGAGTTTAGATAACTCCCAGTTTCCCCCAGCTTATACCAGCTGAGGGAAAGAGGAACTCACTTCTGTTTGACTGTGTATTAGTTTCCTGGGGCTGTCGTAATGAATTACCACAAACTTGGTGACTTAAAACAGCAGAAATTTATTGTCTCAAAGTTCTGGAGGTCAGAAATCTGAAGTCAAGGCGCTGGCAGAAGAACTTGATTCTTGTCTCTTCCAGCTTCTCATGGCTTCAGGTGTTCTTTGGCTTGTGGCTGCATCACTTCAATCTCTGCCTCTGTCTTCATATGGCCTTCTTCTCTTTTCTGTGTCTTTGTCTTCTCTTCTTTCTCTTATAAGTACATCACATGATAATCTCCCTCATTTTAAGATCCTTAATTACATCTTCAAAGACCCTTTTTCCAAATAAGGTCAAATACACGGGTTCTGGGAGTTATGACATGGATATATCTTTTTTGGGGGACTTCCGTTCAACCTACTACAGAATATTTTCCACTCACAGGCATTGGTGCCAGCCTATGGACAGACAGGATGAAATCAAATGGGCTGTGAAACCTCTAGCATATTTGTCAAGATCACTGGTGCCAATGCTAGACAGACCTAGTGCCAAGTCTCACTCTACCTCCTACCAGCAACTGTGTGACTCTGGAAAAGCTTGTTAACCTCCCTGAGCCTTGGTTTAGTTTTTGTAAAATGGGGATCAGAAGTACTTACCTTGTCATGTTGCTGAAAGAATTAAATGAGTAGATGTTGTGCTGGGCTCTACGTTTAAATTATGTCCAGAATTCAGCCACTTCTCACCATCTTCCCAGCTACCACTCTGGTCCAAGCCAAACTCACCTCTCACCTAGATTTTCGCCACAGTCTTCTTACTGGCCTCCCTGCTTCCCCATTGTCCCTCCCCTTTACACAATAGTCAGAGGGATTTCTTAAAAACCTAAAACAGATCACATCCCTCCTCTGCTGAGAGCCTGCCAATGACCCCCATATCACTCAGAGCCAAAGCCAAAGTCCTCCCATGGTCTGTAACAGAACCTACACAATCTGGCCCTCTGCTACCTTTCTGACCTTGTCTCCTACCACTATCCCCTTGCTCATTCTACCCTAGAAATACCAGCTTCCTTGATGTTCCTGACTTCTACCAAACCTGCTCCTGCCTCAGAGCCTTTGCACTTACTGTTTCTCTTGTTAGCCACATGGCTCACTCTAGTTCTTTCTTTCACTCTATCCAGGTCTCTGCTTAAATGCCACCTTATCAGAGAAGGCATACACCTATATAAAGAGGCATTCTATTGTGGGTTGTGTCCCCCTCAGAAAGATTTGTTGAAATCTTAATGCGTAGTACTTGTAAATGTGACCTTATTTGAAAATGAAGTCTTGCAGATGTAATCAAGTTAAGATGAGGTCATAGTCCATCAAGGTGGGCCCTAATCCAGTATGGATGGTATCTTTATAAGAATAGGAGAAGAGACACAGAGACACACAAGGGAGAATGCCATGAGACAACAGAGGCAGAGATTGGAGTGATGGGCCTACAAGCTAAAGAATACCAAGAATCATTGGCAATACCAGAAGCCAGGGGAAAAGGCATGAAACAGAGTTTCCTCTAGACCATACAGTAAAAGTATGGCCCTGCCAATACTTTAATTTCAGACTTCTAGCTTCCAGAACTGTACAAGAATAAATTCCTATTTTTTAAGCCACCCAGTTTGTGGTAAGCCCTAGGAAACTAATAGGGCTTAGTTTCCCTATTAACCTTCCTCTTCCTCCTCCCTAACCCCATTTACTGCATTCCCTTACTGTTTTATTTTTCTTCATATCATTTAACATATTATAAACATGTTTGTTTATCATCTATCTCTCCCAAACTAGAATGTGTGCTCCAAGAGAGCAGGAACTTTGTTTTGTGTGCTGTAATTACCTTTGTTCCTTTGTTTTGTTTGCTGTAATTACCAATGCATAGAATGGTACCTGGTACGTAGTAAGTGCTCAACAAATACTTGTTAAGTAAGCATATTACTGAATCATATCAGTAGAGCACTAAACATACACTTGGCATATAGTAAGTTTTCAGTAAATGATAATTATTATTATTTCTGCTATCATTCTTACTAAGCCCCTTTCCATCAGATAAATGCTCCTCTTCACATATAACTCCCTAACCTACCAGCCATGAGTCCTTTGTCTCCACTATGCCTTCCTCAAGATGGCAAGATTCACTCAAAGTGATCTACAGATTCAATGCAATGCCTATCAAAATTCCAATGGCATTTTTCACAAAAATAGAAAAAACAATCCTAAAATTCCTATAGAAACACAAAAGACCCTGAATAGCCAGAGCAATTTTGAGCAAGAACAACAAAGCTAAAGGCATCTCACTTCCTGATTTCAAAATACATTGCAAAGTTACGGTAATCAAAATGGTATGGTACTGGCATAAAAACAGACATATAAACCACTGGAACAGAATAGAGATCCCAGAAACAAATACACATACACTGCCTTTGATAAATGGTGCTGGGTCAGGTGCGGTGGTTCACACCTGTAATCCCAGCACTCTGGGAGGCCAAGGCGGGAGGATCACTTGAGCTCAGGAGTTTGAGACCAGCCTGAGCAAGAGCGAGACCCTGTCTCTACTAAAAATAGAAAAATATTATATGGACAACTAAAAATAGATATAGAAAATAAATTAGCTGGGCATGGTGGTGCATGCCTGTAGTCCCAGCTACTCAGGAGGCTGAGGCAGAAGGATTGCTTGAGCCCAGGAGCTTGAGGTTGCTGTGAGGTAGGCTGATGCCATGGCACTCTAGCCCGGGCAACAGAGCAAGACTCTGTCTCAAATAAAAAAAAAATGGTGCTGGGAAAACTGGATATCCACATGCACAGAATGAAATTAAATCCTTATCTCACAACGTATACAAAAATTAACTCAAAATGGATGAAAGCTACTGGAAGAAAACATAGGGGAAAAGCTTCTTGACATTGGTCTTGGCAATGATTTTTTGGATGTGACCCCAAAAGCACAGGCAACAAAAGCAAAAATAGACAAATCAAATTGCATCAAACTAAAAAGCTTCTTCACAGCAAAGGAAACAATTGACAGATCTGCCCCAGTGCGAGGCCAGATCCCACAGCCCCAGGCTCCAAAGTTTTAGTTCTGCAGGATGAATAAGTTCTGGAGATATAACATATAGCATGGTGACTATAGTTAATAATACTGTATTGTGTATTTGAAAGTTTCTAAGAGAGTAGATCTTAAATGTGCTTACCACAAAAAGAAAAAAAAAATGGTCACTATGTGTGGTGAAGGATATGTTAATTAGTTTGATAGTGGTAATCATTTCACAATGTATACATATGTCAAAACATCACATTGAACACCTTAAATCTGTACAATTTTTGCTGTATATATTCTTTTATTGTATATCAATAAAACTGGAAAATTAAAATTTTAAAAGATGGCAGGATTCACTCAGAAAATTATCAAGGAAGGATTACAGTTGCTTTCTTTTACACTATATCCTCCAATCCCTAATCCACAGAGCACAAAAATTTAATAAATATAAGTCCCAAAAGTCACCAGAATATTCCTTTCCATCATGTCCAAGTTTTAAGCAAAAATTATTTTTCTTTTTTAAAGACGAGGGTCTTCCTATGTTGCCCAGGCTGTACTCCAGCCTCTTGCCTCAGTCTCCTGAGATGCTAGGACTACAGCTTGCAAAACTTTTAAAATAAGGGCCTCTCTCTGAGCCTGGTAGCACAACATGTAACCAGCTGTCTTAGATCAGTTTCTCCTAGAAGCAGACCCTGAAATGAGGATTTGTGTGCAAGTGGCTTATCAAGGAAGTGCTCCCAGAAGAAGCCAGTAAGGGAATAAGGGACATAGGATGAGAAAGGGGAGGAAACCAGGCAAGGGTGAATGAAGTTCCAGACTCAGCCTGATCCCCAAAGGAGGTCTGCAGTGTCAATTACACGTCAGAATTTGTTCAACCTGGAAACGGGGGAGTTGAGTCGTATATTCCCACCCCAGTCTGTCATTGGCTACTTGGAGTGGGCTGGGGTGGTAATGTAAACCCCAGGCACTTCCAAGCAGCAGTGTGCTGGAGCCAGTTTGTACTGGCTCTCTAGAGGCAATTACTCCTAACTCTGAATGCAATAAAGTCACATCGGTAGCTTGAAACCAGCCATAATGGGCATATATATACCATGGAAAATGATCAATACTACAAATCAGGATGTCAAGTTCATTAAAAAAAAAAAGAACCAATTGTTAAACATTTATCAGCACAACATTGCTATCATCTCTGTACATATGAGGTGACATTTGTGCCCAGAGAAAAATCCTTTGGAGGTCACAGATGCCAGCCATTAGCAGCAAAGCCTGAAGAAGCTAGAGGATGGCCACACAGGATTGGTAAAAGGAATGGAGGGTTTGGGTGGGGTGCCAGTAGTATCCACCACAGCAGCACAAATCTACTCTGCTTAGCATAGGCCCTCTCTGAGTTCTTTCTTCCTTGAGGGAACAACCAGTCAAACAGCCAAGGCTTGATGTGAACCTGAGGAGCACCTGCATTACTCAGTTAAGAGAAATGGATCAACTCTGCCTGCCACCCCTGTCTGCTCCCCCAGATGCATTTATTCATGGACTGGGTGGCCGTGAAGAAGAAGAGAGTCTTCCTTCTGAAAGTGGGCACATTCCTCTCTTCTTGGCCCCATTCATAACTCAGTGTCCGACCGGGAGTCTTCACAGTGACAGCACTTTGTCCATTAATAAAGAGGACAAATAGAAATCAAGGTGTTTTTCTTCCACGGAGAAGAGAACAAAGAACAATATCCAACCATTGTAGCCTTTGACTTACCGGATGGTAACTAGCTCCATTTCCATGGAAACAGAGAGCAGAGCAGGAAAAAGAAAGGCTTTTTAGAATAATAGCGGGTTTTGTGTTGTGAGTTACTTTTTTTAAAATAAAGCCAGCAAGGTGCCTACATTCTCTCAGCCCTGACCCCCACACTGCTCTACAGAGGGCACTGCCTGCCCACCAGGCCTTCCCATCAGCCAAGGTGGCCTGAGCTGGCGGGAGACCACACAACGGCAGCCCTGAAGAGGGAGAGACATTCAGAAAAAAAAACAAAAACAGTTACTTTCAAGGAGAACAAAGCCTTATGCAAAGAACTAGCTGCTCTTTATATATCCTTTGACTTAAAAAAAATTACGTTTGACCTGAGAGAAAAAGCTACATACCATACTGAAGAATCATTTTGAAATTATGATAAAGCTTCATAAGTTGAGGTGCTACAATTGCACCAGCCCTCCCCCACCCCCTTTCCTGGGCACTTTGGGGGAGAGATGGTCAGAGCGACTGGTCTTTGGGGTGCTGGGTTCTTTTTTACATCTTGGCCTTACTCAAGAAATCAACAGCATCTGTGGCCATTCTGTCCCTTGGCATCTAGCCTGAGCACATAGAGCTCAGCCTCCCAAGAAATCCAGGGTACAGCCAAACAGCAGCATCTCTGATCGCATGCCTGATACACTTTGTGCAAGTTTCATTGAAATCAACCACTTTAAGAGAAGTGAAGAACCCTACAGCCCACACACAACTGCCATGGAAAAAGTAGAATTGAGGGGAAAAAAAGATACCACGAGAAGTGATGAGTGCTGATCTCTCTTTTCAGAAAGGCAAGTTCGCCTTGGTAACCATGACTCACAGTTGCCATAGTGATGAGTACGGTTGCTAAGGGAACCTGATGTTATAGACAGAGACTGGGGGAAAAAAGAGTTCTTTAGGGCTCTTAAGTTTGGGCCCTTAAGTTTTACTGAGTAGTGGGCTCCTTGGAGAAGCAGCCTCTGAGATGAAGATTCAGGTACAAGAGATTTACGAGAGAGGTGTTCCCACAGAAAGTGGTAAGGAAGTGCCAGAAGAAGCCAAGCAAGGGTGTGAGTTTAGGTGATGTTCTAGCCTCAGCTGATCCTGCAGGAAGCTCTGAGCAAAAATTGCTCTGTAGAGGTTGGTAGGTCAGGCCTAGAGGCAAATGCGCTGGGATTTTATAATTCTTCATCTGTTGGCTAAGGGTCATCCCAAGAATATAAACCAGTTCCAGTAGACCTGGGGCTGGGGGGGAGGGGGCGCTCTGCAGACCGCAGGTGCAGGCATTAACAGCAAACTCCACAGAAGGTGGAGAAAGATATACTGCACCAAAAAAGGAGGTCTGAGGGGCTTCAAGAGTGGCATCAGCAGCATCCACTACACGAGGAAATAGGGTTTTTATTATAACATATGGCCAAGCTTCTTTCTAAACAACATGAAAACAACCCTTTGACCACTCACCTTCTCAAAGAAATCAACTTCGTTAAGGTCTTTCCCAGGTAGCAGGACCAGGACCAGGATGAGGCAAGGGAGACACTTGTCTCTGGCACAAAATTTAAGGCAGTGCCAAAAATCTCAGCAATTAGGATAAATAATATCTTAATGCAGTATTTTTAAAAATAAAATTAATGCAAGAAATCCACAATGAAAAAATATCAATATTTTAAATAAAGAGCGGACCTCACTTGCCTCACCCTAACTAATGCTGGCCCTACCTGGTTCTTCAGTGACAAAAACAGGAGGCTGGCCTGTGAGCTGTAGTTTGCCAGTCAGATTTTTGTAAATAGTGCTTTAAAATATTATGTCTTTTGATTGCTGAGGTTTGAGGTGCCCCCTTAAATTTTGCACCAGAGGCAAGTGCCTCACTTGCCTCACCCTAGTCCCAGCCCTGTTCAGGGGAGTAACAACTTCCTGAGAAGTGGGCAGGGTGCAAGGATTCCTGTCCTGTGACAACTCCTCCCCTCAGCACACACAAGTACACCCCCAAATCCCTCCCCTTTCCCAATCTCCAAATCCCTAATCTCAATCACTAGGAATTAAGAAGTTTTTTTTTTTTTTAAAAAATTGTTTTCCATTAAGTAAGTACATACTTTTTTGTGTGTGCATCTTAAAATCTTCTAGTCCTTGGGAAGACTCATCTGCTACCCTGACCATGCCTTCCTAGAGGGACTTAGCCCTCAATTAAGGTGACCAACTCATCCCCGTCTCCCCAGGATTTTCCCAGTTTTAGCACTGAGAATCACACATCCCAGGTAACCTCTCAGTCTCAGCCAACCAGGATTGTTGGTCACCTTACGTGTAATGCTGCTTCTCTAGAAGAGGATTACATTTGTCTTCAGATTCTGGACCCCAGGGGAGGAGCCCTGCTCCAGTCACTATTGTTGCACAGCAAACCTCGCCAACATTACTTATGTAAAACAACAACCATTTTAGTATGCCTTTGGGGTCTATGGGTCAGGAATTTGGACAGAAGCTATCCGGAGCCTCAGTTGGGAAGACTCAAAGGCTGGAGACAACTTGGCTATTGGCTGGACCCTTAGCAGAGCTGTCATCCAGAACACCTCTCCAAGACTTCTCCACGTGATCTCTCTGCATGGGCTAGTGTGAGTTTCCTAAGAGCATGACAGCTGGCTCCAAGAGCAAACATCCCAAAGACTACAATGGAAGTGTAGAGTAGCTTTATGACCTAGCCTCGGAAGTCACATAGCATCACTTTTTCCACACTCCGTTGGTTGAGTCAGTCAAAAAGTTCCACCAAAGTTCAAGGGGAAGGGACAAAGACTTTACCTCTTAATGGCGGAGTGGCACAGGTATAGAAGAGCATGTGGAATGAAGATATTGTTTCGGACATCTTTGGAAAATGCAGTCTGCCACAGTCACACGAGAAACAGGGTGTCTCCAGAGGAAGTGAGAAGGAATTCAGTGAGCCTTCTGTGCCTCAGCATGGCCTCCAGCCTCCTTGAGGCTCCTGGGTGGCTGCCCTGTGCTGCTGTGAAGAGGCACAAGAATAGACGTTCTGGGAAGGAAGAGGGAGTTGCAGTCTGAGGGCCCTTAGGCTAGTCCTGGGAACCTGAACAATGACTGGGAGGTAGAGACCAGGACCAAAATCTTGTTCCATGGAGTGAGGATTCCCAGCTCCCAGAAGCTCTAATCCCCTCCCCTTCTCCAAATCAACACTTCAGTCATGGACCAAATGTTTGTTTCCCCTCGAAATTCATATATTGAAGCCCTAACACCCAATGGGATAGTATTTGGAGGTGGGGCCTTTGGGAGGTGATTAGGTTTAGATGAGGTCATGAGGCCCTCATGATGGGAATAACACCCTTATAAGAAGAGGAAGAAATTTATCCCCCAACCTTTCCCCCTGTGAGGACATTGTGAGAAGGTAGCCATCTACAAGCCAGGAAAAGGGCCCTCACCAGAATTCAAGCATGCTGGCACCCTGGTTTCAGACCTTCAGCCTCCAGAACCGTGAAAAAATAAATGTCTGTTAAGCCACCGTGACTGTGCTATTTTGTTATTGTAGCCCAAGTGAACTAAGACAACTTCTTCCACAGAGCTCGTGCTCAAGGGAGTGAAGAAAAGGCATTTGTGAATCTCCTCACCTAGTGCCCATAGTGGTGTGTGCACCAGGAGGTGGTGCCCTCCCTCTGGTCTCCAGTTCAATGTGGCCACCAATCCCTAGGAACGACCCCAGAACCTCCAGCTACTGGCTACAGAAACTGCAGGCCTGGTTGTCCAGGCCCCTGGTGAAGAGCTCTCTCCTAGGCTGCTTTCTGCCTTGGAACAGGCAGAGGCTAGGGGGCCATGTCTTCCCAGAGTGTTCTCTGCCTTCTCTGTCATGGCCCCCGTCTGCACCTAACTTCTAGATGTATGTGAGAACTAGCTTGCATGCCATTGAATAAACATAGCTTTCAAGAAGAAGGAAAAACCATCGAAGGCCTTAGGTACAAAATTGGAAGGTATATTTTTAAAGTTCGTTGACAGCAAAAGCATCAAAATCCTATTGTGTGGGGGTTTTCAAGGCCAAATTAAGATCCCAGAGGGCAATTTAGAGAGATGATGTTCTGCCTCTTTTAAAACTTAAATACTCAGGGGACAGCACACACCTTGTGTGACTTTGATTCTTCTGTTAAAGCAGTGAAAGAAGAAAGACTTTTTTTTTTTTTTTGCTCTACATTTCAAGTCTGAGTGGTGAGAGGAGAGAACAACCCACAATACAGTACAAGAATAGAAACTAAAAGAAAAGGATTGGAAACTGACAAATAGGCGTTATTAATGGTTTCCACAAATTAGGGTAGTCAGAAAGAGTTTCAAAAGTTCCAGTATGGTTTGCTGGTACATCTGCCAGTCAACTTTCAAATGAAATTTGTATTTTCATGTTTTCCTGTACTCAAAAGTAAATCAATGGTTATGTGTGTGCATTTTGTTGTCGCTTTTGTTGTTGTTATCAGACGATCTGTTTAGGCCCCCTAACAATAAACTGTTTGCTCTTCTTATATTTGATTCAGACTTTTCTTTTTGCTTAACATTGCTTTGGCTATACGAGGTCTTTCTCTGGTCCCATATGAAGCGTAGAATTATTTTTTCTAGCTCTGTAAAGAATGATGATGGTATTTTGATAGGGATTGCATTAATTCTGTAGATTACTTTAGGTAGTATGGACATTTTAACAATATTGATTCTGCCAATCCATGAGCATGGTACAGTTTTCCATCTGTTTACATCTTCTACAATTTCTTTTCTCAGTATTTCATAGTTCTCCTTATATAGGTCTCTCACCTCCTTTGTTAAATATCTTCCTAATTATTTAATTTTCTTTGATGCTATTGTGAAAAGTGTTGTGTCTTTTTTTTTCTTTTTTTTTTTATTTCAGCTTATTATGGGGGTACAAAAGTTCAGGTTATATATATTGCCCATGTCCCGCCCATTCCCCCGAGTCAGAACTTCAAGCATGTCCATTCCGGGATGGGGGGAGGGGATGGAAGTGTTTTATCTTTGATTTGATTTTCAGCTTGACTGTTATTGGTGTATATGAATGCCACTGATTTGTATAGGCTTTCTTAAAATTACTAAGTTTTCATAAAGGAATAAATGAACACCCACCCCTACAATGAGTTGGAATCCAATTTAAAGGTTACACCAGTTGCTTTTGATTGCTATAACAGGGTTCCAGTGAGTCAATAGTATAGTGTGTAGATTAGAAAGAAGACCACAAATTTTTCCCCTCCCAGCATCCATGCCCCTGAAAGGTGTATTGCAGATCCTTGCATCCAGAGGTAAAGTCTATCTTTTCATCTGTTGAATCTAGGGTTGGCCATGTAACTTTGGCCAATGAAACATTAGTATTATGAGACAAGGAGAGACTTCAGAAATATTTACACATTGGAGCTTCTCTTGAAAACTTAATTGCATCTATGTGAACAATCCCAGGCCTGAGAGAGACATGTGAACCAATCACTCTTGCTGCCACAGCCACCACCACCACCAGCCAAACCCTAGAAGCAGAGCCACTAACTGACAGGAAGCCAACTGCAGATGTATGAGAGAACGTAGCTGAGGCCAACAGAAAATCTTTCCAACTGAGCCCCACCAAAATTACTGACCCGCAGACTTGTGATCTAAATAAATGGTCAGTGTGTTAACACTGTTTCTGAGTGATTTGTTATGCAGCAATGGTTAACACACATAGACGCTCAGGTGTTTATTTCCTTTAAAATTTAGATGAATTTCTTAGTAAGAAAGGTAACAAAAGGTGCATGTTTCAAATAATATTAGTGTCCACTTAATCTCATGATACATGAGAGTGCCATCATTTTTTTTTAAAAACACATTTCCTCTTGCCTCTTCCCATGACAACAGTGTGAGTTGGTAGAGGTTAGGTTAAATGTCGGATGTGGCTGGCAGTTAAAGAACAGAACTTGAAGCTGGGTACTTTCAGCTTGTTTTCAACCCAACGCTGGAGGGCACAGCAGCCAAGTAGCCAAAGCTCCTGCGCTCACAGCCACTGACCCTGAAGACTTCAAGGCTTCTTTCTGTGTCCACGGTCCTTGGGGTGCAGCCTGCATTCCCTGCTCTCCTGGGCCACTTCCCCTAACAAGGCTTAATTACAGCAACAGAAAGACAACACCCAGGGCCAGCTTCATTGGCATGCAACCAGTGCAGTTGCACAGGGCCTCACATTCAGAAAGGCCCCTGTGCTGGAAAGAGTTAACACAGTAGGTCTGACTGCTTAGCCTTGAAAAGGCCTGATTACAAGGTTGGCCGTTGATTGGTGCCTGGGAAGTTGGATTTCAGTAGAGTTCCCACCCTTCCCTAACTGATAAGGCAGTTCACTGTGCCTAGATTGTTTATGCACACAATGTGGTTTATGTTGAACACCTGCTTTCCTTCTGGGAGTCTGGAATTTGGGTACATGCCAACCAAGGGGTGCCTATGTGACCAGCCCCCAATAAAAACCCTGGGCACTGAATCTCTAACAAGCTTCCATAGTTGGCAACATTTCAGATGTGTTGTCACAACTCATTTGTGACTCCACTGGGAGAGGACTCTTGGAAAACTGCACCTGGTCTCCCCTGGACTTTGTCCCACCGGCCTTTTGCCTTTGCTGATTGTGCTTTGTATCCTTTTGTGGTAATAAATCATAGCCATGAGTATGATTATATGCTGAGTCCTGTGAGTCCTCCTTGTAAATCATCAAACCTAGTGGTGGTCTCTGGGAGCCCAGACCCAGCCCCACATTTGGAGTTTAATGCTCTGTAGTCACCGTCTTGATATTCTTCACTTTATCTTTAAATTTGTGTTTCCTAAGCAAAATCAGATAGGACAACAGAGCATGCTCCAGAAACTTGAAGCCCCTTACCCCTGCTTCTCCTCATCTCCCAGGGATGATTCCCCCACCCCTCAGCCCCCATCATTGCTGCATTCTGCCACCGGTGGGTGTCTAGGCACTGGGTAGAGTTGGGGGCATGCACCCTATGGGTCTCTGGGAGGGGCGTGGTGGCTGCAGCCCTTGCCAAGGCTAACAGCTCCACTGTGCATTCATTCCGTGGTTGACTTGGCAGGGGCCAAGCTTCTCGCCCACCCCCATCCAGGTACCTAGCGGGTCCAGGCTGCAGTCCTTTCAGGGGTCCCCTTTTTCATCTGCCGTGGGTTGCAACAGTGGGCCCATTGGAAGGAGAGATCCCTGGATGGCATCTGACACTTCATGTCAGTCTGGCAACTGGTAGGAGCCCAGTGTCGGGGCAGAGTCCTCAGGTGCCTGTGGAGGTCTGCATTTAACTCAGAGGATACATGCCCAATGAAGCACAGCAGTAAATCGTAAGTAGAAAAAAAAAAAACATGACAGGCGGAGAGAGAGAGTGGAAGAAAAGAAAAAGCTTTATATTTTGGTGACTTTAATGACAATTTTTTTCTTGCTTTTTGAACAAGGGGCCTCACATTTTCAGTTTGCACTGGGCCTTGCAAATTCTGTAACCAGCCCTAACAACAGCTAAATATGTTCAGCTCTCGGCATTTTCCCTGGATCATCTCATTTCATCCTCACAACTGTCTCCCATGCTTTTAAACTGATATCCTAGAACTCTGTTTTTCAACTGTTTCAACCATGACTTTGAGTAACAAATGTTTTACATCATGACCCATACATATAAATGAAACAAATGTTTCACTAAATAATGTTGCTATTGCATATCATAAAGTGAAAACATAAAGTTAATATCACATTTGATTTTATGAAAACTTAAATACAATATCAAAAACTCTCCAATAAATAGTATAAACACAAAACTTGGAAGAAAATGTATTTGATAAAGCTTGGCAGCCCAGATCATAAGGGGGCAAGGATACATGTGTAGCTGAAACACTGGTGAGCCTGTTTCTAGACTAGCTTTTCCAAGCTGGGCATGGTGGTTCACACCTGTAATCCTAGCACTCTGAGAGGCTGAGGCGGGAGGATCGCTCGAGGTTAGGAGTTCGAGACCAGCCTGAGCAAGAGGCTGGTCTACTAAAAATAGAAAGAAATTATATGGACAACTAAAAATATATATAGAAAACATTAGCCGGGCGTGGTGGTGCATGCCTGTAGTCCCAGTTACTCGGGACGCTGAGGCAGGAGGATCCCTTGAGCCCAGGAGTTTGAGGTTGCTGTGAGCGAGGCTGATGGCATGGCACTCTAGCCTGGGCAACAGAGTGAGACTCTGTCTCAAAAAAAAAAAATTAAATAAAAATAGACTAGCTTTTTCTTTTAGGCTGATCACAACTAAAACTAATTTCACAATACTTGATTAATGGGTCACTTTCTATTATTTGAAAAACACTATTCTGGAGCAATGCTTTCCTATCGCTAACCCTAATATCATTGAAAATATCGGTTAAGTGCTTCACAGAAAGAGTTTCACAGGCAATAAATGTAGGAAATGCTACATATGCATTACCTTCCTAGAAATCCATGATGTACATTACCATTATTGACTCTGAGAAATCCTGTAGTGGAAAAAAATAGATTTTTTATTCAATTTTTATCGACCATTAGCATGTAATCTTTTTTATTTTTATTTCAGGATATTATGAGGGTACAAACATTTTGGTTACATTCTATGTCTTTGCCTCACTCAAGCGAGGATTAGAGGCTTGCCCTTCCCCTCTACAGTGCTCACCATGTCCATTAGTTGTGAGTTTACCGCCCCCCCCAACCCCTTAATCCCTGGAGAATATTACTACCATGTGAGCGCCATAGTGTTGATCAGTTAGTGCCAATTTGATGGCGAGTACATGTGGAGCCTATTCTTCCGTTCTTGTGATACCTCACTTCGGATAATGGGCTCAAGCTCAATCCAGGAAAATATAACAGGTGCTAGATCATTGTCGTTTCTTATAGTTGAGTAATATTCCATTGTATACATATGCCAAATTTTAATAATCCACTCATGAATTGACGGGCACTTGGGTTGTTTCCACATCCTTGCAATAGTGAATTGTGCTGCCATAAACATTCGGGTGCAGATGTCTTTATTATAGAATGTCTTTTGCTCTTTTGGGTAGATGTTATTGCTGGATCGAATATTTCTATTTTTAGCTCTTTGAGGTATCTCTAAATTCTTTTCCACATAGGTTGCACTAATTTGCAGTCCCACCAGCAGTGTAAGAGTGTTCCTGTCTCTCCACATCCTCGCCAGCATTTGTTGTTTTGGGATTTTTTTGATAGAGGCCAATCTCACTGGGGTTAGGTGATATCTCATTGTGGTTTTGACTTGCATTTCTCTAATGATTAGAGATAGTGAGAATTTTTTATATGTTTGCTGGCCATTATTGTGTCTTCTTTTGAAAAGTTTCTGTTCATGTCCTTTGCCCATTTATTGATGGGGTTGTTTGATTTTTTCTTGTTGATTTTTTTGAGTTCTAGATAGATTCTTGTTATCAGCCCTTCATCCAATGTGTAGAGAGCAAATATTTTCTCCCATTCTGTAGGCTGTCTATTCGCTCTAATGATAGTTTGCTTGGCTGTGCAAAAGCTTTTTAATTTGATCAGATCCCATTTATTTATTTTTGTTGCTGCTTTGGGGGTCTTCTTTAAAAATTCTTTGCCTAGGCCGATGTCTGAAAGGGTCTTCCCTACATCTTCTTCTAGAATTCTTAAGGTTTCATGCCTTAGGTTTAAGTCTGTTATCCATCATGAATTGATTTTTGTAAGAGGTGAGAGGTGGGAATCCAGTTTCAATCTTCTGCATGTAGCTCTCCAGTTTTCCCAGCACCATTTATTGAAAAGAGATTCTTTTCCCCAGTGTATATTTTTGTGTGCTTTGTCAAAGATTAGATTACCATATGCGGATGATTTCATCTCTGGATTCTCAGTCCTGTTCTGAAGGTCTATGTCTATAGCATATAATCTTTACTATGTAGTTATTGAGTCAAAGAAAAAATAAAAACACAATATGTGAATATTTAAAATGAGTGAAAACAACAACACTGTATCTTGGATTTTATAGAATGGGGTCAAAATTACCCTCAGATGTAAATTCATATCTTTAACAGACATTTCATTTTAAAAACAAATTTTAAAACATTAATTAAAGATTCAATTCAAGAAGTTTATCAGAAGATAAGAAAACAACCCTAGGGAAATCAGGATAGAAATAATAGAAAATCATAAATAATTTAATGAAAAGCAATGGAAATGGAATTATTCTTTTTTTTTTTTTTTTTTTTTTTTTTTTTTGAGACAGAGTCTCACTCTGTTGCCCAGGCTAGAGTGAGTGCCCTGGCGTTAGCCTAGCTCTCAGCAACCTCAAACTCCTGAGCTCAAGCGATCCTCCTGTCTCAGCCTCCCGAGTAGCTGGGACTACAGGCATGCACCACCATGCCCGGCTAATTTTTTATATATATATTTTTAGCTGTCCATATAATTTCTTTCTATTTTTAGTAGAGATGGGGTCTCGCTCTTGCTCAGGCTGGTCTCGAACTCCTGAGCTCAAACGATCCGCCCACCTCGGCCTCCCAGAGTGCTAGGATTACAGGCGTGAGCCACCGCGCCCGGCCAAGGAAATGGAATTATTCTTAAAGGATAGACAGAACTTTGCCAAATATGATTTTTAAAATGAGAGAAAATAGAAATAATCAAAGTATAATGGATAAAAGAGAATAACAGATGTGTGGGTTTGAAAATCTTGATGACATAAAGAATTTTTCGGGAAATATAAAGGAAGAGAAAACCCAAACAGACCAATAACAATAAGGAAAGAAAAGTGTTTGCAAGAAACTACCCTCAAAGGAAGGATGGAAGACTAAATATTCTTACCAGTGAGTCCTTTCAAACTTTCAGTGAGCTAATTTCTAATGCTCCATAAACTGCACCAGGAAGAAAAAAAACAAAACAGAAACCTCCTCAGTTTGTCTTATGTAACTAAAATAAATTTGACACTAAACCTGACAAGTACAGTTAAAATTCTATAGACATTGGCTGGGTGAGGTGGCTCATGCCTATAATCCTAGCACTCTGGGAGGCCGAGGCAGGAGGATTGCTTGAGGTCAGGAGTTTGAGACCAGCCTGAGCAAAAGTGAGACCCAGTCTCTACTAAAAATAGAAAAAAATTAGCCAGGCATGTTGGCATGTACCTGTAGTCCCAGCTACACAGGAGGCTGAGACAGGAGGATTGCTTGAGCCCAAGAGTTTGAGGTTGCTGTGAGCTAGGCTGATGCCACTGCACTCTAGCCTGGGCAACAGAGAGAGACTCTGTCTCAATTAAAAAAAAAACATTCTATAGACATAGACTTTTAGCACTTATTTTTTAAAAAGCTAAAATGCATAAATAACATAAAATCAAATGTGACAGAATATTGAAATTTAATAAGCTACCACAATTAATAAGCTACCACATCCACATCTAATTGGAGTTTGTTCCAAGTCTGCAAGATTTAATTTACAGTAGGAAATCTATAAATAGCGTATGTCACATCAATAAATTAAATAAGAAAACTCATTACTCCTAAGAATGCTTTAAAAGCATTTTAATTAAATTCAAATATAACTTATAATTTAAAATATCAAAACACTTTAAAATTAAGAAAAAAAGGATATTTTCTTGATATCAGAAGTTCTTAACTAAAAGTTCTAGGGCACATGGATAATAAGCTGTGAATTTAGTTCAGGGGGGCTGTGATCCTATGAAATTGTATGCAAAATTGAGTGTGTGTGTCTGTAAGTATTTTCTAGAAATAAAATTCATAAAATTATCATCAGATTATCCAAGGAGTCTACGATCAAAAAAAACACCTAACAACCATCACTTAATAGAATAAATGCTTTTTACCTCGGACCAATTAACTTAATACTTAACCAAAAAAAAAAAGGCAGCATTCTTGTAAACAGGAGAAAAAGGACAGTGATGTTCACTATCCATTGTTAATCTTAACACGACTCTACGAGATCTGACCAAGGCTATATGTAAAACAGATATAAAAACTGTAACTACTGGAAAGAAGGAGACCAATTTATCACTATATTGTGGTATACTTGGAAACTCCAAGAAACCAATAAAATATATTGTTCAAACTAATTGACAAATTATGCAGGGTAGCACATTACAAAGAAAATATACATTTATAAATGAGATAATAGAATGGGAAAACCCCAACATAATAATAATTAAAACTTAAAATAACTAGGAATAAACTTAACATAAATCTAAGAAATTCGATGAAAAATTTCAAAACATTGTTGAGATAGTATCCTAAGGCCAGAAAACCATACTGTTTTCCTAGACAATACTTCTGTAGTATATAGATGTCAACTCTTCCCCAATTAATTCAAAGATCAAAAAACTCCAAATAAAGTCTAATGGGATTTGGTTTTAAATTTTTCAAAAAGATTTTTAAAGAACATCTAACAGAGTAAACAAGAAAAAAATATAAAAACCACAAGGAAAAATAAAAAAAAAACTCTAATTTTAAAAATCTAGTAAAAAAATAGAGAAGAGTAACGACAGTTATTTACCCTTCCATATATCAAAATACATTATGACACTACAATAGTTACAACAGTGTGATACTGATAAGTGACACATTTATTACCAAAAATATATAACTAATCCAAAAACTTCCTGGTATAAAATCCATGATGAAGGTAGAATTACATATCAATAAGGAAAGGCTTGACTCTTTATTGGACAATCTGACAGATTAGCTAGTTATTTTGACATATTAATAATGACAATATTTGTTACAACTTATTGAATACTTACAGTATGCGAGGCACTGTGATAAGTATTTTACATACATTTCTAACTTAACCCTCAAAAATTCTTATCAAGTATATAGTTTCATTCTCATTTTATAGTTGATGAAATTGAGGCCTAAGGAGGTTAAGATATTAGACTAAGTTACACCTCTGGTTAACAGTTAAGCAATGTTTCAGGTCCAGGTTGGCCTGACTTCAACATAAGCCCAAATAAATTTTACATGCATTAAAGACTTTTATTATTTCTTTTAAAATCATAGAGGCCCTTCCATGGAGTAGACACCCTTTTTACTACTCTCCTGTTAAGTATAGCTGAAAACTCTGGATATTATATATTCATTAAAATGAAAGAAAAAGACTGAAATTTCTTCTTCAGAGAGAAGATAGACCAGTTAATGATTTTGGGACCCAAGGAACAGCACCATGGTGAATTCCCTAAGTTTTCTTTTTGCCTTATATATCCAAGCCTTGATACTAGATAGGCTGACAACACAGAAATACAAATGGCTTCAGACAAAGAAAAAAAAAGCGCTTAGAAAAGCTTGCTTTCTCTAGCCAAAGGCCCAGGAGGGGGACAACAAAACAGAAAACTTTTAGATAATAGCTCCTCTATTCTAGGCGAACAGCACAGCAAAACTACAGCTCCACCTCCCACCAGCAAACACTTAGTGAAGAGCCTAGACTCTCACCCTCGCTAGACTATGAAGAGGTACCCTACCACTCCCTACAGGTTGGGGTAGTGTTAGAGGAAGCCTAGTGGAGATTAGGACTTTCACCACCACTTTGACAAAATGTTGGTAGAAATTCGAACATTAAAGGTGCTGCTGGTGAGGGATCAGAAGGAAGTGAGGAGATGTTTTTGGAAACTGAAGAAAAGATGACCCTTGTTATACAGTGGCAGAAAACTTAGCTGAACTGTGTCCTACAGTTGAGTGGAAAGCAGAACTTATAAGTAATGAACTTGTATATTTAGCTGAGGAGATTTCCAAGCAAAGTGTTGAAGTTGCAGCCTGGTTTCTTTTTGCTGCTTATAGCAAAATGTGAGAAGAAAGAGATGCATTGCAGAAAGAACGGTTAAGCCAAAAGGAACCAGCACTTAATGATTTGGGAAATTCGTGGCCTATTCAGATAGCAAAAGATGCTAAAAATTAAGAGATTTTACTGTCGGGAGAGCATGCTCTCGGGAGAGGGTCAAGAGTATGGGTGGACAACTTTTTTGTTAGTACTAAAGAGATTAGGGGTGTTACTCATAGATTGCCTCAACCATCTCAGCAGAAGCCAGGAATAGAGATGGGATTATCCAAAAAGGATCTGTGGTGGATCCTCTTTTCTAATGGCCTAAATCCCCATAACATACACAGCAGATCCACAAGGTTTTTGAAAATATTACTGAAGCAGAAACACTGCCAGCTTTAACTGAAAGGGACAGAACAAAATGGAAAAAGGCCATTGAAACTTCTAGAAGATAACATAAGAAAAATATCTTCAGAATTTAGGAGTTGGTGAAGAGTTCTTAGACATGACACCAAGAGCATGATCCATAAAAGAAAAAAATGGATAAGTTGGACTTCAAAATTAAAAACTTTTGCTCTGTGAAAGACCTTGTTAAAAAGGTGAAGAGGCGAGATACAGACTGGAAGGAAATATTTGCATACCACATATTTGACAAAGGACTCATATAGACTTATAGAATATATAAAGAGCTCTCAAAAAGATCTTTTTTTCTTGGAGAAAAGGCATACAAAATTTATTAATGTATTAATGTGTACACAACAGAATCACAGAGTAATTACCTCCCTCCCAATGGAGTACAGCAGCTCATACTATTTTGAGTTCACAAAAAAAAAAAATGTGGGCTCAGAACATGGCCAAAACCAGGTAATGGTGGTAAATCAGGTTATAGTGGCAAGACAGGTTATGAGAGGGAGAGAAGAGGAGACTTTGCTAGCAAAGGTGGTCTTTTATGTAGATGAAACCTCACAGGTAGCAGCCCTCAGAGAGAATAGATGGTGAATGATTCTTTCAGACCTTTAAAGGTGTCAGACACTCAGTTAATTTTTCCTAGATCTGGACAAGGGAAGGCCTGGCTGCATCAATTCAGGTTCTCTACACATAAAAATTTTCTCCACAAAAGACAGGTTTTTCAGGGCTACTTCTGTTTGCTGGCTCTCAGGCAGCTGTATCAAAATATGTCAAAAAATATATTTTGGGGTAACATATTTTTATTTCCTTCACTTACATTTGAGCTTCAGTGTGCCTGAGTGTGAGGTGGGCTTTGAGAATTAATAATAGTTTATATTTTATCACTTAATTCTATTAAAGATTTTCAACTTCTGTTAAGTACTGCAAAGAAGAAAATGTTGACATTTTCTGGATGAACATTCAGCAGTTAGTGAAGTTTAAAGTTATTTACTCATATAAAGTAAAATTTAAAGTTAAGTACATCGAAAATCGATGTTAAGAAAATAATTTATTTTTTTGTTGGAAGGTTTTCTATTACTGCTTCAATCTCATTGCTTGTTATTGGTTTGTTTAGGAGTTCTATTTCTCCTTGATTGAGACTTGGGAGGCTGTGTGTTTCCGGAAATTTGTCCATTTCCTCTGTTTTCAAGTTTTTGTGCATAGAGATTTTCATAGTAGTCACAGATGACATTTTATATTTCTGTGGTATCAGTTGTAATATCTCCTTTTATTTTTTATAAAAAGTTTTAAATGATTTTTTTGAAATTTTATTTTATTTTTTTACTTTTTCATTTCAAAAAAAAAAATAGGAGGTATAAGTGATTTTTTTTACACGGATAAATTGTATCATGCTGAAATCAGGGCTTTCAGTGTACCCATCACCAGAATAGTGTACATTGCACTCCATAGGTAGATTTTTATCCCTCACTCCCCTCCCACTCTCCCCCCCTTCTTAGTTTCCAATGTCCATTACTGCTCTTTATGATCACATATATCCTTCATTTAGCTCCCACATATAAGTGAGAATATGTGGTATCTGTTTTTCCATTCCTAAAATACTTTACTTAGGATAATGGTCTCCAGTTCCATCCAAGTTGCTGTGAAAGACATTATTTCATTCCTTTTTATGGCTGAGTAGTATTCCATGGCATATATTAATATATACCATATTTTCTTTATCCACTCATCATCAGTTGATAGGCAGTTAAGTTGATTCCATATCATTGCTATTGTGAATTGTGTTGCCATAAACATTCAAGTGCAGGTGTCTTTTTTATAAAATGACTTATTTTCCTTTGGGTAGATCCCCAGCATTGGGCTACTGTGATGCTTTGGGTGTGTTGAGATAGCCTGTTTTTTCATGTTGCCAGAGTTTTTATGCGGGTTCCTCCTTATCTGAGGCTTCTTCTCTCAGTGCAAAACAGATAGCATATATGGTATCCCTGTTCTCTCCTGCTGAGACCTCTATTGCTTGGTAAAGATAGGGTGGGTCCCTAGATGGTGTGCTTGGGTCCTACTCCAGAAGCTTGACCAGGCAGGAGGTGGGGTGCACTGTGAGCCTTTAATGATGCTGCTCTGCTGCATCTCCCCTATTCCCCTGTGGTTGTCATCAGGCTGCTGTGGCAGGGCCAGACCCTGGTGCCAAGTATATATGTGAGGTGGAGCTGGCCAGCAGGATTAAGCATGCACACAGGATGGTGGTCTGCTGGGTGTGGTGCACACATGTGCAGGCCTGGGCACTGAGGGTCGGGTGTGGTGCACACAGGGCAATGTAGCAGGTGCATAGGGCATAGTGGCCCTGTGGGATGGTGCAGATCCTGTTGTGGAGCAGGCCAGCAGGTCACAGCTCACACATGGGGCAGGGCAGGACTCTGGGACAGAGGTGACCTGCAGGGCAGAGTGCCTACATGGGATGGACCAGGTCCATGGGGCAACGTATTCACACAAGCTGGCCAGGGTGGCTGTGGGTGGGGCAGGGCAGGATGGCACTGGTCCATAGCATGCAGTTACCCAGATGCAAAGGCCACAGCTGCATTGGTTTTTGTCCCTCTCAAGGCCGCTCAGGTGATGGCTGCAGCATTGGTCCAGCTGCCCCAACACCAGGCAGTGGGCACAGAGAGTTATGGGTGCATGCTCTGCCCAGAACCCATGGGAATTGCAGTTGAGCAGAATCCCCCAGGCCACAGCAGTGGGCTCCAGGCCTGTGGTCTCTTGCTCTGCCCAAGGCGCTCAGCATCATCAGTGGCGGGTATGCATGTCATCTGTCCACGGGGCTCATGTGAGCACCAGGATTTCCCACTCCCTCCCCACCTGGCAGGGTTAAGGGGGAGGCAGCAGTCACAGACCTGTCTCCTGAGCAAAAGTAGCACACTAGGGTTGGGATATTACAATGGCGCTAGCCACAGCACTCAAGGCTCACAAGGCAGCCATCCCTTCTGTCCTAGCAATACAGCTGCACAGCCTCCAGTCGGGTCTCTGTATCAGTCTGGAGGCTAGCTGTGGTGGAGGGGCCCTCCTGCCACTCTAGTTGCAGTGTCCTCAGGGCTAGCATGGAGCCCAGGATTCTCTCCTCTGTCCCTTTCACACATGTGGGCACCTTTCCTAATTACTTCTGGTCCTGCTGAGCAGCTGGTCCCACTTCCATCTTCTTCACTTCACTCCTGTCTCCTCTCTGTGGATTCCCTGAGCTCTTGCTCAGTCAATGGATCCAAAGATGAATATCTATTCACCACTTTCAGTCCTCTCCTCAAGAGCGGCATTATGCAGACTGTTTCTAGCCCACCACCTTGGTCCCCCTAAAAAAGGAAAAAAATCTTATTTGAAATGGGCAGAAGACATGAAGGGACATTTCATCCAAGAGTATATAGAGACGGTAGACAGGCACATGAAAAGATTTTCAACACTAGCCATTCAGGAAATGCAAATTAAGGCCATGACAAGATACCACTACATACCAATTAGAACATCTAGAATAAAAATAGTAAAGCTGTAAAATGCTAGGAAGGATGTAAAGAAACTGGATCTCTCACACATTGCTGATGAGAATGTAAAATGATACAGCCACTCTGGAAAACAGTTTGGCAGTTTCTTCAAAAAATAAGCAAACAAACAAAAAAATCTTAAACATGCAATTACAGCGTAATCCAGCAATTGCTCTTCTGAGCATTTATCCTAGAGACATGGAAATTTATATTCACACAAAAATCTATACACAAACGTTTACAGCAGTTTTACTCATAAAACAAAAAACTGGAAATGACAAAAATATCCTTCAGCAGTAAGTGGTTAAACAAACTAGTATATCTATATCATGGAATACTACTTAGCAATAAAAAGGAACACTATTGATATATGTAACAACTTGGATGAACTCCAGAGCATTATGCTGAGTGGGAAAAAAGCCAATCTGAAAAAGTCTCATACTGTATGATTTTATTTATATAACATTCTCAAAGTGACAGAATTGCAAAGTAACAGATATAGTGGTTGCCAGGGTTTGGGGATGGTGATGTAACTATAAAAGGGTAGGGAGGAAGGAGATCTTTCTGATGATGGGACAAGTTCTGTATCTTGATTATGATGGTAGTTACACAAATCTACACATATGATAAAATGATGCAGATTCATACACATATGTCTTGTACCAATGCTGATTTCCTCGTTTTAACATTGTACTATAGGTATGTAAAATGTAATTTTGTGGAAAACTGTGTGAAGGGTTCATAAGACTTCTCTGAACCATCTTTGCAGCTTCTTTTGAACTTGGAATTAAGTCTAAATTTATTTAAAGTTTCCAAAAAAAAGAAAAAAAGCATAGAAACCAATCAATAAGCAAACTGTGGTATATCTGTACAATGGAATACTACTCAGTAATAAAATGGAATGAACCAATGCACACAGCATGCATGAATCTCAAAAACATCATACTGGATGAAATAAGCTTTACACAGGGGAATACATGTCATTTGATTTCATGTAAATGAAGTCTAGAACAGAAAAAACTAATCTATGGTGAAAGAAATCAGAAGAGTAGCTTTGGAGATTGGGGATTAACTGGGAAAAGACATGAAGGAGTTTTCTGGAGTTATGATAACATTTTGTATCTTGATACCTGTTAGGGTTTTATAGAGGTATGGAGCAAAGATTCAATAAATGAAACTGGGATAATATGTTATTCTTATATAAAGGTAGAAGTAGATCCTGATGCAAAAATTGATTCCCAATGGATTAAACTCCTAAATATGAAATGTAATCTTTTAACTTTTAGAAGAAAGCACAGGAAAATATATTTATAACTTTGAGGGAAGGAAGGCACTCTTGATAATGACATAAAAAGGAGAAACAAGAAAGAAAAAAATTATAAAAGTCACCATAAACACAGTAAAAATAAAAGCTCCAGTTTGGTAGGAGATATGTGCAGCCCACATATCTAACAGAGGATTAGTATCCAGAATATATTAATATTTAAAGAACTCCTAAACCAACCACCTAGTCAAGTATAAAAATGGGCATAGGATATAAATAGAGAATTTAAAGAGAAAGAAGCTCAAATGCCCAAAACACATATAAGAAGATTCTCTAAGACAATAATAGTATTGAGGACAATGAAAATTAAAAGAATGAGGAGAAAGAATTTCACACTCTAGGAAAAAAATGATTGATAACACCAAAGGTTATTAGAATGTAAGGATGTTGGGGAAGGAAGAACAGAGTACTGGTGGTAGGGTAAATTAGACCAATCACTTTAAAAAAACAATCTCACATTGCCTGTTAAAACTGAAAATTCTCATGCCCCATCACCCAATAATTCTACTTCTAAACGTCTATCTTAGAGAAACTATCACATGTGTTCATGAAGAGACAGAACCGAGAATGTTCATTGCACCAGCGTTTGAAATAGCAAAAAATGAAAACCATCTGTTAGCAGCATTTGACACAATCATTCACTCCCTCTTTCTAAACATTTCCCCCATTTGATTTCCAGGTAGCCCATCCCCTGACCTTCCTCTTACCTCACTAGCTGCTCTTTTTCATTGCTGGATTGTCCTCCTCTTCCTGGTCTCTACAGTTGGGAGTGTCCTTGTACTCATTCTACATCTGTTTCCTAGTTGATCTTATGGATAACCTTGGCTTTAAATACCATCACTAGCGTGATGGTTAATATTAGGTATCACCTTGACTGGATCGAGTGGTGCCTAGATGGCTGATGAGGCATTGTTTCTGGATGTGTTTATAAGGATGTTTCCAAAGAGATTGATATGTGAGTCAGTGGACTGGGAGATGAAGTCCCCAATGTGGGTTGATACCATCCAATCGGCTGCTGCTACAGCTAAAACAAAACAGGTGGAAGATGGGGGATATTCAGCTTGCTGAATTTCCCCTCTCTTTCTCTCTCTCTCTCTCCCACCCCCACTCCCTCCTGAGCTGGACACTTTTTCTCCTCCTGCTCTTAGACATCAGATTCCAAGTTCTTTGGCCTTTGGACTCTGGGGCTTGCACAAGGCCTCTCAAGAGCTCTCAGGCCTTCAGCCCCAGACTAAGGGCTGGACTGTTGCCTTTCCTAGCTTTGAGAGTTTTGGACTTGGACAAAGCCATGCTACTGGCTTTTCTCATTCCCAAGCTTGCAGACAGCTTATCATGGAATTTCGCCTTTGTAACCGTGTAAGTCAATTCTCCCTAATAAACTCCATTTCATATATATCCTATTGGTTCTGTGCCTCTGGAGAACCCTGACTACTACAACCAGTCACCAGCCTGGACTGCTTCCCTGACCTTGACTTGGATATCCAACTGCCTATTTGACATGATCACCCAGATAATTGTTAAGATTTCTTCCAGCTTAAAGCTCTGTGATTCCCCCTGTTATATTAACCAGTCCTCGGACTTCAGCCTGACATTGCAGGATTGCCCAGGTGCCTAAGCAGGCAGGGTGGACACCCATCCACCTGCCCTTGGCACTTCCTTCATTCCTAGACTTGCCACCTAATTGATGGCTTCCAACTTTAGACACTGCAACACTTTGCCTGAGATCTTCTCCTGACCAGAAGAACTCACTCAGCCTAGGTTGGGCAGGCTGGAACTGCCACAGAGTTAATATCTTCTAGAGCAGCCCTCAACCAATTACTGGTGAGAATTAATTGGTCTATAAATACCCCAGCTCTCTGTCCCTCAGTCAAGATAACTCTGAGGTGTGTGCTCTGTCTCCCAAAATCCTCCAGAAGGATTGAACTCTAGTTGTCCACAGTGGTAGCTGGCTTGATAATGGACCTTTATTGGTTTCTTTCACTGCTCTATCTCAGCTCCCCCCTCCCCTACCAGTATTTCTGGGATCATCTGTCAGATAATCTACTTGCATTCAAATCCCTGTTTCAGAGTTTGTTTCTTGGGAGCCCAAACCAAGACACTAGCCAGTATTCATTTCCTCCACTTTCTTCCTCCATACCCACATCTTGTTTTGGTTTAGCTATCCACCCTGCAAAAAATTATATTCATATCCCTAGCTCTAGAAATAGAGGCAAGCCAACCACAATAATTTCAGTTCTCTTCCCAGTGATGGGGTAGGATTTGATACAATTCTAGCCAATGAGACCTGAAAGGAGAATTCTAGGAAATAGTTCCTTGCTCCATAAAAGAGACACAAAAACAGAGATGTTCCTGTTCCTCCACTGGAAATGGACATGTCTCACCATGATGCCCAGAACTGCAGCCACTAACATGTGACCAGGGGAGCCAGCCTAGAGGGAAAAGTGACTCATCTAATATGCAAAGTAGAGGGGTGGCAAGATCCTGCCTCCTTGATGACATATTTGAGCTGATGTAGTCCACTGAACTTCTGGACTTCTTACATGAGATAACAGAACTTGTAGCATTTAGAACAATTTCAGTGGCACTAGTCTGTTACTTGCAGTTAAAGATATACTATCTGATATACCTTCCCAAAGATTTCAGGAACCAAAGCAAAATGTTTTGTTTTGAAACCCTGCCATTTGAGAAATCAAATCCAGCATAAATTTTAGCACATGTCTAATAATAGGTTTAATAAATTATGGCACATCCAATGAAAACCCTCTTTTGGGAAAAAACATTTAATGACACAGAAAATTATGTCAGTGTATTTTTAAGTGAAAAATCAGGTATGGTATAAATGCATTGAAAAAATATTAAAGTTAATACCCAGAATTGATAAAATTTGCTTTACTTTTTTTTTTTTTGCATCTTCCAAGATTCTCTTAACACATTGCCTTTATACTTGTAAAAAATTGTATTGGAGAAAATAACCTACACTCATTCAAGTTTTCCTTCTCTCTCCTCCCTCTCAGAGAAAGGACCAAGTGTCCAGCAGCAAATGACACATGTAGCAGGAGAAAGTGGCCAGGACTCTGCAGTGAACAAAGTTTCAAAAGGTCAGCTTCGTGAGTTATTTAGGGCAGAATTGTAGAGATAACCATTTATTTTGCTCTTCAAGGGTTATGGGCAATATAAGAAGGCTTCTGACAGCCTGATGGACATATCTATATTTGTTTTCCTGCCCTAGACACTCACCCTTGTGAATGCTGTACAAGCTTGTCTAGCTTCAAGAGAGGTTGCAGGAGTTGAAGAATCATATATGAGCTAACCTGCTAGAAAGGAAGGAGGGATTCTTTGCAGGAAGGATGAAAAAAATCCAAAAGGGAAGCCAGAATCAGAAAGCAGAGAGAAATTAAAACCAGGGTTGTGAGGGTGGTGAATGGATAAAAATAGCTCAGGGTTAAAAAGAGGGAGGAGAAACAGCACCAAGAAGCCTGATCACTGGCCACCTTTCTGTGGGTGGTAAGGCTGGACATCTGAAGTTGCCAGCAGTTCACACCACAGCTAGTGCAGTGGTCCCTGCTGGATAGAGAGGAGAGGGCACAGGCCAGTCCCATATAGCTGATTCAGAAGTATGTAGTATTCCTTGGGTGTGTTGCCAAAACACATGGAAAGCCTTCTGAGAACACAGTGCCACCTTTGCACATATGGGGATTCAAGTCAGACTCACTGAAACCATCAGAACAAACTCAAACCACCTCTTGAGAGCGAGCGTGACAGAGTAGACAGTGCACTGTGTTGTGCTTCAGAAGAGCTAGCTTCAAACCTTAGATCTGGTACATAATAGCTATGTAACTTTTGAAACACATTAAACATCTCTAAACCTCAGTAGTTTCCTCATCAATACAATTATTATTATTATTATGACTATGCAGCTCCTTCATAAGGTTATTATAAGAATCTGGTAAAGGAATAAATGTGAAAGTACTTTCTAAAATCTATTGAAGTGTCCACAATGTAAGGTATTGTTAATGATTTGGAAGTTCTAATCAGGAAAATTAAAAAATGGAGCACTAAGGACTGTAAATATGCTAAGGGCAATTTTTAAACCATGCTCACTTAAGAAAAAACTCCAATTGCTTCTCTGCCTTTTGGCTAAGATCAAGTATAGTATCTGTTCTTATCAGTTTAAATAAGAATCACAGAAGAATAGATATACCCCTTGAAGTAGATGATGCTGGCAGAGAGAAAGCTGAATCCTATTGGGTTGCCATCTTTCACATCAGTGAGAATAATTTCCAAATATTAAAGAGTCAGACTAATATGATTGGGAAAGAATCAAAGCCCAAGTAGTTTGTGAGAACTATATGAGACCTCTTCCTTGCTACTCCATGCTTAGCAAAATATTTCTGAGTCCCTGAAGAAACTTAGACATTTGATCCCAGGATTCATGTCAGGAGAGCATAGAATAATCATGTTTGTGTCAGTTGGGCCCTCCAGGAAGCAGATACTGAGATGCAGTTAAGAGTGCAAGAGGTTTATTGGTAGGAGATGTTAGCAAAAGATAAATGGGAAGGAAGCAGTTTGGGGTAGGGAGAGCTTCAAGTCCCATGCAGATATGACAAAGCCTCAGCCAACCCAACAGGGAGTCTGGAGCAAAGATTCTTCATTAAAGGAATCCCATGTTGGGCAGAAATGGCCAGAACTTAGTACCTCCACTATGCTCAGTCATTGACTGGGGGGTATCCAGGAAGAATCTGGCCTCAGCTCAAAAGCTAAAGTGGATCCTGAAGTGCTCACAGTTGGAGCTAACTTCACTCCTTGTGTTTGATCCACACATTCCTTCTAGAAAGGCAATCAGATCAGTGTACTTCTGTGATTGCCACAATGTTGAATAACAGAGGTTCCAGGAGACTGGGATGCTCAGATATATTGCAGACTTTTTTTTTTTTTTAGAGACAGGGTCTCATTCTGTCGCCCAGGCTGAGTGATCATAGTTCACTGCAACTTTGAACTTTTGAGCTCAAGCAAGCCTCCTGCCTCAGTCTCCTGAGTAGCTGGAACTACACCTGCATGCCACCACACCCAGCTGATTTTTTCTTTTTCTTTTTTTTTCTTTACTTTTTTTAATTTCAAAATATTACAGAGGTACAAATGTTTTTGGTTACATGTATCAATTTTGTTATGCTTGAGTCAGGGTGATAAGTGTGCCCATCACTCAAGTAGTGTTCCTTGTACCCATTAGGTAGGTTTTCACCCATTCCTTCCTCCCCCCTAGGCCCTGCTTGATTTCCACAGAGTTTTATTTCCCTCGGTACACAAGTGTGCTCATTGGTTAGTTTCAATTTAATAGCAAGTACATGTGGTGTTTATTTCTCCATTCTTTAGATACTTCCCTTAGGATAATGGTCTCCAGTTCCATCCAAATTGTTGCAAAAGATATCAATTCATTCTTCTTCATTGCTGTGTAGTATTCCATAGTATATATGTACCACATTTTGTTGATCCACTCATGTATTGATGGGCACTTGGGTTGATTCCACATCTTTGCAATTGTGAATTGTGCTACAATAAACATTGAAGTGCAGGTGTCTTTTTGATAAAATGACTTCTTTTCCCTTGGGCAAATATCCAGTAGTGGGATTGCTGGATCAAATGGTAGGTCTACTTTTAGTTCTTTGAGGAATCTCCATACTGTTTTCCATAGAGATTGTACTAATTTGCAGTCCCACCAACAGTGTATAAGCGTTCCTTTCTCTCTGCATCCATGCCACCATCTGTTGCCTTTGGACTTTTTAATAAAAGTCATTCTAACTGGAGTAAGGTGATATCTCATTAGTTTTAATTTTCACTTCTCTGATGATTAGTGATGTTGAGCATTTTTTCACATGTTTATCGGCCATGTGCCTGTTTTCTTTTGAAAAGCTTCTATTCATTTCTTTTGCCCACTTTTTAATGGGGTTGTTGGTTTTATCATGCTGAATTCTTTATTTGTAGATTTTGGCTATTAGCCCTTTATCAGATGTATAGCTTGTGAACATTTTCTCCCATTCTGTAGGTTGTCTATTTGCTCTGTTGATTATTTCCTTAGCTGTGCAGAAGATTTTTAATTTCATCAAGTCTCATTTATTTATTTTTGTTGTTGCTGTGATTGCCATTTGGGTCTTCTTCATAAATTCTTTGCCTGGGCCACTATCTAGAAGAGTTTTTCCAACATTTTCTTCTAGAATTCTTATGGTTTCATGCCTTACATTTAAGTCTTTTATCCATCTTGAATTACTTTTTGTGAGTGGCGAAAGATATGGATCTTGTTTCAGTCTTCTGCATGTGGCTACCCAATTTTCCCAGCACCACTTATTGAATAGGGCTTCTTTTCCCCAGTGTATATTGGTGTCTGTTTTGTCAAAGATCGGTTGGCTGTATATGGATGGTTTTATATTTGGGTTCTCTGTTCTGTTCCATTGGTCTATGTTTCTATTTTTGTGCCAATACCATGCTGTTTTGGTTACTATAGCCTTGTAGTATAGTTCAAAGTCTGGTAATGCGATGCCTCCAGATTTGTTCTTTTTGCTTAAGATTGCTTTGGTTATTTGGGCTCTTTTCTGGTTCCAAAGCAAGCTACAATTATTTTTTCTATATCTGTGAACTATGATATTGGTATTTTGATGGGAATTGCATTGAAACTGTAAATCCCTTTGGGTAGTATGGACATTTTAACAATGTTGATTCTGCTGATCCATGAGAATGAGATGTTTTTCCATTTATTTGTGCCATCTGCAATTTCTTTCCTCACTGTTTCATAGTTCTCTTTGTAGAGATATTTTGCCTCTTTGGTTAAGTATATTCCTAGGTATTTTATTTTCTTTGTGGCTATTGTGAATGGTATTGAGTCTTTAATTTGACTGTCAGCTTGACTGTTATTCGTATATAGAAATGCTACTGATTTGTATACAGTGATTTTGTAACCAGAGACTTTGTTGAATTTATTTATGAATTCCAGGAGTTTCTTGGTGAAGTCTTTGGGGTTTTCTAGATATAAGATCATATCATCAGCAAAAAGCAATAGTTTGACTTCTTTCCCGATTTGGATACCCTTTATTTCCTTCTCTTGCCTAATTGGTCTGGCTAGGACTTCTAGCACTATGTTGAATAGAAGTGGTGACAGTGGGCATCCTTGCCTTGTGGCGTGAGCCACCACACCCAGCAGGTAAATTTTTAAAGATGGTCTCTAGAAAGTCTAGACTGGACTATTAAACGGACTGCTTGTGAGCTCTTACAGCAGGCATTGGAGATCACTAGGGGATCAGGAGGAGCTCACCAAGAAAATGCTGTGATGGACCATCTCATTTCCTGTTTTTAGCATTACCAGTGTGGCACACTACGAAAATGCAGACAATACAGTATAACTGGATTCCAGTAAGACATTTATCAAAATCATTATCATCAAGATGAAAATATGGGAGCTAGGTGATAGTTTAGTAAATTCTGATATTCTTAAGCAACCATATTTATGGAACTCAATTAATAAGACCTACATTAGCAGCTAATGTTTTAAATTCAAAGGTCTGGGATTGTTGTCTTCTTCCGACACTAGCTCCTTTTCTTCATTTGCAGCTTCAGTCAATAGTACTACATTTTCCTAGATATCCATATTTGAATTCCCTGAGTTTCCGTGAATTCTTGCTTGTCCCTTATTCCCTTTATAGACTCAGTTTCCAAATCAGGCAGATGAGACTTCTTACTGCTGCTCACATTCATCCCTTCACTTTTATTCCCACTGCCAGGTCCCTGGCCCTGGACGCTATTCCTTCAAATTGATCATGGTCTGCCAGGTGTTCTTCACACATCAATCCATCCTACACACTATCCACATTGGCCTTCCCTGCCTCTCCTAACCATCGGCCTGCTAGCCAAGGCCCCCACGATGGGGCCCTCCATATAATGCCCTCCTCCCACCACTTGCCTGCATGTTCCACCCCTGGGATCAGACAAAGCAGAGTACTGCCCTCATTGTGCCTTCCTAGCTGTTGGCTCCTTTGCAGATTTCCTCAATGCTGAGCCATAATTTTTTTTAATCTTCTAATGTTTCTGAAATTAGGAAGCACTTTATAATCAAGGTCAGAAGAAAACTATCAACCTCAGGACTGAAGAAGAAATTATACAAGGGTTCTTACTGCCTTTGACTATAAAAATTTTGTAATGGGTGGAAGGGATCAATTCATCTAATTGTTGTTACTGCTGTATGTTAACTTTGTATCCTAAGTTTTTATTTAAAATGAAGCAGCATATGCTAGAAACTACTCTGGATGCTTGAGGCAAAAACAGACATGAATCCCTGTCCTGGTAGAATACACATCATGAAGAACTGTTGCCAAGTTCTGAAAAATCTATCTGTCACAGGGTCTGGTTGACTTTTAAGAAAAACTCTTTAAATTCTTAGTGACAAATAACTCAATTAGGGAAAAAAATGAAACTATGGTTCCAATCAAATAGGACATGCAGATGAAACCTATTGTGATTTGTGTGGCAGAAAAACATTTGGAGACAACAACCTGTGGTTTTGTTACCCTTATATTTTCTTCTTTCTGCCCCTGTCCACCACCACCGCCACCAATTCAAGAGAGAGTTGACCCTTTTTCTCACTTCTTCAGGGGAAGGACATGGCAAGTCAGAAAATAGATATGGCCTAAGAGAGAAGGGATCAGGGGAATGGCACTTAGGTACATTTAAAGGCATGGCAGGGCAAAGGATGTGTCCCAAATGGAGCTTGAAGGGATTGAGGAGCAACTGGAACTGAACATGACAAGCCACAAGGAAGGGGCACAGTAGGGTCTCCTTTCTGAGTACCTTTGTGCAGCAAGGACTCAGATATCAAACAGCCCCACCCAGTGGCTGCACGTTGAGTAAATCCCTCAGAACCTCAAGAAAAATCCAGAAGAGAATGGAGGAACTCAAGAAAGAGCCATACTAATATTGCCCACAAATCCAAAATAGAAGACTTAAAATGGAAATTAAGTTATAAAATGTAACGTTATGTCTTACACATCCGAACTTACAGACTGAAAATCTTACCTGCTATATTTAGTTAAAGGTGCCAAAGAGGTCAAGAATCACGAGAACATTCTGAAAAGCAGCAAGTCACCTGGAATACTTAAGGAGAAAAGCAATTCAGGAAAATCTTAAGACTGAAAAAAATTCAAAATGTGATCATGATTCTAAAAGGGAAAGCAGTCTCTATTAAAAATCATAGGGATAAATTTGTGCTACTTTTAAATGTATACTCAATATAGAGATACAGAGTTTCTTATATTTTTTCCTTAAAAAGATTTTATGTAAATTAATGGTACATCTTACAATTGATGGTATTTTAGAAGTGAGGAAAAATGCTGTTTTTCATCATTTTCAGGATTTTCAGCTGTCAAAATCTTATCCATCAGCAATCAAAATGTTCAACAATAAGTGATTTTTAAAATAAATTGTGTTACATCTACATAATGGAATGCAGTAGTTATAAATGGCCTCATAGAAGAATGTTTAATGACATAAGAAAATGATAATGTTAACTAAGTTAACAAAAAAAGCCCACCAGTGTGGTGTGTCTGTGTATGTGTGTGTGTAATCTACAGATCTGCCTCCAAGGTGTTTCCCAAGCCCTCTGACCTCAAAGGCTGTCCTTTAATCTAATAACCAAGTGGTCCACCTGAGGTCCTATCTCACACAGTTCATATGGGAGGTCTACCAGTGCTAGAGTGATCAATCATTTGAGTTTTCCCAGCAGTGAAGGATTTTCTGGGATGCAAGAAACAAGGACAGTTCTGGACATATTAAGACAGTTGATCACCCCAACCAGTGCCCTACCCAATGTCTCAGATGCTGAGTCAGTCCTCACTGCAGCAAGCCACTGCTGTACTTCCCTGCTGAGCCCACCTGCTTTATCAAAGCCTTAGATAACTTGTAAATGTTTACGGATGATAGAAATTGAAATTAATGAACTCTCAAATCCAAAATATCTCCAAAATTTGAAGCTAAAGCCAAACCCAAGATGCAATTAAACAGGGCAAAATATCAAGATCCTAAGGTGAGGCTTTTTTTTTTTTTTTTTTGAGACAGAGTCAAGCTCACAGCAACCTCAAACTCCTGGGCTTAAGCAATCCTTCTGCCTCAGCCTCCCAAGTAGCTGGGACTACAGGCATGTGCCACCATGCCTGGCTAATTTTTTTTCTATATATATTTTTAGCTGTCCAGATCTTTCTATTTTTAGTAGAGACGGGTTCTCGCTCTTGCTCAGGCTGGTCTCGAACTCTTGACCTCGAGCGATCCTCCCACCTCGGCCTCCCAGAGTGCTGGGATTACAGGCGTGAGCCACCTCGCCCAGCCCTAGAGGCTTTTTTTTTAAATCAATGACATATGCATAGACTAAGGACACCTGATGTAGCAGTTCATATAAAAAATAAGTGAGGACTTTAGTTTGCTGAAAGCTTGTATGAGACAAGACAATGATACGCAGCTGCCCCCAAAAAAGAAAATATAATCTTTAAATATATCATTAAAAATATAACGCCTGAATGAGGAGTGAAATCCCGACTCCATCAACCCCTTAAGATAGGAATCAATGAGTTATGTCCTTGGTTTTCAGAATGCATCAGAATCACCCAGAAAACGTGTTAAAGTACAGATTGCTGAGCTCCACCACAGAGCTTCTCATTCAGTAGGTCTGGGGTGGAGCCCAAGAATTTGCATTTCTGATGAGTTCCCAGATGAAACTGGTCCTCAGACCACACTTTGAGAACCACTGAGTTAGAACGTTTTCAGAGGGAACACCATACAATGGCAAATGTTCTAGAAGCCATGACAAGAGGAAATATTGAAAGATATATAGATATATCTTAAATAACAGTACTTAGTAACTTCTTAGCCATATTTAAAGGCTTATGTGGCAAAACAAATGGGCTTGTCAGTTGTAATTCTAGAGGCAAAATTAAAGCCAATAATTGAAAACTACAAAGGGGCAAATTTGAGCTCAGCATAAGGACAGACTTTCTGTTAAAACCACTCAAAAATAAAATAGGTTAAGAAAAAATAAGTTATAGATTGATATATAAGGTATAATCCCTTTATAAAAATGATCTATTTTTTAAAAC
Organism: Eulemur rufifrons; assembly: GCF_041146395.1. Taxonomy (NCBI): domain Eukaryota; kingdom Metazoa; phylum Chordata; class Mammalia; order Primates; family Lemuridae; genus Eulemur; species Eulemur rufifrons. Next base: position 105,803,091 of record NC_091012.1, read on the forward strand.
TAGTTGGAATCATAATACATACCAGCAGTTTAGTAGTGGTTATTTCTGGTAATGGTAGTAAGACACATTTTTTTTCTTTTTGTTATCTGTATTATCTATCTCATTTTACTACATGAATATAAATTTTTTATATAATAAAATACTGAGAGCTAAAAAATTAAATGGACTGCCCTTGTAGGATAGGTGGGTGGTTCCCTGTCACCTGAAGTGATCAAGCAGAAGCTAGAGAAAAAGCTTAGTAAATGGCTTAGAGAAGTGTTTCTCAAACTTTAGCATTCATCTGAATTCCCTGGAGACCTTGTTAAAATACATAGTGCTGATCCTAACCCCAGAGTTTCTGATTCAATTGGTCTGAGGTGGGGCCAAAGAATTTGCATTTCTAACAAGTTCCCAATGATGCTGGTGCTGTTGGTTAAGGGGTGGGGGGCCCAATTTGACTAGCTCTGGTGTGGTAGATATGTATTCATGCCCTTGTGTGATCCTCTTCTCTTGTGTGTGGGCCGGACCTAATGACTTGCTTCTAGCAAATAAAGTGAAGTAAAAGTGATGGAATGTCACTACTAAAATTAGGCTATAAAAGACTGTGAGGGACTTGTGCTTGCAGAAAGATGAAATAGAAGTGCTTTTTCCTATTCCTCCTGCTAAGTATAAGTAAAAATGCTGGACATTGCAGTCATCCCTCAGTATCCAAGGGGGATTGGTTCCAGGATTCTCATGGATATTAAAAATCTGCCGATGCTCAAGTCCCTGATAAAAAATGGCATAGCATTTGCATATAACCTATGTCTATCTTCCCATATACTTTAAATCATCTCTAGATTACTTATAATACCTAATACAAGGCCGGGCGCGGTGGCTCACGCCTGTAATCCTAGCACTCTGGGAGGCCGAGGTGGGTGGATCATTTGAGCTCAGGAGTTCGAGACCAGCCTGAGCAAGAGCGAGACCCCACCTCTACTAAAAAATAGAAAGAAATTATATGGACAGCTAAAAATATATATATAAAAAATTAGCCGGGCATGGTGGTGCATGCCTGTAGTCCCAGCTACTCGGGAGGCTGAGACAGGAGGATCGCTTGAGCTCAGGAGTTTGAGGTTGCTGTGAGCTAGGCTGATGCCACGGCACTCACTCTAGCCTGGGCAACAGAGTGAGACTCTGTCTCAAAAAAAAAAAAAAAAAAAAAAAAAAAAAAAAAAAAAAAACCTAATACAATGTAAATGCTATGTAAATAGTTGTTTACTGTATTTTTTTTTGTTTGTATTATTTTTATTGGGTTGTGTCATTATTTTTATAAATATGTTTTTTAAACATATTTATATGTTTTTTAAAAAAATATTTTCAACCCAAGGCTGGTTGAATCCAAGGATGAAGAACCCATGAATATGCAGGGCCAACTGTATATGTTAACCACACATAAGGAGACACTGGAGGTTGGTTAATAGGCACAAACATGTAATTAGATAGAATGAATAAGTTCTAATGTTTCATAGCAGAGTAGGGTGACTATAGTTAACAACAACTCATTGTATATTTCAAAATAGCTAGAAGAGAGGACTTGAAATGTTCCCAACACATTAATATGAGAAATACTCAAGGTGATAAGTACCCTACATATCCTGACTTGATCATTACACATTGTGTGCATGTAACAAAATATTACATATACCCCATAAGTATGTACAAATATTATATATCAATAAAAATATTTTTTTTAAAAGAAGACACTGAAAAGTTAAAGGAAGAAGACAGATGGGCTAGGAACCTTGGAATCTAAGGAATGAAATAGTTCTGAGTTCCCTATTTTCTTTTTGCTTCATGTATCCAAGACTTGGTGCTGGAGAAGCTGGCAACCTGGAAATGCCAATGGATGGAGATTTTTTTTAAAAGCCCCAACAAAAGCAATATCTCTTTAGTAGAAGGACTAGGAAAGGGGCAGCTTAGAATAACAGAAAAAAAAAAAAACCTGTGGCCTTATCTCCACCTCAGCAAGGCCAAGAAAAGGGCCTAGATTTCCACCCTTTCTTGGCTGTAACCAAGCACCCCAACACCCCCTGGGGTGGTATCAGAGAAGGCCAAGTGGGGAGCCAAGACCTTCATCTCTCCAGGCAGTAACAAGGCATATCCATTCTCCCCCCACCATCAGTGGAGTCCGTGTAGGGAACCTGGACTTCATCCCCTACCCAGTGGATTAATGGAGTGCCCACTCTGTCTCCCTGCTAGGGTTGTATCAGAGCAGACTTACTGAAAAGTCAAGACTTTCTCCACTGCTCAGTAGTAAGAAAGTCACCATCCCCTTCCACTGATATTGTAGAGGGATGGTGGAAAAAGATACCCTCCACTTGGAGGAAGGAGAGGGAAGTGAGCACCAGACTTTGCTTTGGACCCCAAGAGTGGGCCTGTACCAGTAAAAGCCAGTTCTGGGTAGGCCCCTATGGCCCTAGACACTAGACCAGTATCCACAGACTGATCCTCTAGTATCACCTCAGTATCAGACAAGATCCCATAGCCCCAGGCTGTAGGTCTGCTCCGCAGACTCTGTCTCTGGGCCCACCATACCAGCAGGCTGATACCAGTGGCCCTGAGGCTTCAGGCCCACCCTAGTAGCAGGCCAGCCCCCAAAGACTCAGTCTCCAGGCCCTCCAGGGCTAGGTCTTCCCCAGCAGCCCCAGGATCCAGACTGTCTCCAGAATGCAACTGGCCTCCACAGCCCCAGGCTTCAGGCCCAACTCATGGACTCAGTCTTCATACTGGCCCTTGTGTATACAGGCTGCAGGCCAACTGGCATAAAAACGGGCACATAGATGAATGGAACAGAATAGAGAACCCTGAAATAAATCCACGTATTTACAGTCAATTGATTTTTGACAATGATGTCAAGAGCACAAAATCAAGAAAAGGCAGTCTCTTCAATAAATGGTGTTGGAACAATTGGATATCCACATGCAGAAGAATGAAATGAGATTCTTATCTCATGCCATATACAAAAATTAACTCAAATGAATTAAAGACTTAAATCTAAGACTTGAAACAATGAAACTATTAATACTAGAAGAAAATATTGGGGAAGAGCTCCCTGATATGAGTTTGGACAATGATTTTTTTGTATATCACCCAAAAGCACAAGCAACAGAAGCAAAAATAGACAAATGAGATTATATCAAATTAAAAGCTTCTGCACATCAAAAGAAACAATCAACAGAGTAAAGAGGCAACATATGGAATGGGAGAATATATTTGCAAACCATACGTCTGATAAGGGATTAATACCCAAAATATATAAGAAATGCAAACAACTCAATATCAAGAAAACCAATAAGCAAATTATCAAATGGATAAAGGACCTAAACAGACATTTCCCAAAAGAAAATATGTGAATGACCAACATGTATATGAAAAAAAGCTCAACTTCACAAATCATCAGGGAAATGCAAATTAAAACTACAATGAGGCCGGGCGCGGTGGCTCACGCCTGTAATCCTAGCACTCTGGGAGGCCGAGGTGGGCGGATCGTTTGAGCTCAGGAGTTCGAGACCAGCCTGAGCAAGAGCGAGACCCCATCTCTACTAAAAATAGAAAGAAATTATATGGACAGCTAAAAATATATATATAAAAAATTAGCCGGGCATAGTGGCGCATGCCTGTAGTCCCAGCTACTCGGGAGGCTGAGACAGGAGGATCGCTTGAGCCCAGGAGTTTGAGGTTGCTGTGAGCTAGGCTGACGCCACGGCACTCACTCTAGCCTGGGCAACAGAGTGAGACTCTGTCTCAAAAAAAAAAAAAAAAACTACAATGAGGTATCACTTCACATCTGTTAGAATGGCTATTATCAAAAAGACAAAACATGAGAAGTATTTGTGAGGGGGTGGAGAAAACAGAACCCTGGTACACTGTTGGTAGGAATGTAGATTAGTGCAGCCACTTGAAAACAGTATAGAGGTTCCTCAAAAATCTAAAAAGAGAATTACCAGCAATCCCACTTCTGAGTATGTATCCAAAGGAAATGAAATCAGTATGTCAAAGAGATATCTGCACTCCCACGTTCATTGCAGCACTATTCACAATAGCCAAAATATGGAAGCAATCTAAGTTTCCATCAATGAATGAATGGATAAATATAATAAAATGTAGTATATATGCACAATGGAATACTATACATCCTTTAAAAAGAAGGAAATTCTCTCATTGTCAACAGCATGGATGAACCTGAAGAACATTAAGCTAACTTTAGTAAGTCAGGCACAGAAAAACAAATATTATCTGACTTATATGTGGAATCTAAAAAAATTGAACTCATAGAAGCAGAGAGTAAAATGGTAGTTACCAGGATCAGGGGGTAAGGAGGTTGGGAACATGATGGTCAAAGAATTTAAAACTTCAGTTAGATAAAAGGAAAAAGTTCAAAAGATCAATTGTACAACATGGTGGGTATAGCTAATAACAAAGTATTGTATTCCTGAAAATTGCTAAGACATTGGATTTTAAGTGTTCTCACCACAAAAAATGGTAAGTATGTGAGATAATGCATATATTAATTAGCTTGATTTAGCCATTTCACAATGTACACGCATTTCAAAACATCATGTTTTACACAATATATACCATTTTTATTAGTCAATTTAAATAAATAAATAATTTTTTAAAGAAATACAATTATCATTTATAGGACTTGGATGCTGAAATCTACAAAACACTGATGAAAAAATCCAAGAAGATATAACTAAGATGAGAGACACATGGTGTTCATGAATTTGAAGACTTAACATAATAAAGATGTCAATTCTCCCCAAATTGATATACAGATTTAACTAAATTCCTATCAAAATCTCCAGAAGACTTTTTGTAGATATAGATAAGATTATTCTAAAATGTATATGGAAAGTCACATGAACTAGAAAAGCTACTATAATTTTGAAAAAGAAGAAGAAAGTAAAAGGAATCATTCTGCCCAGTTTCAAGATTTTGTATAGCTATCATAATCAAGACTCTATGGTATTGGCAGAGGAGTAGACACATAGATCAATAAAATAGAGTAGAAGGCTCAGACATTACAACATACAGGCACAAACAACTAATATTTGACAAAGGTGCAAAAACAATTCAATGGAAAGATGATAGCCTTTTCAACAAACATATAGTTAGATAGAAGAAATAAGCTCTAATGTTCTATAACAGAGTACTTGAAATGATACCAACACATAGAAATGATAAATACTCAAGGTGATGGATACCCCAGATACCCTGACTTGATCATTACACATTCTATGCATGTAATAAATACTCACATGTACTCCATAAATATGTAAAATATTTTATATCAATTAAAAAATGAGACAATATCAAAAGTACATTGGTACTAAACTAAAAGCTGGTTTTCTTTCTGTTAAAAAAACAAAGTTATCTTGGTGAAAGATTTTCCTCATCTTTCAAGTAATTGACTTTACAGAGTTTTGTGTTTTATCAAGATAATTTCTTGTGTTTCATGTTGTCTTTTATTAAGTCTTTGATTACTTAAGAAAAGTGGGTCTTCTCAATATTAAAAGAGCTGAATTTTTTATAGCTATGTAACCTTTCTGTATTTGCCTTTCATTGCTTCATAATAACCAATGATCCTGTTTAATCAAGTGTTTTAGACCTTTTGATATTTTTTATAAACTTTCCAAAATGAAATGCTAAATTAAGTATTTTTGACCTAGAATTAACTTTGGGACATTCCAGATGGTCCCTGGAATGTCTGAAAGGTTTTGTACATCATTTTTGTTATTAGGGTATAGGCCTATTCATTGTTTTCAAGTTTTTTTTATCTACCTATAGACTGGACTGGATCCTGAATTCTTCTTGATTCCTCCAACAATTTTCTCCCATTTTTCTGACTCCGAATCACTAAGAACAAGAAGTGCTCTGCTCCTGAAACTCCACAAGCTAAACATGGACAACTTGATGTAATTTCAGAGGACAGCCCTCATGCCTGATGTGTGGACCAGTTAGGGAGTTCACTGAAACACTCAATGCCTTAATCAGGCATTTAAACTGTAAACCAGGAAAATATGTTTCAAGCTCAAACCTAGAATTCTTCTTGATTAACTTTTCTCTGGACTCAGAGACTGAATTTATAGTTTGTTTCAGTCATTGACCTTTATTTTTGTTTTGTTTCCCTAGAAATGTTACTTGGTTTGGTTTGTGGGGACCTTGGCTAGGGAGCATACTACAGTGACTTGGTTTTCTCTTCCTGATAGTCATCATTATAATCTCCCTGGTGCACTGTATTCTCTCAAGGGTCTTAAATGTGCGTTTGCAGCTGTTAACGGTATTTCAGATGATCTCACTATGATAGAGCAACAAAAATGAGATGACCAACAAAACGAATCTTTCTTTAATGAGTCTGATGTCATGACTTTGAGTTCCACACTGACACAAAGAAAACCTAGCTATCATGGTGGCAGAGAGTGGTACTTATGCCCAAGTTTTGGTCTCATCTCATAAATGAGATGCTGATCAAAAGGGAATTGTTCAAAAAAATCTAATTGGGAGACCATTAGACTAGGGTGCTAGCACTTTAAATTCCCAGGTAAACAAACTAAAGCCCAACGTAAATGATAAATTGAAACTAGATACTGTAATACCATATCAATCAGAAACCACCCACTAACCTCTAACTAGGGACTTGCCATTCTAACAAATAAAAATTGTTTTCTTTGTATTGTTTCTGCAAACACTTTATATAATGTTCCTCACTTGCCCCTGTTGTCCTCGTCCTCAGAGTGTTAGCCACTTGGGGTCTGGTGCTGCCCCTATTCATGAATCACTGAATATGCAAAGAAACTCTTTAGAATTTAAATGTGCCTAAGTTTTTCTTTTATCACACTTGACACCAAAGGCATAATCCACAAAAGGAAAAACTGACAAATTGGACTTCATCAAAATTTAAAACTTTTGCTCTGTGAATGATTCTATTAAGACGATAAAAGACAAGTTACCACCTGGGAGAAAATATTTGCAAAGCACATATTCAACAAAGGACTAGGATTGAGATTATATAAAGAAATGTCAAAACTCAACAACAACAAAAAAACACAAACATGACCAGACATTTCCCCAAGGAAGATATACAGATGGCTACTAAGCACATGCTTAATCATCAGAGAACTGCCTTTACCCTGCTCTTCTCACCAGTTTAGCAAAATTCACCAATTCTCCCGACGCCATCTCCATTCCCTTTCATGTCCCTTTTTCCCTCTCCCAGCCCCATTTCCCTGTGCACTCTCTTACAGTCTCAAACTGCCCCATTCCCCACATGCACTCCCTCGCAGGAAGTCGGGCAACCTGCCTTCCCTGATGTGGCCCCCAGAAACTCTCTCTAGTCCCAAATTAGCACTCCCATCTACTACATGCTGTGGACCTTATTTTGGCATCTGAAGGAAGGCAATCCTGGGGCAGTTAAAAAAATCCTACCAAGTCAGGCCAGTCACTGAGTATTGAGGCAGAGTGGTAAAGGGTAGAGGGGCTTTCAGGCCTGTGGGAGACAGATGGACACAGCTGGATGTAGGCCGAAGGCTCTTCCTGGTGCTCCCATCATCATGCCACAAAAGCCACCAGGTGCTTTTCCCTCTCTTGTTCTCAGTTCAGCAAGAGAAGATAGACTAACCTAAGGTTTTCTATTCTCTAAGCAGCAAAAAGGCTTGGCCCTTCAAATCAGTGTTCAATGTGCTACTTAATGGCCAGCAAACTAACCTCTAGTTATTTCACAGCCATATATGGTAAGTGTAGAGGAGGTAGGGCTGGTTAAGGGGCAGGACAAACTACCCAGTGCAGAGGTGAAAAAAAATTGTGTGTGTGTGTGTGTGTGTGTGTGTGTGTAATCCATAGGGACAGATATACTCAGATTTAAAACAGTGGAGGGTGGAGGCCTTCAGGATCCTTTGAAACTCCCAGGTGGAACCCAGGTCGGACACACATCCTGCATGGACCTTTCCTGCCCAGCCGGGATATCCTGTGTTTGTCGAAAGGACCACATAGGGAAGCCCTGACCATTGTCCTTCCCGAAATCTGCCAGTGAGCCCCTCCCCAGGTTGAGGCAGCCGCCCCAGGCAGAGGAAGAGTAACTCTGGAAACAGCGTTATCAGCATCCTCCATAGACTTCCTCACCTCCTCCCCAGCCTCATTAGCCCCAAGCTCCTCAGCATCCTCAAACAGAAAGCTTGGGGGGCTGGGGTGGGGTCAGCACCCAGAAGCCAGCCCCCTCTGACAGCTTCCTCTTTGGCCAAGCCCTGCCTCTGTGCAGCCCTGAGTGGGCAGCCAAAGGCTGCAGCTGCAGCCCAGAGCCCGAGATGGAGCTCTGGCTGGCCCTGCTGCTGTGGGTCTCAGCCCTGAGCTCTTCTTTCTCCTTGCCAGCTTCTCCCCGTCCTTCTCTGGTGCCCCAAGTCAGAACCAGCTACAATTTTGGAAGGACTTTCCTCGGTCTTGATAAATGCAATGCCTGCATCGGGACATCTATTTGCAAGAAGTTCTTTAAAGAAGAAATAAGGTCAGAATCTCAATCAAATAACTCTGAGTGGCAAAATTTTGTTCCCTTCATGTGAAGATGTCCAGGAATTTGTTGAAAAGGAATCGGGATGTAATGTATGGGTGGGAGCTGAAACAAAGCCATTTAATCAGAGTGGTAATGGTTTGAAGCTGGGGTGGGTAGGAGGGCAAGGTGTGAAGCCAAATCCCTACCTTAAATGCTAAATCCAAGGCTTCCTTTTGAAGTGAAAGCTTGAAGTTTTCTTTCCTATGAATGGAGTAGCCTGGGACTGTTGAGTTTACCAAGTTCATTTCTCATAAGGGGAGGGAAATAAAATTTATAGAAACCCTACTATATGAAATACATTTTAAACCATCCTGGGAGTTAATAATTTGCACCAATTATTCAGACAGTGAACTGAGACATAGCAAGATTAAGTGACTCTGGGGTGGGGAGGTATGGGCTAACTGTGTGTGAAGATGGATGTGTTAATTTGTTCCACTATAGTAACCATTTTACTGTATATTTATATATATATCTTATAACATCATGTATACTGTAAATATGCACAATAAAATTTATTTAAAAAGAAAAAGATAAAGTGACTTGACAAAGGTCACCACCTAATAAGTGGCAGATCTGAGATTCAAATCAGCACAATTTGCTCCAAAGTTTCTGAGCCAGTTTTCTCTTGTGAGATGTTGCCTTGATCAGAGGAAAGCCAGAGTTTAGTAAATTGCAAGCACATGGCTCTGAAAGAATGGTGTCACACTCTGGAATTCAAGCCTATCAACACACGGTAAATGAGCCTTTACCATGGCCAAGATCCAGGAGGTGTTGTGGTGATAGCCACTATAACTCTAATCATTACCTTCCAGGGGGTCAGGAGGAGGAGGTTGTGTTACAAATAATAGTAATAAGCCTTGGTCTGATGCAGGCCAGTGTAAAGGACCTCCAGGAACTCCAGGGACGGAACATTAATTCCAAGTAGGGACTGGGGAAGGGCTTCTCCAGGGGGAGGTATTCTGTGGAAGGCCTTAAAGCGTGAGCTGAAATTTAGTAGGAGGGGAAGGGCTTAAGGCAGAAGAAGCAGCTTATACAAAGGCCCAGAGGTGTGGGAAGAAGCGAGAGGTGCTTAGTGGCTGGAGCATGGAGTGTACATGGAGGCGTGGCAAAGGAGGTCGGAAGGAAATACAGAGGGCATGGAGCCTTAAATGTCATGCCAATGAATTGGGACCTTAATCTGTGGACAAGTGGCTCCCAGGCTTTCCAGTACCAAAAACCCATTGTCATTTGCTCCTTCTCCTCCATCCTCCCTGAAGGACCTACCTCATGCTTTTAAGATTTGGTGATCAAACAAAAGGCATTAATTAACAGTGATTTTATTTCCAATCTGTAGTAACCAAAGACATATTTGATTATTCAACTAAATTACTAAACAGAAATAATAAATAGAAAATACCAATCAAGGCCAGGCTTGGGGGCTCAGGCCTGTAATCCCTCCCACTTTGGGAGGCCAAGACAGGAGGATTGCTTGAGGACAGGAGTTCTAGAGCAGCCTGGGCAACATAGTGAGACTCCATATCTACAAAAAGTTTTTTAAAAATTAAGAAATTAGCCAGGCATGCTGGTGTGTGCCTGTAGTCCCAGCTGCTTAGGAGGCTGAGGCAGGAGGAACACTTGAGTTCAAGGCTGCAACGAGCTATGATCATACCACTGCACTCTGGCCTGGGCAACAGAGTGAGACCCTGTCTCAAAAACAAATTGAAGAAAAAAGAAAATACTAACCAAAAATGTTAAACTTCTTTTGCGAGACCATATATGTTTTATGGAGCTCATGGTGGACTTTTCCTTTTAACTCTTTTTAAAGGCATTTTTTAATGTTGAAAAGTTGAAAGACCACAAATTGAAAAAGCTCTGTTGCAGGCAATGGTGAGGGTGCTAAGCTGGTGAGAGGCAGGAGACCTGTGTTTTTGGAAGGTCTCATGGAAAACAGTGTGCAGGATGGACTGGTGGTATTGACAGGGGCTGTGAGAACAGTTGTCACAGCCCAGGAGAGAGGTTGCAGGGAACAAATTAGGGCAGGAAGGACACAAGTCAGTTCAACTATAGAGTCACTTTCTTGACCGACTCTGGGCTAGAAGAAATAAAGATGGAGACGTTGAATGTGTACTCAAGGTTTTCTGCCTAAGAAATGGGACAAAGGGGACCAAGAACACAGGTGAAGTGGTGCTGATTCCTCGGAGAGAGGAAGCAATGAGAGTACAGACATATTTTAAGATATTTTAAAATATGAGGGAGAAAAATTAAGGGAGTCAACTGAGGAAGAGCTCCAGGTTCACAACCTCTTTATTCACCAAGGGGCAATAAATTAAGTTTTTCTCACCAGCCAGGTATTAGCCAAATTCAGAAAGCATTTCCCTAAATAGGTTTGCATTCCATTAGAGTTCAGGATATTACTTCATCTCCCTTAGAATTCATTTTCCATGTGTCCCTGAAAGGGAAGTATGTAGATACAAGCAGGAAAACACCAGGCAGGGCACGTTCAGGTTTACAGCTCTCTGTGTTGAGAATGTTCATTTCATTACAAGAGTCAGAGAGAGGCAATGAGTGGGTCAGGCGATGTGGACTTGTTTAGAGTCCTTTTCTCTACATTATGAATAACTTCTTTCTTATTAGAAAACTAGTAGCTCTTTATTTTAGAATTTTCAGAAAATATTGATTAAGGGAAGCACAATATAAAAATCATATATAATTCCTTCACCAAGAAATTATCCTTTAGTGGACATTTTGCTGTATATCCTTGCCACCCGTTTTCTATGGATGGATTAAGGAATTTTTTCAACAAAAATGTGATCATCTATGTATAACTCTTTTGGAAATTTTTACTTAATAATATACCAGGAATACCTTTCAACATTATGAAATGATCTTCCCCACGATTTGATTTTTAATGGCTTCATGATACTCAATTGCATCAATCAACCATAATTTATTTAACTAATCCACCATAGTGAGACTACGGGTTTTTATTTCACTTTTTGGTATTACAAGGTATTACAAACAGTGCTATGTTAAACATCCCTGCAGCCATATTTTGTGCAGATCAGTGATTAATTCTTTATGACAGACTCCTAAAAGTAAAATTTCTGGTTCAAAAAAATTACAAATGTTTAGAATGTGTGTGTGTGTGTGTGTGTGTGTGCCTCCAAATGGTGACTTCTACTTATATAGAGCTCACTTCTTGAACACTCACAAATATTTAATATTATTATTTTTTAATTTGTATTTCTTCTGAGTTGAGCCTTTTTTTCAGATTTATTGACCATTTGTATTTCTTCTTTGCTAAATTGTCTAATGTTCACATCCTTTGCCTCTCTTTCTGATGGTGTGTTCACCCATCATGTTCTTATTGATCCCCAAACATTTCTCCACTTTTAAAAATGATTACCATGACAACTTATGAGAAAGCCCATCCAAAACTCACAGACTTTTGGCTGAAAAGCTATAGCCAGGCCTTGGTCCTTACTAAGGATTGGACAATGCTTGTGTCTGTTCAGCAACAAACAACAGATGTTTTTCCCAGGCCAGCTGAGTATGCTGAAGACACATGATCAGTAGATGAACGTCACCTTTCCTTCTTCCCCTTATCTTTTCTTTGGCAAGAATGCTAGGGATGAGTCAGATGCTTCCGATATTCAATCTTTGTGAATTTTCCCATGCATTCCATGTTGACTTTCAAATCCTGAATGAAAACATTAAAGGAAGCTAGGAAAATGAGTAAGCCTGATTGACATATTTTTCCTACTGAAAATATGCCTATATGTGAAATCCTGAGTGGCCACACCAATTGACAAGATCCACCAGGATCTGGTTGGTCAGTATTGTACATGTGTCGGGGGAGAGGGGTTCATAGTGGCAGTATCTCTGATCAGAATTATTCCTAGGGGTTCCTAGGCTCTTACCAGGGTAGATGCTTTACCTCACCTTCCTTACTGTACACACTTGGCCTTACATGCCCACTCCCACTCCCGAAGTCTTAAAAATACTCAAACCCTTCCAACTGAGCATTGAAGGGCTCACAGTGAAATAAGTAAATCATTAGGCTTGATTTTTGCCTTCCCTTCTTCCTTGCTTCTTGTCTGTCTCCTTCCCCTCAGAAAATGATAATTATTGCCTTAACTCACTTCCTCACATCAACTCAGAGGCTTTGGGAACTGCAAGTCCCAGAAGCTTATAACAAAAGTCTACACATTCAGTCATCCATACATGCACCGATTCATCCACCACCCATCCACCCACTTATCCAGGCATCCCTCCATGCATTCTTCCACACAATAGCCACTCAGTGCATCCCACCATCCAGCCTTCCATGTATCTCTCTACTCCTTTATCCATCTCTACATCTAAATACCCATCCATCCTTCCATCTATACATCCAACTGTAAGGTATGAACGCTTAGTATCAAGCACTCTGCCAGGCATTGAGTTACAACATTAAAAGAGACCCAATCCTTGCCTTGAAGGAGCTTACTTTCTATTGGGAAGACAGAGAAAGAAATAAACCAATGATCAAATCAGAGTATAAGGAATATTTTTAAAATGTCCTACACAGGGTGTCCCATAGGAGCATGTGGGAAAGTGCCAACTGGGTGATGAAGGAATGAAGAACAAAAGAGGTGGTACCCATCTGGGTTTTAAAGGGTTGGATAGGGATTTTCCAGACAACAAAGAGGAAGAAAGTATCTCAGACAAAGAGATCAGCACATGACAGGTGAATGGAGGCTCAGCAGCCTGAAAGAATGTGGCTTATCCAAGGATAGCCAGTGGTTTGGTAAGACCAAAGCAAGCCTGTAAGGGCAGCAGTAGGTGATGCAGCAGGCAAAGAGCATTGTGAACTAAGCTCTAAGCACTAAGGAGCATGAACTCTATTCTGAGAGTTTTGGGAAGAATGCCGGATGGTTTAACGGTTGGATGTAGAGCTGGGGGATGGAGAAGAGGGAAGAGAGAAAGAAATCTTTAAGAAGGTGTGTCTACAGACTTAATGTTTGACTAGATGCAGCATGAAAATTATTCATGGGAAGAGGGCATTTCAGTCTAACTCCAAAGCTGTTCCTCTCCCCTACATTCTCCCCCTGTCCTCCAGATCGAGGACCTTGAGGGGATTGGACCACATGGACTTTATGCTTCCTTTCAGCTCTGAGATACTATCTATGATCCTGTTTGTCCATTTTTCAACACAATGAGAAACTTGGCCAACCTCACTTCAATCATGCCAGTGATCTCAATTTAGAAGGGAGATTGGAAAGCTGTCTCTATTTTGTGGTTTTCCAAATGCAAGGGTATTAACATTGTAGTGAATAAAAAGCGGGGCCCATTTTCTCACATTCTTCTATTAGATAAAGTAGGTAATCAATCTTGTAAGAATATACACTTCCCATTTGATGAAATAAATGTATTACCATTTTGAATGGGGGCCTGTAAACTCACTTGTCTCAGTTAGTCCATATGGAAAGCCTTGAGCCATCACAGGCATTTATTGCTGGTCACCTGCCAAGGCAGTGCTGTCATCTCAGTAGAGCCTCCTCAGGAGGTGGGGACAGAAAAAAAGGACAACAAGCTTGTCTTGCCAGGTAGGAAGTCTCTCCCCATGCTACCCTCACCAGTTGGGAAAATAGAAGCCCTGAGATCTGCCCTCCCCCACCACTAATTTTCTGTAATTCTTCAGACAAGTCACATATACGTTCTGCCTTCAGTTTCTCCTCCTCAAAACAAGATGCGAAGGGGGAAGGGACAAAATAATCTTTAAGGACCCTGCCATCTATACCCCCTAATAATGTTATCAATCTGTTCCCATGAACTAATTCATAAAATGAATAATAGAGAAATAAGCAACTACAAAGTGGTAAAGATTGCAAGCTTTGGAGCCTTGAATGCCATTTCCTCCAATTCCTGGTCATGTGACCTTGGGCAAATGACATAATCACTCTGTGCCTCGGTTTCCTCATCTGTCTGGTCAATAATAGCATTAACCTCATGGGTTTATTGAAAGGATTAAGTGAATCAATACATATAAAGTGTTTTGCAAGTTGACTGGCACACTTAAGGGTTTCATAAATGTGTGTTATCATTATCTAAAAGAGCCACCTAGTAGTAAATCCTTAGTTCCAGGCCCTTTGGGAGGAGGGGTGGTTGAACCTCCATGAGCAATAGCCACTGCAGGAAATAGGCAAACAGGCTTGCCTCCAGGACCTGGGCCCATCCTTATCCTTCCAGAGAGGATGATCATTTCCCATGGCTGTCCTGAAACTTCCAGTAAAATTGATTCATTTTAAGTTTACAGTTTTTCATCTTTTTAAATATATTTGTGGCAATGTTCTTGAACATAATTCTTTGTGCCTACTTCTATTGCAATTTGCATTGCAGAAGTTGCTTACTGACAGTTTCTGTTGGAGCACCTTCCCAAACGTGAAAGGCCCAGAGCTCTAGTGCATTCCTCAGAGATTCAAAGGCCTGGCCTCTCTAGCTCCCTGGACGAGTCCCATGACCTCTTTGCCCCTCTAAGTTTTTGAGTGGCTTTTTTTCTCGATAAAACACTAGAAAAAGCTTGCAGTCTCATGGGGTAAAGCTATATCATATAAGTGAGAAAACAAAACAATCTAGGGTTCAGGGTTAATCAAAATGCTAATTCTTCCAAAACTCCTTATCATGGAGTTTCCCAATAATAAGAATTCAAAGACTCTTATTTAAATTAAATATATAACACATCTTATATAGACTGATTTTCATTTGCAGTATGACCCTCAATCATTTAATAATAATGAAGATAAACTTTTTCTGAGTAATTTCATATATAAATGAAAAGGAGATTTATCATTCTTCCTTAATGGAAATGTCAGCACACAGCTGGAGCAATGAGTATGAAGAAAAGGGTAAATGTGGGGCCTGGGAAATTGGCAGATGATGATAGGCCAGTGCCTCCCCCCTAAGGAGGATTAAGGACCAACCAGGCCATTATGTAGAATTACACACCTCCTGGGGCCCAGATAGCTTCAAATTTGGCGACCACTTAGCAGCTGTTACTGTCTGAGACTTGGTTGATACTGAAAACTTAAATCTTTGGACTGAAAAAAAAATTAATGGGGCTCCTTAGGGCTGGATATGGAGGTTCAGTGGTCTCCCCAGTGCAGGCTCAAGAGCTTCTTCAAGAACTGGGATTCCAAGACCCAGCCACTGGTCAGAAGGTAGACAGTTTTGGGAACTGATATAGGGAAAGGGAAAGATGGTGGGGTTTGCTGGCAGATGGCCTGAGCTTTGCACTCCTGCTTGGCAATGTGTTGTCTGACCTTGGGCAAGGTATTTAAGCTCTATAAGCCTCAGTTTCCACCCCTGGAAGGTTGGGATGCAGTATTAGGAGAATCAAAAATGTCAGCACATGTAAAGCTGCTATCTTTACACAGAGTAGAACTTCAGAGAGCCGTGGCTAGTCCTGCGCCAGTTATGTGAGGAGGATAAAGTTTGTGTCTGCCACACACCTCCTTCACTTTTTCTGACATCACCTCCCTACTTTGGAGGAGACAAAAATCATCCTCTCACAAAAAGAATTCTGAGCGCCGCAGCCTAAGGAGGAGAAATGGATCAGATAGGCTGTTGTCCCTCGTCTCTCTGTCCCTGGGCTCTGCAGGCTTTCACCTAATAAGCCAATCCTAAAAGGGATACTCTCCCAACAGGTTTGACAAGTGGCTGGCTCCCCACCTCGGACTGCCTCCTGACTACTTGCCTTCATACCCTGCAAATTACTCAGATGATTCCAAAACCTGGCGCCCTGTGGAGATCTTTAGGTTGGTCAGCAAATACCAAAATGAGATCTCAGACAGGAGAATCTGTGCCTCTGTGTCAGCCCCAAAGACCTGCAGCATTGAATATGTCCTGCGGAAAACAGGGAGGTTTCAGAAATGGATGCAGGCCAAACGCCTCACACCCGACCTGGTGCAGGTGAGTGTGCAGTCCTGGCAAGTCCAAAACAACCTGCCAGGTACATCTTGCGTTACCTACCTTGATGGGTATAGACATTGGGGCATAGGGAAAAGATCTCTGGGGCCTGGACACCGTGGGCCACTAAAAGCTGTGACAGAATGGGGAGAAGGAGCAGAGACCCAGGAAGAACAGAGAGCTTCTGGTTCCTGTTCATCCATCCATTCAACAAGTTTTAACTGTGTTACATCCTAGAGATTCAAAGATGAATCAGATGCAAGCTCCACCCCCAGGAGCATATGTCTCAGTGGTGGGGACATACAGAGTGCAAATCACTGCAAAGCAATGTAGTTGATGTTATGATAACATTTTATACCAGGACAAGGGACAGACTACTGACTTGGGTCCTTCACTCACTCGCTGACCAATTGACCTTGGATGTAAGCCCAAAACTTCTCCCACTCTGCTCTGACATTCCTCCTCCAAAAATGGAGACAGAGAAGGACATCTGGATGATCTCAAACACCCTCCCGGCTCTGACATTCTTTGACTTGATATGACTCTGCTTCATTTATTTAACAAATAAAGAGAGAGCACCTTCTATCACCAGGCACCCTGCTGGGTGTCTTGATTTTCTTGTTTCTTAAATGGCAGCAAACGGTACCTGTTCTGCCTGATTCATTTGTCCTAACGAGCTTATAGAAATGAAGATGCTTAGAAAAAGTCCATTGCTATAGAAATGCACAGCAGCATTCTTGTAATAAGTGGGCCCCTTTCTTCAATTTGTTGTGCTAAAATCTGTTCTACCAATTTTATCATCTTGTGTTACAAGCAGTTAAACAAGCTTTTCTTCTTTGCCAAAACAGCATCCATTAACAACATCCTGGTAAGATACGACCAAAACCATATCCGTTTTCACTTTACTTTGGCCCTTCCCTAACCTATCTTTCCAACCCCACCAGAGACTTTTCCCCTCCTTACAAAAAACAGAAAAATATCAGCAACCATTTTATAAATTCTGGACAAACCTCATTCTTCTTCCATCTACCAAGTTC
Organism: Eulemur rufifrons; assembly: GCF_041146395.1. Classification (NCBI taxonomy): domain Eukaryota; kingdom Metazoa; phylum Chordata; class Mammalia; order Primates; family Lemuridae; genus Eulemur; species Eulemur rufifrons. The sequence goes on from NC_091012.1 coordinate 105,820,620, forward strand.
AAGGTCATTGCTGTCTTATTTTGGCACCATCTTCTCCCTCTCCTGCACTCCTTTCCAGACACCCTTTGCCCTTGGGATTCCACAGCAGGCCCAAGGCACTCTGCCACACTCTTTCCTACTCTCAGGTCTCATCCAAGTGGCACCCAAACTCCTGCTCTTTTCTTCCTAGCAAAACTGACCTATCACACAGTATCAAATGGATCTGTCTTCCCCAAAGGTGGCAAAAAACAAACACCTCACCTACTTACCCAAGAGAATTGAAAACAAGTGTTCAAACAAAAACCTGTATATAATGGTTATAACAGCATTATTCATAATAGCCAAAAGGTGGAAACAACCCAGATGTCCATCAATTGATGAATGGATAAACAAAATGTGTCATATCCATACAATAGAATATTATTTGACCATAAAAAGGAATGAGGTACTGATACATGCTACAGCACAGATGAACCTTGAAAACATTATACTCAGTGAAAGAAGCCAGACACAAAAGGCCACATATTGTACTATTCCACTTATAGGAAATGTCCAGAATAGGCAAACCCATGGAGACAGAAAGCAGATCAGTGGCTGCCAAGGGCTGAGAGGAGGGAAGAATTGGGAGTGACTGCTTAATGGGTGCAGGATTTCTTTTTGGAGTGATAAAAAGGTTCTGGAATTAGATAGTGGTGATGGTTTCACAACCTTGTGGTACTATAAGCCCCGAATTCTACACTTTAAAATGGTCTAAATGGTGAATTTCATGTTATGTGAGTTTTACCTCAATTTTAAAAAGGAAGTATAAGCCATAAAAACAACCTCACCTATTTTGAGACTTCATTCTCTTAGAGCCTTGGGATGGGCAGCTAATCTAATAATTTAATGCATGCCAGGATGTTAATAGGTTAACAGGTAAAATTCACATAACATGAAATTCACCATTTAGACCATTTTAAAGTACACAATTCAGGGCTTTTAGCACATCCAACAAGGTTGTGCAACCATCACCACTATCTAATTCCAGAACCTTTTTATCACTCCAAAAAGAAACCCTGCACCCATTAAGCAGTCACTCCCAATTCTTCCCTCTTCTCTGCTCTTGGCAGCCACTGATCTGCTTTCTGTCTCCATGGGTTTGCCTATTCTGGACATTTCCTATAAATGGAATAGTACAATATGTGGCCTTTTGCGTCTGGCTTATTTCATTATGGCATTTCACTGTTAGCCCTCCAAGAAACCATTTATATGTAAAGCCAACACGGCAATGCTTTCATTAGCCCATCCATGACTAGCTAGCTCAGCCCTTCCTAATACATCCCAGTGTTCTTCTCTTGCTAAACCCAAATGTGGCCCCAGAATTCTTCTCAATAGTGTTCCAAGCAAGCAGCCTGTCTTTGATCTCAGCTGGAAGAAGAGATGAAACCTGAGTGACCATTCATCCCAGGTTTAGCTGAACAGCTCTGCCCTATTTTTCTGATAACTTGTCAGACATGAGTCCTAAGTTCTTGCACGGAAATCATGATCTTTCTATATTTACACGGGAGTTTCCGGACCAGCCAGAGAGCTATTATAGGAAGGGTGATGGGGAGACTTGCCTCATCCTTTAACTCATACCAAATTGCCCAATGTCAGCTCAGCCTACCTGTCAGGTCAGCCCCAGGGATCCTCTCAGTGTGTAACTTAAGTGGGTTTTCCCTGATTTCCTCAAGCGTCACTTTCCAACAGGGATCTAGGCCAGAGCCCTGAATTGTGCGTATCTGATCGTATGTGTGTTGGTGTGCGTACAGGGGAAGAAAAAGAGGCCACTGGGAACTCACAGGCTTTGCTCAGAGAACTGACAAGGCAGAGATGAGAGGAGAAGAAAATCAAAGAAATAAAAGTAAACTTAAAGGAGGAGGAATCTGACTGGTTCGGGGACCTCAGAACTTTGATTGTCAGTCCTGCTTATGAATAAATAAAGCTAACTTGGATGAAAAACCCCAGTAGTCATCATGAGAGGCTGAGCTGGGGAGTCCGGGGCTCCTCTCCTGCAGGGCCAAGTGCAGGTTTATATTAAGAACACTCTGCCTTGAGCTGCAGGAAGCATGCTACAGCGGGGGCTGCCAAGGACAACACGATCAAGAATTAGGAAGAGGGTGAAACAATGCCGTGTGTGTGTGTGTGTGTGTGTGTGTGTGTGTGTAGCACTCGTGCTAATAAAACCACGACTTTTCTCCTCTAAAAGCTGCATTGTTCTGTTCGGAACATCCCACAGCCTAAATTACTAGCCCACAAAGAACCCCAGCCAAGAACACCGCTCAGAGTTTTTATCATGATGAGCTTGTTCACAAAACCACCAAGAAGGCTTCCTCTGCTATTATGCCGTGCTCAAAGAAGCACGTGGCTAATCAAAGGAAAACACATATCCTCTACTGCGTCCCCCTCCCATCCCCTCTACTGCGATCAGATCCGCTTCTGACATTGTTCTGTTACTCCCTCAGATGGCCGCGGAGCCTTTTCTCCCACTAGATGGCGGTATAGAGTGTTCAGGCAGCTTTGTTTAAACAAGGACAGCTGGCAATTTCATTTCCTGCGTACGTCTTCATTATTTTTTTTAATTGATAGAATAAGGGAAATAAGCAAATTAACCAAAGTGCACATTAATCACTTCATCAAAATATAGGTTTATATGTAACTATTAAGCAAGTGAAATTCATTTTTGCTTAAATTTAACTCAAAAATATGTAAGGGCCGTTTACAAGGCCTATGCTAGCCATTAGGAGGGTATAACCCTGTCAAGACAAGGTCCCTGCACTCTGGGAAATGACACTGCAGTGAGGGAGACAGATCATATTCGACTCGTTCTGATACAAGACAGGTTGTGATAAAGTATTTTAATGAAGATGGAAAATTTATATTGGATTCACAGCTAGTTTTCTGGCTATAAATATTTTAATTCCTCACAGGCTGCCAGGTCAAGGGCCCTTCAAAAAAGTTGCATTCTTTTTTTTTTTTTTTAAATAACATGACTATACTGATGCTGAAAAAACAACAACAACAACAACAAACAAAAAAAAAAAACGGCTGTATTGGACTCCGTCTAACTTTGGAGTCAAAGATGAAATGACTATTGGTGGGAAAGGAAATTTAAGTGACCAAGAGTGCCTCCCCAGTACCACATAGGGACAACATTCCCCCAGACATCAGTGCACATCCTCTAATGGTCTTCTCGAAGCAGAGACTCTTCTGAGGCACATCATGACTACGAGCTCATGAGGCCACACTCCCCATGACACTTGGGAAGTAGAGTGCTGTGTTTGCTGCCCATAGGAGTTTCAGGAGCCAACTGGAGAGATATTACGGGATGGATGCAGACATCCCCGCCCCCATACACAGCCCACTTTCTCCTTCCAGTCAGTAGAATTGTTGATAGTTGAAACAACTAAGATTTTGAATCATGGAATTTGCTTAGGGTTAGAACCATTGAGACTTCATCACCTCAGCATTTGTGACAAAGAGGTTATTTGGAATGAGATGGAGACTAACCTGTTACTTTCCAGGCCACCATTGTATCACACATTCATAGAAACGGGATTAATAGATCATCTGGTCTGTTTATTCAAATGATCCCTAAATTATACTTGATAGGGTTCCTGAATGAAAAAGAGGACAGCAAAAGGCTTCCCCAGTCTTGACACAGACAAGTTGAGAAAAAGGAGGCAAGAGAAGACCAGGGGAAAGGTAGACATGGGACCGGTCACCAGTGGCTTCTTCCAGATGATGCTCAAATATAAAATAGAGGCAGCCCCCACCCAAAATATAACTGAAGCTTGAACAATCATCAGAACAGACCATTCGAAGCAGGCTTCACCTTTACAGGGCTCTCAGCTTTCCCTGAACTTAGATGTTAGCCAACTAAGCCCCTCAAGGCATCCTTTGTTCTATGAAATTCTTCCTTCGATATCTCACTATCTCTATTCTGATGTACTCTAGAACAGCGATCCCCAACATTTTTGGCACCAGAGACTGTTTTCATGGAAGACAATTTTTCCACGGACCGGGGAGGGGAGGGGATAGTTTCAGGATGAATCAAGCTCATTACATTTATTGTGCACTATATTTCTATTATTATTACATTGTAATATATAATGAAGTAATTATACAGCTCACCATAGATCGGGGACCCCGGCTCTAGAACAGATGTTTTTGCTGTAAGTGCGAATTGGCCCAGAGGCCTCTTCATCGGCTGTGCCTCTATGTATGTCCACACAATATGAAGGGCAATATGCTCACACAAATATATAATATATATCTATTTTTTAAAGTTACTTGGAAGACATCAATCAATATACTGACTGTGTTCTAAAAACTGTTTATTAGGCCATAAAACCTCTCAAAGTTTTAAAAGTAGAAATATTAAAGACCATTTTCTCTAATCAAAATGGAATAACATCAGACATTAACAATAAAAAGTGGGGGGAACCTTACCAAACCAGGAATTTAGAAACATTATCGGCCGGGCGCGGTGGCTCACGCCTGTAATCCTAGCACTCTGGGAGGCCGAGGTGGGCGGATCGTTTGAGCTCAGGAGTTCGAGACCAGCCTGAGCAAGAGCGAGACCCCACCTCTACTAAAAATAGAAAGAAATTATATGGACAGCTAAAAATATATATAGAAAAAAATTAGCCGGGCATGGTGGCACATGCCTGTAGTCCCAGCTACTCGGGAGGCTGAGACAGGAGGATCGCTTGAGCTCAGGAGTTTGAGGTTGCTGTGAGCTAGGCTGACGCCACGGCACTCACTCTAGCCTGGGCAACAGAGTGAGACTCTGTCTCAAAAAAAAAAAAAAAAAAAAAAAAAAAAAAAAAAAAAAACATTATCTTCTGAGCCACAGAACAAATAACTAAAATTGTAATAATATCAAGAAAATAGCAATGATTAAAATTCTGTATTTCCCCAATCTATGATTTAGCCTTTGCCAAATCACTGCTCAGAGGAAAATTGGAAATCAATCCAGGGCTGTGTTAGGCAACTGTCGATACAAGTTTGGTCGTTAATGTAGAAAAATTATACAAAAAGATATAAAAATGCATGTTAAATTGGTCCTAACTCAGGGCCACTTATAGCAGTAATAATTTTTCCAATTGTATCAGCTTTTCTCTCTAAGGAGAACCAATAGTTCACAGAAAGATGCTTTGTAAACCTTTTCTGTGGATTAAGTAGGGAATAAGTATATTTATTCCCAGTTTATACATGAGAACAGACCCCTGAGCAATACATCAATTTGTTAAAGATCGAAATAGATTTCTACTTATTGAAGTATACCATAGGTCATAGATTTGAGGGGTTGAAATAAATTTGAAATGTCACCAAATCAAACTCTAAAATATTTGCAGACCTTTCAATGAGGTAAAGGCTCATCTATCCTATCATACAGTAACAGGAAACTCACCACCTTCAGAAGCAGCTTATGCTTTCTTTGGACAGAATGGATCCTTAGAGAGTTTATCTCAAATCTGTCTTGTAGCTCTCACTCATGTAAATTATTTGTATGCCTTGGAGTTATACAGATTGCACATGACATATTCCCTCCTAAATCCTGGCTTCCCAGTTTAAACATACCCAATTTTCTATCCATTCATGAATTGATGGGCACTTAGGTTGATTCCACATCTCTGCAATTGTGAATTATGCTGGGATAAATGTTCGAGTGCAGGTGATTTTTTAATAAAATGACTTTTTTCCTTTCAGTAGATACCCAGTAGTGGGATTCCTGGATTGAATGATAGGCCTACTTTTAATTCTTTGAGGAATTTCCATACTGTTTTCCATAGGGGTTGTACTAGTTTGCAGTGCCACCAACAGTGTATAAGCGTTCCTTTTTCTCTGTATCCATGCCAGCATCTGTTGTTTTTTAATTTTTTAATAATGGCCCTTCTGACAGGGATGAGGTGGTATCTCATTGTGGTTTTAATTTGCATTTCCCTGATAATTAGTAATGTTGAACATTTTTTCATGTTTTTTGGCCATTTTTCTATCTTCTTTTGAAAAAATTCTGTTCATATCTTTTGCCCAATTTTTTGATAAGGTTGTTTTCTTCGTGCTGATTTGTTTGAGTTCTTTGTAGATTCTGAATATTAGTCCTTTGTTGGATGTATAATTTGTGAATATTTTCTCTCATTCTGTAGGTTGCCTGTTACTCTGTTGATTATTTCCTTTGCTGTGCAGAAGCCTTTTAATTTAATTAAGTCCCATTTATTTATTTTTGTTTTTGCTGTATTTGCCTTTGGAACATCCCCAATTCTCTTTCTCATCTTGTCATTTCCCTCATTATTGAAGCACATTAAACGTTGTGTCAACTAAAACCCCTTCTGTGGATAGATTTTAGTTTACAAGAGAAAAACCTTTTGTTTATCCCATTAAATATGATCTTCTTAGATTAAATCCATTGTTCTAGCCTGTCAACGTGATTCTGACAGGTGTCATAGCCATTATCTCCCCAAGTACACATCATCTTCAGTATTGATGAACACAACTTTTACCTATGTCCTAGTCCTTAATGAAAATGTTAAACACAACAGGGCCAGACAGAGAGGCTTCTTTCTCTATGGGCTTAATCCATTAATTGTTAGGTAAACTCAGTTAACCAATTACTAATAATTTTAATTTTCTGTGCAGCCAAAATCTTGCTTCTCCATCTCCTTTACAGGGTTATCATGAGAATCACTGTTGAATGTCTCACTAAAGTTCATATGTTGTAAGTCTATTGCATTTCTCTGATTAAAAATCAAATAGCCAGGGCAAAGAAAGAAATTCAAGTTAGTCTGGAATGATTTAATTACAGGAATCCTCAGTGACTCCTTAGCACCAACACTTCCCCTTCTGGAAGTTCACAAATCATCTTATTAATAACCTGTTTTAGAATATTTCCTGTGATCCAGGATCAACCGACTAATCACTAATTTGTGAAATCTCCCCTCGTGTTCCTTTTAAATATCAGAAATGGATGTTCATGCCTTTTCTGTTCTCTGCCCATGGCTCACAATATTGTTTGCAAGGTCTCTGAATCTTCCAGGCTGGGAAACACACTAAGAACAATGAAGCCCTTTTTTATCCATTCTAGCTTTCCATTCCTGTTCATCACATTTTGCTCCACCATTTTCAGATCAAAGTCCCAACACATGAAAAAGAAGACAATCCAACACTAGAAATGAAAGTCGGGCCTTCATTTTGTTATCCACCAAAATTCTCCTCCTGATGGCCCTATTCAACAAGTCTTTGCTTTCTTTGTACTCTGTACTTTGTAAAATATAGCTATTTTTAGAGATTTTTAATTAAAGTGTAAATTAAATATATAAATACATAAATCTTAAGCATACAGCTGGATAAATTTTCATACATGTTCACTCAGGGCCACCATCCATATCAAGATACTGAACATTTCTAGCCCCTCAGAAGTCTCCCAAAAAAGACCCCCTCCTAGAGTGACCAACATTTCCAGTTTGCTTAAGACTATCCTGGTTTTAGCACTGAAAAGTCCCACTTCCAGGAAACTTCTCAGTCTCAGGACAACCTCAACAGTTGGTTATCCTACCCACTTCTGAAGGTAGCCACTATTCTGACATAAATCACCATGGACTGCCTGTTTTTGAATTCATTTAAATGAAATCACATAATACGTACTCAACATGTCATGCTATTTATCCATGTTGTTGCATGAATCAGTACTTTATTTTCTTTTTCATTGCAGTGTAATATTCCACTATATGCTGCTACCACACTTTATGCATTCTACTGTTGATGAACATTTGGGTTGTATTTAGTTTGGGCTATTGTGAATTAAAGTTGCTACAAACATTCTTGTATATGGATGAACATAAGCACATAGAAGTGGAATTGCTAGGTCATTGCATGGGTACATTCCAGCATGTACAAATGGACAGATTTAGTTGATACTGCTAAACAATTTTCCAAAGTAGTTGTACTGATTTCCTTCTATAAGCAACAGGAAAAAGAGTTCTATTTTTCCATATCTTTGTCAATACTTAGTATTGTTAGTTTTTAATTTCAGTTATTTTGGTGGGTGTCTAGCTGTATCTCATTGTGTAGTTTGAATTTACATTTTTCTCATAACTAATGATGTAGAGCCCCTTTCATATATTTATTGGCTTCTTTGATCTCATCTTTGATAAAGTGCTGGCATTAGTTTGTCCATTTTGGGGGGTTGTCTTTCTTATTGATTTGTACAAGTTATACAAGTAATATTTATATTCTGGATACAAGTTCTTTGTCAGATATATGTATTACAAATATCTTCTCCCAGTTTGTGACTTGCTTTTTCACATTCTTAATGGTGTCTTTTGATGAATTGGAATTCTTAATTATAATGAAGTCCCATTTATCAATATTTTATGTTTAGTGCTTTTAGTGTTCCCGTTATCCCATGGTCATGAACATATTCCCTTGCTTACTTCTAGAAGCTTTAATGTTTCATCTCTCATATATGGGTCTATAATACATCCCAAATTAATTTTTGTGAATGATGTCCAGTAGAGGTAATGGGTTTTTCCCCATATGAATAGCCAATTGACCAAGCACCATATTTTGGAAAAACCATTCACTGAATTCCAACAGAGTATTTGTGACAATTCAGATGACCATATATGAGCAAATCTCTTTCTGGACTCTTTGTTATATTCCACTGGTATATTATCGACCTTTATGCTAATACAAAACTGCATTAATTACTGTAGGTATATGATAAGCCTTAATATCCTGTAGTGTAAAGCTCTCAGCTTTATTCTTCTTTGATATTGCCTTGGAATTCTAGCTCCTTGGCATTTCCAAATAAATTTTGGAACAATTTTGTCAGTTTCTACAAAATCTGCTGCAATTTTGATGCATTAAATCTGTAGAGCAACTTGGAGAAAAGTGACACCTTAACATTATTGAGACTCCCAATCCATGAACATGGAATTGGTCTCTATTTACTTAGGTCTTCTTTAATTTATCTCACTAATGTTTCATAGTTTTCAGCATAGCTATTTTGCACATCTTTTGTTAGATATCTTGGACATTTGAGTTTTTTTGATGCTATTGTAAATGATATTATTAGATACCTTGAACATTTGATATTTCTGCTGTTACTATAAGTTGCAGATTTTTAAAATTTTATTTTCCTAGTCTTTGTTCCTAGTATATAAACATACAGTAGTTCCCCCCCCCACTCTTTTCCACGGTTTGACTTTCCACAGTTTCAGTTACCCACAGTCAACCATGGTCTGAAAATAGGTGAATGCAGTACAAGAAGATATTTTGAGAGAGAGAGAAAGAGGCCGCACTCACATAACTTTTTAACAGTATATTGTTATAATTGTTCTATTTTATTATTAGTTATTGTTGGTAATCTCTTACTGTGCCTAATTTATAAATTAAGCTTTATCGTAGTTATGTATGGTTAGAAAAAAAAAACACAGTATATATAGGGTCTGGTACTATCTGCAGTTTCAAGCATCCACTGGGGGTCTTGGAGTGTGTCCCCCATGGATAAGGGTACACTACTATACAAATGATTTTTGTATATTTATCCTATATGACTTAATCTTGCTAAATTCACTTATTACTTTTAATAGCTTGTCTATGGATTCTTACGAATATTCTATGTATATAATTATGTCATGCCATCTTCAAATAATTATAGTTTTACTCCTTTTTTCTACTGTTAAAATATTTTATTTCTTTCTCTTGCCTGATTGCACTGAATAGGACCTCCAGTACATTGGTAAAGAACAGTGGTAATAGTAGACATCCTCATTTTGTTCCCAACTTTAGAAATAAAGAATTCTATATTTGAGACTCATCAAGAAAGAATCCATTTTGTGACCTATCCCATGTCTAGCTTTCCCCTAGTCTTCTTTTGCCTTCATTTTTGATTCCCAACTTATCTGCTTCAAGGGTGGGGGAGCCTTTTCCTGAATCCTTTTTACTAATGAGATCTATCAATTATAAGCAGTTGTCAATTTTAGCAGACATACTAGATGATCTGTTGGTCCTTTTCTTTTCATAATCCTATGATATGATGGAGGCCTGGAAATTAACAGGTTAGTCTTTGTCTCATTCAAAACAATCCTTTTGCCACAAATGCTGATGTGGTGATGTTTCGGTGGTTCTAACAGTGAACAATTCCATGATTTAAAGTAAAAAAGATGAACTGTGTGGGGGCTTGCTCACACATTCTTCCTGGGAAATGAATTTGTTTTAGCACTGTAACATTCACACTGATACATTCACAGGTATCACAGGAATATTGGCTGTAGATTTTTAAAGATGCCTTCAATAAGATTAAGGATGTTTTCTTCTCTAGTTTATTGAGAGTTTTTTCATGAATTTTATAAAATGCTTTTTCTGCATGTATAGATATGACCATATATTTTCTATCCTTTATTCTACTAATGTGGTAAATTACACTGATTTTTAAATATTAAATCAACCTTATGTTCAGTTTTTAGTCAATTCTTTTTTTCTCTGTGTTCTTAGTTTGGATATTTTCTATTGTTGTTGGATTTATTTTGTTTTGCTTTGTTTTAACTCACTAATCTTATGTTCTGCAGTGCCTACTTTTCTGTTAAACCCAGTCAAGTAGTTCTTGATTTCAGATATTGTATTTTGTATTTCTAGAATGTTATTTGATTTTCTATAAAGTCTAATTCTCTGTTAAAATTCTCCCTTTTTCATTCTTTTTGTCTCTTTTCCTCTATTATTTTAAAAATATTAATCATAGTTATTTTGAATTCTTTACTAACTCTAATATCTGTATTATCTCCGGTTCTGCTTCTGCTTGTGTTGTTTTTTCTTGGTTATCAGTTTGTCTTCCTTCTTCATATTTTTTGGGTAACTTCTTTTATTGAATGCTGGATTTTAAGTATAATATGTTGTAAAGGTTCTGAATTATGTTATCTTCCTCTAAAGATTATTGAGTTTGTTCTAGAACCCTATTAAATTGCTCACAAATCACTTAAGTCCAGGATTTCTCATTCTCAAGACTACCGATATTTTGAGCTGGATCATTCTTTGTTGAGGGAGAGGGGACTGGCTTGTGCATTGTAGGATGTTTAGCAGCATCCCTGGCCTCTACCCACTAGATGCCAGTAGCATCACAATCCCCAGTTGTGACAACCAAAAAACATTTCAGATGTTATCAAATATCCCCTCGGGAGAAAAATTGCCCCCACTTGAGAACTACTGCCTTGATTCTGTTGAGACTGGGTTTTAGACTTTGTTAGTACAGGTATCTTTTGGTTTTTCCCTTACTCCTTGGACATGGTCTTTGCTGATAAGGCATGAACCTTATTACTAGAATGTGCACTCTCTGAGGTCCAGTTGAAAGCCCAGGGTATTCACTAAGATGTCTAGCCAAACTCTCACCTTCATCTCTCCAGCACTATGCAGCCTCTGAAATCTCTGCTCAGCAATACAGTCTTCTACTGTGGTCCTCTGCTAGGCCTCTAGAGTTCCACCCTGCTCACATGCAGCTTAAGAGTTGGCCAAAGACTTGAGGGAAATTCTTACACAATTATTATAGGGGCTCCTTCTCTGTGTCTTTCTCCTTTAAAGAATCATGCCCCCCAAATCCCAGCCACTTTGGCAGCCCCAAACTCTGATCTCTGTTTCCTTTACTTAGCATAATCCTGCACTGCATCTTGGAAATGCCCTCAGGGAAAAAGATGGTGTGACTATGGGGCTCACCTCATGTTCATCCTGTCTCTTAAGGTTTATTGTCCTATGTTAACTGTAGTCCAATACCTGCAAAAACAGTTGTTGTATATATTTTGTCCAGGTTTTAGAGCTATTTACAGCAGAAGCATAAGTCTGATACCAGTTATTCTCTCATGACTGGAACTCGAAATGCCAGAATGATCTGCTCTCCAGGAAAGAAAAAAAATGATGCTATTGTGTGTATATATCCAAATCCTAAATATAGCTATTTAAGCCATCTTTCTTGCTTTTGAGAATCTCACTACATTCCAAAAGGCTTTGGCATTTTGGATACTATTTCAAGCCTGAAGAATGTGTAGGAAACACCTGTGGCTTTCAGCCCAGCATATACCAAAGGAACTGAGGCCTTCCTTGCCTTGGCCAGAACCAAGACTGGTGTGGGAGCCAGAGGAGAATCTGATTCAAATAACACACTTACAGCAGACAAGAAAAACACTTTATATAGAGTACATGACATTGGTTTTCTTTCTTTCTGGTTTTTGCCTCTCCAACCATACAGGAAGCTGCTTGAGGGCAGGACATGCATCTTATTCATCAATATCTTTTCTCACACATGTCAGACATAAAGTAAACATTTCATAAAAGTTTGGAAATGAAGAAGCAAAAGAATGAATGAATTGATAGGACGTCAATCACAATTCACTATTCATGGCTTCATGGTGACTCTTGATCCATACCTATGCTAACTCCTAATAGAGCCAATTCACACGGGGTCTCTGGTCAGCTCTAGGAGCCATTTGATTTCAGAGCCCCTGAAAGTCCTTTCTTTCTCCAGGAGAGAATCTTTACTGGCTTGCCCCAGGCATTAACAAACTGAAAGTCCCATAGTTCCTACTCTTAGGAATATGACTCTTGATGCCAGAAATGTCTACCCAATTTGGGTGAGGAGGGATGGTGACACAATGATCCATTAGCACTCTACAGGGATTGGTCTCTCCATAGTTATCTTGGAAAAGAGACAACTGACGCATTTTAACCAAGGGAAGGGGGAAGAAGTAGATGCTCAAGAGGACAAAGGGTGATTCTTCCAGGGGGTTGCTTGTAAGCTGGCCCAAGCACTTCTGAGGATTGTGCTTCAGAAAGAAGGTGAAACACCAAAAGGAAAGGTGAGGGGCAAAGATCAATTTCCCTTTCATCACTATTTCTCTAGGGCCAGCACTATCTCTCAATAGCCTTCTGGGAAGGCTAACCTTGCATCTAGGGCCCCAACATGGAGCTAGCTGTGCTGGAGACTTTCTGCACACCATGATGTTTTCAGATTCAGCAGGTGGTCATTTACCTGTGGCATTTTCCAATTCTGGGGACTAGACAGTGAACAGTATGTATGCCTGGGTGGAGGAGGGGACTCTAGAATATAAATGACTTTTTATTAACCAACAAATAGAACTACCTTCTAGCATCTTGAGATTAGCACCTTCTTTTTATCCTAAAACTATAGTCCTTCCCTCAGGGTTCTGGGTCTAAAGAAGTCTCTGTGTGAAGCTACCTGGTTTCTATAAGGTCAAGAGTGCTGCAATAATGTGTGGAAAGTCATGAGGCTCACCTCATTTTTGACGGTTGTCTGACCGTTCATTGTTCTTGGGGTCGTCTGATCTCTCTGTCCTCCCTGAGGTTCTGTCCATGGCCCAGTGGTGGATAATTCGTGGCCTCCCCTTTCGGTTTTATGTTTTACCTTAATACCTCAATCTCTCACAACTCAGGGGGCCATCAGATCGCCTGAGCATATTTTCCTATGACAGGTCTCCGTTACAGACTTCCTTCCCTCTACATAGACCTTCTGGCTGTCCACAGAGAATTCTTCCAAACAAGTGCTCCTCCTACACAGCACTCGCAGCATTGCCCCATTCACTGTGAGGTGGAAAGGCACCACTTCCGGCCTGCTTCAAAGAGCCATGTGACCCATGTCCTTGCCTCTCACCTTTCCTTTCTCAAATGCATTCTCAGCCTGGCCATCTGCTACCCTCCTGAAAAAAACAGATTTTTCCCTTTCCAGCCCCAAAACTTTCTTTCCTTCAGTTTTTAACTTTCATTTCTTATTATCAAAGTGATATATACTCATTATAAAAATGTATAAAGTATATATTTTCTTTAAAAAAAAAACCCACAAGAAAGTAGGGGGGAAATCACATACAATCCACCACTGGGTTGCCATGGAGGCAACCACTGTTAACACGCTTCTGTTTTCCCTTCTAATCTTTTTTCTAGTTATATTTACAGTGGTTTAATAATAAATTGTATATGTAATGTTGCATGTTCTTCTATGGATTAATATTATATCTCATAATATCCCCAATATCATTAAAACTCTTTATAAGCACCATTTTATCATGTGGATATACCATAATTATATTCACTATTGTTGAATGTTTATGTTTGATTTTTCATTATTATAAATAATGCTCTGATGAATATCTTTATGCAAAGTCTTTGCCTGAATTTTATATTAGATCTTCGAGACAAATTTCCTTTTCAAAACTACCACATACTGACTACTTGCTATGGGCCAGGCATGCTTCATACACATTTATCACTGTTATCTTCACACCCTCTAAGATATTCTTGTTCTCATTTTGCAAATGGGGAACCTGAGGCTTAGAAATATGTATATACCTTGCCCAAGGTCACCTGGCTAGTAAACTTCGTTGTGTTTTTTGGTTTGTTTTTTATTATTATTGAGACAGCGTCTTGCTGTGCTGCCAGGCTAGAGTGCGGTGGCTCTCTGCAACCTCAAGCTCCTGGGCTCAAGCGATGCTCCTGCCTCAGCCTCCCGAGTAGCTGGGACTCCAGGGCCAGCTAGTAAATTGTAGAGCTGGGATTTGAACATAGGCCTATCTCCAGACTCCTGAAGTCACACCCTTAAATGCTATGCTTTGTTGCCTCCTTACTTTCCTGTAGTAGAACTACTGGGACAAAGGGAATAAATGTTTTTACATCTATGAATACATATGGCCAAACTGAATTTAACTCCCTCCAAGTAGTTTTTGAGGGTGCCCATGCCTTCTTCATAAGCATATGCACATTGCTTATAGAATAAAACCTAAATTCCTAAAAATGGTATTCAAGAGCCCCACAGTTTGGTCCCAACCTACTTTTCTAGTCTTCTCCCCTGATGAACCCATGTCTGTATCCCATAAGCCAGATATGGCCTTTAACTCTGCTCCTTGCCTTTGCTCAACTCTGATCCTTCAGCTTGAAATGCATTGACATGAGACCTCCACCTGCCAAATCCCACTCACTCTTCGAGGCCATGCTCATACCACCTCTTCTGTGAAGCCTGCCTGGATTCCCCTACTGCTTTCTCTCCTGTATTCCCATAGCATCTTGTTCATACCTTTTATAGCATTTATCATATCCTGCCCCATATTGAACTTTTGTGGTACACACATCACTCTGCCCCATAAAAGTATCAGTTCCTTGGGTGTAGGGGCCCTCTCTTATTTATTTTTGTGACCCCAGTAAGTCTTGCTTTATATAAGGAACAATGCTTTATATAAAGTAGGCCCTTGATAAACTTTTGTTGAATAAATGACTTGCAACAACTTTAGCGGGGAAGCTGTTACAAATTGCCTAACCCACATTCACAGTTGCAGCAGTATATTTGGGTTAGCAGAAGAGCCCCCAGTTCTTTTTGGTTCTCGCCATGCTGCAGTCCCAAAGGGCCTTTGAGCCTAGCAACAGACCTGGGTTTGATCTGCAAGCACCTCTTCCTCAGCTCAGGCCATTCTGGGCTTTGCAGCCACACTCTCCAGAGCCTCTGGTGCTACTTTCTCACACCCACCCTCTAGGAAGTCGCCTTCCTTTCTCTCTCCCTTGACCCTTCCCTCCACCACAGAAAGGACCTGGCAGATGGTACCCTGTGAAGCCATCCAGGGTGCAGGGGAGTAGGGGTGGAAGAGAGAGGGAAATGGGGGTTGGGATGGGAAATAGAAAAGAGGTTGAGGTCACCAAGAGTTTTTCTGAGGAACCCAGAGGATGCATCACTGGCTTCTCTCCGAGCTCTGTCTGCACTATGTCTGACTGCTGGAGACTCCTCACCTGTGACCCTGGCCCAAAGGCTGCCTACCCAAGCCCTCTCCTCTATACAGGCTTTTTTCGGGACAATAAACCTACATGCCCCAAATATACACTCAGGGCTGTTAGGCCCCAGTGAGATAACCAGGTCGAAGAAGAGAAAGGTCACCATGACACATGCCAAGAAAGCCAAGGGTGATGCGGTGGCTTTGTGATGAGTCAACTTGGCCATGCTGAACTACATTTCCCACAATTCCCGTCCCCATATGCTTCCGGTTAGGGTGAGCTACAGAGAGATTCTGTTGGGAGTTTGGGAGGGCAGAAGTGACCCAGTGGTCTTTTGGTAGCTCACACACATTGGCACTTATCTGCCAGCTCACCTTGCTGGTGCGAAAGCAGTGGCGGGCCTGTAATTACTCTGCCCTCTCCTCTCTCCTCCTTCAGTTTCTCTGATTTCTGGGCCGAGTTGAGCTCCATACCGAAGGACCTTGGCTTTTGCAGAACACCACACCATTCCACAGGTTTCAGTCAATCTTCATGGGCTCCAGCTTGTGCTTACGGGTTCAATCTTGTCCTTTTTCTGTCCCCACTTGACACCTGTCTTCCCTTCCCAACTGTCTGCCCTGCAGACTTCAAGCTCCAGCATCAGATGAGTGGACAGCAGTCCTACAGAAACTGCTTAGCCAGCTCCCACCGCTGTACAAGGTCAAAACCCTATAAAACTAAAAAAGGCTGGTGATTCTGCTACTCTGCTTCCCTGACTGATACGGGTGGTACAACCCCAACAGAAGAGCTGGGGGGAAGAAGCTGGCACCACCACCACCCCAGGCAAGCATGAGGGTTCCCCTAACAATCAGAATTATGTCTGAGCCTCCCAGACCGCAGGACCTTTGCACAGCAGAAGCCGCTGAGCTTCTACGGATGGTTCTGCAAGCTTGGATGCACAGATGAATTGTCAGAAGCACTTGGCTTCCTGTCTTTTGATTAAAGAAAAGAAGAAAAGACAAAACCAACAGCCCATAAAAGAAATGGCCCAGTGGAGAATGAAGACCAGCTTTAGCATACCTGAATCAAAACGACAGACCATGAAGTAATGAGTTTTACTCTGTGTCAGCTGCCCTGCCCACCCCACCTATCAGCTGAATTGCCTGCCACAATGATTATTTTATCTGCCACAGCAAAAATCTTTCAGCAGCCCATGAATGCTTCAGTGGCAAAGCTCCAAGGGGCCTGGAATAGAGGAAGATGGAGGACAAAGAGGGAAGTGGGAGGAAAGAAAGAGAGAGCCTCCAATAGGAGGGCAAAGCTAGCTACCACTTCCACCAGCCGGATCTTCCAAGATGTGGGCTACCCAATGGAAGAGGGGGCCATGATCGCCACCAAGTAAGCGTCTGGCTGCCTAAGGTTTGACAGCAAGGGGCACAGGTGGGCAAGGGGAAGTAGCCTTGACTAGAACTACTGCTACATAGATACCGTGTGTGACACTGTGGGTTATTCAGCTAAGATGATCACCTACTTAACCGTGACAGTATGTGTCTCTCCAAAAGCAACTATTTGCTTGTATTTTAATCAGGGACCAGTAGTTGCAAGGATCAGAAACCTCTGTAGACCAACTAACGTTAAAAAAAAAAAAAGGAGGGTTTATTGTGCTGGAAGTATATTCATCCAGGCCTCCTGGTAAGAAGGAAGTTGTAAGGCACCTTCTTGGTCTAGCTCTGTCTCCAGGCCTTCGTTGCTTCTCACTTCTGTTCCTTTCTGAGTGTCTGCACCATTATCTCTTGACTGACTGGATTTCTCTGTGTTAGTCATGCTCCCTGCTCCTCCAACATTACCTCATGTTACAGTTCCTGGACTGACCCCCAGCTGCCTAACTCGGCCTCTCGGGAATTGTGGGTTGGGGCAGACACCCCAAGTAAGTGCACTGCCGCACATCAATCGCTGTGTGGACAGGCTTTGCTTATTAAGGACCTCCTAGGTGCCCACCCCCTACTAGTTGTTGAGGAGGTTAGAGAGGTGTGATTATTCAAAGTTCCTGTCCTTGAGCACTGAACAGCTAAGAAGAGATCCAAGGTGCACAGCACAAGACCTGTGTAGCACAGACTGCAGGAGAAGGAAGAAAATGAGGGCTGGGACAGGACGTACAGCCGGAAGTGGGAGAGGAAGGCTGGAATAGAGAAAATGTCAGTGGTGGATCTTCCATGGACAGGGCAAAGGTGTGGAAGTGAGAACAAGGAGTGTTGTGGGAAGTATTAATAGCAAGTGTTATGAGCCACCATTGTGGTGTCAGAGCAGTGGGTGGGTGTTACCATGGCAGGGCTGGGGCTGGGGGTGGGGAGCTAAACTTCATTCTGTGGGACACTAGTTCTCAAACTTGAGCAGGCATCAGAATTCCCTGGAGGGTTTGTTAGCACGCATGCCCAAGGGGCTCTGATTCAGCAGGTTGGGGGCAGGGTCTGAGAATTTGAATTTCTAAAGAAAAGTGACTTGAAGACAGTGGGCCTTTCCACAAATGGACCTAAAAGTGGTACACAGAGTGGACAGGGAAGGATCCAGAGTAGAGTCAGGGAGGCTTCATGGCAAAAGTAGGGCAGGGCCACACCCACATAGGCTGAGGGACAAAGAAGGGAGGGGAGGGCACATCCAAGAAGCTTGGCACCTACCATAGGCCACACAATGCCCAGGATTCCTGGAGAAATGAGCGTGCATGGGATCCAGTTCCTGCACTTGAGGCACAGACGACCTGGCAGTGCCAGAAAGAGAAGTCCCAGCAAGGAGGCTGCAGGTTCAATGCAAGAAGGCAGTATGGCCTGGCCTGGGACTCAGGCATCCCCGGATTCAAATCCTGGCTCTACCACTATGTACAAAACCCTGGATCTGTTGCTCAACTTGCTGGCACACGGAATCCTCATTGTGGGCTATCACAGTGCCTACTCCCATGGAAGTGTGAGAATTAACCAAGGTAACACATGCAACAGAGCACCAGACCTGACACAGAGCAAACAAGCACACGATAGCATCAGCTATTATTTTTATTATCATTATGTCAAAGGTCATAATGCACAGCAACGTATGGGTGTGTCACCAGAAAAGCCACGCTTTCTGTTGGCTCCCAAAGGGCCTCTTAGGCTGGTATTTAACCTGGTAAATTCACCACAGTCCAGGGTTGGGGCTTCAATAATTCCTCCACTGATTTAACAACACTGTTTTGAATGTGAACTTTCTACTATGTGCTACAAACACAATGGTGAGCAAGACAAAGTCCCTGCTCTCTTGGAGCTCACGTTTGGCAGTCTGGCCAGCACACCCACAGAGGAACCAACTCACGCTGGCCAAGTCTGTGAGCTTCACAGAGCCAGCAAAGTGCTATTTAAAAATCATTACTGTCACACACAGTAGAACACATCTCTCTCTGCATGAAGGCAAGTGCAGTGGGTGACAACACCAAGTCAGAAGACTGGTAGGTGGGCGCTGATCCGAGAGGAGAGTTGGCAGGTGAATGTCAGTGGCCCAGCCCCCTGCTCCCAGGCCACAGTGCTGGAGGCCACGGGCTGGGGCATCCTCTTCCCCAGACCCCAAGGCCAACTTCTGACCACTGGGTTTTCTTGCCTGAGTGGCCAGGCTGACTAACCCTTTCTGTCCACTTGGCCTTTCCAAGTGGCAGACAAGAGAATAACACTCACTCCCCACCCTTTCTCCTTGAAATTACTACCAGAGCTTCCTGAAGGGGATTTCTTGGGGTTCCCAAACATTTTTCCCACATTTGAAGACCATCCCGGGTCAATCATAGTTAAGGTGTGGATATTGTTTGGCCCTCTAGAGGCAACCTCATTTCCTAGTCAGAGGCCCAACTTGTGAAGTTTGGGGAGGGGGCATGTAACCATTGACCCCCCGAACTGACAACAGTACCTTGTGTTTACAAAGTGCTCCACAGTCTGTAAAGCATAGTGACATGTTTATCGTGCATTCGGGAAACAGGAAACAGGGGTCTATGAAGTCCAGAAAGCAAGCCGGAGCCTGACAGTGTGGGGTGTCCTTGGTATAAGCTGAACAAATGTCATCACCCTCACCTGAGAGACGAGGGAACAGAGGCTCAGGAAGGGAAGGGAGCAGCCTGGGCCAGCTGGGGAGGTGACTAAGACAGGTCACAAATGGACATGATACAATACATATATGTTACAAGTCACAATGATGACACCACAAACTGATATGGGGAGTCAAAGACAGGAGAGTGCAGCTGTTAAGATAAGGAAGTATAACAACAGCTCCAGATAGTCTAACCTAGAAGACTAGGAGAATGGTGGAGTCACTTACAGAAATGGAAAAATTAGGAAAAGGTGTTGTTTTGGGAGCAAATAATAAGAGCAAATACTTCTAGAGCCCTTTCCATGTACCAGACATTGCCCTCACAGATGTGACCCTCTCAACACCCTCATGAGGCAGGTGCCATAATTATTAGGGTAACCATCTATACAGGTTTGCCTGAGACAGACCCAGTGTATGCCTGATGCCCTCATTTAATTATTAAAACCACCCCCTTTACTCCCCAAAATATCCTGGTTTAGAAGATAAGTCATATATATGGTCCTCTCAATTATTATCCCTCGGTTATGCCTGAGGAAACTGAGGCACGGATAAAGATCTTACTTTGAGTCATGCAGTTGTTAAGTGACAGAGCTGGAATTTGAACCCAAGGAGCTTGACTCTAAAGGACATGGCTGTAACTACTTCATCAAACTGCCTCCCAAAGGAGGTGTTGAATCCAGTTTTTCACCTTTGAAGTTTGGGGTGGAGGCTGTTTGGCCATCCAACAGAGATCCCTCCCCAGGCGGATGGAACACAAGATAGAATGAAGGGAAGCGGGCCTGGGGAGGCGACACATAAGACATGCCAGGAGACGCTGGTAGAGGCAGGAGAATGGATAAAGCCACGTGTGCATCTCCACGCGTTCAGGGCAGCTCTCTCTTCATTACTCCTCTCCTGGGAACTCTCCCCAGAGACTGAAACAGAACTTTTCTCAAGCCGTCTGCTCCTGAGGGAACATTCTATCAGAACCTCTGCAAAGTACCAAGAATCTAAACAAACAGAAGTCCTGCCCAAGCAAAGGATGTCACCCAGAGTTAGAGAACCTGTCTTATGTAAAACTATAGCTCTGCAAGAAACAGGCCTTCCAGTTTAAGGGAAACATTTCATATCCCTTTTCCCACCCCACCAAATCTGTTTAGCTTTTTAATTTAATGTGTTTTTAACATCTATCTAGTCAACCCTCCTGGGTATGTTATCCACCTAAGATGATCAAGGCAAACCCCAAGTTCTACACACCCATTCTTGGCTTATTTGCTCTCCCTGCTTCTACCCTCTGTGCCCAACTTCTCTTCAGTGACTGAGTTTCAGGGAACCTGAATTGATCAGCCTAGGTAAATCGTAGCAGAAAGAAACTTCCTAATGGGGGAAGGGACTTATCATAAACCTGCCATTTCTTATGGATTTCAAAGCAAAATTGAAATGATTTGGGGGTGATCTACTTTCCAGATTCCTCTCCCTCCTCTAGGATATGTAACAGCGAGCTAAGAGGATAAACTTTGCCTATAAATGTGATCGAGAATTATGAGGACATTTTTGGATGTCTAAACTTCTAAAATCATCCAGATGGTTTCTCTGAAATAATCACTGTGGTGACCAGGCACTTGTAGAAAGAAAAGTTAACACACTAAAAAGCCTTGCATTGTGCCTTCTGGGTTTCAGAGGAAAAAATAATTAGAAAGAACTTTAGTAAGAGGGCAGAAAAAATCCACCTACTGAAGTAGGAAAAGAACTGCAGGATGTTTCTCTTCATAAGATAAACCAAACGGGAGCGTTCATGGGCTCGAATACAATGTAGCTTGAAGAAATGTTTAGTAACTTTTGGTTTAATTACCTACAACTGAGATAGTTATTGCACCGTCATGGTTTTAATTATGACACATTGATTAACTATGATACATGATTAACTTAAGCCCCATTTCACAAGCATATTTAACAAATAAATCATGTACAAGGTGTGTAACCAGAAAGTAAACTTACAGGTTTGTTAGAACTAGAACTTTCTCTTCTCCCTGGGTGCTAGGAGAGCATGGGAACAGTAAGTTTACACAAAGTCAAAGTTCATTTGTTCAAGATGTCCCTCAGCTTTCCAAATCTAGTTGCCAAGGGTGACTTTCTTACTGAGAAAAGCTGACTTTTGATCTAAGAGCAGTTTGTGTCCTTTTCTTCTAACATTTATATCCATTGGAGCAAAGATTCAAGTATGTTCAGTAGTGGTGAATCTTTGTCCTTGGAGTAATATTTGCCTTTGGAAAGTGCCAAAAGTCATGCAGAAGCAAGTTGGATGTTTAATATGGGAGACAGGATATTATGGCCATTTAGGGGCCCAGGATGGTGAATGCTTTAAAAAGGTTCACACACATTGTCTTCCTTGCCATTCCTGTGAGGTAGGAGAAAAGACACCATCGTCCCTCCTCCCTCCCCGCCCCCACCACTTACAGGGGTAGAAGTGAGGCTCAGCAGGCTCAGGACCTCCCTTCCTAACACACTGCCCTTCCTTTGTGCCTCAATAAAGCCATATTTCTCTGGTTGTTGGGCTTCTTGGCTCTCCGGAGATGAGGAGCAAACAGTCGGTGAGCCCACTCTCTGGAAAAGGAGTTTCTGGTAAGGCCATCCCGGGCTTAGAACTTGGCATAGAAGCTTCCAAGACCTGAGGCAGCTCTGGCATCCAGCAACCATGCATCTGGTGTGTCAGCCCCTCTCTCATGGGCCCCCAGTCACCCTGGCTCATGGCATCTCTGCATCTTTCCATAGCACTGGCCATCCCCTCTTTCTCAGATAGATCCCAAATCTAAATCCCAAAAGAGAGTCAGAATAATCGGCTTACCTCTTCATCAACAGCTCATTGGGTAGTGCCTTCCACACCAAGCACCCCCATCCATCAAAGATGGCCTCATGCTGCTGCCCTAAGCAGGTGACCATGGGAGGGGAAGCTTCAGCTAGGAGGGGACACAGGGCATGGAAGTACCACACTGGTTATGGAAGGCACATCTAGAATGTGGCAGTGACAATGCCAATGCTGATGACCATGATGGTGACAATGATACGTACCATTTGCTGAATGCAGAGCATATGCCTATCACCATGCCAAGCCTTTTGCGTGCGTTTTCTGCGAGGCTTGTAAACTGAGTCTGTGCTCAAGCCCCAAAGAGATAGCTGGACAGGCAGCAGTAGAGAATTCCAACAGTGTCTCCAGTTCTTCCACCATGCTAAAATGTACTATGTGGTATCATGACTTCTGGCATCTTTTGCTGGCCGAAATGACCAAAGGGGTAATCCTACCACCTTCACCCATCCCTGACCCAACATAGGAAGTCTAAAAATGGAGGCATCCTAGGATTCCAGCTCTCCTTTTCTCCTTGTCACCTTGATTTGTCATATGGGGCTAATAGCTCATTGGAGTCAATACATGGCCCTTGTACAGTCAATACCTTTCCAGCTGCAACCTGTCACTCCTGATTCTTCTTTCTGCTCAAGCCCTCCTTGCTCTCTGGAAGAGAGGCTCAAACCTTCTGAGAAGGCAGAGCTGATACGATGTGAGGGGTCAGTAACCCCATCTCTCCTCCAGGCATCTATGAGTACCACCTGAGAGATTCATTCGGTTGGTTTTGAAGGTTGTCTGGTTTTCTGGAGAACGCTTATTATGGTGTGCATACCCCCTTTTAAAGGGTAACTTGTTGGGCTTTTATTAAATATAAACCAAAACCTTCTGGGGAAAGATGACAGCTGTCCAAGGAGTGATGGGGAAGTCATCACCATCACCAAGTGTCCTTACTCTACCATCAAGAATGCACATCATTTGTATTTGTCTCCAAAATAAAGGAAGAAGGCTGCCCAGGGACTTCTTCCAAAGCTCCTAAGATGGGAATGTTGAATCACATCTCAATTCCTTATCTCCCATGTTCCCCTCCTGTGTTGCCCAGACTTGCCTGATGACAAAAATGACCCAGCATACCTGTCAAAATGCAGAGTCCTAGGCCCCCACTGGACCTTCCTACCCACAATTCTAGGCAGGGGCCTGGGGATCTGTATGTTTATAGTATACCAAAGGCCTTGATCACCAGTGAAGTTTGAGACACTGCCATACTCTGAAACCACTAATTTTTTTCCTCTCTCTCCACATTAAATCATTTTTAATGCCTACTGCAATCAGGGTGTGAAAGCAAACTTGGACACCAATAAGCAACATGATCTTAACAAGCCACTTCCCTTTCCTGGTCCTTATTCTCATCTGAAAAGTGGGAGTATTTTACTAGATCACTTAATAATGCAGTCTACCATTTGTATTTGCCAGCATGGGCTATAAAAATTAATGTCACAGCCAGGCACGGTGGCTCACACCTGTAATCCTAGCACTCTGGGAGGCCGAGGCAGGAGGATCGTTTGAGCTCAGGAGTTCCAGACCAGCCTCAGCAAGAGTGAGACCCATCTCTACTAAAAAATAGAAAGAAATTAGCCAGACAACTAAAAATATATAGAAAAAATTAGCCGGGCATGCTGGCACGTGCCTGTAGCCCTAGCTACTCAGGAGGCTGAGGCAGAAGGATCGCTTGAGCCCAGGAGTTTGAGGTTGCTGTGAGCTAGGCTGATGCCACTGCACTCTAGCTTGGGCAACAGAGCAAGACTCTGTCTCAAAAAAAAAAAAAAATTTATGTCACAATGTTTTCCACAATTTTTTTGAAGCCTTTTTATAATCAATCACTTTAAATTTCCAGGAATATAACCAGGGCCAGAGAGAACTAAAGGCTCCAAGTCCCTGTGTATGCTGAGATGATGCCTGTGAAAAGGCCTGGCATAGGGCCCAGTACTTAGAACTTCCTGAAAGTGTTAGCCTCCTTCTCCCAACTGTGTCATGCCAACCACATTTTCAAGTAGTAGTCACCACAGAGGCTTCTGCATCAGCCCTGCACATGCAGCTCTCATGCCACCCCCCTGAATTCACCACCACACAGGGCCACCAGCAATGGGCTACCTTTGCACAATATTCTCCAGTGGCAAGTGGTCAACTCCAAAGCCCAGACTGTTTCCACCACACTGTGGTTCCCCAGAGGAGGCCATCACTCAGCCTGCCCCAAGCCAGGTGTGGTCCCCCTGTGGTTTACTTCTGGAGGGACCCTCAGTCTCGGCCCATTTTACCCATGGGATGGAACCTGAGAAGGAGATAGGGCAATTCTGACAAGAATACCAAAGATCCACATAACTTTTATGTTTTGGTCTGCTCTGAAGGGAAATCCTTTCTTGCTCTACTAATGGGTAAACTCTGACCTCTAGCTTCTAGACAGAAACAAAAGCACAGCTTTTTTACTGTTTAAGTACCTCCATCAGAGTCATGAAATCATCTGTCAAGACTTTTTAACTTCTATGCTTCCATTCCGGTAAGAACCTTTTAAATGAGGACACTGCTGATTGCTAGTGATGTTTTTTGAGCAAAAACACTCAGGGCTACAGATGAAAGCCAATCAAAGGTAAAATGACTCATTGGGGAAGTTAAGTCTCCTATACTTAGATTTCACTAGAAGCTTCAAAGGCGAAAACAAGTCTAGATTTCAGTCTCAGTTGCTGTCCGTTTCTGCAGTGAATGAGTGTTTTTCTCTTAGCCAGTGTATCAGGCAGGGTTCTAACACAGAAACAGAACCAGTAGGAGACATATATATATAAAATACACACCCAGATTTATTTCAAGGAATTAACTTAGGCGACTGTGGGGGCCGACAAGTCCAAAATTCACAGGGTAGGCCAGCAGGCTGGAAATCTTCAGGCAAGAGAGCTGATGCTGCGGTCTGCAGGTGGAATTTCTTGTTCCTCAGAAAATTCACAGTTTTGTTCTTAAGGCCTTTGACTGATTAGACCAGGCCCCATCTGGATTACTGTTAGAATCTCCTCTTAAAGTCAACTGATTGTACACATTAACCGCGTCTACAAAATGCCTCCCCAGCAACACCCAGATTAGTGTTTGATTGAATAACTGGGCACCATAGCCTAGCCAAGTTGGTACATAACGTTAACCATCACGGCAATGTACCCACTAAATTTTGTTGACTGTTTTACAGGCTGTTAGGGATTGCAGTAGAGAAGTGTGATGATCACTCTCACATCATCCTGCACTGATGGTCCCTGTTAAGTGACAATACAGCAGAGAAAAGCCCAGTCACTAGCACTATACCATGGACATATTGACTGGCTGGCTGGTTCCCTAAGGGATAGCGGCAGACAGGAAATGTGAGGATGAGGAAACGGGGCATGTGACAGAGAGGGACAATGAAGGGCCAGAGTTTGGTTTTCTTTTTGCCTTTCATTGGAAGGTGGTAAGTTAGCCCTGTTGCCCAGGTATGCAGAAGGGAGCAGTGATTTAGAAACTCCAAAGCAGTAAGTAATCCCCAAAAGTGGTGTATTTGGTTTTGAAATGAATAATTATTTTATTGGAAATGTGTGGTTTCCCAATTCTGTTTGCCATTGGCTAATATAATTGTGGGCTTGCATTTGGCCAGCACACACCAAACAGAAGTAGACAAAGCCTGCTTAAAATGACTTCGATGTTCCTCCTCTCTGTCCATTCTCACTAGTGATACTCTAGCTTCAAGGAGTCCTAATGTACCTGTAGTTTCCAGCATATTCTCTTTCGTCTCATAGGGTTTTGCGTATATTTTTCCCTCTGCATAAAATACTCTTCCACCTTCTTTACAAGTTCACTCTACCCAGGCTTCAGGCCTCAGCTTAGATCAAGACTTCGCAATCCTACTGCCAACAAAGATTTGAAGACTTCACTATCTTTCAAGAAGTCTTTTAGGGTCCCACAAAAATGTTTTGATTTCTTTTAAAATAAGAAGGAAAAAAATGAAACTTTAAGCCCAAGAAAATGTTTGACTATATAATATTAACATATGTATCTTTATACCAATGCAGTTGTGAAATACGATTTTTGATATTTTTCATGGAGGAAGGGACCCATGAAGGCAAGGGTACCAAGAGCCCACAGAAGTTACAATGTGGCCCAGCAGGCTCCGATAGCTCACTGCAATAGTTCTTCCTGCACCACATCATAACTGCTGGGCACTTGATGTTCTCTTCTAGCCGACATGTGCCTCGGAGGTCAGGGCCTGTTTTGTTCCCCTTTGTGTCCACAGATGCAGTTGAATAGAGTCTGGTCCTCAGTAGATGCTCTGCAAAAATTGGTGGGTGAATGAATGAATGAATGAGTGCCCCGATGTCAGCTAAGTGCAGGGTTACATGATGTGATCCTCTCATCCCTAGTAAAGATAAGGGTGCAGGTCCTGCCTGGCTCCATCTACCTTTAACCCGGTGTACTGTCTTGGTTCCAATACCAGGTATATGTGACTTGGGGCAACTCACTTAATCTCTCTAAATCTCAGTATTGCCATATGTAAAATGGAGCAATAATAAGTTTTTGTGAGGAATAAATGAATGAATATACTACCTGGAAGGGGCTTAGAAACAGTTCCTGTTGTATAGTAAGCAGTCAGCAATTATTACTTATAATTATTGCTGGTGTTACAGCCAATTAGTGTTCTACCTCTCCCAGAGGTATTTTCACTTAAGAACTGGTTCTTGGAGAAGAGAAGAAATTACCCCCTGCCCTGCCCATGCCCCCCAACCATCATCTCTAATGGTGGGATTTCAGGGTGTGTAGGACAGACTAACAGAAGCAAAGAGAACTCCTCTGGGTAGCTTACTGGAATGGGGGCGGGGCAAGACCTATTAGGGAAAAGTGCACAGTTATTAGAGTGTAACCCACTGGGTTCAAATCCTGAATCCAACCCTTCCGATCATTACCTATTTTTTTTTTTTTTTTTTTGAGACAGAGTCTTGCTTTGTTGCCCGGGCTAGAGTGAGTGCCGTGGCGTCAGCCTAGCTCACAGCAACCTCAAACTCCTGGGCTTAAGTGATCCTCCTGCCTCAGCCTCCCGAGTAGCTGGGACTACAGGCATGCGCCACCATGCCCGGCTAATTTTTTTTCTATATATAATTTTAGCTGTCTATATAATTTCTTTCTATTTTTAGTAGAGATGGGGGTCTCGCTCTTGCTCAGGCTGGTCTCGAACTCCTGACCTCGAGCGATCCACCCGCCTCGGCCTCCCAGAGTGCTAGGATTATAGGCGTGAGCCACCGCGCCCGGCCTCGACCATTACCTATGCTCTGCAAACTTCCAATTCCTTAGTTGCAAAATGAGGCTCCTAATAGCGCCTACCTCGTGGAGTGCCTGGGAGGATGAAATGAGCTACCGCATAGGAATTGGGAATTCACATCTATTAACTTATTTGATCCTCATGACCTTTTAGGTGCTATTACTGTCCCCCTCACTTTAGACTGGAACCGGAGGAACAGAGAGACTAAGTAACTTGTCCGAGGTCACACAGCCGGTAGTTGGGTTAGCTGGGTTGAATTCTGGCACACTGGCCCCAGGGCCCTGTACTTAGCTGCGTTTCTTTTTATTAGGAGGTTCCTTGTCTTCTTGGTTCAGCATGAGGAGAAAGGTGTCGGGGAGGGCTGGAAGGTCATGGAAAACAAGCCTAGGTCCGTCTCTCCGAGTTTTATCCCAAGAACAAAGCGGCACAAATAAAGATGCTCACGTGTAGCGTCACGGTTGTGGCGATGTCGTAGTAGGGCAATGGTGGCAGGGATAGAAAGGGCCGATCGCAGGGGATCAGTTAGGCCTGGGATGGGCACTCTTCCCAAGAGCAGGGTGGGGTGCGACGGTGCGTGGAAAAGGACTGCCAGCTGGAGGTTGGGTGAGGAGGGTCCCCCTTCCCTCTCTTCCCCCTCCTCCCGCCACCTGCCCAGTGCCCTCCTTCCCTGCCGCCGCGTAGGGTCCAGTCCCTCCCTCCGCCCTCAGGGCCCCGCGCCCCTTCCCGCCCCAAGGGTCTCCCCTCTCCCGCCTGCGCAGCGCCACTTCCCCGCCACCCCCCCACCCCATCTGGCACCCCAACCCCCAGGTCTCCCCCACCAGCAGGGCCTGCCCGTGCCCCGCCCCCCGCTGTCCCCCATGAGCGCTCAACATCCTTTCTCCTCCTGCCCGCAGGGCCTGCCCAGCCCCCTCCTGCGCTGCCCGTCGCAGCGACTCCTGGATCGAGTGGTCCGGCGCTACGCCGAGGTGGCCGACGCCGGCAGCATCTTCATGGACCACTTCACCGACCGCGACAAGCTGCGTCTGCTCTACACGCTGGCTGTCAACGCGCACCCCATCCTCCTCCAGGTGCGCAGCGGCCACGGCAAGCCCTCCAAGTTGGGGGTCAATCTCGGACTCCCAGGGGCTGGCTCTGGGTTGAGCTCTCTCCCTCCCTTTACTGCAAAGCCCGTGGTAGGACCTTTGTGGCATTCAGGAAATATTTGTTGGTGGTGGCTCACGCCTATAATCCCAGTGTCTCTGGAGGCTGAGGCAGGAGGATGGCTCGAGGCCAGGAGTTCAAGACCAGCCTGGGCGACGTATTGAGAAATCCTGTCTCGAAAACAAGTTTTTAAAAATTGGCAAACATCTCTTGTCCCAGTGACTTAGGAGGCTGAGCCCAGGAGTTCAAGGCTGCAGTGAGCTATGATCCAGCCATTGCACGCCAGTCTGGGTGACAGAGCAGGACAATAAAGAAAGAAAAGAAAGGGAGGGAGGGAGGAAAGAAGGAAGGAAGGAAGGAGGGAGGGAGGGAGGGAGGGAGGAAGGAAGGGAAAAAGAAAAATATTTGTTGGTTTCTGCAGTGTTGAAGGTGCTGTGGCCACTGTAGAGGAAAGAGGTGTGGGAGCGCACAGCAGGAGGTGGGTAGTTGGGGACAGTAGCCACCTTCACTGCTTGAGGCAGCCCTGAAGGGCTTCGTGAAGGAGGGCAGCTTTGCCCTGTGCTTCAGAGATAAGTAAGGTCTGAGCAAGCTCAGGGGGTGGAGAAATGGCCAAAGAATGACCCACCCAGAGATGTGCCCTGCAGCTATGCTTGGAAAGGAGAAAAAAAATAGAAGTAACCTAACTGTCCAGCAACAGGGGAATGTGCAAATATGAATAAATGAGGATGCATTAGGGCCTGGGTCAACAAGACAGGTATGGTGGCCCCTGATTTCATGCAGTTTTCAGTCCAGTGGGAAACCAACATCCATGGAACAGGTGGAGCCCAGTCACTCCAATTGCCCCCTGACCCCAAGGGTGAGGACACAGAGGTCACATAATGGATGCAAATGGAAGTCAAAAGTGAGAGGGATTTGTAGGGAAAGGAGGAGGAGTAGAGAAAGGAGGAGGAAGAGGAGGGAGAAGAATAGAAGAGAAGGAAGAGGAAGGGGAGAAGGTGCAGGTGGAGGAGAAAGAAGCCATAGCAAAGACGGTTAATAAATATTGGCCAAAGAGATGATGGCTGAATACATAATAACAGCTCTCATTTACCTGGCACCTGCCACGTGCCAGGCATTGCGTTGAGTGTTTGACATCATTGCCTCATTTAATGCTCACAGCAACCCCCTGGAAATATTATTATTGTCTCCCTTTCCAGATGAGGTTAAGTGGGGCTCTGAGAGGTGAAGTGACTTGGCCAAACTCACTTAGCCAGTGTCGGCGATGGAACTCAAACCCAGAGCTGTCTGCCCTCAGAGGCCGTGTTCTTCCTCCTAAAACCTGCCTAGGGACATCGGCATTTGAAATACTAGAGGAGGAAGATGAATTGCTTGTTGTCCTGCACTCTCTGAGCAAACCCTGGCTACTCTGAGGCCTGGCTCCAGAGAGGTGTGGGTTAAGACCATGCGGCCGAGACTCTCCACTCAACCCTGGGCTCTGCCCAGGAAGATGATGGTGTGGAACCCAGGAATGGCTGCGTGGCCACACAGTAGGCCCGGGACCTCCGTCCACAGCACATGGTGGGCAATGTCCCATCTGGGCAGGGGAAACTCCAAGAGCTAATGGGCATGGGTTCTTCGCAGTGTGGTGGCGGCGGGGGCGGGGGGGGGGATAAAAAGGACAGAAGACCTCAGAAAACCATCAGAGAGGGAGATGGCTTTGTTTTTTAAAGAAGAAAAACAAGGAATAAAATGCTGAATATGTATAGTTTCTGTTATTTTCCCCATAGAAACATCCTTCTAGATACAGCTGCTTCGATCAATAGTCAAGGCCAACCAAACTTCCCTCCTCCCTTTTTCATCTCACAAATCCACAAGTTTGGCGCTCTTACAAGGAGACAGAGGAGACAGGCCCAGACTGTGTGCTTCCCTAGGCTGCCTGGAAGGTTCCGGTCAGTTGGGGAACATCTGTATGATGTACGTAGTTACCCCAGCCAGGCAGATTCACCCAGGACTGGCAGGAGAAAGACTTGGGGCCAGTGTAGTGGTTCCCAAAACTTGAGTCACCCAAGAGCCACCTTCATGATTTTTGCCCTATCCCAGAACCAGGTACCTATACTGTTATTTTTAAAAATATTTTTCTTTAAATCAGCGTTGAGTTGACCCTCTATTATTTTTCCCATAGCTTCTTCCTAAGCAGTGATAGCTGTGAAATCTAAAAGACGAGTTATAATTTTTCAACTACGCAACTCTTAAAATAAACGTGTTTCCCCAATCCTGGGTACCATCTAAAAGTGTGGCAAGTCCATTCTCACGCCCCACTTGGAGGAGCTCTATTGAAATACCGTCTACTGCAGAGAAATGAGAACTGCTGCCTTTTCTGAATCTTTCCATCGAGAACAGAATAAAAAAGCGGGCAGGGGCAGGGGTATTGCCATGTTCCAAGAGGGATAAAAAATGTTGAGAGACACTTTGCTGACACATTCTGAGCCCCGGGACGCCTGCGTAAGGCTGATCTTTCTGCGCTTACAGTGGGAGATGAAGAGAGAGAGAGAGAGAGCACGCGCGAGCTGTCACCATGAGATTTTTCTCTCTAATCCTCTAATGCCTCCTCCTTCTGGCTTGGCAGATCTTCCCTGGGGCCGAGGGATGGCCACTGCCCAAGTACCTGGGCTCCTGTGGCAGATTCCTCGTCAGCACCAGCACCAGGCCGCTGCAGGAATTCTACAGTGCACCCCCAGACCAGGCAGCCGACCTCGCATACCAGCTCCTTGGCGTCCTGGAGTCTCTGAGGAGCAACGATTTGAACTATTTCTTCTACTTCACCCATATCGAGGCAGACATGTTTGGCATCTTTAACAACGGGCATCTGTTCATCCGGGATGCCAGCACACTGGGCGTCATCGACAAGCAGGAAGGTACCCAGCGTGGGCCTGGCTGAGCAGCTGTCAGAGGGGAAGTTAGGGTGACAGCAGCTAGGGAGGGGTGGCCAGGGGTCACCCTATTGGACCTTTCCCATCTCCACGTGTCACAGTGAGAGCAACCCAAGTTCAGGGAATGTTAAATGTCATGTAAAATGTCCCTCACCCTCATTTGAATTTCTGCTCCATCTCCCAAGCAAAGTGGACTTGGCCTTGTCCGCGATGGGCATTGCACACAGTGGCACGGCCCGGGCTGCACTCCCACAGGGCAGTGCTGCTGTCCTGTCGGGTCTGTGTGGCTCAGGGACCCTCCCTGCTTCTCTGAACACACACACACAATCCTTCCGGGACCATCCCCACCTCAGAGCCTTTCTCATCAGATGCTTTTAGCCTTTATCTAAAGCCTCCATTGGTACATTTTGCAATCCATTCTGGCACACTTGCTTTTTATAAAGTTTTCAAATTCTAAAGCATGGAACCGAATGAGGTGGCTGAGTGACTCATGTTTCTCACTATGTGCAAAGGCTCATCCAGAGTTCTAGAACCCTTTGAACGCCCCAATCTCTAACAGTGACCAAATTTTCTTAGCCCGAGGAGGGCGCAGAGGATTTTCTTTTCCGATTTCTGAGTTTGTTTATATGAGAGGGCCTACAAAGATAGGCAAATTAAACCACACTTACCCCTTCCCTCATCTGTCCTTATTAAGAAGACTCAAATGAGAAGAAATGAGGCTGATTCCAGAATATTCAGGATATGTATTATAAATCACTAAAGGTCAGTCCCAATACAACCCTTTGAATGAATATTCGGAATTACCTGTTTTTTTCTCCTGCCTTTGTATTTTAAAAGAGCAAATGAAACCAGTCCTAATAATTTCCTGAGTTTCCTAATTCAATAATAATGAGGGACTTACAATTATAAGCCCGACTTCTGATAGGGATAAGTGCGTTTTCCATGCCAAGGCCTCAATCTATTATGGCAGAGAGAGTTCTTCCCATGTGGTTCTCAGAAGGAGTCATTGTGTCCCTGAGCTGTAAATCTCCTGGTGACAGGGAGATGCTGAGAGACTAAACCACTTTGCCCAGCAATTCTAATTAGTGGTGCCCTCCTCCAAGGAGCACAGATTGTAGGGTGTGTAATATTTCCCATTTCTCTTCTAGGCAGCCAAGCAGCCACCAGGGCAGGAGAGAATAAAGACATTTTTAGCTGCCTGGTTTCTGGCTGCCAGGCCCAGCTGCCCTCCTGCGACACCATTCCTGAGAAACAGAGCCTGGTACTTGCGTGTCAGCAGTTGCTGCCTCGACTTCTCCAGAAGAGGTTCCCCTCCCCGGTGCAAGAGGAGATAGACTTCGCTCTTGCTCAGTGTGGGGAGGGTGCCCACCCAGACTCCGAAGTCCTCGGGGCCGCCAGCCGGCTGAAGGACATCCTGAGGCCCCTGAGAACCTGTGACCCCAGATTTGCCTACCGCTACCCAGACTGCAAATATAATGATAAGTTCTGAGGGGCCAGAGCCCAGCCGGCCTCGGGGGACAACACGCTTGGCCCTCCATTCCCCTGGCTGGGTTGCTGCAAGGTTGAAAGCAGCAGCTCCATTTTAAACCGTAGGAGAAATGCACGTTCATTTCCCAGGGACTGAGGGACACTCACGCTACCAGAGGGGGGCTGTGTGATACAATGTGATTGTCCCACCCCACCCCACTGGCTGGGACGTCCTGGCAGAGCCCAGGGGTGGGCATCAGAACACCAGGGTGTGTATACTCACTGGATGTCTTTGAGCCTCAGTTTCCTCTATTCCGCACCAGATCTTGCGAGGGTGAAAGAAGACAGAGCTGTGAGGGCCCTGGGACACATGCTCAGCACCTCATAGCCCAGGGGGTTACCACGGGTGTTGTTCCAGAAGCGCGCACCGGCAGGGCGACCGAGAAAGCCAAGCAGATCAGGACGCTGATTTGGGGGGGCTCCCAGCCGCTGGCACTTCCGACTCGGACAAGAGGGCTCCTTCCTGCTCCCAGTGTGCCACGGGGTGAGGAGACACATGCCCACCAGGGACATGCCTGCCACAGCCCGCTTCTGGGCCACGCACTGAGGGCCTGGGGCTCCACACACAGTGCGCGTCGCATGGGGCACCTCGTGGCGTGGGAAGGAGCCCAGGTGAGAAGAGCAGGGGCCAGGAAATCGAAGAAAGGAAATCGAAGAAAGGTTCAACAAGGCTGTCAGGGTGTCCTTGAGGCAAGAGCGGCCATCAGAGGAGCCCTGTGCCTCCCACGAATGGACCCCCTTAGCCTCCCTGCTGCACTTAGTCACTGGCGGGCCCGGCCTGTGGGAAGCGTGGCTTGGGCCCCACCACAGAGAGCACAACATCTGGGGCCCTAGTCAGCCCCTCTTCCTAGAGTAGGAGGGCTGTGCCGGGAGAACATTCTCGTTGTAGCCACAGCTGGGCACCAGCGCCAGCTCTCTCCACACTCGAGATTCTAAGGAGTCCAAGAATTTTTATTCACACTTGGCCTTACAGGTCATTACATAAATATATATTTTTTAAGGTCAGCCAATAGAACATACCTTGCTTAATAGTTTTTTAGTTTGGTTTATACTTTTTAAATATTCAGCCACACGGTACGTGGGCTTCCATGTACACTCTTGGCCCGGCCCCTGAAACATTAGTGGAGGATCTTCTGGGTCTGTGCCCAGCCTCTCTGCCGGCCCTCTACCCTCAGGGACCCTCTTGGTCTACCTCCTCTTTTCTACCTCTGAGTCCTCACCTTTAAGGTCAGAACACTTGGCTGAACAGGCCTTGCTATGCAGATGGGGAAACTGAGGCCCAAGGAGCAGGTGTTCTTTGCTGGCATAGTTCCAGAACTCCCATCACCAGTCCATTCTCCTCTTGCCTTCCCCTTCAGCCTCTGCCTTTCACCCTGTACTACCCAATTCTGGTCTCTTCACTCACAATTAAAAATGGACCCCCCCAAAGCCTTATTTTGTGGTGTACCAGGTTGCCTGTTGGGTTTGCCTTCTGACTGCTGCAGGTACTGCCCCGGGGCACCCATGACAGTGAGGATGATGATGGGCCAACCTGTGGAAGAGCAGCCTTGGGCTGCCTGAGAAGTTTTGAAATGCCTGCCTTGTAGCTAGAGGCGGAGGGTGCAGACTGACCACCCTTCCCACCTGCGCGGTCATGGTCCCTCCCCTGCTGGCCTGGCCGCAGCGAGGCCTCCGGACCAGAGCCCAGGAAAGAGGCTGCAGCCACCAGATCCTCCAGAGTTCCACAGAGGAGAGTTTCCACAGAGACCCTGTGAAACACGAGCCCGGCCCCAGTGTTTTTCCACTGCGAAGTGCTTCCACGTGATGAGTGGCTTCGAGTCAGGGCCCCAGGGTGTCCCGAAATGGGCCAGCGTGTGGCCTGAGGTAATCCCCTAACCCCTCCACCGCGTCTTCCCACCTGCACAGGTGTGGGGTGAGCACTAACCCCTTATCTCCTCCAGACCAGTCGCCTGAGACTCTGAGGAATGTTCCTTCAAAACCATCATGTAACGCCTGGAGCTGCTGAGTCCAGGCAGGAAATGCAGCCCCGGTCCCCTGCCGAATCAGCAGAAAGAGATCTTGTGCCCTAAGCCACTCGAGGGCCCCCTGAGGGGTCTGTTGGGAGGTTTGTTTTTAGTACAAATTATAATAAGACTGTGTGTGTGTGCAGCTGTGTTCACATCCGCAGCGTAGGCCAAGAGCTGAAGAAGGCAGGGCCTACATATGCATTGGAATGGACTAGAAAGAGTTCCCCAGCTAGTGGCTTTTCCAGGTTTAGGAGGTCACAGAGTCCTTTTTCTCATACACTTTCATGACAGAGCAGATGTGTTGTTCTTGTCAATGTGCCTGAAGACCGTGGGCCCCACTCAGGTGCTGCCTTCAGGGAACATCTGCCCCCTCCCCCCAGCCATCTGCTGACGCTCTCTCCCACCCCGTCCCTGTGGTGGGCAGAGCTGAGCTGCCCAGATCTCCCTGCAAGGAACAAGCCCCCCCATCGCGGGAGTGGAGTTGGCAGGCAGCCTCAGCTGTCAGCCCCTTCAGGCTCTGCCACCGTCACACAGAGTGGCTTTACTTGAGGTCACACCTTTCCTAGAGTATATCTACATCCAGTGACTAGGCATGGAGAGGTGTGAAGGCCCAGCCATTTTGGCCTACTGAGCGACAACTCTGACAGGCAATTCTCCTTCCAGAATTCTCCACCGGGCTGGTCAAGACCTGGTTGGGCCTTAATCACAGTCTAACTTCCCTCTGCCTATCCTGCTTCCTGTGCATTCTTTCTACAGATGTTGATCTCTATTAAACATTTTGCAGCCTGTAGTGTGCTGAATGGTGGCCCCCAGAAAGATATGTCCATGTCCCAATCCCCAGAACTATTTCCTTAAATGTGACTATTTCCTTAAATGGCAAAAGATGTGATTAG
This sequence comes from Eulemur rufifrons, assembly GCF_041146395.1. Lineage (NCBI taxonomy): Eukaryota > Metazoa > Chordata > Mammalia > Primates > Lemuridae > Eulemur > Eulemur rufifrons. Next base: position 105,857,066 of record NC_091012.1, read on the forward strand.
GGATCTTGAAGAGGAGGGGATCATCCCGGATTATCCAGGTGGGCCCTAAATGCCATCACATGTATCCTTATAAGAGGGAGGCAGAGGGAGTTTTAAGATAGAAGAAGAGCAGATGATGTGAAGACAGAAGCAGAGATTCGGGTGATGCGGCCACAAGCCAAGGGACTCCAGCAGCCACGAGCAGCTGTAAAAGGCAAGGAATGGATTCTCCTGCAGAACCTCCAGAGGGAGTGAGGCCCTGCCCAAACCTTGACTTCAGCCCAGTGAAATGGACTTCAGATTTCTGGCCTCCAGAACTGTGAGAGAATAAATGTCTATTGTTTTGAGCCACCCACTTTGTAGTAATTTGTTACAGCACCCATAGGAAACTAATACCCACCCCAAAGGCCATCAGAATATCTGCTTCCAGAGAACCCAACCTGCAACGCTCCCCAATTCCACTCTATTGTGATCAATTCAGAAGCAAGACCCAACATGAGGGGGTGTGTGATGTGTCCATATCTAGGCCTGAGGGTGTCATTTCTCCACTTAGAAAGTTCCACGCCTCATTTAAGCCCCTGTCTGAGTCCTACCTTGACCCTAAGCTTTTCCTGACAGCCCAGCTCCCAGGGATCCCTTTCTGAATCCTGTCTCTGAACTCCTGGACCACGGGTCTGTGTCACGTTTGAGACTAATCCCCAGGGTATGCCAGAGAGATCTGTGTCCCACCCTCCCATCCAGGTAGGAGCTTCCTGAGGATGGCAGTGATACAGGGTGCTTTGTGTCCCCCGTAGCAACTGGCACAGAGCTGGGCACAGAGCAGATGCCAGGAAAATGTTCTTGCTGAGGATAATGACCATGTTCTCCAGCCCTCTTTGCTTGGTTGTTGTTCATGCACCATACTGGCCACACATGGGACAGAGCCACTGCCTCAGGAACAGTGCCTTCCCCTCAACAGCCAGGAGACAGGTGAGTCAACATACAAGTGACTTCAGCCAGAATAAAATCACTGTTGTGCATTCTCAGTGCCCTAGAATTTTGGAGGCATTACAGTATTTTCCGGAGTTATATCATCCATTGCTGTTTAGCCTGCAGGACGAGTACGTAATTCATGGGGCCCAGGGGAAAATGAAAACGTGAGATCCCCTGTTCAAAGATTATTAAGAATTGCAAGACAAGACAGCAGAGCATTAACTAAGCTCAGGCCCTCTGCGATTGCGTAGGTTGCAGGCCCACGAAGCTGGCCCTGGTGCCTGTAAATACTAATTCTCCTTACTCTTGGCATAGCGTGTTCATGGCAATTGCTGGAGTCTCATTTGACCACCACACCCAAAGGGAGTAGGTGTGGGACCAGGGGAAGTATATAAAATATTTAACAATTGCCATGGCAAAAAAACCTGACCCATGAGAACAGGCTCCACTGGCTATAGCTGTCAGGAGGGCCAAACCACAGCCCTGCAGGCAAGTTCTTCTTTTCAAATGAGGAAACTGGCTTAAGTGATTTGCACGAAGTGACAATTTTTAGGTCTCCTGCTTTCCCAGTCCTCCCCTGTAGCATCTGACTTCTGCCTATAAGTGATTCCATGAGCCTGAATATTTCTTCTAGAGTTAAAATTAATACTTTGGTGAATTTGTTTTCTTTTTTGGAAAGATCTAGAGCTCCAGAATCAGACAGACCTGGTATCAAATCATGACTCTGCTGGTTTCTGTGTAACCTTAGGCAGGTTACTTAACCTTTCCTTATCCATAAAAGAGGGAGAAAAATGACCCTTGTGCGGTCATTGTCCTATGTAAATAACATGATGTCCCTCAAGATCCCAGCACACATGGGCATTCTATATTTGAAGGCAAATGTAGAGAGAGAGCAGAGGGTCTCTCGGCAGAAAGGGTTCCTTGCACAGCCAAGGTGAGCACAGCAGCCTCTTGGGAGGGACCCTGATCCCTGCTCCAAGTCTCCACTCCAGCCCAGAGGAGCTACCAGGGTGGTTCAAGCTGTAAGACAGTCAGACTGGGGCTTTTTTTTTTCCCTCCCCCACCCAGACCCTAGGTGGATCATGAAAGGCAGGGGGCCGTCCACCAGGCTCAGAAGGGAAACCTCCTCAAGCAGGTAATGCTGGGAGGCCTGAAGACGTCTGTCCACACTCAGTATATGAAGAGAAATGAGGACTGCGTCTTGGCCCATTGACAGCTGCATCCTCACTGCCGGTTCGTGGTGACGTGGCTTTTCTGCACATTTCGGGCCTGTCTCTCACATATGTTGGCACAGCTGAGCTCATATGCACGCAAGGATACTCTCTGGTCTGTCTCCCACTCTTTATGGTATTGTTGAAAGACGGGGGAGGGCTGTGTGGGCGGGGGATCAACACACAGGTAGGGGGCCCCTACATTTGCAGATATAATGACCGTCCACAAGGCAACTTAGTGGAATCCACCTGCAAAGGTGGGCGAGGCAACCTGTGCCCACCCATGAGAGCTCTTTGTAAAAGAAGATAAGAAAACAGGAGCACTCCTGTCCCATTCAGGTGACCAGGACTGAGTCCCGGACTGTGACCCTAGAGGTAGCGTGGCATGGCAGAGGGAGCACTGGTTCTGGAAACAGACACATCTGCCTTCAGATCCTGCATCAGCCCCTCTGGCAAAAGTCAGTGCATCAAAGTTATGCATCGCAGCAATGATATTGATTGCAATTGAGTAATGAATAAGCAAATAATTTGCAAAGAATAAGCAAAGCCATTCATTGTAACTGCAAAATATTGGAAACAACCTAAATGTCCATACATAGGAGAATGGTCGAATAAATTACAGTCCATCCATACAATGGAGTGCCATGCAGCTGTACAAATGAATGAGGAAGATCTCTATGAACTGATATGGAATGATTTGCAGGAATACAGTGCTAAGTGAGGGGGAAAAAGCAAAGAGCAAGAATGTATTTATAGGATGTTACCTTTCATGTAAGAAAGAAGATGTAAGAAAACATTTCGGTATCTCCTCATTTGGAATGCTCTGGTTTGGATGCTGTCGGGAGATGGGGGTAATTCTATGATTGCATATCTCAATAAATCCTATCTGTAGCACAGGAGGAATGAAGCGTGGCTAAAGCTCTGATTAGCGGAGCAGCAGCAGTCACTCACATTCTCATAGTACCCAGGATGGGGGATGTTTGGTCATTTTTGTTTGAACAATGTTCATGTTGTTGTTTGTGCTCAGACATGAGTACAGAGTGGCCTTGTTTTGTCCTGATCCCTCTTGGTCACAGAGTGGCCTTGTTTGATGTTGGCGTTTTGAGAAATTATTTATGTTCAAAGAGAACATGAAGGCCAAGCTATGAGGCCACGCCAGCTGTTGTGGGCTGCTTTTGTCCTTCTGAGTGAGACAACTGGTGAAACTCGAATAAGTAAATTAGATTAGTAAAATTCGATTAGTATATAGCATTTTATCAGTGTTAATTTCTTAGTTTCGATAATGTACTATGGTTATGTAAGACGTCAACATGAGGGGAAGTTGGGTGAAAGGTATAGAGGAATCCTGCATACTATTTTGGAACTTTTCTGTAAGTCTAAAATTATTCCAAAATAAAAAGTTAAAAAACAAAAACAAAACCAACTCGGTGCATGAAGTAGGAATTAATTTGGCACTAGGTGAAGAGGTTTGTTTACATACTGGGAATGTGCTGTATAAAACAAAACACATATCTCAAAATACTAAAGCATTACTTGTGTGACAGTATGGTCCCAACTAATAGAAACACAAGGAAACCGAGTTGGATTAAAAGGAAGATCCAAGTCTCCCATTTGATGTTTACTCTAGGGTGATGTTCATCGAGTAGAACCATCCCTACATGGTTTTCATTGTTACTGCTCTTTCTCTCCCTCTCTTTTATTTAATTTGCCCAAGTGAATGTGCCCATACTAGAACCAGGGCTGCCCCTGCCACGCTGGAAGGCAGCAGAGACCTGGGCCTTTCATAGGCTCACTTCTGATCCCTTCCCTTCTACACACAGACCACAGGCCATTTAGCTGAATCCACGTTTCTCCTTCCTGCCCATATCTGGAGCTTCTCTCTGAAAAATCATTCTTTAATGGGAATTGTGCCAAAAGCAAGTTAGTATTCTCCTTGTCAAAATGACAAATATTTTAATATTTCTTTTTTTTTTTAAATGATCCTACCCAAGGCCAGCAAACATTCAGGAAAAGAGGCAAGTCATGGAAACTTGGTGAGAACATAATCCTATTGAAAAGCAATTTGGCAAAGTTCATCAAGAGCCTCAAAACGGATGGCACACTCTACCCAGTAATTCCACTTCTGGGATGCTGTCCAAAGGAAGTAATCAAGAATGCAGAGAGAGATTTATGCACAGACTGACTGTTAAAAATCACGGATTGAACACTTGTAACCCCTACTAAAACAAGGGAGAGTAACTGGAATTTTTAATAGGCATAAACTACAAGACAGGGGAAAATGAAAGAGGAGAAAAAATAGAAGCACAATTTTGAAAGCTGGAAAGCAAATAACTTAGCGGGACCAAAAAAAACCCCTGAATCCTAAACTGACAGCAAAGAATGCTGAGAACCAAACCAATTTACACCACAGAATCCCTCAGAAGGTTGAGGAATTAGTGGCACTAGATCCCCCAGGAAGTGAGGGAAAGGGGTGGCTGAAATAGGGTTGAGGCTCACAAGGCTGTTTTAAGAATCAATTGGATCCACGTGGATCTCCCTACTCTTCACAGCCAGGTGATGGTCCTCTAAGACCAACAAAAGATTGGAGGCTCCTTCCCTGGAGAGAGTCAATCAAAGGGTTTTCAGGGACAGCACACAGAGATCAGGGTGGCAGGTCACACTGAAAACTAGGGGATCGAGGGCTCGTTTGCACAGTGGCTGCGAGGTCCCCACCCTTACCTGCACTGGTAGCCTGGCCTTCACCTCCAGGCAAGAGAATGGCCCCAAAGACCCGACATCAGAAGTCCCTCAGCCACCTCCACCCAGCCAGGTCCCCACAGTGAAGGTCGAAGCTGGCAAACCCCACTGGCTATCCAGAGCACCCAGTCATATTTTTACTTCCTCACTCTTCTTATTTTCGGGTTTTTTTCCTAATATGATTTTGAAATAATTTCAGGCCTTCAGAAAAGTTCAAAGTACAAATTCATATTCCCAATTGGTGGCTTCTTTCCCGTGTTTGCTTTATCATTTCTCCCTCCCTCTCCACCTCTCTCTGCCTCCGTGTATCATGCTCTCCCTCCTCCCCCACCCCTACTTTTTTCTAAGCCATTTTAGAGAAGTTACAGATGTGCCCCCAAGTACTTCAGAGTATATATATCCTAAAAACAAAGTAAAGGCTTACATAAGCACAGTATGATGATCAAAACCAGGAGATTAACATTGATACAACACTATTATCTAACTATAACCTGTTAAAAGAAGACCTTCAGATGAATTAAACTTCACAGAGTTTAATTGAGCAAAGAACGATTTGAGAATTGGGCAGCCCCCAGAATCAGAATAGGTTCAGAGCAACTCCAGGGATTCCACATGGTTAGATAACATTTATGGACAGAAAAAGGAAAGCAAGGTACAGAAACAGCTGGACTGGTTACAGTTTAGCGTTTGCCTTTGCCTTATTTGAACACACTTGAAGAATTGTCCACCTGTGATTTGCTGAAACTTGGCTGCTGTGATTGGCTGAGGCTCGGGTACTTGTTACAAAAGTAAGTTACAGTGTGTTTATACATCCAGTTACCTCACAGTTCACTAGGTATGGAGAAACCTTCAGGCTGAACTTAAAATATGTAAGGAAGTGGCTTTACACTAAACTTAACAAGCCCTTATTTATTAACAAATTTCGCCAATTTCCCAATAATGTCTTTCATAGAATTTTTTCTCCTGGCCCAGGATCCAACACAGGACCACATATTACATTTAGTTGTTGTGTCTCTCTAGTCTCCTTTAATCTGGAGATTAATTTCTCAACGTGTGTGTGTGTGTGTGTGTGTGTGTGTGTGTGTGAGATCACTTTGACGTTTTCGAAGTGGAAAGGCTAATTATTTTGTAGAATGTCTTTCAATTTTTTGTTTGTCTGATGTTCCCTCATGATTCAGTTTAGGTTATTCATTTTGGGTAGGAATGCCTCAGAAATGATGCTGAACTCTCTTCAGTGCATCCTCTCAGAAGACGTATCAGGTCAATTTGTCTCATTATTGGTGATGTTCACTTGGTTAAGGTGAGGTCTACTAGGTTTCTCCACTATAAAATTAACACATAACTGAAGAGGAAATACTTTGAGACTACGTAACTATCCTGTATTCATCCAACTTCTACCCACTCATTTCAGCATCATTGATGATTCTTATCTGAATCCATTATTATTATGATGGTTGCCAAGTGCTGAGTTCCCCCTCCCCTTCCATTTTCTTTTCTTTCCTTTCTTCACTAGGTCTTGTTACTTTGCCTAGGTTGGAATGCAGTGGCTATTCACAGGCTCAAGCGTAGAGCACTATGGCCTCAAGTGATCCTCCTGCCTCAGCCTCCTGAGTATCTGGGACTATAGTCATGAGCCACGTGCCTGGCTCAACAAATGGTGATTTTCTGATACTCTTATTCCTTCTTCATTTATTATTAATAGTTGACCTTTTACTGTAAAAAAGAACTTTCCCTTTCCCCCTACTTATTTATTAATACATTTATTTAAGTATAGACTAGTGGATTCTTATTTTATTCAGTGGGTTATAATATGTGTTGTTATCATTTATTTTGATGCTCCAATTATTTCCAGGTTTGGTCAGTGAGAAAACTCCCAAGAAGCAGAGCAAACAGTCTAAAAGTGAAAGAAAAAAATTAATTACAGAATTAGTTCAGCAGGTCTAATATCCTAATAATAGCAGTACCAAAGAGAACACACACACACAATGACAGACACGCACAGACACAGATATGTACATAAACACAAACGTCACACATGACATAGGCACACACACAAAGATACGTACAGATCAAAGACACATAGAGACACAAACATAGACACACACAAAGGAGCAAAACAAATCTTCATCTTCTACAGTGGAGATTCAGTAGATAATGCCTACAAACAGAAAAAATCAAGAAGTTTCAATTTAAACTTGTTATTTAGAAAAGTGGAAGTAGGCAAAATAATTAGCTAAAAGATGTCATTGTGGCAGGACAAATGGAAGAGGAAAGTTGTGGGCAGCTGAGTTTTGTAACAAACCCTGCAGAGCTATATAACTCTGTGGACTATATATAACTTTGCTAAAACTTAAAAAAAATGAAACACTAAAACTTTTTCAAATAAATGAAACAGAAGATTTAGGCATTGAAATTATAATCGCACCATTATTTTAAGTAATTTGGGTGGTACTCACACAATTATACATGCAACTAAATTAAAATACAGCTTATAGAGAAGTTATTAATATAATGCCATGAGAAAATTCTTATGATCCAATGCAAAGTGAAACTAATAGGTCACAACATGTTCCATATGTGTTGAGTTTTTTTGGTTTTTGTTTCTTGTGCTTGGCTTTTTTTAAAATAAAGTTTTGCATAAAAATAAGACTAGAAGATACCAAAATATTAATTAACAGTGGTTGGATTTAAATCATGCAGCTTTGTATTCTTTAAAAATCATTTTTACTCTTCTGTCTTCAACAAGTATTCTTTTGAAACTTTAGAACACATTTTTAATAATATTACTACATGTTTATTATAGAAAAAATATTAACATGGTCTAAGAAGAAAATAAAAGTCATCCAGATGTATTGCTTTTAGTATAGGGAAAAAAGCTGACATTTTTTAAGTGTGGGAATTTCTCCCTCGTGCATGCCCATCAGCCTGGGAGCAGCTATGCCCAAGACAGTTTGACCAACTGGGACTTGACCAAGGCTCCTGAGCCTTAGCTTTGACTTTGAGACAGGCTTCATCTAAGGCACCAAGATTACTATTTTTTTTAACTGAGCTAAAACCTGGTAGAATAGGTTTGCATGACTTCCTGATGGCTAACTGTGGGGAAAAAAAATCTGAATCAGTTTTGATGTTTATTTTCAAGTTAAGTCCCAGGAACTAAAAACGCAAAGTTTCAAAGGATTTCAGAAACTGGGTGACTAACAATGAAAGTTGGAAAAAACGATTTTCACATTGACCATTTCTTTTTTTAAATTAATATTGTTTCAGTCCTAAATCTGCAGCCTGCTTTCCCTGGGTTTCCCTTTGATAGTGTGCTGATCCTTACAGTGATGACTTTTGTGGTAAATCAGAGTTTATATTGCCTTCATATACTCATAGGAAAGAAGGCGGCAAGACTGGTAGTACTTATCCATAACTAATTTTTGTCGAGGTTGCACATGCACAATTTTTTTGTTACTGTTACATTAAGAGTAATTGTCCACCCAGATGTCCAAAATAGAACTTATAATGGATAGATGCATGAAAAACATATACTGAATGCATGAAATGGGAGAGAAGAAGGGAAGGGGGTGGGCAGAGATCCAACTTGCCATCACACTGTTAGGACAACAGGAGGAATCAAACAGAAACGGGGACAACTCCAGGCTCAGTAAAGGGAAGAAATGGCCTCTGCTCTTGAACACGCAGCTCAATGTAGATGCAACAACCACATAATGCAACAGTGTTAGTGAAAGCTAGGAATGTGGAGGGATGGAGGAAGGGGGAGGGGAGAAAGATCGGGAGCTGTGTTCAGAATAATTTCTTCCTCATCTACGGTTTAGCAAATCAGAAGAGCCAAGTCCTTTGAGAATAGGACACTGCACCCAACACAGAACTCAGCTGTGGCTTTGGGAGACACTCTGGCCCTTCATTAAAGCAGTCTCAGCCTCCAATTTCTTTGCCTTTTTTTAAGTTGCCATTTTTCTTTCCTGTTTGGCAGCAAATCCATGGGATTAATGCCCACTCTGTTGCGCTCTGGAAACTGTTTCAGTCGGCTCTGTGATGCTCCTGAAGCAGCTGCCAAAAAGTTAAGAGGCCGAAATAGGGTTGGCAAAAGCTCATGTAATTTTAACAAAATTATCTGTCTTCCCAGAAAGACTACATGATGACAGTTTCTGGAGGCTGAGGAGCCTGTGGCCCGGTAGAGCCAATCCCTGCCCCAAGATCAAGTCAAGCCTCCCTCCCCCCAGCCTTGGGCCAACTCTGCAGCAGGCACCAGTGAGAAGCAGCCAAGCAGGGCCTCTGGGCCCAGAACACTGGCTCCATTCACAGGGGTGCCACGCTGCAGCTGCCTGCCTCCCCTCTGCAGAGGACATGCCTGCGTGGCAGATCTTGCTAGCTTTGTTTTGTGCTTTGTTGGGTTTATCAATGGCTTCATTTCCCACCTCTTACCCTTGTTCTTTCTTTTCTTCTTCTTTTAGTTGAGGTATAACTTACACACCACAAAAGGCACACATCTTTAGTGTATATAGTTTGATGAATTTTTCTCACACACACACACACACACACACACACACACACACACACAGAGCCATGTGAGCACCATCAAGATATAGAAAGCTTCCATTCCTCAAGAAATATCTTCCATGCAAACTTCCTAATCAGTACCATGCCTCTTCCCATCTGCAACAAAGGTAACCATAATTCTGGATTCACTCATTACAGATTAGTTTTGCCTGTTCTTGACCATCACGTAAGTGAAATCATACAGTATGTACTCATTTGGATCTAGCTTCTTTCACTTAGCATATTTTTGAGGTTTGTCCATGTTGTGTGTATCTGTACTTCAATCTTTTTAATTGCTGAGTAGAATTGCATTGTATGGAGATATCATATATTGTTTATCCATTTGTCCACTGAGGGACATTTGGGTTGTTGCCAGTTTGGAGCAATTATGAGTAAAGTTGTTATGAATGTTCTTGTACAGGTCTCTGTGTGACTTACGCACACACCTGTTTTACTTCTTCTGGGGAAAACTGAAGCAGTTAAGTCTGAGTCCAAGGCTCTTCATCAAGAACAATAAGACACTGAAGGGACGACCTCATCTCCAGAGGCCCAGCTCACAGATTTAGAACATTGAAGAAGTTGCCCCAATTTGTGTTGGCATGTGAGGAGATTCTGGAAGGCTGTTTTGGTCCTGTCTTCCTTGAGTCCACCACACCTTCCCTCTCCTTTCCCCTCCCACCTTTGGAGCTGCCACAATGCAGCCTGATCTGGGGTAGAGAAGAAATCCTCTCTCTCTTTTTTTTTAAATAAGACATAACCTTCCTAAGTGTTTACATACCTACCTATAGAGCCCCCAGATACATGAAGCAAAATCCAAAACCCAAAATGCAACCCAATTTAAAGAAAAAATTGACAAATCCACATTTATACTTGGAGACATAAACACTTCTCTCTCTGTAATCAGTAGAGCACGTAGACAAAATCTGCAAAGATATATAAGATCTCAACAATACTGTCAACTAACTTGACCTAATTGATATTTATAGAGCACTCCACCCAATAACAGCAGAATAGGCATCAGAAAGGTCTTCAATGGGAAACTAAGAGGCTTAGAGCACAGTGGAGAAGGATACTCACTCATTTATCCATACATGTTGAAAATCATCATTTGAACATTCACAATGCATTGGTAGACATTCTGGGGACAATCCACTTTGGGATCCTTGATTCCTCCAGTTTAACCCCACTTCGAAAAGAGACTTTCTTCATTGATCACCAGACAGCCCTCTTTTTTTTAAAACTAAAACCATTTATTACAATAGAAAATAGGAAAATGATACATTTTTTAGTTTCATGTTTGCATTACAGCAAAAAACACATACATAAGAGTGGAATCACTATCCTAATAGGAACTCATGAAAGCCATGTGTTATCTATGATTAAAAATCGAAAAATAAAACCATGTCCACAAAGGTTCTTAAGATATCTTTTGTGTTATGGTGGTTTTATGAACTATTTTTTAGCACCAGCTTTACTGAGATATAACTGACAAAAAATTGTATATATTTATGGTATACAATGTGATGTTTTGATATATGTATACATTGTGAAATGATTACTATAATCAAGCTAATTAACATATCCATCACCTCACATAGTTTGTGTGTATGTGTCTGTGTGTGTGGGAGGGGAGAGGGGAACATTTAAGGTCTACTCTCTTAGCAAATTTCAAGTCTACAATGCAGTCATCAGGCTGCACATTAAATCTTCAGAACTTACTCACTCATCTTGCCTAACTGAAACTTTGTACCCTCTGCACAACATCTCCCCCATGACTGTCCCCTAAATTAACATCAGTCTGAGGTTTTACAAATAAACCTTGCTGATACAAATTGAGGTTCTCAATACTAGGTTTGAAATATACAAGTGTAAATATGTAGCATTGTAGGGAGGCACTAACCAATACAACCAAACAAAATAATATTCAACAAACTTAAAAAATTAATGGCAGATAGTTCTATATTTAAAAAAGAGACTTCTGCTTCCAGCAAACATGGAGTAGCAGAACTGATTTTCCCTCTTGCCTTAAGTAAAAAACTGGACAAAACATACAAAGCAAGTTCACAAGACAGTGATCACTGAGAAAAGGGAAAAGAATGAAGTGAGCCCTACAATTGCCTCAGCTTATTGCTTGGAGAGAGTTTCTAGGCTGCAGCCCAGAGACAGACAGAAACCAAACAGAGCCCAGTGGTTTCCCTGAGTTGAAGAGACAGAGTTGAGAATTCAAGGAAGCCAAAACAGCTAAAAATTCACAGGGCAGAGTACTACAGTAGATAGAGATGTGCAGAACAATAGCTCTGGAGATTTGCCCTGAATTCCTTTGAAGTCTTCAACTAAAAGGATCAGCAGGGGGTGTGAAGAAACTATTGGGGCCAGGATGAGATATAGGAGAGAGAAGAGCCACCCAAAAAGATTAGAGGCTTCCCTCTAATCCCTGGAGCTAACTTAGCCAATAGTTCCTGTTCCCTGCAACTGAACTGGAAAAACTTCATAAATCACATGGTATTGGGTAGAGTACTCTGAATGGTTCTACTCCAGTAGTGGGACAAAATCAGAACTAGATTGAACACTGCTCCGGTCTCACCTTAACAAAGCTTAAAGCAAGACCTGAAAGATTCAGACTGTTTCCAAGTAACTTAACCGCATCCTAGAACAAGCCCAAGAATATATTTTATAGAAATAAAACAATATGCAGAACCCAACAAAATAAAATTTGTACTATCTGGCATTAAATAAAGTTATTAGGCATGCAAAGAAGTAGGAAAATATGATCCATAATGAGAAAAATCATTCAAAATAAGCCCAGAAGGGATATAGATGATAGAATGAGTAGACAAGGACTTTGAAAGAGTTATTAAACTATATTGTGTATGTTCAAGAAGGGAGAGGAATGCAGGAGACATAGAAGATATTAAGAAGATCCAAACCAAATTTATAGAGATAAAAATTACGATGCCTGAGATGTAAAAAAATACACTGGATGGGATTAAGAGCAAATTAGACACTGTGGAAATAAAGTTTAGTGACATTGAAGACAGGATTCAAGACATGCAAAATATATTCTCTGTATAATGGAATTAAATTAGAACCCAATAAGAAAAATATCTTGAAAATCTCCAAACATTTGGAAGCTAAATAACATACATCTAAATAATCCATGTGTGAAAAAAGAAATCAAAGGGGAAAATTATAAAGCATTTTGAAATAAATAAAGATGAAAAGACATCATATTCAAATTTGTGGAAGGCAGCACATGCAGGAAAAGGTTAACTCGGTAGGCACACATCATTACAGATAAAAAACATACTTGGTAAAAGAAGTTAAACACAAAAAAAGTACATTTTGCATGCTTCCATTTTCATGAGGGTTAAGAAAAGCAAAATTAATCTATGGGTCTAGAAATCAGAAAAGCAGTTGTCTCAGGGGTAGGGGAGGTAGGGGATAGAATGGAAAAGGGTACATGGGAACTTTCTAGGGTGATGGCAATGCATTGTTCTTGATTGGTGTATAAATTACACAAGTGTATACATTTGTAAAACCTCATCAGACTGCACACTTAAGATCTGTTCCGATTACTGTAACCATACCTCAAAAAAATAAGTTTAAAAAATGGCAAATAGTCCTTAAATATATTTTTTAAATGCTCAACCTTACTCATAAGAGAAATGCAAATTAAAACTATCCTAAGATTTCATTTTCACCTACCATATTTGCAAAAATCCAAATGTTCTACAAAATAGTCTGTTGTCAAGACTGTGGGAGAAACAGTCATGTTCACACATTGCTGGGGTACAACAACAATCTATAAAGAACAGTATTAAGCAAAACTATATCTGCACTTACCTTTTGGCCCAGCAATCAAACTTCTAGGACTCTACATAGACGATATATCATCACAAATGCAAAACAACATATGTATAAGGTCATTGTGACATGATTTGAAAGAGCAAAATATTGGAAACACCCCAAATGTCCATCATTAGGAAATGCCACATGCACACAACAATGCAGCACCAATGAATTGCTATGTGATGATTTTTAGGATATGTTCAATAAAAAAAAAATCAAGGTGTCAAATAATGTATACAGCATGCTACACCTTGTATAAAAAAAGAGGAATAAGAGTATATGTATTGGCCGGGCGCGGTGGCTCACGCCTGTAATCCTAGCACTCTGGGAGGCCGAGGCGGGTGGATTGCTCAAGGTCAGGAGTTCGAGACCAGCCTGAGCGAGACCCCGTCTCTACTAAAAATAGAAAGACATTATATGGACACCTAAAAATCTATATAGAAAAAATTAGCCGGGCATGGTGGCGCATGCCTGTAGTCCCAGCTACTCGGGAGGCTGAGACAGGAGGATCGCTTGAGCCCAGGAGTTTGAGGTTGCTGTGAGCTAGGCTGACGCCACGGCACTCACTCTAGCCTGGGCAACAAAGTGAGACTCTGTCTCAACAAAAAAAAAAAAAAAAAAAAAAAAAGAGTATATGTATAAATTTACTTTTGGAAAAAGAAAATGGAAATATGAGCTAATGAATGGTAGGTGGGGCCAATTTGAAGGTGAAAGGGCAAGTATTCTGTGAAAGTACCTTTTATTATAGTTTTGCATTTTGAACCATGTTACATATTTTGAGAATAAAGATAAATCAAAAGAAAAAAGCAAACCATAAAGTAGAAAATAGAAAAAATAACCTAATTATATATCAAATTAGTAACATAACCACACAGACAAAAGAAAATTGTAAGTAACTTTTGAGCACAGTGTTTCAACCTCAGTGGTATATAGTCTAACGCCCAAACAGTTGCAGAGAAATCTCAAACATCAGCAGGTTTTTGACTGGTAATAATACTGGGCATTATAATTTTAAAACTTTTATATTTATTGTAGGATAAAACACATAAATATATCAACGTTATTAGAAAACAAGACTTTGCATGTAAGAGGGGTTAAAATATAAAAGGCAAAATCCTATACATTAAATGTGAATTAAAAATATCAATATGAACTCAATTTTTAAAAAATAATTGTCCACAAAAGGCTTAAAAATGATACCACAGTAACAATACACACAGCACCCAGATCTTAGTTTCTAAATATCTTTTTACACTAAAAAAAAAAAAAAATAAAATGAGGCCTTTTGAGAAATGGGTGACCCCAAGGCTGAGGCGGAAAAAATACAAGGTGAGAAAGTGAGCCTGGGACACCTTGTGCTTGAAAGCAAGAAGAGCTGATAGACTTATGAGGAGTATGGCAGAAGGACACAGAAGCCAGCTTGAGACAATTTGAGCACGAAAAAAGTGTAATGACTGTAACTGTAAAACTTTGAAAAATCCATTAGTCCACAGTAATATTCAGAGGAAAAAAAGAAAAATAACAGACCTTCTATAGAGAGGAGTACCAGCTAACATAGCCAGAACAATAGAATTGGAAAATTAGCATTTTCAACCCCCAATTCAGCCAAAAATGATCAATGGGTTAAAATATTAAGTAAAATGTTGTTGAGGATAAGATATTGGTATGGTGCCAAGGAATCACCCCCATAAATTACTTACTCAGAAAGTGAAAAATGTACCTTTTTGGTGGAAATATCTGGCAGTCACTGCCTTAACCAAATGATCAAACAGCATCACAAAGAGACAATCTGACAATGTGTCTCCTACCGGACACACTATCAGGTATACAACACCACTGATGGTAGTAAGCATCTCCTAAGTTAAATGACACCATGAGGAAACAATCAGACAAATACTGAATGCAGGACAGTATGCAAAAGACAGTATCCTGGACTCTTAAATCAATGTCATAAAAAACAAGGAAAGGGAGACAGTAGACACTAAACAGAAATAAAAACCAAATACAATGCATCAGTCTTGACTGGATCTTTGCTGTAAAAAAAAAAAAGGCCAAACAGAAAGACATTTTTGAGGAAATTTTAATTTGAACTGGGTATTAGATACTGGAATTATTCTTAGATATATAATGACATTTTTTAGATTTTGTACTTTTATGAAATGTATTGTTGAATATTTAGGGGCAAAACATCATGAAGTCTGCAACTAACTTTTAAATGGCTCAGCAATAATAAATAAAAATGTGTCTGTCCATAAAATGTGAAAGAGAAAGCAAATATGAAAGCAGCCATAAACAAACGAGTCCATATGGTATATGAAGTTCAAAAAGGTTGAAAGTAATTTATGGTATTAGAGGCCAGGATGACAGTTACCTTTGGGGAAGGTGTAGTAACAGGGAAGATGAACAAGGGGGCTCGTGGGAGGCTGGTAATGTTCTATTTCTTTACATGGCTGGTGGTTAATGTGGGTGTTGGCTTTGTAATAACTCATCAAGCTGTACTCTTATGATTTGTGCACTTCATGCATTTCAACACAAAATTTATAAAATTATGATGAAATCTTCAACAAAATTTAAATATTATCATGATTATTTAATGGGAATAACTGAAGAGTTGAATTGGGAGGGAAGAGGGGGATAAAAGGCAAAAACAAGAAATGAGAGGGAGCGAACTAGACAGAGGCAGAAGCAAGCTTAAAAGCAAGTTGCAGAGTGCTAGCATGCTTGGCCTTTCCAGGTTAGCTAGCACATTACCTACTGTTCACATACAGCTCTTCAATGGGCCCTTATTCATGAAACTTTAAGCAGACTGACCTTTTCTGGAGGAGCAGATGGAGAGTCTTACAGAAGAATTCTAATTCATGAATTACAACCCCCATTTGATTTAGAATGACTTTTGACAGGGTAATTTGCAGGCTGATCAATATTTGTAAACTATCCAAGTCTTATACACATAAGTTGTATTTCCAAATCTTTGGTGTTTTTTTCCCCCCCTAAAACTTCTGATGCATCAGTACGTCATGTAGTTTCGAATTTGCCCCCCAAATGTTTTCAGTACCTCAACCCAGAAAATCCTGTTGACTATAGATCATGGATTTGGGTACTGATTTCCATTTATTAGACAAAGATTTCTCTCCACATGCAGTCATCTCAAAAGTTGCATCTGGGTACATTTAATGAAAGATAATTGCATTTAAATCACTTATATCTAGTTTTCTAAATCTACTCTCACTCTCCCAAATGTATTATTCTACCACCAACTAGTGAGCTAAAGTTAATGCTTAACAACAATTAACTATATAAGCCTACAAAATCAGTGCATTCACTTTTTCTTTTCTCCCTTCTCTTTAATAGATGTTCTACCTGGGCATTTTTGAAAATCAGTGTGGTTTAGAGTATTGTTTTGTGTTCCTCATACCTTGAATCTATTTGAAGTCATCACACACACAGTTATAATTAAATACATTAGGATAGTCCTTATGTTCATTAGAAACTTCCTGTCAGTTCATATTAAAACATGTTTAATCACTTGGAAGTAAACCACTTGACATTCAACGGTTTTAAGGCCCTGAGAAAACAGTGACTATGTCTTTTTTTCAAATTGACACTTAAAAATCATACTTCGAATGTTAAATCAGATTCCTATCTTAAACTAGTCTGTTAAGTGGTAGTCAGACCAAGAGTTTAGAAAAATGCACAATAACCTTTACATTAAGAATATTCTATTCATTTTCTTCTCACATTTTTTCAAGTTCGATTATTTGATTTTAGGATGAGAAAACTCAGTAGATATCACTAAGTCTTAACAGGAATTTCCCTTTCCTCTATTATTTCCATTTTCTAACTCATTGTATGCGTCTTAACCCTGATAATTCCCACCTGTTTCAACCACAATTGTGGGTCCTGCTGCACTTAAACTCATGAGTCCTTTCCATTCTAAGAGTGCAAAAATCTAGGAGTATGATGTTGGGAGGAGGTAAATACTACTCCCAAAATGCTTCTTCCGAAGATAACTTAAAACACTATGTCACACATCCAGCATGCCCAGGACAGTCTCGTTTTATGGTTATTGCCCAGCTCAATTATTAATAATGCCCCCTTTCAATCTCAAAGGCATCCTGGTTTGGACTATAAAAGATTTGGTCAGCCTAATTATAGGTTTATCAAATTTAAAGACATCTTGATCCTGTTAAAGAAATATTAAAAATGAAAAGTTTCTTTTAAACATGAATGTGTTCCTAAGCTTCACGGAAGACAATTTTTCCACAGACGGTGGGGTTGGGGGGGGGGCGATGGCAGAGCTCTGCAGCCAGTCCCTAACAGGCCACGGACCAGTATCTTAGAGGACATTTGGTCCACTTCTCTCCTCACTTGGTAAGACAGTTCCTGTATGATCTTAACTGTCTTTAAGCACCACCTCAAGCAACAGATACATGCTTCCGGTCCAGGCCACTCTCAATTCCAGACCAGCATGTCCAACTGCTACTTTTTAAACAAATTAGATGCCCTTCAGGCTTCTTCTGTATTTCCTATTCTGCTTAGAAGCATACTCACCCATCTGGAAAACATCTAATGAGTCTGCAGACTTAACTTTTGTCTTCCAAATGTGTGCACTTAATTCTATCTACAGAACGTCCAAAATTCAAGCCCAATCATCTCTTCCTTGAATTTCTGTGCTTTAGAAATATTCTGGCAGCAATATAGATAGATGAGATGTGTTAAAACAGGCAGGAAGACTACTAAAAATTCCAGTGCTGTTCTTTTGTTTAAAACCAGTGGATGGTTTCATATCAACCATAGGATAAAGTCTTCTCTCACCGCACAGGTTTTCCAACATTAGGTACTTTCTACCTCTCCAGCTGTCTTTTAACACACTTTCAACCCTTTTGGCCAAACTACTTGAAGTTTCCAAAACCTGCTCTGTAAGGTGTGATGACGTAACTACTGCTGAAATGCAAGGCCCAATACTACTCACCCTTCTTGTTATCTCCTCTAGGTTTTGCATGATATATTTACACGAATCTTCCATCTTAGATGTGTGTATGGAAGGTAGAAGGTAGGGATCACATCTTGTTCACACTCAGTTTTTAGGAGGTGCTAAATAAATATATTGATTGGATGAAAATCCATATGACAATAATTTAAAAATTTCATAACCAGGTTCCCTCTAAGAAGCAGACACTTCATAGAAGTTGAACTCATAATATGCGATCTTAAATTTCAGTTGACCAATTACTAGTACTTTGAAAGTCCTAATTGTCAATTACTACTTTGGAAAAGTGACTTAGATTTTATTTCAATAAGCAGAAGCCAACATTTTTTTATGCATCTTACTTACTAGGTTAAGTTGAATTGTTATACTGATGGTATTAGTAGTTAAGAATTCCTATTTAACTTGTAACAATGAGAAAAGAATATGATTTAGTTCCCATTTTCTGGATCAACATCTTTTTTAAAATGCATTTTGTGTTTTTCTAAACAATGTGCATGCTACGATGCAAACTTGTTTCATGATTAAGGCACTTGGATGGAGTGTGCCTTAATGGGACTTATCTATACAGACAGTAAAAAGAAAAAAAAAAATTGATGAAAAGAAAGCAGTTTACATAGAACATACTTGAGAGTAATGTTCATGTGTTTGATTTCTACTCCCCATCCTCTCCCCAAAGACTAAGCTCCTAAACAATTATTATTCTTGACATATAATCCAAATATGAATTATACTAAACTTCTTTTAAACACCAGATAATATATTAATCTTGGCAATAAACTACTTTAAAACCATAGAAAATAAGACACCATGTCAGTAAGATAAACTAGAACAGCTTAAGACATCTAGGTATAGCTTTAGCATTCTTACAATCTTTGCTTCTTGATGGTTGGCTTGCAATTTTTGTTTACAAAGATGTTTGTCTTATTTTATTCTCAATGACCTCAGGCTAGGAGATTTTACAAGAAAACCACTTAAAAATATTAGTGGTTAAACATCCTGAGCAGCACTTAGACAAATACTCTTGCTCCATAACTAAAATAGATCTGAAATTATTTCCTTCTGAAATTATAAATAAGAGATGATTGCTTCTAGTATTCACTATTTATCAAATTATTAACTAATTGAATAAAACATCTCCATGCTTTCAGCTTTCAAACTCTTTCTAGGAGGTCAACATACTCAAAATTACCTGTAAGAGTACTTGATTAATGCAATCAGCACGGCATTTCACCAGATAGGATTATAGATTCCCTTAAGTCATATATATAAAACTTGATTTATAGCATTCTCTATGCTTTTTCACTAATGCTTCCTGGAAAATTCGTAGGAAGAATACAATCAAATGAGAATATGTGCTAAATGCTTCAGAAAATGGAGGTACAAATCCAAGATGCCATTATTATAAAATGAAATACTATCATTAGCACTGATTTGTGAATGGTAATATAGTTTGCTATTATTATACTAGTGATATGTAATTTGCAGCACCCCCTCCCCCAAATCATGTCATGCAAGCAGGAAAGTATGAGATTTCAAAATTGCCTAACATTAAAAAATAAGTCTCTTAATTTATTTGCATTCTAAAATAGAGCCTTTCATCCTGAATCCCTTATTCCACATATAATGCTACTAAGTGATGTACAGGATTTGTCAAGCCCATATAACATTCCCTTTAAAATTTTAAGTTCAATCACTATTTGTTTTCTACTATTATACTACTTTTTGGCAGCAATTGTTTATTGGTCTGTCATTGCAGTAATTGCAACTTAACAATAAACCAGTCTGACATTTTAGGTCTTGAAGATACATACCATATATATTTCTTTAAAAATAATCATACTTTTGTAAGCAATACTTTACAGTAGACACCTCAAAAATCTACCATAGATGTGAAACTTAAAACGAGAAAAATTTAAGTTCTAAATCTTTATACATATATATCCAGATTTCTATATATATTATATATACATACATAAGTATATATAAAATATATATAATCAGATTTGAAAAATGAACAAAAACTGGGCACTGTACATAAAGTCTTTAAAACTCAAACAATAGAAAACTCTTTAAACATTAAACAATTTTAATAAAAGTTTCTGTACAATGCTAAGCAGTTTTATTTACACATAGAAAATGTAATAGGAGTAGTGTTTGAAATTACAGAACTCCTTAAAATTTCAATGGCAGGTAAATCTGGAAAAAATAACAGCATTCCATTCACAAATATTTTCAAGCAATAAATATGTATTTATAAATAGTGTAAATTTACATCAAGATTAGAAACAAAAATCACAAATCTGAAGTTTATTCCTTAGTCTATGTGCAATCCATTATCTTTGTGACTTGGCTGTTAAGTTTTTTAATGTTTTATTTAGGAACCAAAAGTATAACCGTTATGGTTTCAAAACAAGACAGAAAAACATAAAAGCAGTAAAAAAGTTTCTTACCTAATTTTTCACATTAAAAAAAAGTTGACCAAAGAAAAGACTTAAAATTGCTAACTACCTTACAAAGAAATGACCAGCTACTAGGCTAGTATTTTTTTTCCAAGGAAAATTCTGAAGGGGGAAAAGATAGATGAAAATAAATTCATCAGCCCAGAAATAGAGAAATATAAAAGAGGTTGTCTTCAAGTCAGTAGTCTGTATGATGTTGCCAGTTTTGTCAGATATATACAAAACATGGAAATTATTATTTTTTTTCTGAAGAACAGCTGATTAGCTTTGTGAGAGTCCTGGAGTAGGAGCAGTACTCTCCCCCGTCCAGTCGTTGACACTCCGCACTTGGAAGGTTGCATAGACACAGTTTTCAGCCAGCAGCCTTACGAGATAGCTACAAAAACCAGTGGTGCAGAACTGGGTTACTTCCTGAATAGCAGAAAAGGTCTCATTTAATGTCCATGGAACAACATCAAGATGAGGCGGATGGTAATGGAGGAGCCTGAAAGTAAAAGTAAGGTAGGTTATTTTGATATACAAATTGTTATTAGTGTTCCCTAGCTCATGGCTACACACACAGCCTGCTTGAGAAGTTAAGGGAAATAACTCTCAAGAAAGTTTAACAGACTCCTAAATAGCACAGAAGTATGATTTCCTTTGTATCTCCCACCTGCCCAATTTTCCTAAGAGTCTAAGACCATTACTCTACTTAGTGTATCTGCAATCTTCTGTACTACTTCACCAATTAGTAAAAAACTCTTGGAATGTTCTTAAATTTAGCATTTTTTTAGATTGCTTTAAAAAAAGGCTTTTGGAAAAATAATTTAACAAATCAATTACAATTTCACTAGTGACTGCTTTCAGACCCTATCTCAGCTAGATAACATTAATATATTTTATTCAACATATTTCAGATAATTTTCTTCTTCAAACAATATCGAAGACCATTTAAGTGAAAGTATCAGGCACTAAATTTCAAAAAGTCAGTTTCTGATCACAATTGTGTGAGAGAAAAGTATCGGAGAAATCAACAATTCATAAATTATGTCTGTGTTTCTATTCATAAAGCTATTGATTTGCTAGAGTAAAATGTTCCCCCTAAGTATCTGCTGTTAAAAACTGTGCAATTTGTAAGTGTAGTTGAATTTCATAAGGTTATATAACGTACCAGGAAGTTAAGCTCCATCAAATATTCCCATGAGGTTAATACTTCTGGCAAGGACAAAATTTTAAACAAATACAATTAGCTCTAAAAGCAGAAGTATATTTAAAAGCACACTTACTGATTCATTTTGTGGGCACTAATAACCTATGTACACAAACATTTTATCAACTGAGATCAAATGACATAAAAGATATGATAGTGTTCTATCTAAAGCAAACAAAGATTTTAAAATGTAATTGTTGTAACATTATTTATGCTGGTCTCACTCAGAAAGAAAAGCGAAAATTATATATGCCAATTTCATTGGAATAAATACTTGGAAGTAAAGGAGGGGGGAATGATATGAATATACCCTCATGCAGTATCTAATAAGCCAAAGGAAAATTTAAATATTTCATTACCTCCTATTTATCAGCTGGCAGAACAAACACTATTGCTTCAACCCCAGCTAACTATGTACTCACATGTTGATTTCACTTACTAATGTAAATTGGTCATAGACTTGCATCAGGTCCTCCATTTTGTACTGTTCTAGCACCACAAAATTTTCCAGGTTTCCGCTAGTTTTTCGTGCACAATCTTGGCAATGTACTATGTAGGTCTTTCGAGAATTACTCTCATTAGTGACAAAAAGCAGATCAAAAACCTCCACCTGTTTTATACAAGAAAAAAATGCATTCAATGAGGATGGTGGTATTTATTGTATTGCTTTAGTATAATCATGGAATTCTACTTTAATGGAATTGTGGATGGTGATCTCTGGTTAAGAGTAACTACTAAGAAAAACACAGCTGTATTTGAGAATCTTTAATAGACCAGGTTTATTCCACACCACACCCAAAGATATGGTGGTAAGGCATATTTAGGGGGGTGACATAAGGGAATGACTCATGACAACCACTGGCAAAGCCTAATTCGAAAGTTTGATGAAGGTCAGCCTGTTTTTATTTTAAATTCAAAACATTAATATACAATCAGATGCAAGTGATCATCATTTTCCTTTTACTTCTCCATGATAGTCCTTTCATCACAGGGTACTGTGTATAGATGTTTGTCTTCCCCCCGCCAGACTGAGCTCTTCAAAGACAAAGATTGTGTTTTACTCATCTTTTCATTGCCAGAGCGTGTCATAGTGCCTACTACTTAGCCAAACCTGAAAACACATTGACTGAAATGAATTGGATTATTTACAGATGAAGAAACTGATGGGTAAGTGACAGTGTTAAAGAGTAAGAATACAAACAAAAAAATGTATTCATGAGCATAGCATAATTTTAGAAATAATATCTCTTATATAGAAAGATTGCTGAGTTGCTGAGGTTCAGGCAGAATAAGGAATAACACACCTAACTGGAATCTATCTGATCTCCTAATGACTTACTTTGGCCAGGTGATAACAACATTAAAAAAGTCAATGGATTTAATCATTTCAAATAAAGGTCAATGGCAGAATTACAGAATTTCAAGGTTTGGAATGGACTATCAATATCCATGTCCTTGGCTTATCCTTGAATTTCTTCAATGACAGAAAACTCTCATGATTTCATGTCTTCTTTAAATACTTAGTTAAAATGTCGGAGGTCACCATGTTTTCCATGAGCAACATGAACCTAGTGATCTAAGCCAGAAAATTTTTGAGCATTCTTCAACTTGTCCCTTACCTCTGCTGTTTAATGAGTTATCTTGCTTACTTTACCCTTGAAATTGTTTTGTTTTGTTTTGGTTTTTTTGAGACAGGGTCTCACTCTGTTGCCTGGGCTAGAGTGCAGTGGCATCATTATAGCTCACTACAACCTCAAACTCCTGGGCTCAAGTGATCCTCCTGCCTCAGCCTCCCCAGTAGCTAGGACTATAGGTGTGCACACCACACCAGGTTAATTTTTCTGTTTTTCTGGAGAGAGACTGGGTCTCGTTAGATTGCCTAGGCTGTTCTCACACTCCTGGGTTCAAGTGATCCTCCTGCCTTGGCCTCCCAAAGTGCTAGGATTACAATTAAGTATTTTTGAATTCTTCCCCTTCTGTAATATTCCCACTGCCAGGTTCTAGTCTAGGCCTTGAGACAACAATGCTTATTTAAGACTACAATGCCTTATACTCTCTCTGTTCTCCAACCACTTTTCTCTCTGAAACACATGTATTAGTAGCCTGCTCAAAACCTTTTGACAGCTTCAATGACCTCTGAATATCAAATTCCTTAAAACCGTTCAAGATGCACTGCAAGCTACATACTACCTAGACTTATGAGTAACATTTGTATAGTCTGTGTTCCAGTCACACTGGAACACATTCACCCTTTTCTGCAACCATTCCATATTCCTACTCTCATATTTTTCCTACAGCCCATGACAGATCACCTCCAACTCTCACCATTTTTTAGCCTGATGAAATCATACTCATCTTTCAAGAATGGACTCAAATGCTAACACTGTTGTGAACTCTATGAACTCTAGAAGAAAAAATCAGGTTACTTTTCCTCCCTCAGCGTTATCCTAACAATTAGAAGTCCAGCTTCACATTCATCATAGTCTCATGTACCTTACAATTAGCTGTTTATAATTGGTCTTCCCCAAGTAGAATTCAAGCTTCTTCAAAGCAGGCCTCTTGCAAGCCTTGGCCATAGAAGATTGACAAATGTATTGTTAATTGCACCAGAGAGGACTGAACATGTGTCTGCCTGGAGCGATACTGAACTACATCTAGTTTACTGGCATCTGTGTACATCCAGATTGTTCCCAGTTTAAAATCTCAGACTAAACTTCTTGCTGATTATCATGTTAAAGATCTACCAGATAAATGACTATGTAGTAGATACTTTTAAGGTTAATTCACAGTGAAATATTGTATCATCATATTAAATTTTAATATAATAGCTAACAATAACATAATCAGACACAATGTTAATTTCAGCAAAATGCATTACATAAAAGTATAAATAAACTTAATAACTAAAGAGAAACTAAAAGTGAAGAGGTAAGAGGCTTTACAAAACAACTGCGGATAAGTTACTTACCTCACAAATGCTACAGTAATGAGCTGGTTCTTCTTTTGTCCGCCCATGCCATATAATCTCTTTTCCTGCAGCAATAAGAGCTTCCCTCAATGTCTGACATTGCTTCAGAGTTCTCAGAAGACAATACCTATTGTGGGGGAAAAATTATTTGTGACCAGCAAAAGAATACTGAATTTTAGCATAAAAGATACACCAATTAGAAACAATGCCAAGAGACTTGGTTCTAATGTCTACGACTTCATAATGTTTCTTTTGTCAATTTCTCAGATTTAAAAAATAAGGCAATGCTCAACAGGTCTGATGATGACAATATGAAATCATTTAAACTTATGAAAAACTGATATCTGAATATCAAAATATAATAGTCTTAATATATAAAAACAGACCCTCTGCTTAAATGTGAGTTGCTAATTTTGGCTCTTATTTGGGCAAGTCAGATAACCTCTCTGGGAGTCAATTTCCACATCCTTGAAATAAGGGGTCTGAATTCCAGATCTGAACTACTATGATTCTAGTAAGGCAGGAAGGCAAATTATTTTTAATCAATACTACCTAGACACTCATTAACAGCATCATTTGTATAGTTGTCTTTGAAACTCTTGAGTCTATCAGCAGAAAACATTTATGGATTCAGTCACTACAGGATACAAAATTGGTTTAACTACGGCATTGAAGAAGAAAAAAAAGACATTTATTTCTTCATTTTAACTGGAAGATAATATAGTAGAATCCATTTATATTAATAATTATACTTTCATTATAATTTATACCTTTTCTAAACCCATGATGCTAACAACATAGTGAATTCTCACAGTTTCTGCTGAGTTTCCTATAGTTTGCTGTCATTACTTGGAACTGTCTGCTAAATTCTCTTACTCTTCTGTGAATCTTGGTGGCTCAGGTTCTCTATTTGGACAGAGGTTGGACTACATGATCACTAAGGCATTTTTCAGCTCTAAAATTTGGAGATAATGAAAATGCCCTAAAGGAAAAGAAATGTGTTTAGCGACTGAGTGTTGTCTTGAAAGAAAAGGTCTTATCTATTTTGTTTATGCTGTCTATTAATCTACTCGCTGCCTAGGAGAGTGCCTAGCATATAGTAGATGCTTAACAAACATGGTTACTAAACAAGTAAAACTCAAAGTATAAGTAATAGAATATTTAACTTGTCTTAATTTATACTTCCTTACTATTTTATAAGTTACTAGGTTAAAGTACTGTTATTATCAGAACCCACGTATATTAACAGGGGGGTGGGACAGGGGGTCGTGGAGGAGTAACTGAAAACATGTAAAACTTGTTAACTTATTCAACAGATGTAAAACAGTATTAACTTCATAGTTGTAAGCCAATTCCTTAAGTATCCCATTCAAAGGATTTCACTCTCAGCTTGGCTTTAGCCATTCTTGCATGTTTAACTTATTCAGGAAAACAAACAAACTAAAAAACTCCCCCAAAACCCCAATGCTTTAGACTGTGGTTGCACGTCAAAGCTAGGACAGCTAGCTATCTGTGTGTGCATGCGTGCATATGTAGGGTGCCAGGGGAGGTAGCAAGTAAAAATTCAGATTACGGTAAAAAGAGAGAGAATATAATTCAGACTATGAAGAGAAGCCAGCTCTTGAACAGCAGCTGCTCTTCTTTTTCCCTCTCCATGTCTCATACAATTTACCTCTGAATGCACAGATCTTACTGAACAAGTTTTCCAAGTAGGGCTTCAAAATAAGGTCACTTTTACAGGAAAATAATGCCTAAAACTCTGCAGATAACTTTGGAAGATTTCAAACTCAATTGTGCTTCCATATGGACAAATGAAAATAATGAAATAATAAAATAAAAATATATAAATTAAAAGAAAGAACTAGACAGGAGGTATGTCTTTGCTATTTCACATACATTATGTCAATTACACCTCTTAACAACCCTGTGTAGGAGGGTTATCTCTATCTTACAAACAGGTAAACAAGGGCTCAGGGAAGCTAAATTTGTCTGATGTCATAAAGCTATTCAAAGTAGCTGAGCTAGGAGTTTTTAAAAACAGACAATCTCAAGCTTCCCCTCACTGTCTCATACTGTACTCTCTTCTTTTTGGTCTCTTTTTATGTCTTATTCTCACCCACTCCCCCCTCCTCCCTTGTGAAGATGAGATTCTTGGGCTCAGTCAGCACAGTTTTTTCCAAACACAGAGTCTTGGTTTTCTGGAGTATTATTCCACTCTTTACTCAGCAGATGAACTTTCATCTCCAACGCTACTGACACCTTTGGTAATTAGACTGTAGCTTATAATATATGGTTATTTTGGTAGTTTCATCTAGAAAAAGGCAGTATACTGCCTTTTGGAAATAACAAAGCATCAGAGTTAAGGTTGCTAAGAGTAAATAGTAAGCCATGAGTAGTCCTTCTGGAATCATAGCTCCAGAAGTTTTATTTTGTGTGATACTGAAATCTTAGAAAAGTGACAGTTCTATTGATCTTATCTGACAATGAATAACACAACTGTGGTTTCTCTTGGCCATTATTTTTTTCTTTAACATTGAAATTTTCTGTTCCTTCCCATTTTCAAAAGGCAGCAATTAGAATAGAAGGAAAATTTAGAGAGACAGAGTCTCTTATGGAGTCCACAGCAATGAGCAGGTCCTGAAGAAAGGATGTGATTCAATTGAAGGATAGGGAAAAATAGAAAATACAGAGATTCAGGGAAGATACAGATATAATATTCAAGACTTAATAGTAACCTGCTCTGTTTTAACCCTAGACTTTGATTTCATACCAAGACAATGTCTGAGTATATTGAAGAGCTAAAAAATGAAAGACAAACAAAATCAGGGTTTTTATTTCCCCTTCATTTTAGTTTTGCTGAATTTTAATAAGTTTACATCACAGCAATTAAGAATTCAATTTGCTAAAAACAAAAGAATAAATCACTTGCAAAAGGTATAAAAATGTGGAAGATGGAAAATGCTATTTTATATAAATGTACTTTAGGAACAGGGTCAGAAATTATTTCAGCAGCTACAGAAGCAGGGAATTCTTTCACTTTTAAGGATTAGTATAGTTTCAGGACCCAAGCCCTGTTTTTAGCTGTTTGGATGAAAGATTACACAAAAAGGCAGGGAATAAAGAAAGCTCTAGACTGGAAGAAAACCATGAGGAAGAGGGTGACTGAGGGTTTGGCATATTTGAGGTTATATCAAACCTCCAACCAAACACCAGTCTGCAAAGAAGAAGCCTAAAGAGGGATAGAATTTTAGACAAGGACTTCACACAGGGTATAGAATGAAAATTACTTGTAAAATTAGAACAAGAGAACTGAAGAAAATAATATAAGGACAAACAATTGAGAGCTTTATTTATGAGCAATTAATGCACAATGGTTATAAATCAATACATTAGGATATTAGGCAAAAGATAGATGAATTATGCCATGGATACTAAAAGAAAAGAGAGATTATCTTCAGGTGAGGGGAGGTGGAAATTACAGAAGCTGAAATTTCTGAATTTGAATATATTAATTTAGATATGAACAGGAAGGAGAGGTGGAGGAAGGCACCTTTTGTGTAGAAGGAATGCCATCAGAAGGTAGTGTGGGGATTATTTAAGGAACAAACAACTGTTCTTATAAGATTTTAATCTTAGGATGAGGTTTCTGGGGCAAGAGAATAATAGGAATGAAACCATAATACTAGATTACATCAAAGTTACAACAACACTGCATACTCTGACATTCTAGTGGCAACTTGATTCAGTTTCCAAAGTAAGTTTCCAAATATCAGTGTGGTGACAGATGAAACATGGGTTAACTTGATACGGATCTTTTAAATTCTTTATGGTGACAATCTCAGCCAATAAGAAGTAGATGACAAATTAACACCAAGAGGTGCCTTGCTCTGCCCAGTCTCTCTTACTGGAGGGGCCATGCAGGAAAAGTGACCCAACACATGAGCCCCCTAAACTCTCTTGTACCTGTCACTCCAGGGTTGTGTTCTCTTAGGACAACAGTGGGTACCTGAATGCCAAATAACGCGTCTAACAGTTTCATTTAAACCAACCACATGGCTGAAAATCAAGGTCTCAGTCAATGATAAAATGAGTATCTTAAGAACTTTCAACTCTCAGTTGGAAAAAACAAGCATGAAAGCAAATATATGTTAACCATGAGAATGCAGAGTTTTAGAATTTTTAGATTTTGTTTGGTCAATGTTATCAAAAAGTATTATATATTAAACCCAATGGAGTATTGGAAGACCATCAAGACTATAGCACTAGATTTATGCTAACTATGGTCTTTGTGGTTTTACCATTATCTACTCATAGTGTTGGAAAAAATTCTGTTCCATTATCAGGCCAACTTGGGTGTGACCAGAAATTTGTGTAACACCTTATTTATCCATTTAAAAGTGAGAATCAAAGGGAGAAGGGAGTCAATAACAGTCTACTTTAAATTACATTTTAAAAGTGTATATTGTGTAGATAATGTAATAACTTATGTGTGAACGAAAAGGGAACAAAACAATTCTTAATTCTAAAAGAGATCATCTAATCAGGGTGTCCCTAATTTGTCTGATCATAAGATTTACGAGGCTACTGTGAAAGACAGTCCCAGAGGTCTTCCAATAGAGCTTTGACTTTACTTTGTAGGAATAGAGCCCAGAAGCCTATTTTAATAAGTTCCAGTTGATTCTTATGATCAGGCAAGTAAGAACCAGTGCAAACCTCTTACTTCTTAAGTGATCAAATTAAAACCAATGTCTCAGATTTGTAGCATATTTTTCAATAGGCATTCGTATGATATCAACTTCACAAATCACATGTTATTTTATGATTACAAGCCTTAAGAGACCACAGAGATCTGTAGAGTGGGCAAGATTCTAGACCTAGATTGCCTGAGTTCAAATTCCAGCTACATACACAAACTTCTTATTCTCTGTGCCTCAGTTTCCTCAACTGTAAAAAGGGGGTACTTACAGTGCTGTTATATGTTATATAAAATACTTAGATTTGTGCCTGGCAGTTAGTGCTTAACAAATGTTAACTAATATATTATTTGAACATGACATGTCCAATTCTTAAGTTGCGTTAAAATAATTATGATCACTAAATTGAAGATTTTTTTTTTAGTTTGAAAAAACTGTATGACAAGTGCCAACTCAGACTGCAATAGTTAACACACTGAAAAGAAAGATATTTAGTTTTGATTCTGTTAGGTCAGGGTTTCTCAATCTCAGCACTACTGGTATTTTGGGCTGGATAATTCTTTGTTGTGGGAGCTGTCCTGTGCATAGGATGTTTAGCAGCATTCCTAGTCTCTACCCATAAATGCTAGTAGCACCCCTCCCTCCTAAGTCATGACACTGCCACATGTCCCTTGGGGAAGGAGGGTGGGGGGAAGCAAAACTGCCCACATTTGAGAATGATTGCACTAGGTCTGTGAATATTAACTTTCTAAAAAAGAAAAAAACAGAAGGTGATTGGGGTTTCTTAAATAATTAATATTAATTATAACAGCAACTACCATTACTGAGTGCTTACCCTATGCTAACACCCACATAATAGTCATAAACATTATATTAGAAAGAAACATTTATTATCCCCATTTTTCAGAAGAGGAAACAAAGACTAATAAATTTAGTAGTTTGCCCACAGTCCCCCAGCCAGTAAATGAAGAAGCTAAGATACGAAGGCAGACTGGATGCCAGATAACTACAACTATATAGTGCTGCCCTTCTTGTAATATTTTACTGGGATATAAAATAACACAGACTATAGAGACTTGGGGGGGGGGCGCAGAAAGAAAGCCAAGTAACATATATCGATCACACATACAAAAAACGCACAGAGAAAACACATAAAGCATTAATATTGTACACTTTTTAGGATAGTGCTGACAGGATAGAATGACAATGATATGACAAGAAATTAAGTTTTGGGGGAGTGGTTTTCAATGGACTTGGCACTGTTGAAATTTTAAAGAATTTATTCTCAACCATTAGCTTATATGTTATTAGTATTTTTAGAATTTATAATTACCTGGCAGATTACAGGGAGGTAGACAAGAGAATGTGTATCCTGAAAATTAACTTTCTACTCCTCAGCATACTATCTGATATGCTCCTACTAAATCTAAGACTTCCTAATACTGAACTTTTTGGAGGAAAATGTACTCCTTGGCATTTGGCTTTTGACATATTTTAAAATTTTCTACTTATGGAGATTTAAGTGGAACTAACAAAGTTGTTGATGATGAAACTAGAGTTTCCAATGTATCAGAAACATACTACCACTGTATTAACTTGCCAATAGTCCAACATGACTGTAACAATTTATACCATATTTGTTGGGGTTGGCTTTATCAACTGTATCTATAAGACTACTTATTCTGAAAGCCTACTATCTACAGGGAAATCTCATCACAGTACCAATAGTCTCCAGAGCTCATCTCCTGTACAATAATTTGATTCCTTTCAAGGGTCCTGTTAAAATAAATACTTCAGTGGCAAAACATAAGGAATGTATGAGTTTTATGTAAATGAAGGAAAGAGTCGTAGCACTGTACAAGGAGAAAACGTAGGCCAAAATAATGTATCTCAAGTATCTGAAAATGAAAATCATGAATTTGCAAAGAGTGAGGGTCTCCTGTAACTTTCAATCAACCAATTTTAAAAATTAAAACCACAGGGTAAAAACTGTATACTATGATGAAGATGGATTAAAATGTAATAATAATCTCCCCACCACTAATTTGAAGTTTTAAAGTGCCTATTTAGTAAAACATCATTCACTCAGGATCCACTAATGAAAATATCTATAACATGGTTTATACTGGAGTGAGGCAGGGGTTTACCAAAAGTAAACATCATCAATAATGCTTGTCAAACATATTTACCCAAATAAAATTATGAGAAAACTAACCTAGAATGTGGAGCTTGCACAACACAAAGGCCTGCCATGTTCAAAAAGAAAATGTCGTAACAGAAGACTTTCAGAGATTTAAAAGAGACCGAAGACACAATGACTACATACTAAATTCAATGTGAACCTTGATTCAGTCTGGATTAGGGCAGTGGGGTGAGAGGCAAAAGCTTAAAAAAAGACATTTTTCAACAGTTGGAGAAATCTAAATATAGACTGTGTATTAGGTAATACCACTGAATCTCATATTTCTTAGATATGGTAAATAGTACTGCGGTTATATAGGAGAATATCCTTATGCTTGAGAGATGCAGGAAGAAGTATTTGGGGTGCCATGTCATAATGTCTGCAAATTATTTTTTCATATGGCTCAGCCAAAAAAGTACGTGTGTGCATGTATGTGCATATAGAGACTGCTAAGTAAATGAAGCAAAAACTTATCTGAGGAAGCCAGATGAGATTATACAGGTATTCACTGTACTATTCTTTCAACTTTTTTGGTAGGTTTAAAAAATTTCAAAATAAAAGCTGGAGGAAAAAGTATAAATAAGTTGGGGGGTGGGTACCACAATATGTTATATATGTAAATTTTATATATTTTAAACGAGAATAAGATATCTTAACATGGAAAAACTGTCATAGTTGAATGAATTAAAGGAAGAGATCGGTAGCCTTAAAGTCTTCCTAAATTCATTTATTTGTGTGGGCACTGCTCTACTTTAAAAATAGCTAATGATTCAGAAAACTCAATAACTAATACCTTAGCAGTGATTACCTATCAGCCAGCTAAGAGTTACATATCTCTGATTCCTTTTCTAAGCAACAGAACCATATATCCATGTCTACTTAATAGAAATTTCTACTTAAACTTCATAGGAGGTATTCAAGTTCTACATGTGTAAAGCCAAATTGGTAATCATCATTGTCTACACCTAACCCATTTCCTCTTTACTCCCAATTTCATCAACAAGCACTAAGGTTCCACTGTGTGGCCCAAACCAAAGTCCCGCAGTACAGGTTTCTTTCTTGTCTCTGCCACCAATCAATAAATTGCTATCTATTTTACCCTCTAACTTTTGCTTCTCTTGTCTGAACTGCAGCAATTACCTTCTAACTCATGCCTCTAAATCTTCTGTCTTCCATTTAATGCTTCATCTTGCTGCCAAGTGATAACATGTAAAAATTGATCATTATTAAAAATATTAAACATTGTAAAGGCTTCTCATTAACAGCTATTGCCAATGTGAAGTCTACCTGAAAGTTTTAGCAACAAAAATTTAAATCTATACTCTTCAGCTAATATGAATGAACAACCAGGGCTTAAATCTGAGGGAGACACTTAAAACATTTGGTCTAAATAAGGAGAAACTAAGTTCATTTGCAATATATAAGGTATGTAGAAAAAGTTTATGTTCATTTAAACAGTTAAATGAAGCTGAAAGGGAAAATTATGCACCAAGCTCCCACTAAAATTTTCCTAAGGAGTTAGGCTGTGAACTTCCAAGTCAAGTTCACTGCATTATGAAATGAAAGAAATAATCATGATAATGAATACTCTTGACTCATGCCAATGTAAGAGATATTTGGAATATGATAATTAGCGTATTTTAGTAAAATGACTAGGTTGGAGAAGTTGAAAGAGATTTACTAAATGACTACTCAGATAAAGGACTTTATGGAATTTCAGGGCCCTTAAAGACCCAGCCTGAACTTCAAAGTGCAAAGAGAAAAAACAAGAGTGATGTTGACTTGCTTAAAGAAGTACAGGTAATTCATCCTCAAAATGATAACAATGAATTAGTATGTGACAACAGGAAAGAACACCATTTCCCATTATTAAATCGCCCACTACAAATATAGGTTCATAAGCCCTTATTATAATCCCACAAATTTTTTATAAATTCATTTGGTGTTGAAACTTGACCTGGGGCTATTTATAGTTTTCACTTAGCTCGTTAGAATGACTATCTATATGTTTTACTTTAGAAATATGAATATGGGCCGGGCGCGGTGGCTCACGCCTGTAATCCTAGCACTCTGGGAGGCCGAGGTGGGCGGATCGTTTGAGCTCAGGAGTTCGAGACCAGCCTGAGCAAGAGCGAGACCCCATCTCTACTAAAAATAGAAAGAAATTATATGGACAGCTAAAAATATATAGAGAAAAAATTAGCCGGGCATGGTGGTGCATGCCTGTAGTCCCAGCTACTCGGGAGGCTGAGACAGGAGGATCACTTGAGCTCAGGAGTTTGAGGTTGCTGTGAGCTAGGCTAACGCCACGGCACTCACTCTAGCCTGGGCAACAGAGTGAGACTCTGTCTCCAAAAAAAAAAAAAGAAATATGAATATGTTTGATTCCATGATACTGCAACAGACCCTGCTGGGAAGGTAAAATATATTACAAATGCAGTCTATTACCTTTTTAAATCCAAAAAATTCTTAATTCCAAAACACATTTGGCCTAAAGGGTTTAGGATATGAGACTGTGGAGCTGTTGTAATTCTGTGAAGCCTTTCATGAATCTGCCTCTCTCTCAGAAGTGCCTTTCTCTGTCTGTGCTGCTCCATTATTTCTTACCAATATCTCTATCATTAAAGATCACATGTTTTAATGCTTAGGCTGTTTCTCCATTCATTTTGAGCAGTCTAAGAAGTGATCAAATCCTTTTTACCTACCACAATACCTGGGTACCAATTCAGTTCACAATATATATTTACTGAATGAAAGAATGGAAAGCACTAGGTAGAGCTGAAGGAGTAAGTAGATCAGAAGGCACAAGGTAAATTTTGCTTACATTCTTTTTGGTTGGGTGGACTTATCACTTAACTATGAAAACCTAAAAAGCATATATTTGTAGATTCACAGTATTTAAGAACTAAAAGTAACAATTCAGGCAGAGAGTTAAGAAAGATTATATTTGTATATCCTCTCCATTTCACTCCTTACATTTAATTGATATTTTTTCTTCTAAAATGGCCTACAATTCACATGCTCAACATATACAGAATTAATGCTTTATTAAAAGATGATTCAAAGGAAAAGGGGAAGATATAAAACTTGTAGTTCATATTAAAGATGGTTTAAAATAGCAAATAAGAGTTGTAAAAATAAATAGAAAACAATTCAAGCACACGTTTAAAGGCAGCAGTGGGAGAAATGACTGATAAGGTAAGTAGGGGTCAGATTTGAGGCACTTCACATGCTAGACTTTAAAGGTAGATTTTTAAAAGCAAGTTTACATTTGTGCCTTTGCATATTTAGAATAGTTTGTCATTGGTGACCTCAGGAAAAGAAGTGCTGGGTATACTGAGAGTAGAAAGGCAGACTGTGTGGACAGTAGCGTGAACAGGAGATGAAGAAAGCAGAGGGAAGGAAAGGCAAGGGAGAACTGTTTATTAGAAGTGGCACAGTTCACAAGCCTGAACAAAACAATACCACTTCACTTTTTGGCAGGAGACTAGATTTGAGGACCAAAGCAATGATGTGGATATAACAATTTTACAGCAAAACTGTGCTTGTGGGAAAAGACCCCCTTCCTATTTCTGTAACAATACATTCTCCATGCTCTCCTCTGATCTTTATCTAGTTCGCCTATTTCCTTTTCTTAAATACACATATTCCCCCAAGTTCAGTCCCCAACTCCTCCCTTTCTCTTCCTCTCAAGGCAATCACAAACCATTGGGTAGAAGACTCCCTGGTCAGTCAGCTTCTTCTAAATAGTTCTATCCTACTTCTTCTCAAACTTGCCCCCAAATGAAGTCATGTGCCACAGATACAAGTGCTTTCACATAAGATAGACATGGGTTTAAATCTTGGCTCTACCTTTAACCAATTGGATGACCTCGGGATGCTGTAAGAAATAACTGAGATACAGTCTGGGAAGCACTTTGCACAGTACTTGGCTAAGAACCAAACTGGATTTATTAACTATTAATAACATTATTACCAATCCATCTAAGAACCCAGACTTGAAAAGCCAAAGGATCTTTGACTTACTCCTCTTATCACCCAAAAGTTTAACAGCTAGAAAGATCTTTATGAAACTTAAATTAGATCATGTTAATTAAAATTCCACCAAGAATTCTCCAACAAAGTCTTAAATTTGGTATACAAAGTGTGATCTGCCTCTAAGCAACTTTCACAACTACCTCTTATTCTACTACTCATCACATACATTGTGCTCAAGCCAAAATGTACCACCAATTGTTTTCAACACACATTTAGCAAAGTTGTATCACATATACATTTAAGATCATGCAAATACACAGTAGGGAAGGAAGTCAGGGGCAGGGGCAAAGGAGGTACGTGTTGGAGAGAGAATGAGAGCTGG
This sequence comes from Eulemur rufifrons, assembly GCF_041146395.1. Lineage (NCBI taxonomy): Eukaryota > Metazoa > Chordata > Mammalia > Primates > Lemuridae > Eulemur > Eulemur rufifrons. The sequence continues at coordinate 105,893,197 of NC_091012.1, forward strand.
AGGAAAAGAAGATGACCTGGAGTGAGTATACACTTGCTATTTCTCTAGAGAGTTCCTCTGAATATTACCATGCTGAGTATGATTTTAGCAGTTGAAGACTAGAATTTTTCATACAATAGGGCCTCTCTATGTAAGCCAAATACTGTGCCTGGTGCTCAGCTGAATAACAGGGATTTATTCCTTTACTGGAGGAAAACATGACTATGTTGTACTTAAGAGAGATGGTATGACCTCGCTTGGGTGAGGCAAAGACATAAAATGTAACCAGAAGATATCTGCACTTCAGTGTTTATTGCAGCATTATTCACAATGGCTAAAATATGGAATCAGCTTAAGGGTCTATCAAGGGACAAATGGAAAAAAAAGATGTGGTGTATGTACACAATGGAATATTATTTAGCCATGAAAAAGAGGGAAATTTTGTCATTTGCAGAAACATGGATAGAGCTGGAGGACATTATTTTAAGTGAAATAAACCAAGCACAGAAAGACAAATATTTCATTTTCACACTCATATATGGGACCTAAAAAAAAAAAAATTTGATCTCAAGGAAGCAGTGAATAGAATGTTGGCTACTAAAGATTGGTTAAGGGTGGTGGGAAGGGGTAATGAAGAGGTGTTGGTGAAGGGATAATTCTGTTAAATACAAGGAAGAAGTTCTGATGTTCAGTGGTACAGCGGGGCAACTATAGTTGACAATAGTTTATTGTATTTCAGAATAGCTAGAAGTTTTCAAATGCTCCCACCATAAAGCAATGATGAATGTTTCAGGTGAATCATGTCCCAGTTACCCTGATTTGATCATTGTATGTTGTGTGCTTGTATCAAGATGTAACATGTACTCCATGAATATGTACAATTATTATGTATCAATAACAAAAATTAAAAAAAAAAAAGAGACACGGTATGGATGTATACTATACTATTATTTTCTGGATGAAATGAGGTCTCTCTCTGATGGTGCAAAAGTTTGGTCTTAAGCTGGTTTTGGGTGCCATTCTTTTCTCCTCTCCCTGCTTCCACTTTTTCACACAAAACACATTCTTCCCCAGAATGCACAGTTTAAAAACACTTTTCTGATTTCATGGGCTGGAAAGAATTCAGTGATCGATCACTGTATTTCTTTCAATCTAATTAAATGTACTGACTTGAACACAAGACCTATACCAAATACTTACAAATCCTGAGTGCCTAGTCCAGACCCCTGTACACAGTAAGCAAAGACTCATTAACTGAAAGAAAGGGAGTAATGTTGGCTGCATTTTTAGCAATGGCTGAATGACTGTATTTTAAAAGGGAAGCTTATAAAGCAAGGTGTAGGGGTCTGGTCTTGTGGTTAACATTTTCAATCAGTGTGATGACAAAAAAAAGCTTGCTAATCACATCTCATGACAACTCAAGCTGGGTGCAGAATTCTTAATATGATGAGGAATACAATCAAGATTTAAATGATTAGATATTTTGTAGTGCAGGGTAAAACAGAGTACAGATAAGAATGTAACTGCATTTAGATTTAAAAGAAAAAAGGAATGTATAAGGAACAACAGTATAACCACTCATTGTAAGTGGAAAAACACCCAAATTTTGTGTGCCCAATTTCAACAAGACAACTTTATAATAAGCAATACAAGTGTCAATGCCCAACATTTCAAATACTAAGAGGGACAATGATAAACTGGAAGGAATCTAGAAGGATGACAAGGATGATGAGTCTGGGGTAGGGAATGGAAAAGATGACAGAGGTGATTGATGTTTAAATTAATAAAGATCAGGGAGGAAGAAGAACAAAATATGTTAACAATCTTTCCTTGGTTCCTTTTTCCCTCTCACCCTACCACACAATCTATGAGCAAATTCTATAAGCTTTAGCTCCACAATGGTTCCTAGTTTGATCCCTTCTCTCCACTTCCACGGGTAAATCTCTGTCCAGGTTGGTCTGTACTATGGCAATTGCCTCCTAATTTGTCCTCCTTATTTTTAACCTTGCCCCTTGGAATCCATTCTACACAAAGCAACCAGATCCATTTTCCAAAGTTTAAATCGGCACCTATTTCTTTCTTGGTTAAAATCCCCTAATGGTGAGCTGTAACACTTAGAATCAATATATAAACTTGTTACTATGTCCTAAAAGTCCATATATGATCTTGTTCTGCTTACTTCATTAAGCTTAACACTACCACTCTTCCATTCTCTCATTCTGCTAAAGCCACATTGGCCTTTTTGTCCTATAAACATGCCAAAGTTATTCTGAATTCAGCCTTCACTTTTCCTCTGGATTGGAAATGTTCTACTCCTAGATCTTTGCATAGTTGATTTCATCTGATTATTTTGGAATAAGCACAAAACTCACCCTCTTAGATACCTTCCCTATTTTAGCAAAAGAAGCACTCCGACCTTCCCTATCCCCATATTTCCACTCCCTACCCCTCCCAAATATTATTCTATTTTACCTTATTCATATAAATAAATTATATTTGGGGATCTGTCTTGCTTCACTAGAAATTTAAGTCCCCAGAGGATAGGGATTTCATCTTATACACTGCCATGTCTATCATCAGTGCCTAGAACAGTGGCTGGCATACAGTTGGTTGTCCATCACTTGTTGAATATGATTTATTCTGCATAAACCCCAAATATATTTCAGGAATTGGAACCAAACGACAGGTAGATTGTAGGCCAATTTGTAAGGAACTTTCAGGAATTACAGTGAGGTGAAGAGCATATTTAAGAAGTCATTGGATGACCACAAATTATGGAGGATATGGATGGGATTACTATATTAAGTAGGAGTTGACTAAACGACCTTAAAAATCCTTTCCAATTGCAAAATCATAATCTATCCAAAATGTAGTCACTTTCAGCCTATACAAACTCTTAGATAAGTGGCTTCTATATCGAACTATCCCTCTACCTTCAAGTGATCTGAATTAGCATCTAGTTTTTGCCTACCTCCAACTTACTAAACATCTTCAGTGACTTTAGGTCATTCTTTTCCCCAAAAGTAACACTAAATTTGCTATTCAGACCAAAGTACCATTCTGAGACATGATAGGGTAAATGGTAAGATAATTCTCCACTTCCACTCCCCCTACTAATTATATTTATAGAGACCATGGAGCCTAAGATCCAATGTTGTAAAGGATTTGCACATTACTTGCTAAGATTTGGTTTTTGTTCCTTTCTGTCTCCCCCTACCCCTTTTGCCCAGAACTAGATAAAACAACTGATAAAGGACTGTGTCATCAGATAATTCATAGACATGTTACCTTGGCCCTGCAATTCTGGTTTAATAAAATTTTGGATTTAGGTTTGAAATTATTTTAATAAGCCAGGATTACTTTCAAAAGACAGTATTTTGAAAACACCACCTGGTAACCAAATTAATATACCTGCAGGATAAGTACTTAACGTAAATACTATTTTAACAAAAGACTAAGACAAGCTTATTTTATCAGTGAGTATAAAGCAGTGTATTCCAAAATGAATTTTTGAGAAAATCAATTCTTCAAAAAATACTGGTCAAATAAGTTTGGGAAATACTGTATAATTCTTCTCCCTCATTCACAAAACACATCAACACATACAGCATCTAAAATATTTTACAAAAAATTTAAAAAAAATTTTAAATTTTAAAGTAAGGGACTTGTTGGACTTTACTTAATCCATCATTTCCTATATTTCCTTGACCAGACTTCCCACCTTTTGGGGGCAGAGGTAGTAACAGAAAACATAGTTTTAGGGAAACACTGCTATATAGCACTGTTTGAAGATATTACCTTTAAGTAGATTTACAAAATAGCTAGGATAGAAACTGTGACAACAAATGAGAAGCTTACTAGTATAGATGTATTCAAACTAAGTCATTATATAAGGATTTATATAACTTGCATTAAAGTTTTTAAAGCCACTAAGGGACAGTTATATGAAGGACAATTAATTAAAACAATAAAAAATTAACATTTTAGTTAAATCCCTATATTAACTGCTAATTTCTCTGTTAACAACAATTATTCTGCAATGCCATTCTCACCTCAGTTTCTAAAGGCAGACTTTCAATATTAAAACTAAAGTTCTCTTGAGAAATTAGGTGTTTCAGGGGCAAGTGGGGAAGAAACACAGGTTTGTTAATCTACTGGTTTAGAATCATTTATGTGTCTTTGTTCCTTTATGTACCATAGTGGGCTGACTCTTTGAAAGGGAAAGATATTTTTAACATGTGGATTTTCATATTACATATTGCTAGACTTCTGGACCATTTTGTTTTATATCAACATTAATTCCATGGGAAAAAAAAATTTAATAGTTAACACTCCCCAAAGAGAGGGACTACAGCAGTTTTAGAAAGCACTTACTTAATCATTTCAAAAAGCTTTGGATCTGAGACCTTGATATTTCGTGCCATATTCCAGGAAAGATGAACCATGGGTACTATTGACTTCACACTTTGCAATTTGTTCCATTCGTACCGTTCCACTGCCAATTTATACTGGCAGGCTAGGAAAAAAAAAACAGTTATAAAGCAACCCAAAGTATGAAAAGATATGAAGATAACCATTATCACCCTCTCAGGTGATATCTTCAACACCAATTCCAAAAACCTCAAAACACTATAAAAATAATTTTTATGTTTTATGATAATTATGGTAGTAATAATAGTAGTAGCAATCATGTAAAGAGCACTTCCTATGACTATGTACCAGGCATTGTGCTGAGCTATTTTTATCCATTTTCTCATTCATTTGATCTTTACCATCACCTTATTAATTTTATTATTTCCATTATACAGACAAAGAAATCAAGGACCAGAGAGGTTAAATAACTTGCCCAAAGTTACAAGAGCCAGGTCCTGGTTCTAATCCAGGTCTTTTTGGCTCCAAAGGCCATATTCTTAATCTTAAATGAATACTGCCTGAAGGCAGGCATAATTCCAACAGATTTTGACATGATAGGGCTATTCATATGACATACCAGATTTAAAAAATTTTTTTGAAAGAATGAATTTCTACTTTGCTTTCTCCCATAAAGGGTTTCTTATAAAACAAAACCAAGTACTCTAAAAATTATACTAAGTATATAAAGACATATGTATATAAAGACATAAACTTGTTATTTGTTGAGATCTATGGTCTTAGATTTCCATTTTGTTAACTTGAATTTAATTTATTGTACTACAAATTAAAATTCTATGCAAGGGGACATTCTTCTTATAATTTTTAGTGAGTTGTATCTCAAGGAAAAAAAAGAACAGATCTATCAGATATAATCCTTTATAAACTTTTTTTTTAGCATATTCTTTAAGATACCTGTAAGTGGACCAACATTCCAAGCAATGTTGTTGCACCAGCCAATAGCCTGAACCCAATGAACAGTGCCTGCATTTATCCAGACCAAATCTCCAGGTCGCTGAATAAACCTATACACTGGAACATTTGCTTCATAAAGATCTTCAAGGTTGGGCCACCAAGAACCCATTAGGAAATTCAAATTATTTCTGAAATAAGAAAAAAATAATGCAAATGGATCAAGTACTTTAGTAAGCTCCTTAATAAGACTGGAAGAAAATGTCAAAACTTGAAAAAAAAAAAATGTTCATTCATTTCATTGAAACTTAATTGCTTGTGCAATAAGATCTGCTATATGTACGGAAAGAGTGTGAAATTTAACACATTGACTGTCACACTAGAAAAAAATTTTTCTCCTTGGGGCCATGGTATTTTATTACAAAAATAGAATAAAAACTTTGATAACAAAACAATCCTTTCTAATTTAATGAAAAACAAAATTTATTGACTTCTCTTCATTTAATCCACATTTTTAGAATTAATTTGCCAATATTAATTGTAACAGTAAGAACATCAACAAGTAAGATTTTCATAAACCAAGTGCAAGGTTTTGCCCAGGTTTTGCTTCATGAGGCCCTGGGCTCAAAACTAACGTGAGTTAAGTACAACTCACACGGCAGTTAATATGTTACAGTTGAATATTGGATGACTTATCTAAAGATTAGAATTACTACCTTAGATCGATTTTTCAAAGATTCCAATGAAATCCAAAGCTACTTTCAAGTAACACTTATATACATTAAGTTTTAACTTCATTTCAATACAGACTATTTTTAATTGAACCCTGGAGTACCTAGAAATCCCTAAAAGAAATGGAAGGTGGAGTTGACATTAAGTCATTTAAATCCATAAACAGTAACACTGTGGCAATCTAAGTACTAGGAACTTCTCTTAATTTTTGAGGGAAAGGAGAAGACAGAAATGGTCTCTACTGCTGTTTTGAACCATAAGGAGGAAAAGAGAGACAGGATATCAGTCTCTATACAGTTCTGATGATTAGCTGATTAAAACTATGTAGTTGAAAACAATTTTGCCAAAAAATGAACAATCACACAACACACATGCACAAATAACCATGACCACTAACCACCAATATACTTTAGAAACATTCTACAGGTCATATTACTAAGCATTTATTTTAATAACTGGCTTCTTACTATCCATCATGACATGAAGTACTTTTAAACTACATAGCAACTTTTCTAATAAAAGAATTTTATAAAATTCAATTAATACTTCAGATTTTGTATTTTTGGGAAGAACTTGCATTGTGAAAATGTTCCTTTCCTTAAGATCTAAGAAATAACCTTTGCTTTGTGTCTTGTGCTAAAGTATACGATAGAGTTTACTTTTAAATTGTTTTCATTGGTTTAAATTTAATTTTTTATCTAGATCAAGGACTGGCAAACTATGGCCCATGGGCCAAATTCAGCCCACTGCCTGTTTTTGTAAATAAAACTTTTATTAGCATACAGCCATGCCCATTCATTTATGTATCATCTGTGACTGCTTTTGTGCTATGACACTGTTGTGACAGAGACCATATGACCTGCAAAGCCTAAGGTATCATCCATCCCGTTGTTGAAAAAAAATTTGCCAACCTCTGATCTAGATGGAACTTTAGTCTCAACTTTTTTTTCCCCTTAAAAAAGCTGAAGGTTACTCTTTTTTTTTTTTTTGAGACAGAGTCTTGCTCTGTTGTCCGGGCTAGAATGCCATGGCGTCAACCCAGCTCACAGTAACCTCAAACTCCTGGGCTCGAGCAATCCTTCTGCCTCAGCCTCTGGAATAGCTGGGACTACAAGCATGTGCCACCATGCCTGGGTAATTTTTTCTATATATATTTTTAGTTGTCCAGATAATTTCTTTCTATTTTTAGTAGAGACGGGGTCTCACTCTTGCTCAGGCTGGTCTTGAACTCCTGACCTCAAGTGATCCTCCCCACTAGGCCTCCAAGAGGGCTAGGATTACAGGCGTGAGCCACCGCGCCCAGCCCTGAAGTCTACTCTTGAAAGTCTAGAATAGATTGCCAGAGGTAGCCTGTCAGGAGATAAGGATTGGCTTATTGTTTGTGATAAGGCTAAGTAGATATAGTACAGAAAAAGTTTCCTAATAAAGCAAAAAAAATGGTTATGAACACAAATCTTAGCCCTATTTCACCCATTTGCCATCATAAAATTGGAGAAAATTTTCTACTCAAAAGGAAGCAAGCAATCATAAATAATTAACATCTAAGTAAAAAAAAAATCAAACTTACAAAAAAAGCAAGCATTGCTTTAATATTTTCAAAAGAATGCTTATTTCAAGACAGGTATTAAAATCATAAACTACAGACAATATCAAAAACAGCAATCTTTATGTGAAACAAAATTACAGTGAAATGCTGAAGTAGCAAGTGCTATTTTTGCAACTTAGTTATTAAATTTACCTAACCCTTCATATTAACTTGATATTTTTATTATCCCCAAGCTCAAGCTTTTTGGACATCATCTGCGTCTTCTAATTATCTTTGTTCCCAAGACACCTCCCCATTTAGATAGGAAAGAAACTGTACCCTAAAAATAGCCAATTCCTACTCAAAAATAATGAACAAGGATCACTATACATACTACTATCTCAAAGTTAAAGAAATAAAAATCTTTATGTAGCACAATGGAGATTTTCCACATGACAATGTTCTTTCTCTGCTGCTACTAGACTGCTGATCCATAAAAAAAAGTACAGATTAAAGCAGACCCGGTTATTTCATCAGTATATATGAAATTTTAAAATTCTTAGTCTTTGGCTTTCTTACATTAAAGAAAACCAACATGTTAAACTGCAAAGACAATACAGGAAAATTATCTCTTGCTTGTATATAAAAAAATTTTGGATTAATATCTTTTTTGTTTTTCAACTGTGATGTACTTCTTACTAAATCCAAATATTTATAGCAAAGGTCCTTAAGCCAAAGGAAGAAATTACAAGTTAGTATGCAGAATATGTGTATAATTAGTTTTCAAAGTAATCTCACATGTAAACATTTTTTGGTTTTTTTTTCCCCCTTTATCTAATTGGGGTGGGGGCATTACACCAAATGTATATATAATTTATGTTTTTAAATTTTTATTCCATAATAATTTTCCAATGTTGTTATGAAACAAAAATATTAAGTGCTTACATAAGAGTGCTTTTTAGAAAAGGAGAAAGAGAATAAGGTTCTATCTAGGCAAATAATTAAATTTAAGTGAATGAAAAAAAATTCCAAGGTACTTTTTAACACAAGACATAGAAATAAAGGCTATTTCTAGAACTTAAGGAAAGGAATACTTCCACTATAAAATTAGAGAAAATTTGAAGCAGTTAATTAAATTTTATAAAATTTCTTTATAGGAAAAGTTGCCAGTTTTTATAGGCCAGGTGCAGTGGCTCACCCCTGTAATCCTAACTATCCGGGAGGCTGAGGTGGGAGGATCGCTTGAGGTCAGGAGTTCGAGACTGGCCTGAGCAAAAGCAAGACCTCATCTCTACTAAAAATAGAAAAAAAATCAGCCAGGTAACTAAAAATAGAAACAAAAAATTAGCCTGCTGTGGTGGCGAACGCCTGTAGTCCCAGCTACTCAGAAGGCTGAGGCAGGAGGATCGCTTGAGCCCAGCAGTTAGAGGTTGTTATGAGTTAGGTTGATGCCATGGTACTCTAGCCCAGGCAACAAAGTGAGACTCTGTTTCAAAAAAAGAATTTATATTGTGATGATATGGCAAAGAGTAACATGTTCAAGTTTGAGTTATTCACAACCTATAAGGGTCCTCAATTATAGAATTCCTTCCACTTCCTAAAACCATTTATAATATAACAATTTTTCTTAGAATACACACCTTTCAAATAAACAAGTATTTATGTATCATTTTTTAAATTAAACTGATAACTCAATCTTTCTATCTTCTAAATTCATGACTAGCACTATTGCATGTAGTGGTTTCATGGCATCTTTCTTAAAGTATTTCCAATAACATAAAATAATAGGGTTGAAATTAAATCATTTAAAATAAATTGGCAAATTGTCCTTTACAATTACTGTTTTCTAATAATTATGTTTAAAGAAAATTAGTTTGGACACCTACTTTTCACAAAAGTCATTCAGAACACCCCAGTAACCTTCAGGAACAACAAACCATTCACAGTCACCTGGGCCAATATTTATGTTAACTGAACAGAAGTTGTTATTTTCTTGATGACCTGAAACATGAAAAGAAAAAAGTTAATCAGCATACTATAAGTTCTACAGAAAAATGGGTCTTTAGAAATGAAACCTTACAAATGTTCAATGGTGGTATTCAGTTCTTTATCATTGCAACATTTTTCTGTCAACTCCTAGCTTATGCAGTTAGAGCTTCCATGAAAGACAGTATAAAATCATGGTTAAGAGCTTAGGCTCGGGAGCCAGGGCTCTTTGGCTTAGTCATTACATGAACCTGGGCAAGTTGCTAAACCTTTCTGACTCAGTTTCCTTATATGTAAGAGCAGATAACAATTCCTATAAATTGCTGAGTTGTTCTGAAGACCAAAGAAATAATGAATGCTTACAATGGTGCCTAATATAGATGCTCCTCAACTTATGATGGGGTTATATGCCAATAAACCCATCGTAAGGAGAAAAATATCATTTAAGCTGAAAATGCATTTGATACCCTGATAAACCCATAATGAAGTTCCAAAATTATAAGCTGAATCATTTTAATTAAGTTGGGAACCATCTGTACATAGTAAGCAATAAATATTAGGCGTTATAGAAATCATTACCATTGTTTCCTTATGAACTAATCTCCATTTCTCATAAGCTGTATTAAGACATCAAGAAGAGGCAAGAAGCCTAGATTTCAAAATGTAGCTGCTCTAGGAAGTGATATCAGCAAAAATGGCAGATTAGAGAACTCTGGGGATCTGTCCCTCTCCCAAAACACCAAAACAAACCTAGCTAAAATTGTTAGAATCAGCCTTGCCAGAACTCAGAGACAGTCAAAGGTTTATAGCAACCAAGCGAATGCTTGACCAGTAGAAAGGTGACAATTTGGTAGATTTTTGTGGCACTTTAATTTACTCTAGTCCCACTCTCATTGCTGGTGGGGCAGTGGATTTAAAATCTATGATCCTGGTGTGAGTGTCCCTGGTTCTGGAAGGAACAGAACAGACTCTGTTCCCAAGGAACTGTGTGTGTCTGTTTTGACCTAACTGGGGTTTTCTCAAAGGACTGATGTAAGGGGCTCCTCTTTGTTTTGCCTACCCTAGAACTGTTATCACGTAAGCGCCTCTGTGGTACTCAGTACTTAAAATTGTCACCTACTACAGACAGATGGCTGAAATTGCCTGTGGCATGGACTCTAAATAAAATTTAGCCTAATTAAATTTAGAGATAGTGGGACTCTGCCATCTAAATTCAAATCTCTTAGGGTAGAACCTGAGAGCTTCTTTACAGTTTAGAACACACACACATCTGATCATGAAGACTCCAGGAACAAAGTGTTTACCCCAAAATAATGTTTTTTAAATTCAGTTGAACTAATTAAACTATACATTTCTTCTAAGACTGACTGTGCTGTCCAATATGACAACCACTTGAAATGTGAATTGTAATGTGCAATAATTACACTGTACACATTAGATTTCAAAGACTTAATATAAAAAAATGTAAAAAATGTCTATCATCTTATACTGATTACATACTGAAATGATATTTTGGGCCGGGCGCGGTGGCTCACACCTGTAATCCTAGCACTCTAGGAGGCCTAGCGGGGAGGATAGCTCGAGGTCAGGAGTTCGAGACCAGCCGGGGCAAGAGAGAGACCCCGTTTCTACTAAAAATAGAAAGAAATGATCTGGACAACTAAAAATATATATAAAAAAAATTAGCCAGGCATGGTGGTGCATGCCTATAGTCCCAGCTACTCGGGAGCCTGAGGCAGTAGGACTGCTTGAGCCCAGGAGTTTGAGGTTGCTGTGAGCTAGGCTGACGCCACAGCACTCTAGAACAGAGCAAGACTCTGCCTCAAAGGAAAAAAAAAAGAAAGAAAAAAAGAAATGATATTTTGGATATATTGGGTTAAAATTAATTTCACCTCTTTTACTTTAACGTGACTACCAAAAATTTAAAATTATATATGTGATTTGCATTATATTTCTATTGGACAGCACTATCCTAGAATTCTTTAAGGTTGCACAGATACTTCTGGAAGACCAATGCCATATAAACAAACAAAAAACCCTGAACAATCTAGGCACAAGTGACAAAAATATAATCTGTCAACTTTGCTTTTTCCTTAGATTTGTAATGAAAAGGGGATTCTTCCTAATTGGAGGATGCTATTTGCATAAAATAATTCAAATTGGATGAGAGACATTTCCAATGAAAATGAATCTTTATAGAACTAATCTGATATTAAATACATAGGAAAACTAACTCTAGAGAGTTCAAATAGCTTGCCCAATATTTATATCAGTGTCTAATGACAGTAGGGAACAGAACATAGCTCTTCCACCATTTATTCCAGAAAGTTTTTATCCAACTATGGATAAAATATCACAGAATCAGGGTTCCAATGGCCTGAGGATAAAAACTATAACCAGTGGGTTTAATCCTGGCGATATAAAAGGATCCCCTGGGGAACTTTTTCTTTTTTCAAATACTCATGCCTGGATCTCAATCTCAGAGATTAATCAAATATATATATATATATATATATATATTTTTTTTTTTTTTTTTTTTGAGACAGAGTCTCACTCTGTTGCCCAGGCTAGAGTGAGTGCCGTGGCGTCAGCCTAGCTCACAGCAACCTCAAACTCCTGAGCTCAAGCGATCCTCCTGTCTCAGCCTCCTGAGTAGCTGGGACTACAGGCATGTGCCACCATGCCCGGCTAATTTTTTCTATATATATTTTTAGCTGTCCATATAATTTCTTTCTATTTTTAGTAGAGGTGGGGTCTCGCTCTTGCTCAGGCTGGTCTCGAACTCCTGAGCTCAAACGATCCACCCACCTCGGCCTCCCAGAGTGCTAGGATTACAGGCGTGAGCCACCGCGCCCGGCCGAATTATATATTTTTAAAAAGCTTACCAGGAAATACAAATGAGAAGCCAGGGCAGGGAACCACTCACCTATGTTACCCAGAAGTAAGCATGGCCCCACTTTGAAACAATTCTTAAGGTATGCAGCCCATAGGCACTGGTACAGCTGAACTAGTTAGCATCAGTATCTCTTCTAATTGATCAGTGCAGGGGTTGTTACAATTGTTAAGTATTTTGAACATCACCCTGTGAAATTTCATGTCAATCCAAGGGAGCACAGAGAAGATGGTACATTAGAGGTGGATGAAAATTTTAGGTCTAAAAACAACGTACTTCATCTTACAAATGAAGGAAAAGACCTGGAGAAGGAATGTACCTTGCCAAAAGTGACAGGTCTAGTTAGTTGCAAAATCCACACTAGGTACCAGGATAAGTCTAGGAATGTCTCCACATCAAGTGCTTTTTAAACCATTGAGTTGCAACTTACACTTTCTTTTTTAAATGAAATAGAATGGAATAGGTTAGAAAATGTATTGTTCGAAAAAACTGTTACTGTATACATACATACATGTACATTAGGTCATGATATAAAATATACTTTTTATTGTGGCTTTTAAAAAAGTTTAGAAAACACTGCACTCATCACTCTCTGCAGTAGATGGGATCAACAACAGGGTCTTTAGGCTACAGGGACTTATTTTCCCAGGAGTGCTCCAATGACTATTATCCAGATTCACTTGTTATAATGATTCTGGGCTGTTAAAAAGATAACGCAAAGGGGAAAAATCTTAATCATCTGAGCCCATTTAAAGAGTCTAATCTTATAATAGGAATAATCCTTTCAGTTTTATTCATTATAAATGGAAAGATTCTTTTGATTAATTCTGTTTTCAATTGTATGATATGTTGGTTCATAAAAATTACCTGGTGTTCTGCTCCCTGGAACTTTCATGTATAGTTGAACTGTGTTCATGCCCAGTATGGTATGACCAACGTGGCTTAGAAGATTTCCTGCTGATACGACACGCACAAAAGCAGGAAGTTTAGTCAGCTCATGTAGCTGCAACTTCCACCTGCAATAAGATAACAGATCAAAAGTGAAACCCTGCTACAAATATTTGTGGAAGTTAACCATTTCTTAAAAACCTTTGTGCTCAAAACAAAAACAATTAAATCTATAAATATTTCCCTTTTGCATAGGAAATACTGGAATGCTTAAATTTTTACATTTTTCCAAAGAAAACTTCCCAATGAAAAGAAGCATAAAAACTACGGACCATTCAAATAAAAGGGAAAAAACCCAAATTTCTATTTTTATAGTTATATTGTATATTTTATAAATATATATTTTCTAGAATTCTATTTCACATAATTAAAAATGAGAAGTTTGTGATTATGTAATTAGCAGAAAGACAGAGTCTTGATGAAAAACTGTACAAGAGTTTCAAGTCAAAGAAAACAATTTAATTGTAAAACATAGCAAAAATAATTTAGCTTAAATTCTTATGTCAACTTAGAAAAATGACAAGGAATGAAACAGGAGAGGAAATTGTAGACAATTCCCAATCTTGCAAAGGATAACTCTGTGCATCGATTCACAGAAGGACTTACTTTTTGTCGTCAGACAGGTCAATGTTGGTCCCAAACTTTATGGTTTTAAAGGGTCCTTTCCTCCTCCTCCCAGAACTTAAAAAAAAAGAGACAATATTAGCAACATATCTTTTAAAAAGAAATACTTGGTGGACATTAAAAATCACTTACTTATCTGAAGATGTAGATTCACTATCTGAGTGGTCTTTATGATGACTTCTTTTCTCATTCTCTTCCTATAGATTAAGCAAAAAGCATACTAGCTTAGTATTCTAAAACTGGTAATTCTTTCCATCAAAAAAATGAAAAAGGTTCACATGCACATTGAATGGTATTATCTATGTTTTGAAACTAAGTTTCTATAAGCCTCTTACACATGAAAATTTCTTCAAAGACCACATTAAATAAATAAAAAAAGTCAAATCTCACTGGCACGGTATCCAACCTCCTCCACTAGCCACAAAGTTATACTATAGATTCTCCTACTTGTCCCATTTTCAAGAGAAAAAACTTAAAGATGAAGGGCCTAAGAAGTTCCAATATTGATTATAAATGTTCCAAGCTAGCAGAGGAACATGTACACATACATAGCTATATAGAGATGGTAAGATGCTCTCTATTCTTGATTACAAAGAGAGGAAGTTCTTCCTGGGTTAAATCTTTATTCCACAATGAATTATACACAAATGATAAAATATTTACAACATTAGTAAGGAAATTAAGTGCTGGATAATAAATACAGGTTCTTTTCAATGCAAATATTACTTTTTACAATTTTTGTATCACAGACATAGTATCTTTTAACACTGTTCTATGATATCCAAGTTAGCAGTACCTACCTTTTGGCTTCCCTCCCTTTAAATGTAGTTTCTGAATGTTTGTCAAATTTTTTCACATGTAATGGCCCGTGCCTCAAAGCATACTAAAAAAAAACCATCCTTTCTTTGGTTATTGAATCCTTCTCATTTAAATGTTCTGCCTCTTAATTATTTCTGTTTTTTCCTCCTCCAAATTTTCCTTTGACGATCTTTGAATCTTGCTTACTATTTATTCTATTCTGACCATAATATTACCATGTAGTTGAAATCTCCTGAAAGTGTGAACTACAGAGATTTATGTGGAAAATGAATTCACTGCAACTCATAATGGTTGCAGGACAGTTTTTATTAGATGAATTTCTTTGTAGAATACAAGGAGTGGCAGTGGGAAAGAAACACAAATATACAATTTATAGGTACAAATGTTGCTATGATTGAAAATGTGAATCAGGGCAGAATTTTAAAGGTTTTAAACAGAGACAAGAAAATCTAAAGAGTTACAAATTAAAGACTTTCAGCCACACATTAAGTGTCAGCTGTAGGACATGTAAAGAACAAACAACTTTGTGCAGACAAGTATTTGAGCAACACATTTAATAAACTCATCTTTTACATGTTTTATGTTTATTTTGTGGGAGAATTCACAAAGTTAATATAGTACCAGAGGATTTTAGTAAGGTTTCAGTGCTAAAAGGCCTATGGGTCTTTTAATAATAATCCTGATTGTTTTTCAAATTTGTGTTTTTTAAATTTTCCATATATTTTGAAATAATTTCTGTAAATTTCTACCTCTTCCTCAGTTTTCTTTTACAGACTAAGATTGGTAAGAACACGGATGTTTCCTAGAGGAGTTGTCTATCAGATTACACTATGCTAATCTGGCAAAAGAAAAAAAATTGGGAAGAAACAAGACTAGAGATTTTGCAAGAGTAAGACAAACTTGAGACTTAGTTTATCCTCTAAATCAGTGGTGCTCAACCAGTAGTGATTTTGCCTCCCTGGGATATTTGGCATGTCTGGAAAAATTTTTGAGAGGCCAGAGATGCTAATAAATATCCTGTAACACACAGGACAGCCCCCCCCCACAAAAAATTATGCAGCCCAAAATGTCAATAGTGCCGAAGAAACCCTGCTCTGAACAAAAATATCCCAGAAATGAAGGAGACATCTTGCTAGACAGTAATTCTATTTCCCCATAATGATATTTACTTTATCAACCCATAGATTTGCTTAAACTTCACTGAGAGCAAACTGGATAGCACTTACAAAGTATTTTATGTAACAAAAATAATGAGATGCTTACAAAAGTAATATGACCTTTTAAAACTCCAAAAAAAAAAAAAATAATAATCTTTAAAACTATAAAACAACAGAAAGTAAATACTTACTCTCAATGATTCCTGAAATGAAGAGGCCTGGTACTGTGCATATTTAGCAATTGTAGTATGAGATCGATTACTTTCACAATGCCAGATTTTCCTTGTTCCAGTGGGATCCCAGTTTTCATCTGCTGGCTGCAACAACTGTGTTCTCACTTCTACCATATGTTCATTGTTAGCTTCCACCAAAGTTTTAGTAGAGAAAAGTCCCAGGTCTTCATAAACAAATAAACACAGTTAATAAATAATAATATATTTAGGATAGTATTTTTAAGTGTCTTATTTTTTTTAAAAAAGAAAAAAGGTCAAGCATTTTATGGCATTGTATTCAGTTCCACTAAAAACCAACCAGGCCCTCTGTATAACCTGAACTTTGTGCCATTTGCAGAACCACACATTGAAGCCTTCCTTGGACCTACCTGTCATGCCATCCAAATAGAGAAAAAATTAAGGGTCCAAGGACTGAAGTTTCACTTATTTATTTAATTTCTGCAGACGCCAGGAAATAATTATGGGGCTATAGTACTTAGTAGCATCTAATTTTCACCTACATTTTTTTTATGTTCAAAATTTTTTCTTTCTTTCTTTTTTTTTTTTTTTTTTGAGACAGAGTCTCACTCGGTTGCCCAGGCTAGAGTGAGTGCCGTGGCATCAGCCTAGCTCACAGCAACCTCAAACTCCCGGGCTCAAGCGATCCTCCTGCCTCTGCCTCCCAAGTAGCTGGGACTACAGGCATGCACCACCATGCCCGGCTAATTTTTTCTCTATATATTTTTAGCTGTCCATATAATTTCTTTCTATTTTTAGTAGAGATGGGGTCTCGCTCTTGCTCAGGCTGGTCTCGAACTCCTGAGCTCAAACGATCCGCCCACCTCGGCCTCCCAGAGTGCTAGGATTACAGGCGTGAGCCACCGCGCCCGGCCTCAAAATTTTTTCTGTTAACCTAAATCATAATTATATAATTGGACCAAGAATAAAAGCTAAATTTGAAAACTACTTTGAAATTTCGAGTAACCAGTATCACCATCATGTATTCACATCATGGATTAAAGAAGGGACTAACACCCACACAGACACAAACACTCCTACAGCCAGAAAAATATTCAAATGAAAAAATTAAAAAAAAAAAAAAAAATTTTCTGTCAGTGCTTTAAAAATTAAAAGATAGCAAAGAAGTATACAAACTTTGTACATTTTTTACTTGAAGCTTACCTAACTTAAGAGCTCCAGCAAGGCCACGTATTACTGTAACAGGGTTGTTTGGATTTGTACAAAATTGATGTAATGGAGGAAAGAAAGCATCACGTTTATTTTCCAACTGTAAAATTAAAATATGGGGTTAGATCTCAGGAAAACAGAGGTTTCATTTAAATATTATGCCCCAAATTCATATTCATTATTTATCACAATTTAAATAAAATACATTTTATATATTGACATTTCTATTTTATATTTTACAGTATTTTATCACTGTCTTTTGATTCTGATTTTAATTAGATAGTAAGCACATACATTTCTCTTGTCCATTTTATCTTGCAAAAAAATATTTAGGAGAAATGAAATTTAAATTGAACTTCAAAATCAAAGTGTTTTAAATATTTTTCAGCCTTAAAAAAAAAAAAAGAAAAGAAAATCCTGTCACATGCTACAACATGGATGAACCTTGAGGACATTATGTTAAGTGAAATACACCAGTCACAAGAAGACAAGTACTGTATGATTCTACTTATATGAGGTACCTAAAGCAGTCAGATTCATAGAAATAGAAAGTAGAATGGTGATCACCAGGAGCTGGGGGGAGAGGGAAACAGGGAGTTGTTCAATGTGCAGTTTCGGTTTGGCAAGATAAGAAAGCTCTGGAGATTGGTTGCACAACAATGTAAATATGCTTAACACTACTGAACTGTACACTTAGAAATGGTTAAGATGGTAAATTTTATGTTATGTGATTTTTAAAAATCATAATACAAAAGAACAGAGAAAAAAATTAAGTGTTAAAAAAATAGTATCAAAATGAAAGCAGGCTGAAAAGCCATAAAAGATAAAAATTTTGCATTTTTTCCCCTCAGATCTCAATTTAAAAGTTTTATTATGTATCTATCCCAGTGTTTCCCTTACATAGGAAGGGATCAATAACTATTGGTTGGAAGAATTAATATAACATTTGGCCTCTAGAGGGCAAAGGGGCCAAATCTACAAAACAAACTCTAGTATCATTTTATAGATGCAAGATCATTCTAAGTACATTACTCTAACTATATATATAAAACTTTAAAATTTTTTCATTTGGAGTAGAAGCAGGAAGATGGAAGGACACGAGGTAGGAGGACCTATTTGGGAGTCACAGAAATAGGAATTGCTTTGATTGAACTCTTATCAACTTCCTATAATGATGTTTAGATTTCTATAAAGTAAAACTAATACCTGGTTTTAAATGTTTTAATAATCTATTATGCTTTTCAGTGACATATACCTATTACCACATTTATGATCTCACTTTTTTTTTGAAGGCAGATAATATCTTTTTTCTCGATAGGTGTAAAAAACAGAATGAATATTAAGGTCCATACAGCTAGTAGAATGCATATTTAAAACCAAGTTTACTCAAAAAAATTTATACTTTTAGGTAGCTTTTGCCTAATACTGTTCAAAATGAGGGCAGTAAAAAGTATCTCTCACTATTCTAATATAATCACAGTTAACAGCTGCGAAGGCATTTTTAAAAATGCTATTATAAAATCTTTTTAAATACATCTTTTTTCCCCAAAAAGTATTTAAGCTTCTATCAATAATTATAATGTTTTCTGAAGGGCATTCATATTAATTTAAAGAAAAATTTTATGAAAGACAAGTAGGTGTAACACTGGTTTGATTTATTTCTAGTCAGTCAATTGAGACTCACATATATACTAGGTGTAGGTGGATTCAACTTGTCCTTTGGCAAGGGAGGGTATGGTGAAGATGGTGGTCTTGGAGGCGGACATTTATCCAACAAAATGCTACTGTTAGATAAGCCATTTTTACCTAGATTCCTTAAAAAAAGAAGAAGGGAGAATAAATCAGCTGTACATTTATTTAGAAGAACAGAAAAAAAATCCTGAATTAAGTCCTAATTAAATTACTAGGCACTTGCACAAATCCATGAGATTTGGATCCATCAGGAAAAAACTATGAATGATTATTAATTTCAGTAAATATTTATCTTGATTCCTACATATATATCTTCCATTGAAAAAATAATATAAAAGATATTGAAAGACATGGATTATTGTAACGACATTCCTTATTTCGCTTGTAATTTTCTAATTTATTTTCTTCACCTGAAAAACAAACATGAGCTCCAATTTCCCCTCCACCAGATTTGTTTTCATCAAATGTTAAAACATTAACTTAACCAAAAGGTCTAGATGATAGTAAAAACAGAATGTCTTTCTTCCTATGTCTCATCTTAGCAATTATAACCAGAATATCTTTGTGACAACTCTCAAACCTGAAATTTTTTTCTTTTCTCAAATCTGAAAAAAAATTTTCCTTGACTACTAAAGTTCAGCACGACTCCAATCTACTAAATTTTATAGCAAATTATACTAATTTTTAAAAACAATGTTTATATAGTTGCTATCCATTCTCTGACACTGTATATATAATAATTACTTACTAGTGTTTGGGATTTCTTTTCCTTTAATGAAGGTATCATGTCTATAAAAATTATAAATTCTTAAAAAAGGGTAGAATTATTCCCTAACTATAATTTTTTTAGTGCAAGAAAAAAAGAAAAATATTTCCAATTTCTTAAAGTTTCTATCCAACTTGGAAAATCAACAACAAATAATCTTGAGATTTCAAACCACTCCAGGTTAACTATAACTTACCTCACCCCATTACTACAAGCTCAAAAACAATCGATGCATTAAAATATCAAGTACTTTTAAACATATTAAAATTTCAGTCAGAATTTGAAAATTTTAATTGTTGTGGGAAGTCAACTGAGTAACTTAAGAAGGAATTAGCAATTTTTTCATCACAAATTATAGAACACAGGTTGAAACAAAACTAATTTTTCTCATTTTGCTATGTTTTTGCTACACCCAAAAAATCCTGAAAATCAGCCTGTTTTGGTTGGCACAAAGAAAACTAAGGCTTGAAATTCCACTGCTATAAACTGCTATGATCTTATACTAAATAGTACCGTGGGTGTCACTTTCTTAATTTTTCAACTACAATTCCAAGTATTAATAAAAACAAGAGTTCATCATGGTAGGTCTCAAAGGAATGAATTAAGTTTAAAGTAACGGATTTTTAAATAAAAGTATGTGAAATAGTTACTAAACTGGAATTTTAAGTTAAGCTAACAGTTAAGATTAAAGGGTTAAATAAATATTAGGTCTACCTATACCAGTTTTCAACATTTTTCCATAAAGCATGCACACCCTATACATTTAAAGATAGATATACATTTAAACTTTTAGATTTAGGTATAAAACTGGTACTAATTTATAAACTCCATAGAATTTTTGCATTAACAAGTAGAAATTTCTTGGCAGAGACTGGTAAAGAAACAATTCAAGTATTATAATTAATTAAACCAATACAAGATAGAACATTCATTTATAATATCCACAAAAATATTAGTTTTCAAGCTGAATTGTATTAATGTATCTGCCACTCTTTAACTTTGAAATTTAAACAAAATATGACTCAGAATACATAAAATTTATTTTCCAGAAAAGGAGATGGATGTACTACTGTATAGTAAATGATTAATATTCCAAAGAAACTGAAAGATACGGGCCCTGTATTAAAACTGTACCATAAAAGAGCATCTCATGCTAATTAAATGTGGCAACAAAATTTAAGCTTCTACAACATTCTGGACATTTAGAGTTGAGACTAGAAAACAGGGTTTGACGGGTTTGCAAAATTCTGTCACTATCATTTTTATAGTTCTGTAACAATTAAAAAAAGGCAAACAGGAAAGCAAAACAATGAAAAATGTTGCTGCCTGTATTTTAAAATAGAAAAGAAAAAGGTGAGGCATAACTAAAGGAGCTGATAATGATTCAACCACTTAAATGTTGCAATCACAATTTTAAACAATGAAAGAAGAAAAGTATTGTAACTGTCTTTTAATGTATACCATCGACCACTACAACATTAAGATAAACTAAACAAGAATCAGATTAAAAAATAGCCGTCAATTTAAAAACTAACTATATATGTGAAAACAACAGGGCACTCTGAAGCACAAAGAAGTCATATCTAGCAGCTTCTTATTGAGTTTCAAACACTGAAACTACCTGCCTGTTAAGTCAAGTGTGAAACAAATAGGAATTTCCCTGAAGGAACAGATGAATGTATAGTATATAGTTGTCTATATACAACTATAAATTTTTTCCACTTAAAACTTACTGATCAATCTTAATGCAAAGGGCAGGGCTATAGATAACAGGAATAGACTTTATCTTCTGAACACATGAGTTTCCAACACTGTTTAGAATACCTCGAGCCAAATAATGAAACTTCAATATAAAATCCAAAGTAGAGAAAGAAGGTATTGGAAAGAATTTGGAGATTATCCCATTTTAAATCCTTTTCTCCCATTTTGAAACTCTTTCCCTGAGCAAAGTAGAGTAGGGGAAAATTATTCGTCGCCCAATTACTTAAATTATCAGCTTAAACTTACTTTCAAATTTACCCACATCATTTGGCAGAGAAATGAGGAGAAAAAGTGCTCTGTGGATAAACCCATCTATACTTTAATCATCTTTTGTTAGGCAGCTCCTAGACCAGAAATATCGAGTCTCTTGTGTCTGTGCTTTCCCCTTCTTTGAGTTCTGGAC